>NC_080785.1:169521371-170158871 GCF_028018385.1 Neofelis nebulosa
TGTTAATGGGGAACCTGGCTGGATCGGCCGGTGGACTGTGTGACCCTTGATCTCAAGGTTGTGAGTTCGAGCCCCATGTTGGGTGTGGCGCCTACTTAAAAATAAATAAAATAAAAATAAAACCCATGTGTTGAGACCAGGAGGCCTTTCCTTCTTCCAGCCAAATGGCGGCCACCTGTAGGGGATGTGGGGCAGCAGGACCGCAGCATCTACAGCAGAGCTCCACGCAGACACGGGGACGGAGCCCGGGACCACACTTCTAATCCCACACTGAGAGTCAAGGGCCCCGGGAAAGCCCACCCCAGGTCCTCACTGATAGGAAGGCGAGGCCCCTGCTCTGCATTGTCCTCGCATGCCTCCCCCTCCACCCACTGCCATCAGGATGAAACCACCACCCAATGTCCATCCTCTACAAGATGGTCACAGCACCAGCTCTGAACCGAACCAGAGGGCAGCACCCTTGCCTCTGCAGTGAAACAGCTCAACACTCCTACTCCAACGTCCAAAAAGTTTGTTCTTAAAAATAAAAGTCCACACTCTGACGCAAACAGGCGGATCCACCGTGGGCATGCTGGGCTGTCCACTTGTTTGTTTGGTTCACTGTGATCAAAGCACTGCGAGTGAGCACTCGAGTCAGTCACCTTATCTCTACCAGGAAAGGACGGACACAATGTCAGGCAGTCCCCGAACAGAAGAGCAGTCCCCGAACACAGCTGGCAGCGGCCAGAGCTCCAGGACAGAGAGTGCAGGAGGAGGGCACGCCAAGCCATCTGCCCAGGGACCCCCGAGCGTCCTGGGGGTTCCTATCACCTCTGTACTTTCCGTGTCCCCTACATCGTGGGTTACATCGTGGGTCTAAACACAAGGAAAAACAATGTGTAAAGAAAAAGGAAAGGCGAGGAGCTCAGCCCGGATGCAGGAAGTGGAGGCAGAGGAAGTGGTGCCTTCCGCCCCCCCCCCCCCCCCCCCCCCCCCGGCTCAGTGCCTGTGGTCACAACCCTCCCCGCCCCCTGCTGCTGCCTGGGACCTGCCCAGGGTTGCTGCCCAACCCAAGTGGACTGCTTAGCCGACCTGTCGATTAACTGGAGGAAAAACCAAATGAGGGTCATAAAGCCATTCAAGCTTACAGAGGAATGGAGAGTCACTGCCTTCACAGTCACGTCGGCCCCAAACAAAACACACAGTGACAAACAGGCCCACTGCCTTGAGAAGCACCGGCTCCATGCATCCCCGAGCGAGGCCCGCGCGTCACTCCCCTTCAAATGAAGAGGGGTCCGCTGGGCTCCGAGGGGCAGACCAGGGGCCATGGCAGCAATGGCAGAGGGACACTGAGCAAGATCCCGTCACCTCTCAGCCCCGCTGTTGATGCTTCTGAACGCTGTCCCAGGAGGGAGACTAAAACAAGGGGAAGTTGCTCGTAGGACGGTACACACACGTCCCCAACAGCACGACTCACAGGAGGCGTCAAGTGGACACGACCTGAATGCCCCACCGGCAGGTAAGTGGACAAACATGACGTGGTCGATCTGTACACATGCACGTCCCTCAGCTGCGAGCAGGAGCGAGAAGCGCCCACACCCGCCGCCTCGCGGATGGACCCTGAACACACGACGCTCAGGGAGGGAACCCAACATGAGAGGCCACACAGGGTGTGAGTCCACGTGTGTGAAACATTCAGAGCAGGCTCATCCACGGACAGGAAGGGACTCGTGGGGGCTGGAGGAGGGGAGGAAGATGGCTGATGGGGACCGGGTTGCTTTCGGGGAGGCGGACCGTTGCCCCAGCCACGCAGTGTTGAGAGTTTCACAATCCGCGTAAGTATTCAATGCCACCGAATCACACCTTATCGCCACCAATGTCGGTGTGTGAGTTCCGTGTCAATAAAGCTGTTCGAATAAACTGCAGTCCAGCCACATGGTGGGCCCAGAATAAAGGGCGGCTCTGCCAGCGTCCCGTACACTGTGAGGCCTGGCTCACGACCTACTGCCCCAAGCTCCCACGTTTCAGAATGAGCCCCGCACCAGGGAAGGAGCGGACATCCAGGGAGGACGGCAGGACGGTCCCTGTGAGTTGCAGTGGACGGACCACGCCCTCCAGAGGCCACCTCTGGCAGCCAGCCAGCCGGGGGTTAAAGTGGAACCCTTCCCGACACGGGGCGGGGCACCCCAGCAGACGCTGGGACCTTGTCGAGGCCACGTGGGACAAGACCAGGAGCCGACAAAGTCCAGGGCTCTGATCCTGGACACACTACAATCCCAACCATTCACCACCCAGATCCAACTATCTGCCAATCACCGCGAGGCGGCCCAGCCTGGAAGCCAGCGCCTGCCTGCGTACAGAGCAGCCGCCCCTGTGCCGAGGACCCGCTGCTCCTGGGGCTCACTCGGGATACGGCAGCTGGCTGGATGAGACTGGCTGCGGAGGCTGGGGGACCGGCAGTCGGGACACAGCTTGTCAGAGGCACACACGCTCCCTTTGACCCCAAGACTCCACTTGCGGTGACGTGCCCTTCCAGCACCCTTGCACTTATCACGGCACGTGGCAAGAAGTAACTCGCCAACGTAGCAAACAGAGCCACCAGCACCAGGTGGGTCAGACCCGGCCACGGAGCCCTGCCGCCCCAACAAGACCACCACCGAGACGCGTAGTGGAGACCCGACGACTGGCAGGGGTCCGAGAGCCACAGCCTGAGGGGCAGAGTGACCACCCTGTGACCTTATACGCCGACTTTGTATGCCGGTAAGCAGCAAGTGAATTTTATGATCCCAAACATCTGATGGAAAAAAGCCCACAAGGAACATTTTGTGGCGCATGCGACTCTCTGGAAAGTGAGTTGCAGCGTCTGTCGTGGTCGTGGGCACAGCCAGTCAGCCGCGCACCTGCTGCCCGCAGCTGCCTTCCCGCGGCTCCAGCACGGATGCACAGCGGTGCGCGGCCCAGGAGACAACCGTGTCAAAACGGGAAGGATGAGCAGTCTTGTCTACACCTGCACAAAACCCCACTGGCAGGACACACACCAGCAGATCACGCCGGCTGCCCCCGGAGAAGCGGGAGAGAGGGAGACCCCACCAAATACCTTCTTCCCAGCTTTTACAGGTTCAATCCATGTGATTTACTGCCCGTTAGAAAAACAATACCACTCGCTTCCTAAAAACGATCAGGGTATATAAAAAGTGCTTGAACAGGTTTAAAGAAAAAACACAAAAAAAGACTTGATGAGATCACAGATGACTCTTTTTCCTACTTGATGCTTTCTGAAACTTTCTCACTCTATAAAAAGAACCTGTTAGTTTCTAGAAACAAGAAGGAGAGAGGAGCAAGTGCAGACCCCGGGCGGTCTTCCTGGGAGGAAGCCACATGACGGGAGGGCCACCCTGGGCCATCCCCACCACCTTTACCACAGGCATCATTCGTTAGGAAAAAGGCTTCTGATCCACACTGGGACTCCAGAGGCTTGTCTGGACGGTTCCGGACACTTCACTCGGAGAAGAGCTGTTGGGGTTTATTAAGCCTCTCAAAGACAAAGGAGGCTTTTTTCCCCGCAGCCGGCTGGCAGCATGGCCGGCCAAGGAGTACAGGCTTCCCCATGCAAGGACACCCCTTTCCTTCCCCTGAGAGCCGGGCCCTGAGCTGATGAAACGGGCACTGGCACAGGGCCCCACAGCTGGGACACCTTATGCGAACGGCCAAGCCAGCTGGGGACCCCGAGCCCCTCCACCTCCCTGGCCTCGGTTTCCCCCCAGGTTCTTCTCAGGGACGCTGCGGGACCGAGCCCCTTGCAGCCCCAACACGGCACGCTCACGTGTGTCCACAAGCTCTTGGGGCCCCGACTGGCCATTCAGGAGTGCGGAGACTGGGACGCCGGGCTCAGCAAACCCCGCCCCCCCATCAGGTTCTGGTGGTTCGTGTCTCCCACAAGTACAAGGGAGCTCTCGGAGGTGGTGGAACGCCCTCTAACTTGACCTTGGGTGTGTGCATTCGTCAGGACTCACACTGCGTCTGGCGGACAAGTGTCTCTACGACACCTGCACCGTGCCTCAGCAGAGCGGGCACTCGCCCACCGCAGCACCACCCCTGTGTCCCAGCAGGGGTCCGCGGAGTCCTGCGGCCACCAGGAGCCCCAGGACAGTCAGCAGGGTGGGCGTGGGGGACTCTCGCCACGGATCAGTTGGTGCCAGAACACAGCCCAGGCCCTTGAGAGGGACTCTGGGAACCTCAGGGTGCTGTTCCCAAGAGGCTGGGGGGCCACAGCGGCACGGAGTCCAGTGGCCAGCCCCAGGGATGCTCCGTGGACCCGTGCCGCCTCCAAGCAGGAGAGCTCAGCCGCGGGTGGGCCCTGTTCCCCAGACACATCAGGGGATGAGGAGAGGAGCCAGTGGGACAGAGATGGACCCTGGACATTGGGAGAGGGGCTGTGCCAGGAGTGGGATCCAAGAAGCAAGAGCCCGAGTGCAGCCCCACACCCCGCAGGAGTGCCGGCAGGCTGAGGCCACGCAACCCCTAGGTGCTTCTGGCTTAACGAGAAAACACCTAGAAGGCAGCCGTTGAATGGGGATTCCTGACTCGGGGGTGAAGGATCGCTTGGACCTCAGGAGGGTGCCGGTGGGCCCCCCCCCCCGCCTCAGTCTCCCCCCGCATGCAGGTGGCCCCTGTCCAACCCCATGTCAAGGTAAGAGACTGGCACAGAGAACTAGGGCATCTGGCCATCCCTTCTCCACGTCCACAGGCCGGGGCATGAAGACCAGAAGAAGGCCTCATCGAAATACAGCCCGCCCTGGCTCTGGACCACACTGTCCAGAGGCCGGGCACCAACACGGGAGCCAGTCCGGTCTCTGTCCTCAGCCCATCCATAATTTCACCACACCCAGACCTGGGCCGGCCTGGGGCAAGTGAACACAGCTCAGCTTCTGCGTGAGAGCAGGCTGGGCCAGGAAGGGGGAGGTGAAAGCGGACAGAGGAGCAACACTTTCCAGGATGGGCCTGGCGGGAGGGCCGACACCGGGACGTCCAAGGTCGTCAGTCAGTCCTGCCACCTGGCCCGTTAGATAAACCCCTTCTTGGAAACTGGAGGCTGGGAGGAGCACGAGCCCAGGCAGGGTGGGGTCCCAGGGGCTGGCAGCCGACAAGAGGGGCACCTCCTCCTGAAACCAGCAAGAGGGATGGAGACACGGCTCCCACCATCTGTGGGGAGCCTCCTGCATGCAGACTCCGAGACCTCTGCAAAGCCCAAGAGCAGACAGGCGCCCGGGAAAGTCTGGATAAAAAGTTTGCCAGGACCTGGGCTGATTCCTCTCCCAGGAAGTCACCTGGGCTTGTAGTCACGGATGCATCTAGTGTCACATCCCAAATGAGCAAGAAAGGGCTAAGTTACCCCCTGCTGACCGATAAGCCAGTGCAAACAATTATTTTTGGCAACCGCAGGGCTCCCCTCCAACAGGATAAACAAATCGCATTTCGCCGGCCCTAGTAACAGCTGCACGCTGCGCAGAAAACCTGCTGGTGGCGGCCAGGGCCGTTTAGGAACACGGCGTCTCAGGGCCAAATAAACATTGGCTGGTTCCATTGGGCACCTAAATTCTTTGGACAGCTGGGGGGGGGGGAGGCGCGCCCCCCTCCGAAAAAGGCTCTGACACCGCATCCTAAGAAACGGGACACCCGGCTGCAACAAGCCGGCCTGACTTGTTAAAGTAACAAAGCAGGTTTCCACCGACACCTTCCCTGTCAAGGAGGACACGGGAGCTGAGGGAACAGGAAGGAAAGGAGGAGGAAGGAAAGGAGAAAGGGAAGGACGGAAGGCGACCACCCTCGCTGGCCGGCCGCTCGCTGACCCAGGAAGCCCACACTTACTTCTTCACGTTGGCCTCCCCATTGGGGATCCTTCGCAACTTCTTCTTCTTGAGGATTTTGACGGCTCTCCTGCAGAGCGTCTCCGAGTCCAGCACCTCCTTCACCTTGCCGTAGGACCCCTCCCCCAGCAGGTCCCCCATCAAGTACTTGCCGATGAGCTTGGCCCGCTTGCGACGCGGCTGGTAGATGACCTCCGTGGAGTCGATGCGGTGGATGAACGTGTCCATCCCCACGGACATCAGCTCCCCCTCTGTAAACATGCCCAGCTGCTGCGGGTCGGCCACATCCATCCTGGACTCTCGCGGGCGGTCCCTTTATCTTCCTTATCTATTCCCCCAGAAGAGCGGTTCTTCCTTTTGTCCCCCTAAAGTTCCCTTCTCCAAGGAAAAAAAAAAAAACGCAGAAAACAAAAATCAACAAAAAACGCAAAAAACAAAAACAAAAAAAGGGAAATCCTTCTTCGAAAAGAAACGATTGTACTAGTCGTGAGTTCAAGAGGCGCGCCTGGCCCAGAACCCCGGCACCCGAGGGTGCGGAGGGTCGCAAGTCTGGGTGCCTGCCCGCCTCGCAGCTTCGGGTCGGGCCGGCGCGTCCACGGGGGCCCTCAGGAGGCCGGTGGGGCTTGCAAGTGCTAGGTCATCCTCCAGGGACTTTAGACCCTCGGACAAACACCGCTGCAGCCAAACCAAGTCTTCTCCGGGACGGGCATTACCAGCGGGTCGTGGCGCGCGCCCAGAGAGGGCCCCGCGGCGGCCGGCCGGCCCCAGGGCCCCAGGCTGGGCAGCCGAGCTTCGCTGGGGGCCGGGCGCGCTGCTGGGGGCGGCTCCCGGCGGGGCCCGCCGTCCCGGGGGCCCGCGGTTGCGGCAGGTGCCTGTCCGGAAGGCGCGGGGGGCACCGAGGTCCGCCCCCGCCAGCCCCGAGCGCGCGTCGGGGGGCCGGGGGCCGCCCGGGGCCCTCCCGCCGCGGGGAGCAACTTCCGTCAGAGCCGGCCGCCGCCGGGGCGCCCCCACACCGGCCTGGGACCCCGGAGCGGCCGTCCCCCGCCCCAAACGGCAGCCCGCGCTCGCTCTCCGCCGAGAACGCCGTCGGCCGCGGGCCGCGGGGCGCGGGGACCCGCAGGGCTCCGGGCGGCTGAGGCGGCGCAGGCCGAAGGCCCGGGCCGGGGGTTCCCGAGGCCGCCGGGGCCCGGACAGCGCGTGCCCCCGCCGCAGCCGCCGCACGTGTGGAGCAGGCAGGGCGGCGCGGGGGCCCAGCCCATGCAAGGCGGCGCGGAGCCGGCCGGCGCCCGCCGCCGCTGCCGCCCGCTCCCCGCCTCAGTCGCGGACGCCCCGGGCCGCCTCCCCCTTCCGCGCCCGACACGCCGCCGCCATCTTGTTTACCTCCCGCCCCCGCCCTGCGCCGCTGCGCCGCCGCACGCCCGCCGGGGGGGGCCCGCCCCTCCCGCCGCTGACGTGCCCGCCTGTTGGCTGGGCCGTGAGGCCCCGCCCCGCGGCCCGCCCCCCCACCGCTGCCGATTGGGCCGTTTGGACACAGGCAGGCGCCCAAACGGGGATTGGTTCACTCTCGGCCCCGCCCCGGGGGTGGATACAGCTTGGCACATTGGCCCGCGGAGGAGCCCGTCATGGGGTGGGGGGGTTGGCGGGAAGCGGGCGCGGGGAGCCCGCAGCGTCGACCTCTGAGGGGCTCGGGGCTGGCGTCGGCGGTCGAGAGCGACAACGGCCACCTGGGAACGGCTGCGCCGCGGGCAGAGCCCTCGAGGAGCCCCTCACCCACAGACCCCCTCGGAGGCCAGGGCAAGGGTCACACAGTAGCCCCCAGGGAGGGGCGACCGGCCGACTCTGTCGGTGGAACGTGCGAGCTCTGCTGTTGGGGATCTTTGAGTTCCAGCCCGACGTTGGGTGGGCTTAGAGCTTACTTTAGACATCAGTAAATTAAAAAGTGCCCCAGGGGCTCCTGGGGGGCTCAGTCGGTTAAGCTTCCGACTTTGGGTTCGTGAGTTTGAGCCCCGCGTTGGGCTCTGTGCTGAGTCTGGAGCCTGCTTTGCATTCCGTGTCTCGCTCCCTCTCTGCCCCTCCCCTGCGCTCTCTCTCTCTCGCGCTCGCTCTCTCTCTCTCTCTCTCTCTCTCTCCCAAAAATAAACATTAAAAAAAAAAAGTTTTCTTTCTGAATGGCCCAAAGTGGAACGTTCCAGGCCAGAGACCCTTGCAGAGTCTCTGCACCCAGAGGGGACCCACTGCGGGAAAGCAGTGGCCCAGGTGCCAGCAGAGTGCTGTGGGTACAGAGTGGACAAAGTGGGCGGATGTGAAAACACCTCCCTTCCGTTGCCCAGCACTGTATTCTTAGCTCTGCACAAACTGTTCATCTCATCTGGTGTGACCCTCCTGGTTCACGACAGCCAGAAAAGTGGGACCTAGGGGAGCAGCGCCATCAGATCAGGACTCCAGGCTGGCGACCTGTGAACGCCCCGAGCCTCTGTGCAAACTTGGTGTGCCGGAGAGTGGTGGTTGGACATGCCCCATGAGTGTCTTCACCGTCTCCGGCACCCATGGAGGGGGACTGATGTGACTCTGCAGGGAAGGGGTCACGCGCCACATCGGCAGGACCAGCAAACCCCAAAATTCTGCTGAGAAGGGAATCCTACCTACCAGAGCAGAAGCCAGTAAAATACAATAGAAAACAAATAGGGAAAATAGATGAAGCCAAAAGATTGTTCCTTGAAAAGATTTTTTTTTTTTTTTAACGACAAAACTCCACGTTCACCAAGAATAAAAGATGACCCGTACCAGGAATCAAAGAAGGGATACCACTACAGACCCTAAAGATACTAAAAAGCGGGGCGCCTGGGTAGCTCAGTTGGTTAAGCCTCCGACACTTGCGTTCAGCTCAGGTGGTGGTCTCACCTTGATTTTCTTTCCAAAACTCGTCACCATGAGGGGCGCCTGGGTGGCTCAGTCAGTTAAGCATCTGACTTCAGCTCAGGTCATGATCTCACAGCTGGTGAGTTTGAGCCCCACGTCATCGGGCCCTGTGCCGACGGCTGGGAACCTGAAGCCTGCCTCAGATTCTGTGTCTCCCTTTCTCTGCCCCTTCCCCCTCACTCTGTCTCTTTCTCTCTCTCAAAAATAAACATTTAAAAAATTTATTTTTTATTTTTTTAACGTTTTATTTATTTTTGAGACAGAGAGAGACAGAGCATGAGCAGGGGAGGGTCAGAGAGAGGGAGACACAGAATCTGAAACAGGCTCCAGGCTCTGAGCTGTCAGCACAGAGCCCGACGCGGGGCTCGAACTCACAGACCGCGAGATCGTGACCTGAGCAGAAGTCGGCCACTTAACCGACTGAGCCACCCAGGCGCCCCAGCATTTAAAAAATTTTTAAAAACAATGGACAATAAGTGTTGGCAAGGATGTGGACACTGGAAATCTCGTACAGATGGTGCAGCCACTTTGGAAAAAGCCAAAAGGTTGAAAACAGTGTTTCCATGCGGCCCAGCTACTCTTATCCTGAGTTAGCACACACAGGTCCACACAGAAACTTGTACACTGTGTGTTCACAGCAGCAGGATTCATGACAGCCAAAACTGGGGGAAAAAAACAAAATATCCATCCACAGATGAACATATAAACACAACGTGTCCCCCGAGCACGCGCACGTCCCTCGGCCGTGAGCAGGGGCGAGGCGCCCACCCCCGCCGCCCCGCAGACGGACCGAACACACGACGCTCAGGGAGGGAACCAGACGAGAGGACACGCGGGGTGTGAGTCCACATGTGTGAAACGTCCCGAACAGGCCCATCCACGGACGGGAAGGGGGCTCGTGGGGGCTGGGGGGGAGTGGGGAGTGACTGTTGATGGGGACCGGTTGCTTTTGGGGTGATGGAATGTTCTATGACAGGTGAACTGACTGAGGCTTACAGGAAGGAAACCACCTGTCCAGGTCCACAGTGGATCTGGGACTCCAGGTTATGGGGGTGGGGGGGCAGGTTATAGTAGGAGACCCCAGGCTATATGTGTAGGTGGGGGGCAAGGTTATGGAGGGCCCCATATTACAGATAAAGATCCCCAAGTTACAGGTGGGGGATCCCAGGTTATTGAAAGGCAGCCTCAGATTATGAGTGGAGGGCTTTGGTTTACACACAGGGGCCCTGGCTTACAGGTAAGAGCTCCAGATTATAAATGGTAGTCCCAGGTAATGGCAGAGGGCCTCGGACAACAGGCGGGGACCCCAGGCTATAGGTCAGGGCCCACCAGCCCCTCCGGGGCTCAGGCCTATAGCCTCTGCCTTCCTCTCCTCCTACGATCTCTCCCTCACACCCCTCGTTTCTCCTGCCCACCCCATGACCCCCCTACACACAAACACTTGTGCCCAGTTGGCCCCCTTGCAGCCCCCGCTGACCCTCTGACATCCTCCCTTTACCCCCCCCCCCCCCCACAATGGAGGACAGAGGAAGCCCGCAGTCCTCCTGGGCACACGACCAGCTGGCGCTCCATCCCAGGTCTCCACCCACTCAACGGGTATCCTACATGTCAGGTTCCTGACCCTAGCCCCTTCCTCTCCATGGACCCAGCTCAGCCCCATATCCATCGAATAAGGGCCCAGGAGCCAGAGGGGTCCTTCCAAATTGAGGTGAACCCCCACTGGGAATCCAGCCATGGTTCCAGGTTAGGGGGTGGCTGGGATCGGGGCGGGGGGGGGGGGGGGGGGCATGTGGGCTTCTCTGCCGCCACCAGGGGGCGGGCAGGTACTGCAGCCGAGGTTTCTGGACTGCAGGCATGTGTGTGTGTGTGTGTGTGTGTGTGTGTGTGTGTGTGTGCGTGTGTGTGTCTATGTGTGTGAATGAG
This sequence comes from Neofelis nebulosa, assembly GCF_028018385.1. Lineage (NCBI taxonomy): Eukaryota > Metazoa > Chordata > Mammalia > Carnivora > Felidae > Neofelis > Neofelis nebulosa. Next base: position 169,532,060 of record NC_080785.1, read on the forward strand.
ATGTCAAAACCACAGGGTTGGAAGCCCACACATGATCCCTCAGGGCGGTGTCACTCTGGACTATCATTGTCACCCTTATTGGACCTTGTTACACACCTGGTCACAGGGCAGGGATGCCCCACCGTCACACACCTACAGTTGACTGTCCCCCTTCCCTCGGGCACTGTGGACACTGGGGGGCTGGTGTCATCCTCTCTGGGGGTCCTGGGCACTGCAGGGGTTGAGCAGCGTCCCCAGCCTCCACTCAAACGATGCCCCCAGTCCTGACCACAAGTGTCGCCAGACATCGCCTGGGGTCCCCTGGAGCAGAACTGTCCCCAGTTGACAATCTGCTTTAGAGATACACGCTGAAGCATTTACGGCTGAAAGGCTATGAGTCTAGGATTCTGCTTCAAACATTCCCAGGCAGAATGTACATCTGACGTGTTTGGGAGAAAGTGTCCTAAGGTGGCCCCTTAAGTGTTCTTAACTTAAGCAGGGTTTATTGGGTTGAATGGTGGTCCCTGAAGGAGGTTTCCCCATCCAACTTCCCAGAGCCTGTGAATGTGACCTCACTCACTGTTGTCACCAAGGTAGGGATCTTGAGATGAGATCATCCTGGATTACTTAAGTGGGCCCTAGATCTAATGACAATTGTCCTTATAAGACACACACAGGGGACATTTGACAGAGAGGACCAGGTATCGATGGAGGCTGTGATAGAGGGATTCTCGGCTGCCTGGAGCCCCCAGAGGCTGGAGGAAAGGGGAAGGGCCTCCTGGAGCCTCTGGAAGGAGCTCGGCCCCCACACCTGGCTCCAGAATGGGGAGCGGATGAATTTCTCTTGTTTCAGTCACCCAGTGAGCGGTCATTGGTCTCAGCCGTCCTAGGACACTAACACAGAAGCTTCCTGAGAATTGCGAGGTGGGCAGTTTGATGAATCTTGACGAAAGCATTTAATCACCACTGTAGTTGAGGGATAAAATCTTTTCTTCCCTCCCGAACCCCCTCACACGCCTTTGTGGGGGTCATCACTTCCCTCTGCCTTCCTTCCCAGGAAAGGATCGAGTTTTGTCCCTTGCAACTCGGTCTTTTCCGGGTGTCACATAAATGGGATCACACGGCAAGGCGTACTTCACTTGAGATTCATTCATGGTCTCGCGAGCCTTAGCGACGTGTTCTCCCTGTGCTCCTGGAACGCCCTTGTATGAACGGGCCGCGGGTCTTTCGCCCACTTGGGTGGTTTTCTGTTTTTGGCGACTGCGAGTCGTGCTGCGGTGAACACGTGCGTGCAGGTTTTTGTAGGGACAGAAACTTCCATTTCTCTCGGGTGACGCCTAGGGCTGGGATGGCCGGATCCCACGGCCGTTCTGAGCAAACCGTCTTCCAGAAGGGCCACACTGTCACCCTACGAATTCAAGGTGCGGGACACGGCCACCGCAGCCTGCTGAAGACCGGTCCTGCCTTCTCCCACCTGCCTCCGGAAGCTGACGAAGCACCCCCTCCAGGCTACCCGAGGGGCGACCGTAATGATCATGGTTGACACATGCTGACACTCAAAGTTCACTGCTGGCTGGCCTCCAGGCTGAGGTCCTTCCTCCCTCTCACCATCCTCCGGTCAACAAGGGAGACTCCTGGGCTCGCAGAGGTACCTGTGTCATTGTCCAGGGACATAAGAGCAGGGGTCAGCTGACCTGTTCTGTGAGGGACCAGAGATCAAGTGTGGTCAGCTGTACGGGCCCAACCGTCTCTGTCACAACCCCTCCGCCCTGCTGGTGGGGTCAGGAAAACAGCCGCAGGCAATACGTAAACGACCGCGTGTGTCTGTGCCAAGAAAACTTTATTGACACCGATGTCGTATGGCTTCGCGTGTCACAAAACAACCCTTCTTCTGAAATGTTTTCAGCCACGTAAACACAAACATCTCGGGGTGCCTGGCTGGCTTGGTGGATAGAGCCCGTGACTCTGGATCTCAGGGTCGTGAATTCAAGCTCCGCTTTGGGCGTGGAGCTCACTTTAAAACACAAAAAGGAGGGGTGCCTGGGTGGCTCAGATGGTTGAGCGTCCGACTTCGGCTCAGGTCCTGATCTCATGGGCTCGTGGGTTCGAGCGCCGTGTCGGGCTCTGTGCTGACAGCTCGGAGCCTGGAGCCTGCTTCCGATTCTGTGTCTCCCTCTCTCTGTCTCCCTCTCGCTCTCTGGCCCTCCCCTGCTCTCCCTCTGTCTCTCAAAACTAAAATTAAATAAATAAATAACATTAAAAAAAGAAATGAACATTAAAAGAGAAAGGAGACGAAACATAAAGGTTTCAGTGCCGCGCGGTCTGTCTGCACCAAGAAGGCGACAGGCTGGACTGTGCCTCTCGAGGTGCTATAGTCTCCCTCACTTTCAAGCCTTGAGCTGCTCTCCAGAGGCGTGGGAAGGAGCCTAGAGATGCAGGCTTGTGTCAGTCTTTGAGACACTCCCGGAAGGTGCCGGATCCGGCCGTGCCTGCTGGATCAGCTGGTCTCATCTGTGGCTGTCACGCCAGGGGTCTCCTGGTGTCTGGGGGGCGGGGACCCGGAGGGCTGCTCAACACGAGGAACCACCTGGCCCCAAATGTCAGCGGGGCCGGCGGGGAGAGCCCAGTGCTAGGTCTCTCCCTGGACCTTTCCGTACCGTGAACGAAAAATTCCCATTTACACAAAAAAGCTGGTTTCGGTTGCAGTTTCTGTCACTTGCAACCAAAAGGTTGTAACAATGTGGGATATGAGACTCGAGTAGGGGGTTTTGGACACAGGAGTGCAGATGGCAGGTGGCCAGGGCTGGGGCGGGCCTCACCCCCACGGGGCAGAGAGCCCCCAGCAGGACGGAAGCAGGGTGGGAGGACAGGGGCTGGGCCGTGCTCTACTGTTCTATCCATTTCCTCGAAGATCTGCAGGGAGGTTGCGAAGACAGCGTGGGGCGCCCTCCCCTTGCTGCGCGTGTCTCACGTGAGTGGGGGACGTTTGTCACCGATACGTTAGCAACAAATCTCCGCGTGCTTAAGATTTCTTGGGGCGCCTGGGTGGCTCAGTCCGTGAAGCGTCTGACCGCGCCTCAGGTCGTGATCTCACGGTTCATGGGTTCGAGCCTCACTCACATCAGGCTCCACAACAACAGCGCGGAGCCTGCTTGGGATTCTCTCTCTCCTTCTCTCAAAATAAATGAACGTTAAAAAAAAAAAAAAAAAAGAACTTCCTTATTATATGATACGTATCGCAGAGTAAGTTACACGCCACAACTTCTTCATTACCCAGGACTTGTGTGATCTGTTTTGTTGACAAGATCAGGGTCCAGCAAAGTGTTCCCGGGAAGGGCCAGACGGTCACTATTTTTGGCTTTGTGGGTCACGTGGTCTTTGTCACTACTACTCGCTCGACGTGGCTGCGGGAGACAAACAGGTGCGGTCACGTGCCAATAAAACTTTATTTACAGGGACACCTGGGGGGCTCAGTTGGTCACGTGTCCGACGTCGGCTCAGGTCACCATCTCACGGTTCGTGGGTTCGAGCCCCGCGTCCGGCTCAGTGCCGACAGCTCAGAGCCTGGAACCTGCTTCAGATTCTGTGTCTCCCTCTCTCTCTCTCTCGGCCCCTCCCCTGCTCATGCTCTGTCTCTGTCTCTCAAAAAATAAATAGACACTAAAAAGAAAGAGTTCTGTAGTTTCCCCCTCATGTCCCTTTTCTGCACCAGCACCCCATCAGGACCCCACATGACACCCAGCTGTCATGTCTCCTCGGGCCCCTCTGGGGTGTGACAGTTGATCAGACTTCCCTTGAGTTTGAGGCCTGGACCGTGTTAAGGTTGGGTATTTTTTTTTTTTTAATTTTTTTTTTTTAACATTTATTTATTTTTGAGACAGAGAGAGACAGAGCATGAACGGGGGAGGGGCAGAGAGTGAGGGAGACACAGAATCGGAAGCAGGCTCCAGGCTCTGAGCCGTCAGCCCAGAGCCCGACGCGGGGCTCGAACTCACGGACCGCGAGATCGTGACCTGAGCCGAAGTCGGACGCTCGACCGACTGAGCCACCCAGGCGCCCCGAGGTTGGGTATTTTAGAAAATGTCCCCTGACTGGGGTCTGTCCAGTGTTACTCTGTGGGTCAGGCCAGGGTGAGGGGTTTGGGGCGGAATGGCACAGAGGCGATGTGCCCTTTACGTCCGGTCACGTCAGGGGCCCCTGTCCACACGGCAGATCGGGACGGGGCCTGGTCATCAGAGCCGGGGCCCCGCCCTGACCCGCCAGCATATTTGTGACTTTGGGGTATAAGCACAGACGTGCTGTGTCAACCATCACCCCTCTCATTGCCAGCGTAGACTGTCTTCCTTTTAAGTTCTTTTTTCTTCTTTTTAATTAAGTAGGCTCCAGGCCCAATGTGGGGCTTGAATTCAGGATCCTGAGATCAAAAGTCACGTGCTGACTGAGCCAGCGGCGGGGGGGGGGGGGGGGGGGGGCACCCCGGGGCTGGGGCTTCTGGCTTCTTCCTCAGTTGGAGGCGTGGAGGATGGTGGGGTCCCTTGAAGTTCTCCAAGTGCCCCAGACGTCCCTTGTCCCCCAGGAGCCTAGCCCCCGTCAGGCGTCTGGGACCTGGATGTGAGTCAGCCAGTCCCAGGCGCCCTGGAGTCCCCTTCAGGGCAGGGCAGACCCAAGGTGAAGGTTCAGGAAGTACCAGCACGGGTGACCGCAGTGCTCCGTGCTGGCTGCGAAGCAGGAGGACAGCCTGGGGAGGGCCAGCGCCTTGTGCCCTTCGGGGGATGTCCTGCCCCTCTGCAGCCTGGGACACCACGGGGCATGCTCTGATGCTCTGCTCTCTGTGTCCCTGGACTCGATCAGCATTGTCTCTCTCTCTCTCTCTCTCTCTCTCTCTCTCTCTCTCTCACACACACACACACACACACACACACACACACACGCACGCGCGCGCGCACGCGCCCGTCCACCTTGTAGCCCAACCCACTTCCTTCCTGCACTCACTCACCTGCGCCCTCCTGCACCCGCACCGCCTCCTATGCCCACTCTGCCCTAGCTGCATCTCTGTCCATGAGCCAAGCCAAGTCCCCCTCTGACTTGGGGCTGGGGGTGAGTACTGGTGAGGGGACATCCTGAAGGTCCTCACCCTCTCAGCTCTGGCCCAGCTCTTGCCTGGCTCACCATAGACCCTGACAGAAAGAAATGCAGAGTGAGGCTCCTTCGTCTGGCTTCGGGGCAGGAGCTCTGCCTCTTCAGACCTCTGTCTGGCCACCAGAGGAGCGTGAAACGTGGCCCCTGTGTCCCGCCCCCTCCAGCACAGCCCCCTCCAGCACAGTCAGGCAGAGGGAGCCTCCTCCAGCCCCGCCCTTACCACCCCACCCCATTGCTCCATCACCTTCAGTGGCTCCCTACTGCCCGCAGGATACAGGCCTTGCCCTAGCTTTCCAGGCACACCCCTGCCCCCTTAGCCCACTTGGGCCTTTCCAGTCTCACTCCCTTGCTGCCCTGGACCCCTGCACACGCTCCCTGGATGCTTTCCCTACTTGGGGCCTTTGCACATGCTGCCTTCTCCCTGACAGTCCTTCCCCTCTTCCTTCTCCTTCCTGCCTGCTCACAGCCTTGCAACCTCAGGGCCCAGCCCTCGCCCAGCCTGAGGGCTGCTCCGTCAGACATCACATTTAACCTGTGCAGCCTTGGTGTCCCATTCTCAGTGCAGAGGTGGGAAGTCCTGTCTGGGGCGGATCTCAGACCCACCGGACAGGTTTGCTGTTCCCTGCAGTTGTCCTGGCTCAGAAGCAGCCCTGGTCGGCCTAGGCAAGATCCTACACTGGCTCAGGCAGGGCCGGGAGGCAGCCAGCACTGCCGGGGCACTTGCGAGGGCAAGTGGCAGTGGCAGGTGGGCCTTGGGTGTAGGGAGGTGGCTGGACAGGGCAGGGTCAGCTGGGGAGGCGGGCGAGGCCAGCAGGAGACAGGAAGTGATGCAGCAGGAGATACACACATGGCTGGTGCGACGTGGGCCGGCTGGTTGCTCCTGCCTCAGTTTCCCCTTCTACACCACAGGGAGGGCTGGAGAGGGAGGGCAAAGAGGGGCGCGGTAGGAGGGAGGGGAAAAGGAGGGGGGGGGATGAGAGGCAGGAGGCGGGGCAGGAGCAGAGCCACAGGGGCTGGGGGGCAGCCAGGGGAAGTGGGTGCAGAAAGGAGAAGTGTGGTGAGGGACCCAGCGCCAGGAGGCGGGCAGGGAGGTGCTCCCACTGCTGGGGAACGCTGGGGCTTTCCAGAATGTGGAGAAACAGGAAGCACCCCGGCCCTGCCCCCACCCCCTGGGCAGGGCCAGGCCGACCCACCTGCCCCACCTCACCTGCCCAGGTCTGGGGTGGGGGTCTCCGCTCCCTGGGTGAGCCCTCCGCCTGCCTCAGTCTCCCAGTCTGCACGCTGGAGTCCTCCCCAGGAGGGAAACTGAGGGGTAGCCCAAGAAGCTCCCCATGGACCCACAGGGAACCCCCCCCGGGGGACCTGACGTTAGGGTCTGACTTTTCTGCTGTTTGAAACAATTGAAAGGGCAAGAGTTGTCGCACTCTGTGAGCACGCCTGTGCGGAAGGTGGGTCAGTCCCAGGGCCGTGCCCATTTGGCAGGTGAGAACACTGAGGTTCAGAGGGGCCCCTGGCCTGGCTCTGGGACGCCATTTCTGCTGTGGTCTCCCCACACCGGGCTGCCCAATCTCACCCATAGAAACAGGACTCCCGGTTTCGCCGGAGGCTACTTTCTTTTGCATAAGTATATCCCAGACACTGCGCGGGACATACTTAGACATGAGAAATTCTTCTTCACGTACGTGGAATTCAAATTTAACTGAGTGTTCTGTATTTTATATGGTGGCCTACTTCCTCAAGCCTGGTTGAAATGTCTGGGGGGATATGTAGGGGGTCCCTGCATGGGACTGGGACAGAGGGAGGGCTTGGGGAAGGCTCTTGGACCAAAAACAGACCCTCACCGGACAGACCTCTGGTCTTCTGTGAGCCTTTTCCCCACCGGAGGAGGGGACCTTGGGCACATCTGATGAGAGCCGGGCGTGTTCCCACCCTCTGAGCGTGACAGCTTCTGCAGCCTGAGCCATGAAAGCTGGGGCTGCCCAGGGCCCCCATCCCAGCCTTTTATCACCATTAAACAACAACAACAAAAAAATCCCTCCTCTCCAGACCTCCAACCTCAGGCTTCATCATCATTATTATCTCATAGAACGCTCATTTAGGTGGCTCTGTGGACTTTTGTGAGGAAAGATCCAGAAGTGCATCTGGAAACATTCATAATACCCAAACACAAGACACTGTTCATTTTGCTATCTTAATAACCTAGAAGGTCCCCACCCCAAATTTACAGGTGGGGAAATGGAGGCACAGAGACATTAAGTAACTTTCCGAGGGTCACACAGCACACCGGCAAAGCCGCTGCCCTGCAGAGCCGTGTGCCTTCCGGTCTCCCGGGCTGCCTCTTGCAATTCCCTGGAAATCCCCAAATCTGACTAATTCCCTAGACATCCCCAGACTTGGCAGATTACTCCATGCTGAGATGGCTGGACCCACCCCGGCCTGGGCAAACTGCCCCCATTTCAGGCAAAATTACCCATAGAAACCTTGTGGTTTCCCGAGGTGGACGTGGCAGAGGTCAAGTCCATGCCTCCCTGCGCTCCGTGACCCTGCGCCGGCTACTGGACGGTTCTGCGCTGCCGTTTACCCGCCAGCAACACACAGGTAATAGCGGTCCTGACCTCGGAAGGTCATGGTGGGAACAGGGCCGGCTCTGTGGGCGTGTGACTCAGGGCTTTGCCCCGGCTCCGTGTTCAGGGGGACCCGTACTCCGTTTAATGCTCTGCTGTCGCCATATTGAAATCCTCACTATTTGAACGGGGGGCCCTCTGTCTTCATTTCTCACTGGGCTCGACAGATTATGTGGCTGGCCCTGTGTGGGAGGAAATGGGAAAACACAACCGGAAGGCCATCTATCCCCTCATGTCAGCTTATTTGTGCTTTTGAATTTTAACTGTCTGTTGCTCAATAGGACTTATTTTCATTAGCTATGAAAAATAGTTTCAAAGTCAAGGCTACAACCCAAATTGCCAAAAACTACACATACCGAAGCAAAGCTCACTCTGAATAAATCATTTCTCCCCTCTTGACCTCAGTTTCCCCTGCTTCCTTGTAGGCTTGGCTACAGGTGGACTCTGACCTGGATTTTTGTAGGTCAAACGGGTTTTAAACAGACCCTTACAAGTCTGTGAACAGCTTTCATTTGCCTGGACTGCCCTTCCTACTCTTGTCTATCTGGCAACCTCCTACTTGAACTTCAAAGCCCCAGCTTCAATACCCCTTCCTCCATAACGTGTTAGGCAGAGACTTCAGCCCTCCCTGGGCCCCAGGCCCAGTCTTGCAGATGGGAGTGTCTGGTCCAGCCTCCATTCCCCCTAGATTGGGAGCTTCCTGAGGGCAGGCCTGGGAACTGAGTCCTCTGGAGCCCCAGCTTTGTTCAGCTCGAGACCAGGCAGAGACTGGAATCCGTAAGGGTTTACTTAATAAGTAAACAAGCACATGGGGAGGTAACCTCTAATTTCAGGGGGCTGGAATGGGCACAGGAGGCCTCTGGCTGGTGGCGAGGTGGGGCTTTCGTTACTGATAGCCCAGCTAGGGAAGGGGTGGTGCCTCCCAGACTGGATCTGCCTGAACCAGCCTGGCCCAGCCCACAGTGGGTCCAGTGGGTTCAAGTCACAGGAAATCTACAGTCTGTGCCAAAGTCCCACCCTCTTCCTGGCAGTGCAGCAAATCTGGCCTCGTTTGCATCAGGCCCCTGGGAGCCCTAACGGGGAGGGAGCCAGCTGGGGAGCAACCCAGATCCCAGGGCCTCTCTCTTGGGACTCGTCAGACCCCACCACTACTGGGCTCCACGCTGGGGCTTCCCATAGGTCCCAAGACTCCTCCTGGGGTGGAGACAGACTAATGAGCAGACAACTATTGGTGGGGAGGCAATTAAGGGAGAGCGCAGGACTGGGTGGGGGTAGGGCCGAGTCAGATGGTTTTTAGGGAGTATCTGAGGAGGGGGCTTTAGAGCTAACATCCGGATTATACGAGAGCCCCAGTGGCTTAAAGCTCAGGTGTGATACTGCAGGGATGGAAAGGGCCCGGAGGTGGGAGTGATTCAATTTGATCTCCATGTTTGCATAGGAGGAAACTGAGGCTCGCGAGTAAGCCAGGAGCCGGGGTCCCAACATAAACAGGAGTGGGTGGGATTGGAACCCGTGGCCCACTGAGTCCTAACCCTGCAGGGCCCCCTGGGGCCCCGCCCACGACCACGCCCACTCACCCGCCCACTAGAGGCTCCGCCCCGCGGCATGACCGGAAGTGAGCGGGGCCCCCAAGATGGCGCCCGAAACCCGGAAGTGAGCGCGGCCGAGGCGAAGCTCGGAGAGACGGAGGCGCCGCGGGCTCCGCGCCCGGCCGGACCCAGGACGGAGGTGAGGCGCGTCTGGCCCGACCCTCGCTCCGACTCCGCCGACCCCGCCCAGCCCGAGCCGCGCTCCCCGGCCCGTTCGGGCCCCGGCCTTGCCCCCCCTCCCCCCCCCGCCCCGCGGCCGCCTGCGTCCTGGGCCGGGGGTTCCGGGGTTCCGGGGCCGCAGGCGGAGGGAGCGCGGCGGCCTGTCCCCGCCCTCCTCGGCGACCCCCCCCGACCCCGCCCTCTGCCGCGAGCCTTGACCCCGCCCTCCTAAGCGACCCCCCCCGACCCCGCCCTCCGCCGTAAGCCCCGTGCGCGCTCAGCTGTGAGCCCTGAAGTCGCCCTGCTCCGCGACCCCCGACTCTGTGCTGCTGTGTGACCCCCCCTTCCCGACCCGCCTCCGCGTGAACCTTGACCCCATCCTCCGCGGCGACACACCAACCTTTACTTCCCTCCCTCTTCGGTACCCCCGTCCCCACCCATTAGTGATTCCCTTACCCCTCCCTACCGGGACCCCCATCCCGCGCTCTTTAGTGATCCCCAAACTTTACTTCTTCGGTGACCTTTGACCCTGCACTTCTCGGCGACCCTCCAGCACTGTGTGACCACCCCCTTCACAACCGCTTCTCCGTCATTCCCTGACTGCCCCTTTTTGTGACCCCCCCCCCCCCCCCCCCGCTTCCGCGACCCCAGCCCCTTCCTCCCTGGGTGCCTCCTGACCTCTCCTATGTTGGTGACCCATGACCCCGGGCTCCTTGGCGCTTCCTGCCCTCTCCTGCTTTCCTAGTGGCTCTGTCCAGACACTCCTGCTGCCCACGGCCTTGGGATGGGGGCCTTCCTGGGGTCGGCTGACTGCGCCCAGAGTGTTGGGTGGGAGTCTTGCCCCTGCTGGCATCGGAACCTGGCCTCCAAGGACAGGAGGACGGGAGGAGGTGGGCAGAGAGCTGGAGGTGGGCGGGTGCGGAAGGGGATGCCCGCGGTGGGTCCTGCCCATGCCGGGCTGCTCCCCAGCACCCAGGTCCCTGGAGCAGGAGGCTGGGGGACCCAGAGTCAGGGAGTAGGGGTGTGGACAGCCACGGAGGAGCTCCTGGGAGGCGGTGGCTCCCTGAATAATGTGGTTAATGGTCTGAAGGGGAAGAAAATCTGAGTCTGTAAGATGCGTGTCTGGGGCACCCCTGGCTTCTGCTTCCCAGCACGGACATCGGTCCTGCCTGCCCTGAAGGACTTTCCTGCCTGGCCGCTGCCTGGCCGCGCTGGCTTGGCGCCATTGTTTGCACCCCACACAGGAGGGTGCCTGGCCTGGAAGCCGACCAAGGTGAAGCTTCATCTGGCAGTTTGGGGGGTAGTGAGTGTTTCATGGCATGGCTAGGGGGGCTGGTATAGGACAGGCTTCAGCTGGGAGCCTGCTTACCTGCCGCCGGGCACGGCGGATCTGTGGATCTTCCCCGTAGACGCTTAGGAAAGGCTGAAGGAAGATGGGGCTCGGGCCCCGAGGACTGCAGACCCTGCAGGGAGGACAGATGGCCACCTGTCAAAGGCACCGTACTGCAGAGACTGTCTGAGGCCAGTCTGGGTTGGGATGTGAGGCCTGGCCCTTCCTCCAGGGCTGGACCTGACCCTGTGCCTCTCTTTTCCCTCCCTGCCTGGCTGTGGGGGGCACTGTGCAGTCGTGGACCCTTGTGAGCACAGCCGCTGGGTGCTCCTTTCTTGGACGCTGAGACCAGGGCCCACTGGCCAGCCTGTCTGTGTTCTTTCTTTCCAAGCACCCTGGATTTTCCCAGGGGAGGCCCCAGAGGTGGGTGAGTGCAGCCCAGAGCTGTGTGCTTAGGGCCACGGTCCTCTTAGGACATCCATTTCCAGAGGCTTCATAGAGAATGCTGAATATGAAGTCTGGGCCACTGGGTGGGTGGGCCAGAGAAGGCAGGATAGGTGAATGGCCCCAGGGTCCCACCTGGTCGGGAAGATGCCAGCAGGTATGCAGAAGGCCCCCAAGCAGCCTGGCAGATGCAAGACCGCGCCCGCCCAGGGACAAGCCGCTGTGGGGACTGAGGGGAAGGCGTTCTGTGATTTCAGACGGGGGAGGGCGCTTTTGATTAGCTCTGAGTATCTGAGCAGACACCTATTCACACCTGCCCGGAGCCAGCATCTGCCTGGTGTGTGTGTGTGTGTGTGTGTGTGTGTGTGTGTGTGTGTACACGTGTGTGTACACGAGTCTTAGAAGACGGGTGGGGGGACCAGATTTCCAGGAGAGCCTGTGGGATTGAGTGCAGCAGTGGGCTAGGTCCCTTGGAGACTGAGTGGGGTGGGGCCAGCCACAAGTGTGCAGGCAGCAGCCCAGAGCCAGTGTTCTCCAGCGCGTGACCTTGGGCCAGTCACTGCCCTGATCTGGGGGGACACCGAGGCTGGATTCCTGGACCCCGCAGGCCTGGCCCCCACTGGGGCGAGACCAGCTGAGGCTGGCCCAGCTCAGTTCTAGCAAAGTCCCTGAGGCCCCTCAGCAGGGGCCAGGCCGGAAACGCTGACCGAGTGAGTTCGGCCGGGAATAAAGAGGCAACTGTGTCCAGTCCCCAGAGGCCACCTCCCTCCCAGGATGGTCTCCTCTGGGTAACAGGCCTTTATGGCCGCGGGTGGGGGTGGGGACCTGCTTGTTCCTCTGCTGGTGGGGAACGTAACCTCAAGTACAAACACCGTGAGGCTGATGTGCAGAGTGGGGGGCACCCTCCAAGGTGCCAGCAGCGTCCAGGGTGTGCACGTGTGTGTTGGGTGTGGCGTGTGCACCGGCGTGGTCCAGGGTGTGCACGTGTGTGCGTGTGCACGCCCACCTGTGAGGGTGCTGGGAGTGTGTGCAGCATGTGTCCTGTGACCCGTGCGTGCCTCTCCTGCGTGCCCAGTTCTGTACCTGTGCCCATGTGAGTGTGCTCTCAGTGCCGCGTGCGTTTGCCTGCACGCGTGTGTGTTTTGTATGTACGTGAGAGAGCGTGCGTCACGTTCGTGGGATTTGTCAGCGGCAGGCTTGGAGTGTCACAGCCAGGGTGTAGCAGGCCTCCCGGGGCAGCCAGAAGGCACAGTCACCCGGACCATCCCAGGCCTGGCCTTACTCCTGCTCACCTGCCGTCCGCCCGGCTCTGCCTGTGCCCAAGTGCAGGCCCGAGTCCTGGTGTCCATGACGTGCCTCGCGAGTGTGGGTCCCCTCTCCCCTGAGTGGGGTCCCTTGGAGCGGCCCTTTCCCCCGCTCCTGCTGTGCAAATTTCCTTCATCTTCTTGCCATTGGGGACAGCTGGCCCGCAGGTCCCCTGCTTCCCTTTCTGCCAGGCGGGTGACTCAGGCGAGGGCTGAGAACGTGATTTCTGATGCTCAGGCTCTGTCACCTGCTGCTCGGTCTTGCCAGGCCCTGAGGGGAGGCAGAGATAAGGCTTGTCATTTGTTTATGTATCGCCCCGCAGACGGACCCTGACCATGCGACGCTCAGGGAGGGAACCCGACACAAGAGGCCACACGGGGTGTGAGTCCATGTGTGTGAAACGTCCAGAGCAGGCTCATCCAGGGACAGGAAGGGGCTCGTAAGGGCCGGGGGCTGGGGAGGAGGTGGGGGTGAGGGGGACAGGGTTTCCTTTGGCTGATGGAATGTTCTGGCACTCGATAGAGGTGATGGTTGCACAACTCTGTGAATGTACTGAAAACCACTGAATTGTATATTGTAAATATGTGAAGTATATGGTTTGTGAACTGTGCCTTCACAGAACAAAACAGCAAGGCCTGTCCTTGGTCAGATGCCCATGTGCTGTGGCCTGGGGGTGAACGGGTGTCGGGGAGCGGGCCCCTTCCAGCCCCACGAGGAAGACGGGAAGAGACATCTCCTCACTGTATGAAGGGTGGGAGCCGCTCCTGAACCCCAGCGCCGTCTGGGACGTGCAGATGGACGTGGTGTGCAGTGTGCATCACGTAAGAAGTCGTGGGGGTGTTTGGACTTCTGATGTAGGGGTGCCTTGGGCGGGAGGCCCCGGGGGAGCTCCCCCATAAAGCCTGGGGCCTGTAGGAGATAGGGGAAGGGGTGCTCGACTGCACTGTCCTGGCTGTCCTTCGACGGCCCTGATTGCCCGGGGACCTCCCTGCCGGGAGGCCAGGTGACAGTGGGGAGCGTAGTGACCCCAGGGAGTTGGTCCCATCTAAAGTCATCTGTGGACTCCTCCTGGGCCATCTGCAGGGGGTGCCCTCCAGCTGTGTGGTCCTCAGCATGGTGGGCGGGGACATGGCCCAGGGAGGCCCACAAAGCACCTGTCCTGTGGGAGGGGGGGGGGGAGGAGTTTGTGTGGCCCCTGCTGTGTGATGGCAGATTTGGGCTTTAGTCTGTCCCTGGGGGCTCGAGGTCTGTGTGCGTCTCAGGTGCCCCTGTGGAACCAGGTACCTGCTGGCCCTTCCCTGGGACTCCTGTCCCTAGAGCCCCATGGCAAGGGAGTCACCAGGTCTGGTGGCACTGAGAGCAGACACCCAGACTCCCCATTGGGACTGGCCTCTGTCTCCTTTGCTCCAAGGCCTGCTGCATTTCAAAAGCGACCTGTGCCGCACTCTGGAGGCAGGTCACCTTCATTTCCTTGCAGTCACAACCCAGAGGGTCAGAGGCCACTGACACAGGATATGGGGATGGCAGGAGGAAGGGAGCGGGTCTGCAGAGAGCAGTAAACCTTTATGGCACTGACTCACCAGGTGGGGCAGAAATCCCTGCCCTCAGGGTGGCCTGGGGGTGCCAGGAGTGGCGTCTTCCTCTGCACGTTGTAAGGTATGTTACATAAGGTACCTTCAGGAAAGGCTGCCCCCCCCCTCCGCCCTGACAGCTGCACGTGTGAGTGGCAGGTGTGGACGTGGGAAGGTGGACCCGTTGACCTGCTCAAACTCTTGTCTCCCGCTGGGGTGCCGTGGGCATCGAATCTGTGTCTGGGTTCGCGCATGGTCTGCACAGGGCCAGAGCTCAGCAGCATTTCTGGAAGGTCCTCCTCGGCCACTTGCCCTGAAAGCTATGAGGTAGGGGTGTAGCCACACACCCCCCCCCACACACACACGCACGCCCCCGCCTAGTCCCAGGGTGGTTCCGAGCTTGGCACTTGTGGCCCAAGGCATCGGAGCCTCTCCTGGCATCGTTCAGGCATGTGTGAGCTGCCCGGGGGCGTATCCAGGATTGGATCCTGGCCCTGTAGGTGCTCGGCCACCTGAGGGCGGGGCTCGGAGTGAATGAGCCCCTGGGTCCGTGCCGGGGACTGTCAGGGACAGGGGCGAATGAGCCCCCGGGTGCATCTTGGGGACCGTCAGGGACAGGGGCGAATGAGCCCCCGGGTGCATCTTGGGGACCGTCAGGGACAGGGGCGAATGAGCCCCGGGTCCGTGTCGGGGACCATCAGGGACAGCCTTGCAGAGGGGTTCTGCATTGTCACAGGGGGACTGGGTGGTCCCACCCCCAGCACTGTGGGAACCTGCAGGAAGTCACCCCACATAAGGAGGGTGTGACATGACGGCTGGATTGCCAACTTTGAGAAATCAGGGGCTGCCACCCCCAAATCTGGGTCTGCCGCGTCTCTCAAAGAACCAGCCCATCTGGAAGCCCCGGGCCACATTCCTGCATAGTGTAGGCTGTGCTGTCCCAGCCGCCCCCCGCCCCCCCACCCGGCTCCTCTGAGGACTCTGGGAGGCTTCCCAGAGAAGGGGCTGCGGGGGGCTTCTGTTCTCCACAGACTGTTATTATGGGGGACACTGGGCCAGCCTGGCTGCCCGCTGGTCCGTTATGAGCTATGCTCTACTCGACTTGTGTGGTTGGCTCAGTAATAGTCCCAGAGACCAGGTCCCTCGAGGCCCCTGAGGTGGGGGTGACCCTGGATTCCCCAGGGACCCAGCATTATCCCGAGGTCCTCAAAAGCAGAGCACCTTTAGGGGCGCCTGGCTGGCTCACTCGGTTAAGCACCCGAGTCTCGGCTTCGGCTCAGGCCACGATCTCACGGTTCGTGGGTTTGAGCCTTGTGTTGGGCTCTGTGCTGACAGTGGAGCCTGCTTGGGATTCTCTCTCTCCCTCCCTCTGTCTCTGCCCCTCCCCCCCCAAAAAGGCAGAAAACCTCACTGGAGGCTGAAGGGGAGTGAGAGGCTCGAACTTGAGGGGGGCTTCCGTGTGCTGCTGCCGGCGACAGGGATGCGGGCCTGTGTCCTGCGGACGCTGTGTCTGCCCGCGAGAGGGACCCAGCACAGAGCCCGGGCCTCGTGACGCCCAGAGCTTGGGGTTCCTGCTGCTGCGATTTGGGGGCCTCTGCCCTCTTCCCAGAGGCGGGCACGGCCCGGTGCCGGCGTTTGCTCGGGACGGGGCGTGTGAGACCGCGTGGCGCCACCGCCGTCCCCGGGACCGGCCCGAGCCCGGAGGAGCCCTCCCCCTCTCATGGGACACCATTTGCTCTTTGGGTTTGGGTGAAGGTCGCTGGCGATGGTCTCGCACCAGGCTGGCCCTCGGGAGCCTGAGGAGGGTGGGGACGGGTCAGGCCGCACACCTGGGACCGGCGTGACCCCGTGTGGGCAGCAGTAGCCCTGTCCTGCTCAGGGTTCCCTGGGGGCTCAGGAGACACCTGGCATGCCAGCCGGCCTGAAGCAAGCCCGACACTAGCAGGGGTGACAGCAAGCACCGGGACAGACAGACCACCCTCCGCACGGACAGACCGCGCGGGGCACGTCGCTGTCAAGGAACCGGGACGTCGGGCCGGTGGGCTTTGGCCCTAAAACCTGCTCGCGGGAAGAAGACGTGGGTGTCAGAGGAGACCACAAGCTCAGGGTGCACGATGCCTCTTAAAAACCGCGAGCAGGCGCAGACCTGAAGAGACACTTCCCAGAAGAAGCCACGTGGGGGGTGCTCAGCGCCTGTAGGAGGTGTTGGTGTCGGGGACAGAGGTTTGAAGGCCTAGCACCCTTACGCGGCGGGCTGGGAGCGCCGCTCCCAGTGGCGGGGGCGGGCTGGCCGGCAACAGCGGTCCCCGCCCGTGGGCAGGTGGGTCGGTGCAGCACCGTAGGAAACCATTGGACCACACCCGGAAGTGAGCCCCCTCGGGCTCAGGGGGCCCCTCCCGAGACCCAGACTCCAGCGCCCTCAGCCATGACCCAGGAGGCTCCCTGTTCCGGTCCCCATTCCCCTCTGGGCCCTTGGATGGGTTGCGCAGGGCTGTGTGCCCCCAAAGCTGTGCCTGTGGGGCTGGCAGAGCACCCTCACTGGCGTCCCCGGGGCTGCCGTCAACCCGGCGTCTGTCACAGGCTGCTTTATAAAGCGCCCGCCCCGCCGGGGGCTGTCCTTCCACCCTGACCTTCGTGGGCCGTCACAGGCGCTGCTGCCGACTTGGCCAGGCTACCCTGGACCCACGGGCTGGGGTCCGTGGGCACACGGCCGGCAGAGGTGCTGCCCGGAGAGGCGGACGGATTGCCGCAGGCAACCCCGAGGCTCCCCCAGAGCTCAGCTCAAGGCTCTCCGTGCCTCACAGGGTGTCGTCCCGTCCATCTGGGGTTGGTCCCGCTTCCCCGGATGCAGTTTCTCGCCCTCCTGGCTGGCCCTTGCCCGGGCGAGCGAGAGAACACTGACACAATGCCGAGTGCTCCGCCGGGCCGGGTCTGTCGCCCCCGCCTGGCCCCCCCCACCGACCCCAGGTGGCGAGCGGGGCCCTGCGTGCTGCTGTCGCTTCTGGGCGTCAGGTTGGGGTCACGGGCCTGTGGTGTCTCTCCTGCCGGAGCCACCTGCACTTTCTGTCCACTTCCCGGCCTCGCACCGAGCCGCATGCTGACCACGCAGGCCAGGGCCGGGGCGTCCAGGCTCCCCGTCCAGCCCGGTGTGGCCGCCGCCCATGCTAGCCAGAGCTCGGCCCCCCAGGCGAAGGTGTGCGGGGGCGCCGGGCCTCACGTCCCCGCAGGACGGCAGGACCGGACATTCGCGGGAGCTCCTCAGTTGAGATGTGGCCCCTGGGGAATGGGGTCTGGATGGGCCTCTGGGGGCCCGTTGAGAACAGAACTGGAAATTGAACCCCTGGACAGCTGTGCTCTCAAATGGGGATTCTGGGCCAGCCCACCTTGTCCTGGTCTCCGATGCAGGGGCTCCCCCTTCCTGCCCTGCCTGACCTGGGCACCGGGCGCCGGGGCTCCTGCCCTGTCTTAGGCATCTCAGACCTGTTGCGTTCCGGATGCCTCCTGGGAACTCTAGAGATCCGAGGTCACATGCTTGCCGCCAGCCTCGCCCAGAGCTTCTGGTCGGCAGTGCTCCCGGGGTCACAGAGACTCGGACTGAGGGTTGGGGTGGCTCCAGCTGGGGTTTGCTGACCACACAGTGGGCCGCTTAAACCACGGAGCTTTATTCTCTTCCAGTCCTGGAGCCCAGAGGTCTGAGGTCAAGGTGTGGCAGGGCCTGGGCTGTGACCCAAGGTCACATGGCCATCTCCTCTGTGTCTGTGTTTGAATCTCCCTCGTATAGGGGTACCAGTCTTTGCAGTAGGCCCACTCTACCCCAGTAGGACCCCATCTTTGCTCATTGCATCAACTAAAACCCTATTTCCAGGCGAGGCCCCGTTCACAGGTTCCCAGTGGATGTGAATCTAGGGAATGGCCGTGGCCCGCACCTCTCCTGCCCCATTGCTGGCACCCTGTCCGGCCCCCGCCCCCTTTGCTGTTTGCCTGCCACTCTGGCCTCAGCAGATGAGGGAGGCAGGAGCCCCCACAACGTCTTCCCTGGGGACCCTAGCCCCTCCCTCCCCTTCCTTTTCGTCCTTGGGCCCAGAGCACCCATGAAGGCCACTATGTGGGGGGTGCGCTCCCTCGGAGGGTCTGGGAGAGCTGAGCTATGCCTGGAGCCCAGGTAGGATCTCTGCTCTGGACTGGGGCCCCCAGCACAGGCCGTGGGGTCTCCCCTCCACGTGGAACCCTGCCCGGCTGCCTGCCTCCTTCTGACACCTGCACAGCTCATCTTGGCTGGGCCCCTCTGTCTGGGAGCAGAGGAGTTCTCTGGATGCCCCTGCCCGTGTCCCTTCCTGGGCACCCCCACTGGGACAGCCCCAGGCCGGCTCTGACCCGCGGCTCCCCACCCGTCGCTCGGTGTGGAGTCCACAGGCAGACCCTCCCCAGACAGTCCTGGTGGGCCAAGTTGGGGTCTCATCAGGCCTCTGGATTTTACCAGGGCCTCTGCCCTGAGAGCCGAGCCTCACAGAGCCCTGGCCAGCCTCTGTTGGGCCCCCGTCCCCCCACCCTCCCTCCCCCACCTGACCCCTGCTGGTATCCCTGGATCTTCACTCAGAGCCAGGTGGAAGGACGGCCAGAGAGGCCACCGTCTTGTGCCCTGTGGGAGGCCAGCCAGTCCCTGCTGCCCAGAGACACAGTTCCCAGGGCAGGGGACGACATCGTCCTGGCCTGGCGGGGTCCAGACAAGGTAACAAGTGGGAGCGGGCAGGCAGTCTGGGCAGCCATCAGGGTCGGGACAGCCTGCTCACAGCGTCTGGGGGGCAGGCCCACAGGGCTGAGGGGGTTGGCAGAGAGGCTGGGTGCCCGCAGGTGCCTGCCGGCCCGGGGCGTATGAGAAAGACGGGCTCTTCCAGGCCTTGGCCTCCCTCCATGCTGCGCTGCCCCGTTGTCCTGTCTGGGCCACTGATTCCTTGATCTTTTTCTTTCACAATGACTCATTCGAAAACCTGATCTCAAAAGGAAATTGTCTGAACACAAACCACGATTGTGAAGCGTAGGCCTCTGTGAGCACCCACGCTTCACCTGTCACGGGATGTTCTAAAAATACACGCCGGGCCCACCACACGGGTGCTGAGCTCTGACCCAGCGGGCCAGCCTTTGTTACCTCCCCTCGTGCCCCAAGACCCCACCTGGTACTCGCGGGGCTGGTCCTGGGGCAGCTGGAAAGTCCCAGGCATGCAGCGCGTTGGTGCTCTGGGGTCCGGGGCCTAGGGCAGGGTTCAAAGGGCAGGAGGTAGGGGAGGTCAGCAGAGGCCAGAAATCGGGGGGTCAGGACAGCTGGAGTCTGAGGGAACAGAAGGAGGGCTGTTTGGGGGCTGCCCCAGGGCTTTGGGGGGATGGGGGAACAGGAAGCCTGAGGCTGTGGAGGTGCCGCAGCGGTGACAGGTAACACTGGCCCCCGGGGGTTTGGAGGAAGGGGGCACTGTAGGGTGGCCTCTGGGGGCACGGGGTGGTGGTGGGCACAGTGTGAAATTCATAGTGTAAAACCGGGTCTTTCAACGTGTACAATTCAGTGTTTTCCACTATACAATGTACGAACATCCCCGCCGCCTAATTCCAGAACCCCGCCCCCAGCCATCACCCCCACTCCTCCCGCGGCCCCACGAGCCCCGCTCCTGTCCGTGGATGGGCCTGTTCTGGACGTTTCATACACGTGGACTCACCCCGCGTGGCGTCTGGTGTCGGGTTTCCTCCCTGAGCGTCATGCATTCAGGGTCCGTTCGCGGGGCCGCGGGGGTGGGCGCCTCGCTCCTGCTCCGGGTGAGGGGTGTGCGCGTGCGCGGTAGATGCACCTGAGGGGCGTGCGCGTGCGCGGTGGGCACATTGTGTTTATCCACTCACCGGCTTACGGACCTTGGGTTCTGCCGTCCTCACACCGCCGTGACTCACGCCGCTGTGAACGTGTGTGTATAGGTTTCATGTGGATAAGTGTTTTCGTTTCTTCTCGGGTTCCCGGGAAGCTGCCCACAGCACCACCGTGCTCCTTGGCCTGTGGCCTCTGGATGGTGCTTTTCTAAAGGGGCAGCCCAGGGCTCAGTGGCTGCAGAGCCTGGAAGCACCTGTTTGTGGGAGGGGTTCAGCTTCACTCCGGGACACGTGGGGTATGGACAGGGTTTAACAGATGGCCTCAGGTGGGGGACACATCTCAAGCACCTGCTGCAGAGAAGGGGCGGGCGGTCGAACCCCAGGGCTGAGGGGATGCTGGCCAATGCCTGTGGTCGGCTCTATGTTTCCTCTGTTGAATTAAGGTCATTCCTGCCTGCCTTCTGTCCCAGGTGCTGGGGGCAGAGCCCCCTCGAGGGGTATCCCCCAAATCCAGGAGATTTCCTGGGGCCTCAGTGAAACCAGTGGTCACCTAACCGGTCCCTGGATTGCTGGGGCCTTGGGCTCTGCTGAGTGCCTGACCAGCCTTGCCCATGCACCTCCAAACAACTCAGTTCTCCTGTTGAGCAAAACCGGGGCTCAGAGGAGCTGAGGTGTCCCTGAGTTGTCAAATAATAATCCAGTTGTTAGAAGGCTGAGCTGGGTTTGACCACATCTGCCTGAGCCCGAAATCTTTAAAAGGAAGGGCTGAGACCCCCAAATCACCGAGTAGCTGTGTGTTTATGGAGCGAGACCTCAGGACTTCACACTCCCGGCTTCCAGGTCTGTGTCCCACCAGGTCCCCAGCCAGGAGCCTGGAGGGCACAGGCCGGAGCAGGCCAGGGCCACCGAGGCAGAGGGAAGCGCCGTCTTCCCGGCAGGTGTGAGCCCGTGGCTCGCCCAGAGCAGTGGAGGCGAGCAGGGCAGCACCAAGGCTTGGAGCTGGCTGGAGCTTGGCCCCGCGGGCCCCTTCTCTGGCCAGGAGCTTGGGGTGAAGGCAACCCCTCCCCACCCCCTGAGGGATTGCATAAGCTGCCCGTGTGCGGACAGTGATTACTGGAAGTCCCGAGGATTTCTTCATCCAGGGCTTGGCCGGGAGTGGCAGCTGCCTC
Organism: Neofelis nebulosa; assembly: GCF_028018385.1. NCBI lineage: Eukaryota > Metazoa > Chordata > Mammalia > Carnivora > Felidae > Neofelis > Neofelis nebulosa. Next base: position 169,553,216 of record NC_080785.1, read on the forward strand.
CCCTTCCTGCCCCCCTCGGTGATTAATGTCCTCAGCCACTGCCTGACTGAGGAGCGCAGGGGCCGGCCTAGGGTCCGGGCTCAGCCAGGAGCAGTGGTGCGGGGGGGTGGGGGGGGCCGGGGAGCCTAGGCCACAGTCCACGGGGCAGATGGAAATCGTGTGGGAAATCCTGTGTATCTGTTGTCGGCTCTTATGGCAGGCATGTTCCCGGCTGGGTCTGCCTGCATTCGAGAACAGGAACGTTTTCAGTGGGGATGCTGTGTGTCCTTACCACTTCCTGGCTCAGCTTGGCCCTGACTCCCCCAGAGCCCCTTCTGCAAACCTGCTCTGGCTGCAGGGGGACAGGACTGGCCCCCAGCCTGGAGGTGCTTGCTGAGTTGGACTTTGCCTCACAGCCTCAGACATGCCAGGTCACAGAGCCAGGCCCGCGGGATCAGCTGTCTCTGCTACTCGCTCTGGGGCCCAGATGGCCGGAGCATCCCCCCAGGGCCTGAGCTGGTCGCATGATGGGCAGGGAGGGAAAGCGGTCGGGTGGCCCAGCCTCACTGGAAGGGCTGCCACCGTCCTGGAGATCTGTCCCCGGGGCTGGTCTTTCTGTCTCAGGCCCCTCTCTGTGGCCAGGAGCCCCACTTGGGGGGGGGGGGGCGCGTGCGCTCCTGCCCCGGCAGCCGAGGGGTTGCTCGAGCACCCTAGCACGCTCAGGCTGAGCTGGGGTCCGGGCCCCCTCCCTGCGCCAGCACAGCCCCCGGGAAGAGTCCAGGAACCCAGAGGGGCGCCTGTCACCGCTGCGACATTGGGGGAGCCTCGGCTCACACCCTCCCGTATCAGGGGCCTGCTCTGCTGACCCCACCCCCTCGGCGCCAGCCTCGCAGGGACTCCTCAGAGGTTGACCTCGGGATGTGCCGTCTCTCCCCCCAGGTCATGATGCCGCCGCCCAGGAGCAAGAAGCCCAGATAGACGCCTCGGCGGCCTGGGTCGTGGAGCCGCCCGATGCTGGCAGTGGGGCCCGCCATGGACGGCGAGTTTCCTCAGCACGAACCCCCGCCAGCGGGCGGCATCCTGTACAGCCCGCCGCCGCTGCAGACCCCGCTGTGCGGGTCCGGCGTCCAGGTGAGCCCCCGCCATCCGCGGTCGGCCTCGGGGCGGGACGCTGCCCTCGCGGTCGGGTGCGGCCGCAGCTCCCCTTTCCAGGGCCTCGAGCAGACGTCCCAGTCCCCGGCCCGGCAGGGGGACGCCTCGGGGTGCCCGCCTGCCGTCAGGTCTGTTTGCCAAGGCCGTGACGGGCCCTCAGGGAGACGCTCAGGCCTGGGCTGCCGCCGCCTTCCCTGCAGGACAGGGGCTGGGGCCTCTGTGACGTGGACTTTTTTACCAAGGTTTCCTATTTTCAATTTAATGGACTTTGTGTCTTAAGCAGTTTAGGGTTTATAGAAAAATTGGACAGAAAGTTTCCACCTCTCCCACTTTCCCCATCGATAACGTTTTTCATTAGTGACCCTGCTGAGTTATCACAACGGATGAGCCAGCACCGAACGTGACGAACCACGGTCCACAGCGGACACGAGGTCACTCCTGGTGCGGCACACCCCGTGGGTTTGGACGAATGTCACGGACACCTGCCCACCACCACGGTGTCGTCCGGAGTAGACCCACGGCCCTGAAATTCCTGTGCTCCTCCCATTCACCCTCCCCCACCCCGACAGCCGTGCCTCCGTGGTCCTGCTTCGTCCAGAACATCCTGGACTGGGAACCACCCCGTGTGTCGCCTCCTCAGCCTGGCTTCTGTCACCGAGTGCTGTGCGTCTGAGGCTCCTCCGTGTCTCTGTGCGGCTCGATGGCCCGTTTTTAGTGCCGAGTAATATTCCCTCGTCTGGGCCGGGCCACTGCGTGTTTATGGACCGGTTTACCTGCTGGAGGGCGTCTCAGTTGCTCCTAGGTCCTGACAGCTAGTGAAGTATCTCAAGTAGTAAAACCACCACAGGTCCCAGCAGCTGCAAAGGCCCCCGTGGAGAGAAGGGTTCAGAATTGTGCACCAAGTCAGGCCTGGAGCCCCCCCGCTCCCAGTTTCTGGGGCGAAACCAGGGTTCTTTCTCCTGTAGAAAAGCAAATGGTGTTTCTGAGTAGAGAGACTCGAGCTGCCGGGAAGGGAGGGAGAAGGGTGTCGGGACACAGTGGCAAGGGGTGCACGTGGCTGGGGCTGCCACGGGGTCCCTCCTTCAGGAAAGCGTCAGCTGCCGTCTGCCCCTCGGTCCTGCTGGTTTGGGGCCGGGAGGAGGGCCAGGTGGCAAGAGAGAGCAAGGATCGAGCCTGGGTTTGAGAGGAGCCGGGAAGTGGGCCGCTGGGGTCAGGCTAGCTCAGGGCCCGATGCCCAGAACCATCAGGAGGAACCTGGGAAAGCAGAATTCGGTCTCCGTCCAGATGTGCCCACGTGGTACCCTCACGTCAGAGGCGCGGGACAGAAGTTGTGTAGGTGAGCCGTCAGTCTGGGGAAGGCAGAAATGAGTTACCCCCGAAGGTAACACTTCCAGGCCTCGGCTGACGTCCAGCGCCTCTGGCCAGGGTCCCAGACGTCACCGTGTGCCTCCTCTCTCTCCCTTTCCTGTTGGAGCTGTGTCCACAAGTCCCCTGACCCTCCGTGTCCCCCTGCTCCCCTCTGAACTTCTGCCCGCGTCGTCATGGCGATGCCTTCCTGTTCCCCACCTGCCATCTGGCCCCTGGCAGTCAGTGTGTGGGCTCTATGTCCCGCCACTTTGAAGTCTCAGAGCGTGCTTTTGTCATTCTTAATAGTGCTGCAGGACTCCTTCTTGTCGGCATCCCATAACTTGCTTAATGATTTCCCTATTGTTGGGCCTTTGGGGTGATTCCAGTTTTCTGCTGCTATAAATAGCACTGTGTGCCCCCCCCCCCCCCCCCCCCCCCGTCCCCATGGATTGGGCAGGAGGGTGTCCTTCTGAATCAATTCCTGGGTCGGAAGGAGCACTGGGTAGGGTCACAGATTCTGGGCTGGGGCCACACCCTCTCGATGGTGGCCCGTATGCCGACGGGGAGGAGGGGGCACGCCTGGGCTGCCGTGGGGACCCATGGCAAGGGATGTGCCTCTCCGAGCCCGACTCTGGCTCTTTCTGAGGCTGGGCCACTCCTCCCCAGGCTGTACACTGAGCCTGTCCCTGGTGGGCTACCAGCTGTGAGGGCTGCCCCCTACCCGGGCCACTCTGGGTGCAGCTCCCGCTGACGCTGAGCGTGTATGTGGTCGGTGTGGTCAGGATACTTGGTGCCACTCCCCTTCATCTGTCCTGGCTGGGCTGAGCCACCGTCAGGAGAAGGAGACCTACCCCAGGACTGCCAGTGTCATTGAGGTGGCCAGATTTAGCAACTGAAACTGCAGACATTTAATGACACGTTAAGTTTCACGTAAACGCAAGTGATATTTTAGCGTGTGTGTTCTATGCAACGCTTACACTAAAAATTGTTTGTCGTTTATCAGAAATGCCAATTTCACCGGACACCCTGTATTTTACGTGGCAGCCGTATTTTATCGGCTGCCCTAGTGAAAGTGCTCTCTCCTTACATCAGCTTCCAGGTGGCCTGGGCAGCCTTGGATTAATGTCCCAGGGCCTGCCTCTCCCCAGGAGAGGCCAGCCTCTCCGTCTCCACCTGAAATCCCCAGGCAGGCTCGAATGGGCTGGTAGGGGTCAGGCATCCATCTCTGGACCGATCATGTCCCAGGGGCCTCCCCTCTAAAGGCAAAGACGTACCTCTGGCCTTAAGTGGAAAATCCCAAGGAAACCTCTGATTGGCTGGCTGGGTTCAGGGGCTCCTCTCTGGACCAATCATGACCCAGGGGCCTGCCCTCTAAAGGTGTGGCCACCCTTCCGGCCTCAAGTGGGAAAGACCGATGTGGGCTCTGATTGGCAGCTGTGCGGTGCCCCTTAGCTGGGGGAGGAGTGACCTCCCACCCTCCGGCTTCCTGGCTGAAGCCCCAAGGTCCTTGAAGACCTGGGGTTCTGGGTGCGGCGGAGAAGGTTGAGTAAATGAAGGCCCTCCACCGCCGGGAGCCCCCTGAAGCCTTGAGGCCGGCCCTGCCTGCTGTGTGCCCACGGTGCCACGTGTGCGCCTGGGATGGTTTATGCCAGTTCATTGAAGCGGCTGAGTATGGTCTCTGCTGTGGAAGTGTTCCAGGAGTGCCCTGGAGGGGGAGCCTTCCGGAGGCTTCCACGGCGATTCCTCCATGATTCCTCCAGCCTTGGTGCTGGAGCTGCTCTTATCTTACAGCCCGGGCAGACGCCAGAAGAGCAGGCACAGCCCCTTCGCGGAGCGTGCGTCTCTCCTTCCTAAGTTCTGGCTCTCTGCGGCTGGACGTCTGGCCACCGACCGCCCTGCAGGGGTGGGGTGTTGGGGGGAAACGCACAGTGATGGGAAGTCAGGGCCGGCTCCTCCCTCCCAGACACAGGCGCCATACGTAGAAGGGCGCCTGGTCTCCCAGCCATCTGGGCTGGTTCCGGGCCAGCTGTCGTTCACGGGTCCCGTGAGCGGGAGGAAGCGGTGGCTGGGGGATCGGTTCCCGGCGGCCTCGCTGAGGAGCAGGACCCGCGTGGACCAGCGGGAAGGCCGCTGCGCTTCCGTCTCTGGACATGCCGTCTGGCAGAACCGGCTAGGACAAGTAGGGAACAGTGACGGCCGCCAGCAGGCCTCTCCCCACCGCTGGTCGGGGACCTCCCCGACATGGTCCCATGTGGGCCGCATTGTGGGTTAGGGGAGGGACCCCTGCTCGGCAGGCTGTGTGTCAAGGTGGGACGAGCCACTTCTTTCGTACGGAAGGCGGGGGGCGTGAGTGTCCACAGCCCTCCACCCTGAGTCGGTCCGGTCAGAGCCCAGTGCAGGGCCCCTCAAGTCCCCGCTGACCTCAGGCTCATTCTTCCAGCCTCCCATCAGTGTTTCTCAAAGCAGGCTCCCCAGGACCCCTACCTGTACTGCACTCTTGGGCCAGACAGGCTTGGGGGTTTCCAGGAACACCCTTGGCCAGAGGGAGTTCTCAGAAGGCCAGGCTCTTGTCCCTTCTCCCCCGTCCCGGGAGGGGGCTGGGGCGGGGACCGGTCCTTGGCGCTGGTGGGAGCCCCTCTAACGAAGTCCTCTTTACCACACGGGCGCCTCCCTCGGGGCTGGATTGGAGGGGGGAGCTCATGCGGCCTTGCTTCTCGCCCAGTCCCACCCTGCGCTTTCTAGAACGGGGGGCCTCCATGCAGAGTCCCTGGCCCACCAGCACGCCTGGTTCCTGTGTGAAATGGGGGCTCCCGGTCAGACCCTCGGATGGGTTGCCCAGGCCCCTTCAGGGGTTCTGGAGGCACTCCAGTCCAGAGGTGGGTCACACCTGCCCACCCCCGCCCTGCCCACAGAGAGGCCTACAGCAGCGGCACACCAGGCCCGGGCCCGGGCTCGAGCCCTTCACGGGTGTGGACGAGTTCCCCTCGGTGGGCTCTCCCATGCCGATGGGCAGACTGAGGCCCCGAGCTGTCAGGTGGTTAAGTGACTCCTAGGTGACCCAGGTGGGACGCCACAGGGTGACGTTTCTACCTGGACGGGGTTGCAGAGTCCTCACCCCCTCCTCACTGAGGAGCCCCCCGCCCCTTCCACAGGGCAGCCCCTCCTGACGCTCTTGGTCTGTTCCAGAACACCATGCTGCACTACCCGTGGTGGAGCTCCTTCTCGCCCACGCCGTACCCAGCCTTCTCCAGCGAAAGCCAGTAAGTTCCTCTGGCCTCCAGGGTCCGGGCAAGCCCCGCCACGTCCCGCTGGGTGGCCACAGTGCCCTCGAGGCCTTCCGTGGCTCTGCAGCCACTGGTTAAACGAAACTAGAGCTCGTGGCAAGTGAGGGGCTTCAGTGTCCTGCTGAGGGGGCCGTGGGCTGCGCCCTGGCCACACGGAGGCAGCCGAGACTGACCGGCCGTGACTTGTCTTAGAAAGAGCCCGCCAGGAAAAAGGGCAAAGGTGGGAGGGGTGAAGGATCCTGGGAGGGCTCTGTGGGTACCCTCTGGGCAGGGGGTGGCCCTGGGCAGCGGGGGAGAACTTTGGGGGCAAAGGAGCGGGGAGGGCGCTTGCCTGCAGAGGGCAATGGCGACCTGGGTTTTGAAGAGTCAGTAGGAGTTGGCCGGGGGAGCGGGCCCACAACCAGGCCGAGGAATGGCCTATGGAAAGGACCCGGAGCACGGAGCCAGAGGCTTGAGGTCTCTCCGGGGCACTGTGTTCCGGGACGGAGGCACGGGGGCCTCTGCTCCGAGCTGAGTGTCTCGGACGCCAGAGCCCTCCCTTAGGCTCCTGATGGCTGACCTTCCCTGTCTGCCCGCAGCCAGTTCGTGAACTCCGCCTCCTTCATCGTCAGCCAGCCCTGCGCGGACACCAGCTGCGGACCTTCCGCCGCCACCCCCAGCTTCCTGCCAAAGACAGGCGACTTTCCTCAGGTAGGGGCCTGGAGCCAGAGTCACCCTCCGATCCCCACGTGCTCCCGGAGGCCCGTGCCACGCACTGGTGGCCTTGGCCAGGCCCTGGGCTGGGCTCAGGGCCGCGTGGAGCCCCGGCTTGTACTTGGGAATAGCCAGTGCTCCCCTCTACTGCAGGCCTGGCCTGAGGGCTCCCGACTCACAGCCACGCCCCGCGTGGGCCTGTCAGGGCGGCTTCCCGGCGGCGTGAGAGCTGGGCTAGGGGCCACACCTGTCCGCGTGCCGCTCACGCCCCCGCCGTGGGTTGTGGGGCGGTACCGTGGAGCATCTGATCCGCTTTTCCCAGACCTTAGCGCCTTCCTCTCCTGGGCAGAGGCCCCCGCGCCTGCTCCGTCTGGGTGCCTTACTTAGCGTCTCGGCAAGGGTCCGCCGTGTTCCCCGCGCCCCTGGCCAGAACGACGTTCCGTCCGGCACAAACCCCGTTGTTGGCATTTATGTCCCCAAACAGCAGCTATTTGGAGAGCGTCACCCACCCAAACCGAAGGAAGAGATACGTGTGATCTCTTTTTTTGGAGAATCGGGGGGACCCTCCCCGGCAGGCGTCTCTAATGGCACGCGACTTCTCTGGCGGCCCGGACACCGGGCGCCGCAAGAGGATTCGTGGGAAGGAGCCCAGGGCGATCGGAAGCTGGGGCTGGCGGCAGCCGGGCAGCGTGGTCTCCCTGGGAAGTTTGGAATCCACGGGCCCAGTGGTTTCGCTGTGGCACGCAGTTTGGGAACCGGCCAGCTTGGGGGGCCCCAGAGGCTCAGCTCCCCTGAGCCTGTTTTCCCTGTGAAGTGGGGGCCTGTGGGGGTGGCAGTCTGGGAGGCTGTGGCTCGGACCTGTCAGCTCAAACCCGCTAGAGCCAGACAAGCGCAGTTCAGGAGGCTGGCCGTTGTCCACGCGGCCTGGCCGGGCAGGGATCTGGAGCCTGGACCAGTGTCCCCCAAATCCGGGTCCACCCAGAGCCTCGGAATGAGACCGTTTTTGGAAACAGGGTCTCTGTGGGTGTCATTTCGCTCAAGATGGAGATGAGGTGATCCCAGATCATGATGGCCCTAACCCTAAAGGAGGAGAGACAGACACAGAGGAAGCACGTGACCCCGAGGCAGAGTGAGCCACGCGGCCACGAGCAGGGATGCCAGGAGCTGGGCGAGGCAGGAGGGGCCTCCCCTGGAGCCTCCCAGGGATCGCGGCCCGTGACACCTTGACCTGGGGTGTCTCCCCCACAGGGCCATTGGGGCACACCGGTGTGTTGTTTAAGTCCTCCCTCTCCATCTGGGATGCTTTGTGGCCGCCCAGGAAACGACTTGGCCAGGCCTGGAGGAGATGGGAGCACAGGGGCCCCCCCTGGCCCTTGGGGGCGCACGCCGGCCTCATCTGGCCCCCAGACCTCCCAGGGTGAGGAGTCAGTGGGAGGGGGATGGGAGGGCCCTGCGGACGGGGCCCCGTCCCGCAAGGGATGCCCCGGCCCCTCTGTTTGGCGGCCGCCGTCGCCCAGCCCGGGACGCAGCTGGTCCGTCCGCGGCCCGAGACCCTCTCTGGCCTGCCGTGCCTCGGGGCTGGCGGCCCTGCCTGGCTCTGAGCCCCGATGAAGTTCCTCCGCACGTGTCCCCGACACAGCTCCACATCCAGACGTGGCGTCCCGTGATGCTGACGCCCACGCTGGGGCATGACCTGCCGCACGGACGGGGAAGCTGAGGCTCGGGTGCACGCAGGCTCCCCCCCCCCCCCCCCCGCCGCCCTGGCCCCAGTCCCCCGACGGTGTCTCATGTACTCGGCTTGCACAGCTGCTCCTGGCTCTGCCCGGAGCAGACACGCTTTCTTCCACCAAGACCCCCTCGGGGGCCACCGCGCCCGTTTCTCATCACGTGCAGGGGAGCTCAGCTGCCTCCATCCCACGGATACCTACTGAGCATCTGCTGAATGTGGCGGGAGCCTACCCTGCCGGGGGCACCTTGAACCCAGATCTTTTTTCTAAAGCCGCTTCTTCAAACAAAATCTCACCCCGTGCCAAGTGTGGGATTGACAGATGTGAGACCAAAGTTCAGATGTGGTGAAGGGTCTTGAGGCCCTGTGGGTCTCCATCACCTCCCTCGTGACCCCTGGGCCTGTGAGCAAGGACAGGAAGGGGCCAGACCGAGCTTGGCATTCGAGGCCCTTCACAGCTGTGCCTCAGCCAGTGGACCCACCGCAGACACCCTCCGTTCCTAACTGACCAAATAACATCACCATGGTGACAGGCAAAGGGACAGCCTCAAAGACGTCCCTGTCCTGATCGTGGGACTGGGGACCTGTCCCCTCACGCAGCAGAGGGGACCTCGTCAAGGCCCCCAAGGCGGGGGTAACCCTGGGTGCTCCGGGGGGCCCGGAGGCCTCACAAGGCCCTCTCGAGAGGGAGGCAGAGGGTCAGAGGCAGAGAGACAGGCAGACCCCGCGCTGCTGGCCATGAGGATGAGGAGGGGCTGTGGTCCCAGGATGCGCCCCCTCTGGAAGCCATAAAAGGGGGGAGAGGGCTGTCCCTGAGGCCCCGGGGAGGAGCATAGCTCTCCATTTTGGACTTCTGATTTCCAGAACCATAAGGTAATAAGCGTGTGCTATTTTAAGCCATGAGGTTTGTGGTAGTTCATTACAGTGGCAAGAGGAATCTGATGGACCATGTGAAGCCCTCACGTGGCCCCTGGCACACTCTCGAAATGTCCCCACTGTTGTAGAAGTCAGAAGAAATTGGAATAGAAAAGCCAGAGCTGGGCTGGGGCAAGGAGTGGACGTAGGCCTGCAGGCCTTAACGTACCTCCTCCTAACTAAACCTGAGCTCTGAGTTTCCTAGCAGCCAAAGCAAAATGAGAAAGGAGAGGAGCTGTGTGACTCTTGTTGCCTGCAAAGAGAAAGCTTCTCTCCCAATGTCCTTTTGGGGCACGGAGCAGTTCCTTGGGGTCGGCATCCCACGCCCATCTCCCCGGGGACTGCTTATGGCGTTGGTTCCCAGTCCTGTGGTTGGTCTTGGCTCTAGCTTTGCTGTCTGAGGGCCTTTGTTCCTTCTGTTGTGCCTAGGGCTGAATCATTGGATGTTAGGGGTACCGGGTTCTGTACCAGGAACCAGGAACCTCCCCTGGTTCTGTACGTGAGCCGACCCAGACCCAGGACCATTGGTGGCAGGTTGGTCACGCCTTTATGTAGGATCCTTGTTTTATTGTTGTTGTTGTTGTTGTTGTTGTTGTTTTGTTGTTGTTGTCTTAATTTTAATTTTATTTTTAAGTAAACTGTATGTCCGAAATGGGGCTTGAACTCATGACCCCAAGATCAAGAGTTGCATGCTCTACTGGCTGAGTCCATCAGGCACGCCAGGGTTCCTGTTTTATAGACAACCAGGTGGGGCCCACATCCTGGGGAACCCTGCTGTTAGGAATGCAGGAGGTCAAGGCTAACCCCCACTCTGAGGTGGCTCTGCCCTGCGGGGTGGGCCTGGCGTTCAAACCACGAGCCCCCTGCAGAGGCCCAGAGCCCAGGGGCCCAGGTTCCAGTTCGGAAGGCCCATGCACCCAGGGGTTATCTATAAATTTAAGGTCTGATACTCTCTTTTTCTGTTTGTTCGTTAAGGTTTTCGTGACGAGATGACTTTTAAAGCACTTTAGGTTATAGGGAGGTTGCAAAAACAGTACCAACACTTCTCGAACACTGTCACTCGTTTGCCCAGTGTCCTGGCACGTTGTTGTCTTCTGGAACCACGGTCCATTATCACGGCACAGAGAGTAGCCCCCGCACAGCACCAGTGACTGACCAGAGGGCCGGGGCTGGGGCCCCGAGGCCTCTGTAGAGAGCTGGTAGGTCGCCGCCGAGGGCCCCTGCATGGGCTGGCCTGGGGCCCTCACGCTAAGGAGGGGTTCTGTGTTGTTGACAGGAGTCCCGCAGACGGGGCGCCGCGTCCTCCTGGGGCGTCACTTCCAAGCCTGCTGGCGTCGGTGTGCCTTACCGCTAACGGTCCTACCCTCCAGCCCCGGTTGGGGACCGGCACCGGCTCCGCCCACCGCCCCGCGCCTCCCTGTCCCCCATCCACTGTCAGGTCGCTGCCATTTTCCCCTCTCCCCCTGCGAGGGTGCGTCAGGGACCCTGGTCCCTTGTGGTGGGGAGGGGGGTGGATTTCACCAGGCACCGGTAGACGTTGCCTGCAGTGACGGCCGCCACGGGGTCTGGCTGGCAGACGTTTCTGTCCTTGCTCCGCCGTGTCGATCAGCCGGAGGTCTTCCGTAGGAAGAGCTGTGCCTTCCCTTACTCAGTCATGTTGGCGACAACACGGGCTACGGTCAGGTGCTATCCGCTGCTTCTGTGTTGGCTGTCGGAGCCTCTGTCCCTCTGTGTCCTCCCTTGTAGCCACTAGGAATGGCCCAGGCCCACTCCCTGAAGTCCCTGCCTCAGCCTTCATGCCACCTGCTTCCCCAGGGAAGGGCCCCTTCTCACTGTGCGTGGCACAGAGCCACTGAGGCTCCCACGTCTGTTAGCGACCTGGATAGTCGAGGGGCCCCACGTGGGGTCTCCCACCACCCGGGAGCACTGTGTGTTGGGTGTGAGTGCGTGGCTTTTCACTCGTTCTTTACTTTTAGGTGAGATATGATTTGCGTATCACACAATTCACTGACTTAGCAAATTCACCGGGTTATGCAACTACCACCTCCATGTAATTCCAGAATGTTCCATCACCCCAAAAGGAAACCCCCTTCCCGGCAGTGGATGAGCCTGTTCTGGACGTTTCACACACGCGGACTCACACCCCATGTGGCCTCTCGAGTCGGGTTCCCTCCCTGAGCGTCGCGTGTTCAGGGTCCGTCCGCGGGGTGGCGGGGGTGGGAACCTCGCTCCTGCTCGCGGCCGAGGGACGTGCGCGTGCGCGGTGGACACGGTCCTCGGTGGACGTGCGCGTCCGTGGTGGATGTGTTGTGTGTGTCCGTTTATCCCTCGTTGGGCATCTGGGTTGTTCCCACAGCGTGGATTTGGGTGACTGTGAATTGTGCTGCTGCGAACATCGGTAACCGGCTTCTTTGTGGACCTGAATCTGATTGGGGGGAGGTACTTGGGGAAATGGTGAAGGACTCAACGTCGCAGCGCGGCCCTCCCAAGGCCTCGTGCCTGCAGCCCTCGCTGCCCCGCCCCTCAGGCCCTCCCCCGCGTTCTCCCCAACCTGGTATCTGGGGTCCTGGTTGTGGGCGTGACCACCCGACCCTCCCTGCTACACCCCCAGTGCTCATCCTCACTGCTTCCCCCGCCCGCCCCCCGCAGGCGCGTTCCCTGGGAGTGGGGGCTGTCCCGACCCCTCCTCCCAAGGTCACCTGGGCCCCTAACGTCTCAGCTGGACTCTGGGGGAGGGCACTTCTTTACACACTGAGCCCCCCTCACTCTGTTACTGGAGCGGGCGTCCACCCTGAGAGTCCAGGCGTCTCGGGTGGGTCCCGCATCCACTCAGTGAGGACACTTTCCGTCTGCTGGCCTGGGGCTTCTGGGAAGCCAGGATGAGGTCACAGCTCAGAAAAGTGCTTTGCGAACTCTCAGCAGCTCTCCAGTGAGGGGCGGGCGGCACGGACGCTCTGCAAATGGATTTCAGCAGGGATCAGAGGCCCGGCACGCCCCGCCAGCAGGCTCCCAGGAGTTACCGGCATCGGCAAACCGAGCGAGAGGGAGGTTTCCTCTCAAAGGAAGCCCGTCGGTTCACTCTGAGCCGCGGCCGAGAACCCACCCCCACCCCCGCCCCCAGCTCCGTGGTCCATGCCTAGCGCCATGGCCAAGGAAGCCCCGCTCCGTGGTCTGTACTAAGGGCCGCAGACAGGTGGCGACAGGGAGCACAGGTGTCTCCAAAGGGTCTCTGCACAGAAACTGGGACACCGGACACCGGGAACCGGGGACAGGGACGAGGACGGGAGGGAGGGGCTGTGAGGCCTGCAGAAAAGCCCTTGGTCAGGGTCTGGCCACAGGGAGCAGAGCTCCAGCCTCTCCTGATGGCAACAGGGTGGTCAGGGTCACTTTTCTGGCGGAGGCTGCTGTCCCCACGACAGTGGGCTATGGCAGCAGTGTCTCAGGGGGCCGTGGGAGCTGGGGCGGCCCCCAGAGAGCACCGCAAGCGGGGAGACCTGGCGCCAGTTCTGGGGCCACAAGTCCTAGGTCAGAGGGAGGGTCCTGGGGGCTGCAGATGTCCCTTGGCCTGTGCCACCTGCAGTGGCGCCTGCCCCCGTGGCCTATGGTTGCCTCCCCACGCACCTGTGTCCGGATTTCCCTCCTACAAGGACACCAGTCACTGGATTGGGCCCACCTGACTCCTGTACGACCTTATCTTAACTGGTTGTATTGGCAAAGATTCTATACCCAAATAAGGTCCCCTCCACAGGCACTAGGGGGTCAAGACTTGGACATGTCATTTGGGGGGGACACAATTCACCCCTCAACAGGAACATTCCAGCCTGCAATGCCCACCACACCCTCTGCCGTAAGTCAGGACACGCAGGCCACCTGGGCACAGGCTTGCTGTGGGGGCCTAGTGGGGAGGGGAGAGCCCAAAACAGACCGGGAGGGTCTTGGGAATCCCGGGGCAGCTGGGCCTCGCCCACCCCTCTGTACGTGGCCTGGCCACAGGGCAGAGGGTCAGTCTGGGGCCAGAGAGAGGGTCCCACCAGACAGCACTGCAGCCCAGACGCAGCCAGACGGGGAGGGAACCAGTCACGTCCCTGGTCACGACCCCACTCACACTGGTGCCGGGGCCTCTGCCCAGACCCCCCCCTCGGCCCCTCCACCCCTGTCCAGACACGTAGCAGACCCACACAGCCTACAGCCACCGGGGGCGGGGGGGGGGGGGCGCAGGACAGCCCTGAGGGTGCTGACTTCTTGGTGTGAGAACCCCCACCCGGTTTCCCTGTCTCCTCAGGGCCACCCTTGCCTATCAGTCTGGTGCCGAGATTTGGGGGACAGATACTCAAAGGTCAGTAACTGTGCTGGAAACTTGATGGACTTTATGCTAAATCTAATAACGAGAGCCTGTCCCAGGCACTGCGTTCATCTTTTATTTCAGTTCCCAGTGATTATTTTTAAACGGAGTCAGAACTGGGGCGCCTGGGGGGCTCAGTCGGTTGAGGGTCCGACTTGGCTCAGGTCACGATCTCACGGTTTGTAGGTTCGAGCCCCGCGTTGGGCTGTCAGCACGGAGCCTGCTTGGGATCTTCTGTCCCCTTCTCTGCCCCATGTGTGTCTCTCAAAAATACGCATTTAAAACTGAGTCGGGACGCCCGGGTGGCTCAGTTGGTTAAGCATGCAACTCTTGGTTTCGGCTCAGGTCGCGATCTCACGGTTCGTCAGCTGAAGCCCGGCATCAGGCTCTGTGCTGACACGGGAGCCTGCTTGGGATTCTCTCCCTCTCTCTGTCCCTCCCCTGCTCACACTGTCTCTGTGTCTCTCTAAATAAATAAACAAACGAACTTTAAAAAATCAATAAATGAAAATAAAACTGAGAATCCACATGCCTTAAAATCCATGCTTTTGGGGCGCCTGGCTGGCTCCACTGGTAGAGTGCATGACTCTTGATCTCAGGGTGGTGAGTTCAAGCCCCATACTGGGTGTAGAGCCTACTTAAAAAAAAAAAAAAAAAAGAAAAAGAATAAAAACTGTTATAAAAAAATAGTAAAAGCCACTCTTTTTTTTTTTTTTTAATTTCTTTTTCAACGTTTTTTATTTATTTTTGGGACAGAGAGAGACAGAGCATGAACGGGGGAGGGGCAGAGAGAGAGGGAGACACAGAATCGGAAACAGGCTCCAGGCTCCGAGCTGTCAGCACAGAGCCCGACGCGGGGCTCGAACTCACGGACCGCGAGATCGTGACCTGGCTGAAGTCGGACGCTTAACCGACTGCGCCACCCAGGCGCCCCAAAGCCACTCTTTTAAGTAAATTCACAGAATTGTGCAACCACCACCTCTAATTCCAGAACATTCCTCGTCTAAAAGCAACCCTGTCCCCATCAGCCATCACCTCCCCATCCCCGGCCCCCATGAGCCCCCTTCCCGTCGTGGATGAGCCCGTCCTGGATGTTTCACACAGTCGGACTCACACCCCGTGGGGCCTCTCGTGTCTGGTTGGCTCCCTGAGTGTCGCGTGTTCAGGGTTCGTCCGCGGCGGGGAGGGGGGGGGGGTGCCTCGCCCCTGCTGGCGGCCGAGGGACGTGCGTGTGCGCGGTGGACCCGGTCATCTGTGCGCGTGCATGGGGGACATGGTCATTTGTGGGCGTGCGGGTGGGGGTTGTGTGGACGTGAGTGTTCGTGTCCCTCGGGTGTGGACCCGGCAGCGGGGTCGCGGGGTCGTGTGGTGACCCTGGGGTCGACCTGACGAGGAACTGACCGCGGGCCTGTCTTCCAGACAGACCGCCCCGCTTCTCGTCCCCACCGCCAGCCGGGGTTCTGGTTCCTCCACTTCCGCTGACGCTTAGCCGTAGTCAGCTGAGTGGAGCGGTCCCGGCGGCCGGCCGGGAGGTGGTGTCTCACGGGTTTCGGTTTGCGTTTGCTCGTTGCCTGACGGTGTCGAGCGGCTCTCTGCCGGCTGGTCGCCCTTTGCGCTTCCCCTGCACACGCGGTGGGCCCAGCCAGGCCCGGCCCTCCCCTCCCGTTGTTGGGGTTCGGGCGTCTGCTGGCCGTGAGGTGCGGGCAGGACAGGGGCAGCCATGGTGGCCTTGTTGCGTCTGCAGCATTGGACCCCGCGGTCCCTCATTGTCCCTGACCAGGCCCGTGGCCCGGGGTCTCTCCCCAGCGAGAGCCCCTCGTGTGTCCATGCCCCCCCAGCCTATGCTGCGAGGCTCGCCTCACCAGCTTGCTCCTCTCAGCCAAGTGACGGCTACGGGGCACAAACACCCTACCAGGTGGGTTTTCTTTTCTTTTAAAAAAATTTTTAAGCTTATTTATTTTTGAGAGAGAGCACGAACGCGCACGCACACACACGCATGCACACACACACACACACACACACGCATGCACACCCCAGTGGGGGAGGGGCAGAGAGGGAGCCACGGAATCGGAAGCAGGCTCCTGGCTCCGAGCTGTCAGCACAGAGCCGGACGCGGGGCTCGAACCCACGAACCGGGAGATCATGACCTGGGCCAAAGTCGGACGCTTAACCGCTTGAGCCACCCAGGCGCCCCCAAAGTGGGTTTTCTAAAAGCAACAGTTGTTTCCCGGGGAAGAGGACACCTGACCCCACAGGGTTCGCCAGGGCCTCACACCCCCTGCCTGCGAGCCCTGCGTGTGTCCCACCCTCTGTGCGGGGCCGAGGGGTGCAGGCGCAGGCCCGGAGAGGAAAGAATGGGGGTGTCGGGGGCAGCCATACCCCTTGGCAAAGTTCCAGGAGAAGGAGCACGGTGGCGGCCGGGGTCCCGAGGGGGCGCACCCACTCCAGGTGAGGCGGTAGCGTGAGCAAAGGCCGGGGCCTGGGGGGCGTGAGCCCAGCGAGGCAGCGGTCTCCGCTGCCGGGTGCTTGGGGGCAGCTGGTGAAGGCCCCTGTCCAAGCCCGGGAGCTGCCCGGAGGGGGCATGGAGGCACCGGCCGGGCCTTAGGGCGCCCGGACCGGCCGCCCTGCGGTCTGGGGAAACCGAGGCGGGCCGGCCGGGAGGGGCCCCCCCCGCGTTCCCCCGGCCCCCGGCGGCGGCGGGGTGGGCGGTGGGGGGCGCCGGGGCGGCAGGGTGCGAGCCGGCGGGCGGGGGCCCGGCCCCGCCGAGAGGTCTGTGGCTAGATTCCGCCCAGTACAGGAATTCTCGCTCTGCCAGTAATCACCCTGACTTCCCAGGCGGCCATCATTTCCTGAAAGTCAGCCGCCTTAGGGGAAGTCGGCGCTGGCGGTGACTAAACCAACATGCAAATGCAGCCGGGCTGAGAGCGGCCGGGCGGCCGCGGTCCGGAGGGAGCCGCCCGCCGCCTTCCCGGGACCCGCCGCGGCCGCGCCATGTCCCAGCTGCGGCTCTGGCTGCGCCTCGCGGCTCTCAACAAGGTAACCCTCCGCGCCGCCCGCGGGGCTCCGGGCGGGGAAGGCGGCCGCCCGCGTCCTCGGAGCGGGGCCGCGGGGCCTGGGGCGCGCAGGTGCGCGGCCGGCACCTTCCGGGCTGCGCCCTGCCGTCCCCAGGGCTCGGCGCCCGACCTCGACAGCGTCCGGGGTGCCCCGGGACAGAGCTGGCGGAGTGCCGTCCGCTCGGGCTCCGATTGGCCAGGTAGGAGCGCCCCGGCCCTCCGGCCCTCCTCCGGCCCCCCGGGGCTCCGGGAAGGGGTCCAGCCGCTCCCCGGGGCCCGCGTGACAGAGCCTGTGTCTGCAGGGCATTCCTGGGGTCTGAGTGTGTGCAGCAACCCCCCCTCGCCCCAGGGAAGGCCCAGAGCAGGTCTGGGGTGGGGGCCATCCTGTCCCCACCCGGCGGTCTGTGGCCAGAGCGGGGCCACTATTTGGCAGCTCCCCCGGGTCCCGCCAGGTCTTCGCCTGGTGCGGGGAACCCCAAAATGCTGCGAGACAGTAACCACAGCAGGTGACCCCCAAAACTGTCAGGATGAGCAGCCTGCTCCCGCCCCACTGAAACAGCAGATGGGGCCAGGTGGGAGCCTGGGGTCTGAGGGGCAGGCGCTTTGCGGGGCGCCCACAGAGGGTTCGTTTGGATTTGGCTGGTCTTGGAGGTCTGCTTGGTGGCTGCTGGGCCTCGGTCCCGACAGGGGGGCTGCTGGGTGAGCCGCCCCTGGGTGGGGTCAGCTCCTGCCCCATCCTGCCGCCAACTCCTTATAGGGAGTGGAGCTGGGAGGGACTCTTGGTGACCCGCTTTGAGGCCCTGCCTCCCTTTGGCCCAAGAATCAAGGTGAGGGCTGCTGAGGGCAGCATCCCCACCGTTTTTTGTTGTTGTTGTTGTTGTTGTTGTTTTAAGAGAGGGTGAGTGAGGATGAGCAGGGGAGAGGGGGCAGAGGGAGAGAGAGTTCGGGAGCAGTCTCCACGCCCAGCTCTAAGCCCAACGGTGTGCTCACTCACTCGCTCTGTGGGGATCCTGGGATCACAACCTGAGCCAAAATCAGGAGTCACTGGCTCAGTTGATTGAGCCACCCAGGCGCCCCCATCCCCGCTCGTTAAATACCTTTTGTCTTGGAGCAGCGTGACCTGCACAGTCACTGAAGGTAGCGCGGTTCCCACGCCGCGGCCCCTGTTCACACCGCACCTCAGCACCGTGCGTCTGTCGGTGGGACAGGCAGGCGCCCATACATTATTATCGACCAAAGATCCCTCGGCCTCCCGTGTCCTCGTTCTGTCCCACGACCCCATCGGGACACCGCGTGAATCGGGTTCTCACTCTCCTTAGGCCCCACTGGGCTGACACGCTTTCTCCACCTCTTCTCCGGTGGATGCCCCGGGCAGGCGGTCAGGAGGAGGACTGGACAGGCTTCCTGCAGGATGTCCCCCCTCCCCACCCCGGGTTCGTCCCACGATGGCTCTGAACGAAGTGCCTGGCTCATGCCGTCACACCTGGGGCCCCCGCTGCCCACGAGGTTCCTCACCGCTGACGTTGACCTTGGTCTCCTGGCCGGGTGTGCCGGTCGGGCTCCACACGGTCCTTGTGGGCAGGGGTCGCCGTGTGCAGCCCATGCAGGGCTATGGTCCCCCTGAGCACCCACCTCATTGGGGCTCCTCCCCACCTGCCCATCCTACTGCTGGTGACCGTTTTCCCTTTAGGAAGCAGGGCCACCCCTCAGGGCCCCTTGGGGCTGCCAGCTTCATGGGTTCAGGTGCTGTTGTCACTCTGACCAGGCTTGGTTGGCGTCCTCTGGGAAGGCCACCCTCAGATGCGGTCCCAGGGAGATTTTAGCCAGGACACACAGCAACCCCCACCCCTACCCAGCCCCCACCCCAGGCAGCCTGCAGGGGTCCGTGCTCCATGCTGTTTCATAGGGAGTGGGCGGCCAGCTTCTGTGGCCCAGCCTCTCCTGGCGTTATCTGCCAGACTCGGGCTCGGTCACCTCTGACCCCAGCTGCCCCGGGATGGGGCAGAGTCCATAGGAGGTCCTGGTGGGCAGAGAGCAGTCCTCACAGCCAGGCCAGACCCCACGCTGCCACCTGAGTCCTCCCCCAACCCACAGATGGCTGCTGTGGCCTGGTGAGCTACTGGGCTCTCACGTGAGGGTGATGGGCGTCCCAAGTGTCCGGGTATGCCTTTTCCCACTGTGAGCATGGTGTTCCCTGCTTCTGACCCAGCGCTGCGGACTTTTGCAGAGTCCCTTTTCCCTGGGCCACCACCTGCCTGAGCTGGTCTTGCCAGCCGCTGTCTGCCTCCTCGCCGGGACTTGCCCAGGCTGGCAGGTCCTACCGGGGTCCGCCTCCCACGGGTCTGGGCTTGGCACCGCTGAGGGGCAGGAGCGAGTGGCAGTCCCTCTGCCTTCCCATATGCTATCTGCCACCAGGGCGCCTCGGGGTGGCATCCAGTCAAGGCACACCAGTTGACGTGGGCACGGGTGGTCTTTGCAGCACAGATCCTGAGTCCCAGCCTGGCTCTGGGACCAACCCCATCTGGTAGAGTCTCCTGCATTTAGCCTCCCTCAGGGGGGCCTGACCCCCTCCGTGCCCACCCCCTCCCGAGGGCACAATGGGCCGGAGCCTGCACGGTCCTGGGGCTGTGTGTGCTCTGGCATCGGAGCGAGCTGGACGTTATCACTTAGAGACACCCCCCACCCAGGAATGGGGATCTGACGCCAACACAGATCAATGGGAGGGGAGCTCCAGAAACAGCCCTCACAGATGGAGTGGGGCAGGAGCACCAGCCGAGACCAGGGGCCTGTTCTCAGGGACCTGGGGGCTGCAAGGATGCCGCCTCCACCCCCAGAAGCCAGTTCAGCTGTGGTCTTGGAGGCCGAGCCAGCTGCATACAGGCGGGCTCCAGGCCCACGCATCCCCTTCATCCCCAGAGCCCAAGACGCCTGCTGGCCAGCCCTGCCTGTCTGCCTCGCCGTCCCCCCGTGCCTGTGCACTGGCATCCCACCCGGCTGGCCCTGGCCTTCCAGTGGCCCCGACAGCCCGAGACACGTAGACGGTGCACAGGGCCTGGGGACTCCGTTGCTCCTACATGCGGCCTCATTCAACCCCACTGGCCTCTGCCCTGCTCACAAAATGCCCCCACTGACTGACCTGAGATGTCAGCGTGGTCTGGTCCTCTGTTGTGGAGGTTCGGCTGGAAGGGCCTCGTCTGGGCGGGGCTGTGGGACTCCCTCCCCATGAGGAGTCGGCTGAGGCCTGTGCCCCCACCCCCTGACCCGGGCCTGCAGGGCCTCAGGGATGGGGAAGGAGGCCTGCCCCTCCCCAGCTTCAGGCACCCCGGGGCCCTGTGTGCAAAACTGGACACCTACTGCCCCCTCCTGGTGGCTAGTGGTATGAACACCAGAACCCAGCAGGGCACCATGGGGGGATCTCCGGCTGGGGGGCTCACTCCAGGCTGGCCCAGGAGCCCTTGGGGGCTGGTCTCCGAGTGTCCTTGGTATCCGATGCAAACAGGGTATACACAGGTCCTCAGTGCCTGTGAACCAGGGGTGGGAGGGAGGGCGACGTGGGAACACCCCGCACTGCGTCCGATTTTCTTTAAATTTAGGTTTCCGAATTGTGTGTACCGTGTACAGCACGCCACCTCCTGGAAGGCGTGGGGCTCTCTGTGTTCTGACATCCGTGTGCTGGTGTCACATGTGCCCAGTGTCACCTAATTCCAGAACGTTCCATCTCCCCAAACGCGACCCCGTCCCCATCAGCCGTCGCCTCCACCCCTTCAGCCCCTCCCCCGTCCCCACGAGCCCCCTTCCCGTCCGTGGATGAGTCTGTCCTGGACGTTTCCCAGACGCGGACCCACACCCCGCGTGGCCTCTCGTGTCGGGTTCCCTGCCTGAGCGTCGTGTGTTCGGGGAATGCCCGCGGGGCGGCGGGGGCGGGCGCCTGGCTCCTGCTGGCAGCAGGCGTGTGCACGGTGCGGCTGCCCCCAGCCCCGGCCGCGCCGGCCGCTTCTCATCCCGCCCGTCTCACAGGACTCCGCGTACCTCGACGAGCTCTCCAACGCCTCCATCTTTTCCTCGTCCGTGGACTCCCTCTCAGACATCGCGGACACACCTGACTTCCTGCCGGCTGACAGCCTCAGCCAGGTGCCCACCATCTGGGATGTGAGCACTGGTCCCTCCGCCCAGGATAAGGTCAGCGCCCTCTGAGGGCCCCGTCCACAGGCCGGGGGCGGGTCCAGGTTGTTCACAGACGGCAGTGAGGTCACAGGTCAGGCGTCCTCGTGTTTCCCGCACAGCCCGGAAAACGCACGGACTGGGGCGGGACCTTCTGTGGAAGGTCCTGTGGCGGTCAGGCACCAACCTCGCTGCCTCCCCTGGCTCGGCGCCCACACTCTGCCCTGCTGGGGACGCGGGCTTCCCCAGGAGGTGAGCAGCAAGCAGCTTCTAACACTGCTGCTTCTCACCCTGGCGCTTCTGCGCCCAGGACCTTGGGCAGTGGCTGGAGGCACCGGAGGGGGTGCCCCCGGCCAGCCTTCTGCAGGGGGTAGCGCGCTGGCTTGGCGTCTGTGAAGCTGCTTCCTCGGAACACGGGCGGGGGTGGGGAAGATGAGGCCAGGCAGGAGTCGCCAGAGGTGAGCAGGGTCTCCGCGTGCGCCAGGCCCGGACTCCAGCTCCTTCCCAGGACCGGGGCAGCAGGCACATCGGTGAGGAAGACTGGGGCTAATGCCGGGCGTGGGGAGCCCTCGCCCATCCAGGCCTCTTAGGGCTGTCTGCTGGGAGAGAAGCCTCTAGCTTTCGGGGGCCAGAACCCTCATTCAGGGCTGACGGGCGGCATTGGAAACACGGATGGGGGCCACGCGTGTCCGAGGGGGAACGGCCCCTTCCATCCAGAGCCAGCCGGGGGGAGCCCGGGGAGCCCTGCCAGGTGGTACACGGTAGTGGACACGATGCCCGCCCGGCCACTTTGATGTTCCTCAGGCAGCATCCACGGCCCAGACGCAGAAGGGCCGGGCCTGGGAAGTCTGGGGCCCGGCATGGGGCCAGCAGAGGGGCGGGAAGTGCCCGAGGCAGCCTGGCGCGGTCCCTGCCCTGGACAGCCATGGTGGCGACCCCGGCCCCCTCCTGCGTCCGGGCCGAAGGCCCTCCGAGCAGCCCACTGCTCCCGGTGGAGAACGTGAGGCACGGTGGCTTGGGGCGGACGGCAGAGCGCGCCAGCACCCACACCCCGCTGCTTGCCAGCCCGCCGGCCTGACTCAGCCTTCCAGGAACCCGGGCCAGGCTGTTTGTTTTTGTTCATTGAGAAGAAGGGGACTGGGGGTTGAGGAAAGGTTCCTGGCCTGCCGGCATCCTGCTCTCGTTACATTTTCTTCTTTGAAAACAGCGGGGGGTTGTAAAAATCAGGTGGGGTGTCGTGGGACCAAATGCCTTGGGGGCCCGTGCCATCCCGGAGACCGTAAAGGATACCCGAGCTCCGTGTGTGACCTGGCACTCACAGTCACTAGCCTTGGGGTGGTGGGAGTCCCAGGGGAGACGGGGTCTGGAAGGGATTTCTTCAGTTCTATCCCATTCCTCACCTGTCCTTAAGGTGGCCACGTGATTGTCATGTTTTTATTTTAACGGTAAGCATGTTTTGGAATTGCACAGACCCTGGTCTGAACCGTGCTGTGTCCTCACTGTGTGTCCTGGGGGCCGAGAAGTCACCCCACCCAGGCTCTTTGTGACCGTTCAGACATGGGCGTAACCACTCCCTGAGGGTGGGCAGGTCAAGGGCCAGGTGCGACACGGCCCTAGAGCATTTGGGTCTCCCGTCCTGGCCCATCTGTGGGCTCTGAATTTGTGGGCTGGGTCTGCCCAGAGCTGAATTTGCTCTGAATCTGTGGACTGAATTCTTTTTTTTTTTTTTTTTTTTAAGTTTATTTATTTTCGAGAGGGAGAGAGCGCGAGTGGGGTTGGGGGAGGGGCAGAGAGGAGGAGAGAGAATCCCAAGCAGACTCTGAGCTCTCAGCCAGATCCTGATGCGGCGCTGGCACTCATGAAATGCGACCGTGACCTGAGCCGAAATCAAGAGTCTATGCTTAACTGACCGAGCCACCCAGGCTCCCCGGACACCACATGAGTCCTAATCCCAGGTGGGCTTCATGCCCCCATGGCTGATGGACCCCCACCCAGGCACCAGCTTTGCCTATCAGGTTCTTGGTTCCCTTGGACCAGACTCAGGTGCTCAGTCTCTGCCGGGTGTGACTGCGGTTGGGGACGTGGGACGTGTCCTTGCTCTGTTTGATGGGAATTCTAGCCTGTTGCTCAAACGAACCAGCTGGCAGGCAGCAGGGAGGGGGCAGGAAGACCACGTGGCACCCCCCCGCTGGAGGCCGGGTCAGGGGGCTCAGGGAGGCGCTTCCCCCCCACCACGTCTTGTCTGCAGGCTCATGTCCACTGTCCCCTCCAGCTGCTCCTGCCCCGCGGGCCGTGGACGGGCGTCGAGGACCCCGTGTCCTCTCTCTCCAGCACCCCGCTCCTCGTCAGCTACCAGGTGAGCCAGGCCTTCTCCCCCGCCCTGCCCACCTCTTGTAGGGACTAGAACGCTCAGAGGCAGCCTTTTGGAAGCAAGATCTGCCCGTTTTACAGATGGGGAAATGGGCCCTTGGGAGGCAGCACACTGGGGTCGGGTGGGCCACTCCCCACCCCTCTTGTTCGCTGGCCTGGCTGCCCCTTGGGGGAAGGCCGGCCATGCTGGGCAGGACAGGGCCATCCAGCCCTGACCACAGCTCCTGCACCGACCTTCAGTCTCAAAGTCAGCCTGAGGAGGAGGAGGAGGCAGAGGAGGAGGAGGGGGACGAGCTGGGCCACGCAGAGACCTACGCCGACTACGTGCCCTCCAAATGTGAGTGTTCTGCCCTGCGAAACCCCAGCAGGGGCGGGGGGTGCTGGCTGCTCCAGGTTTCTGGAGGGGCTTGGGAGCTGTGGGCTGGCCTTGGGGCCACTTCTATAATCCCTGCTCGGCACAGCGCCTGAGACAGCACAGAGCGTACCATGAAAAGCCCACTTCCTCCCCGCTTAGGATTCTACGGATCTGTCCCGCACCCCTTTGTGTGAAGCACGGATAGGTTCCCCCCCCCACCCCCCCCCACAGCCAACCCTGAGACTCCGACCACGCCCCTGACCTGTCCCTGGCCACACTCCTGACTTGCCCCCGGCCCTGCCTCCGCAGCCAAGATCGGGAAGCAGCACCCTGACCGCGTGGTGGAGACTAGCACGCTGTCCAGTGTCCCACCGCCAGACATCACCTACACCCTTGCCCTGCCCACCTCGGACAGCGGGGCCCTGTCTGCCCTGCAGCTGGAGGCCATCACCTACGCCTGCCAGGTAACCTCGGTCTCCCACCCGGCCCACGTCCCGCGTGGGGGCCTCCTGCCAGGCCCTGACCGCCGTCCCTTGGCCCGCAGCAACACGAGGTCCTGCTCCCCAGCGGACAGCGGGCCGGCTTCCTCATTGGCGACGGTGCGGGTGTCGGCAAGGGGCGCACGGTGGCTGGCATCATCCTGGAGAATTTCCTGCGGGGCCGGAAGAAGTCACTGTGGTGAGTGTGCCCTCCCACCCCGCGCACATGGGCAGGGAGGGGAGGGGGCGCCATGGCACCCACCGGCCCTCACCCCTAGGTTCAGCGTCTCCAACGATCTCAAGTATGACGCGGAGCGTGACCTTCGGGACATCGACGCCCCCGGCATCGCGGTGCACGCGCTGAGCAAGGTGGGTGGGGTGGCCCCCTCCTCTGGCGGGGTCCCGGAGTGAGCCCGGCTGCACCCCCACGCCCGCCTCTCTCCCCCAGATCAAGTACGGCGACAACACTACCTCAGAGGGCGTCCTCTTTGCCACCTACTCAGCCCTGATCGGGGAGAGCCAGGCCGGCGGGCAGCACCGCACGCGCATCCGCCAGATCTTGGAGTGGTGCGGGGAAGCCTTCGACGGAGTCGTATCCTGAACCAGAGGGGGCGGGGCGGGGGCGGGGCTGCGCAGTACGGGGACCTCCCTCCCCTCCTCCCGTCCCGGATGCCAGCGCGCCGCCCGCTGGAAGGCATTCCCGGCAGGACGCTCGCCCTCAGTGCCCGCCCATGTCCTCTTGCGGTCTGGCTCGGCGGCGGCGGCGTCCCGGCTCCGGCGAGCTGGACCGCGACCACAGGCGCGGGGGCGCCGAGGGGCCCCAGGGCGGGAAGGTGCCTGTGGCCAAGGAATGGGGCAGAGGGCGCTTCCTTCCTCTGCCCCCCTCCTCCTCTCCCTCCCCTCCCTCTCCTCCGTCGTCCTCCCTCCTCTAACTCCTCCCCCTCCTCCTCCCTCCTCCTCTTCCCCTCCTCCCTCTCCTCCCTCCACCCCTCCTCTTCACCCTTCCCCTCCTCTTTCCTCCTTTGCCTTCCCCCTTCTCTTCCTCTCCTCCCTCTTTTTCCTTCATCTTCGGCCTCCCCCTCCTTCTTCCTCTGCCTCCCCCTTCTCTTCCTGCCTCCTCCTCCTCCCCCCCCTCCTCTTCTCTTCTCTCTCCCCCCTCTTCCTCTCTCTCCCCCCTCCCCCCTCCCCCTCTTCCCCACCCTCTCCCTCCCGGTCGGTTGTGGGCTCCATGCAGGTGGGCAGGCCAGGCTGGGCCAGCTGGAGGACAGCTGGGCCAAAAGCCAGGCTGCTGGGGTTCAGGAGCTCTGCTGACCGGTTGGTCAGTTGGGGGGTATCCGTACCAGTACTGGCTCTAGATCCTTCCCGACTTGGCAGGAGCTTCATGGATCGGAGGAGTTTCTACCTTTCTCTTCTCCCTTGGAATTTAGAAAGCTTGGTTTTGTGCGTCTCCCAAACTAGAGAAAAGCGACGGGGGGACCAGTACAGGCAAGAGCAGGACAGTCTGCTGTGGGTCGTGTGTGAGCCGTTGAATCACACACGTCAGGCACCAGCACACGCCCCTGTCTCCCCTGCTGAGGTGCCGGGCGGGGGCCACGGTTTTTCCCGGATTTCTGCACTGGCGCCTGTGGAGGTCCCCTGAGCCCACCCCACCCCCTCCCCTGCCAGGGAGTCTGCCCCGTGGTGCGCACAGCGGGCTCGGCACTCCTCACGGTGCTCGGGGGGGGGGGGGGGGGCCCGGCCTGGCCCCCACCGAAGGGCGCTTATCTTCCTGTGCACTGTACCCAGGGCTGTCCCCGTCCTCCCCGCCTGAGCCTGGGTATGTCTGCACATCACGTACTGTGCCGCCCTGTCCCCGGGGCCTGGAGGCAGCTTCCGGCCTCTCTCTCTGGGTCATAAACAACCCTGAGTGACTGGGCCCGGCCAGGGTGCCCCATCACCCCCTCTCCCCCTTCTCACTTTCCTTGGGCCCCTTCCCAGAAGTGGGGTGACCGGCCCCAGGGCCGCCCGGCACTCTCCAAAAGTCCTCCTCTCTCCTGGTCCCGGTCACAGATAGGAAGAGGGACACCGGCCCGTGTGTCCTTCCCACTTAGCTGGGCAAGCTCCCGGGTTTACCGCCGTCAGATGCCAGCTGTCCTATGGAGCAAGTCTCTTGTGCCGAACCGGCACCGGCACCAGAGGGCGCTGTGCTTGCCGTGCGACAGCTCGCACAGCCTGGGGCGAAGACCCCACACAGCCCGCGGCAAATGACGGCCGGCCCACCTGGAGGCTGTGCGCTCACCCCCACGCTCCCGTTTCCCAGTGTCGCTCCCGCAGAGCCGCGTAAAGCGGGCTTCATGTGAGGCGTGTACGTGCCGCGCGCCTGTGTGAGGAGAAGCGTGTCTTGTGTTTAGCACACCTCGGTGGCGCGCGTCCTCACCTGTAACTGGTTCCTTCCCTCTTAAAATACAAAGACCTTCCCCGGTGCTCTGCTTCGTCGAGCGTCTCCAGGATCTGTGAGAAGTTACGCAGAGACCCCGCCCCCTCCCCCCCCAGGGGACCCGTCACAGCTGGGATGCCTGCCTGCTCCCAGCCCAGCCCTCTTCCTCAGAGACCCCCGTTTCGCCGTGCCCCTTGGCACGAGTGTCTGTGTGTGTCTGCGCCACCTACCCGGCACGCGTCCTCAGCAGTCGAGAGGGGGCCCTGAGGCTGTTTCCCACTGCCCTGGCGGTGACATTCCCAGGCTCCCACCCCGAGGCTGCATACCCCCCAGGCACCTTGCCGAGCTCCCCTTCAGAACGGGGTGGCCTGGGGCATCCGGCCAGGGTCCCCGGGGCGGTGTGTCTCCCAGAACAGTCCTTGACCCCTGCCCGCACCAGATCGTGTTTGACGAGTGTCACAAAGCCAAGAATGCCAGCTCCACGAAGATGGGCAAGGCTGTCCTGGATCTGCAGAACAAGCTGCCCCTGGCCAGGGTGGTCTACGCCAGCGCCACAGGTGGGGGGGGGGGGGAGGCGCGGGGCGGGCGCCCGGGGGGGCCTTGGGAGCACCTGGTCCAGAGGCGGGGCTTCTCTCCCCAGGCCGATGCCAGACCCGTTCGGGGCTCCCTCTGCCATGTGCCTCCACCCGCTCGGCACCCCTGGCTGTGAGCCTCCCGGCCCCCGTTCCTGGGCCTCCATTCGAGTCATTCCCGGGTGTTCAAGGCCCCTGACCTTGCCGGCTCCCCCAACCCAGGTGCCTCTGAGCCCCGGAACATGATCTACATGAGCCGCCTGGGCATCTGGGGGGACGGCACGCCCTTCCGAACCTTCGAGGAGTTTCTGCATGCCATCGAGAAGAGGTGGGTGCCCTTCCCTGCCCGAGACTGGGGCTGGCGAGGGCCCCACAGAGGGCGCTGCTTCTCACGCCCCAGGGCCCAGTGTCAGGGGCGTTTGCTGTACACCCTGGCCTGTGCTCGTCCAGCCACCAGAGGGACCCAAAACTCACTCTTCCGCCTCCTGCTGCCCATCATCACTCCGGGAGAAGGAGCCCCCCTCACTCCTGCTTTTCTTGCACCGCCCCCCACGCCTCTGGGGCCCAGGCAGATGGGAGCACAGGGCCTTTGCGTGTGCTTGGCCCTTCCTCACCCTCCAGGGCTCAGCTCCCGGTATCAGCCCCCCCCCCCCGAGTCACCCTTGTTCCGTGGGACCCAGCATGTGGTCAGGTGGCCCTGTCCTTGTCCGCAGGGGCGTGGGCGCCATGGAGATCGTGGCCATGGACATGAAAGTCAGCGGCATGTACATCGCACGCCAGCTCAGCTTCTCCGGCGTCACCTTCCGCATCGAGGAGATCCCGCTGGCCCCAGCCTTCGAGCGCGTCTACAACCGCGCGGCCCTGCTGGTAAGCAGGGTGGCCGGGCTCTGTGACCACACGGACACGAGTGTGCGTGTCCCTTGGGAATTACGCTCCCGTCCCTTCAGCATCTGTCCTCGCGGGTGCCACGGGGAGTTGGCCCGTCGAGACTCACTCCTGCCACCAGTTCTCCTGTGACCGTAATGACGGGGCCTTGTTGTTCCCGGAGGTCGCGGCCGCTGTCGGCGTCCATGTTTCTGTGCCTGTGGCGTGGCCCCATCTCTGTTGGCATTTCTGTGTCGTGGACGGGCTCCTCTGTTCTCACGGTCCCATCTCGCCCACACGGGACAAGCCCTGGGCGTCAGGCCTGACGGTGTTGATGATTTGAACTACAGTTCAAACCCAGTTTGGGCCGTCTGCCCCATCCGCCAGAACTGCTGACACGGGGTGGGGGTGGGGGGTCGTTCTCTCTGGGGCGTCCCGGGCACTGGGGGAGGGGGAGCGGCATCCCCGGCCCCGCCCACTCGATGGGGCCCCCAGTCGTGATGGCCACAGTTGTCGCCAGGCACGGTCCTGGGTGAGACGCCCCGGTCTGAAGTGTCAAGAGCCACGTGGCTGCTGGCAGAAGGCGGTCACTGCAGGTGTCCCCACCCCTTAGCAGAAGCGACGTCTCCTCGCCTCCCGCGCAGAGTCTGCCGTTCCCACCGTGGCCTCGCCAGAATCGCACGTTTTGGTTTTCTAACATTTCTTAGCGTTTGGTACCGGCAGCACCTCTGTGTTGCTCTGCTTACCACCCCCTCGCCCCCCGCGACGAATCCCAGCCGGGATGGGAGCCGGGTGGCGGGGAGCGGCTGGGCCGCAGCAGCTGAGCTGGGCGTGTCCTTGCAGTGGGCCGAGGCCCTGGGCGTGTTCCAGCAGGCCGCCGACTGGATCGGCCTGGAGTCCCGCAAGTCCCTGTGGGGCCAGTTCTGGTCGGCCCACCAGCGCTTCTTCAAGTACCTCTGTGTGGCCGCCAAAGTGCACCGGCTGGTGGAGCTGGCCCGGGAGGAGCTGGCCCGGGACAAGGTGAGCCGGCAGGCACAGCGCCCAGGTCGGCGGGGCCGGCGAGGCGCTCTTCCCTGGTCGCCTCGAGAGCCGGGCAGGGCTTGGGGCTTTGCGGTCACACCAGGAGCCCTGCGCTCTTGTGTGGCTGGGCCGAGTCTGTGAGGACAGAGTGTGGCCTGGAAGGTTCCAGTCCTGCCTGACCCAGCCCCCCTGAAGCAGGTGACAGGCGTGGCCTGGCCCCCGGTTTTCCACGTCCAGGCAGGGCTGGCAGGAGCCAGGGCAGAGGGTAGTGAGAGGGTCCGGGAGGGCTGAGGCTGTGTGTAGTCTCAGGGTAGACTCAGGTGTGTTGGGGGCCTGGCAGCCAGCAGGACACCAGGGGCGGAAAGAGAAAGGAACTGAGGCCAACTTGGTTTCTGACGACCAGGGGCTTCCCTGTGGGCCCCTCTGGGGCCACGCTCCTGGGCTGGCCAGTGGGAGTCTCAGAGCCCAGCTCACCCCCGACCTCCCCCCACTCCCCCAAGTGTGTGGTCATCGGGCTGCAGTCCACGGGTGAGGCTCGGACCCGGGAGGTGCTGGACCAGAAGGACGGGCAGCTCGATTGCTTTGTCTCCGCCGCTGAGTGAGTGATGCTCGAAGCCCCCAGGGTGGGCGGGGACAGTCCGCAAGTCCCGCAACCTTGCGCCCCCACCCTCCGTTCTCCCTACGTGGCAGCCAGTGCCCTGTGACCCCAGCCGTGAGAACCCAGGTGTGCATCTGCTCAGACACTGCCCCAGCCCTCAGGGACGACAGGCCGGGACGATGAGCCACGGGTGACCCCAAGGCTCAGAGGGTGCCAGCAAAGGGACCTGGGATTTCGGGACAAGGCTTCCAGGTGCCCATCCCCCACATGGCTGCAGCACTGTTTCAAGGACCGCGCAGGTTTTAGGAACTAGCCTTTGGGGACCCTAAAGCTGCAGGCCTCTCTTCCCAGGGCTGGAAGGCCTCCTGGGCCCAGGGCCTCTCAGAGGTGGTTAGTCTGTGTGCACAGAGCTCTTGATGGCTGGAGGAGGGAGCCCCACTCAGGGCCCCACCCCACGCCCAGGCCCTCACAGTGAAACTGTGGCCCTGGGCCTGCCCTCCCCCTGCACCCCTGCAGCCTCCACACCCTCCCTCCCTGCCCCCTCCCCCCGCACCCCTGCAGCCTCCACACCCTCCCTCCCTGCCCCCTCCCCCCGCACCCCTGCAGCCCTCACACCCTCCCTCCCTGCCCCCTCCCCCTGCACCCCTGCAGCCTCCACACCCTCCCTCCCTGCCCCCTCCCCCCGCACCCCTGCAGCCTCCACACCCTCCCCCCCCACCCCCAGCCCTCACACCCTCCCTCCCTGCCCCCTCCCCCCGCACCCCTGCAGCCCTCACACCCTCCCTCCCTGCCCGGCACCCTCCCCAGAGCTACTCCAGGTGCGGTTTCTCTCGTACTGGGAATGATTTTGCTTCTTGATTTTAGGGGTGTCTTTTTGTCACTAATTCAGAAGCACTTTCCTTCAACCAAAAGAAAGCGAGAGAGAGGAGTTGGCAGTAAGAGAAAACGTAAGCTCCCCCCACACCCCCAGCCTCTGACCTCTCTCCCATCTCCCATGCACAGCCTGGCTCGAAATCCTCCCTGGTCTCCCTCCCGTCCTCACTCGCTCATTCCTCTGCCCCACTGTCCCCTGTCTGAGCATCGACCCCTCTGCTGCTCGCTGCAGAGCCAGGAGGGTTCTGCCTCTGAGCAGGCCCAACTTGGGCGCCCCCACCCCCCCCCCCAACGCCACCCACGTGTCCAGGGGACAGCGGGTGCAGAGGCACCCGGCACAGCTTCCCAAGAGAAACCCCGTGGGTGGCAGCCTCCAGGGTGCACTCGCTGCACGGGAGACGCAGACCCCAGCAGGGCCTCTCCTCAGCCTCCCTGTTGGCCAAAGACCAAACCCCGGTTCCGCGGGACGGCGTGGCTAGCTCGTCCTCGGGCAGCAGCCACCTGTGGCCCCCAGCGTCGCCCTCGGATGGGGGAGCTTAAGATTCTGGTTCTCGGCCTCGCGCTCCCTAGGTGGAAGCCAGCCCGGCGCCCCCACCGCGCTAGCTCGTGGCCCACGATGGGGCTCAGGAAGCGCATCCCAGGAGGGAGGTCACCCTCCCGGCGGTGCCTGCGTGGGCTGCTTTCCAGCAGAGGCTGGGCATGAGTTCGCTGTGGGGAGCGAGGCTCAGAGAGGCCGGGCAACCCAGCTGAGGTCACACAGCCAGACGCGGGGCATCCCCGACCATGGCAGTGTACGTAAGGTGCCTAGACCACCGTCCCCTCGGGACCTGGGTACGTCCTTTGGCCGACCCAACCAGGCAACCAGGGTTGCCGTGTGAGGTCAGGCACCTGGCCTCCCCAGGCACCAGCCAAGAGTAAACTGAAGCGTCAGGAAGTCAGACAGGGACGTCAAAACTGCTCTACGCCACGTCCTGGCTGACGGCAGGACCCGGGAGAGCAGCCAGAAGCTGGACGGAGCAAGAGGCTCAGGCCACTCGGGTCCCGGCACGTGGGTGTGGCCCTGGACTGCCCCCTTCCCCTCCTGAGGCGTCGCCGTGAGCTGGGCCCCTCAGGAGGGAGGAGCGGGCCGGGCCTCCATGAGCCTGGTTCCTCCTGTGCAGGGCGGCCACGGGGCCGTGGGGCCAAGGCGCCCAGGCTGGTGTGCGAGGTGGCAGGCGTGATCCGGATCAGTGACGACAGCAGCACCGAGTCAGATGCCGGCCTGGACAGTGACTTCCACTCCTCCCCTGAGTCCGTGCTGGATGACGACGTAGTCATTCTGGACGCCATCGGGCTGCCGGCCGATGACCGCGGTGAGGCCTGCAGCCCAGCATTTGCCACCTTACAGACAGGGGAGTCGGGCTCAGAATGTCATCAGGGCCACGCGCCTGGCCTGAGGCAGAGGGGGTTCACACCAGCAGTCTGGGGTGAGAGAACATTCCAGATCCCTGTACCCCCGTGCACGCGACTGTGCCCCACTCCTCAGGGACCCCTTCACTGCTTCCAGTGGGGCTGTGGGCAGGTGGGCTGGCCGGTACCCCCTGACCTCTGGCCCTGCAGGGCCCCTGTGCCCCCTGCAGCGAGACCCACACGGCCCTGGTGTCCTGGAGCGTGTGGAGCGGCTAAGGCAGGACCTCCTGGCCAAAGTGCGGGCGCTGGGCCGGGAGCTGCCCGTCAACACTCTGGACGAGCTCATCGACCAGCTTGGGGGCCCCGAGCACGTGGCTGAGGTGAGCTTTCACGGGGCCCCCTCGTGGCCACCCCGGAGTCCCCGCACAGCACCGTGACATGGGGTTGGAGCTGGGAAGACCCCAGGTCCAGCATCCGGTGTGTAGCCCAGGAGGCCGGGCCGGCTGGTGGTGGACTCCCCTCCCACAGCCGCTGTCGCCCTGCCCCCTGCTCCCCAGCCCGGCCTGGCACCCACCTTCCCCACACACCCTCGTGTGCTCTTAGTCCCCAGGCCTGTCCCCCTGTGTCTCCTCCCTATCCTCCCCACCTGCAAACTGTCCCCTTTCTTGGGATGTCCCTGTGGGGACAGCCCAGGCTCTGGTTTTGCCCCAGGGAGCAGGTTTATAATAGAAGACGTAGGACGGAGTGAAAATCTTGCTGTCTGCCCCTGGGCGGCCCGGGCCTGGCACCAAGGCTGTCCTGGCCCAGGGTCCACAGCGTCCCTAGCACACACACACTCAGGGGCTCCGGGCACCCAGGCAAGGGGCCAGGGAAACAGGCATGCGGGGGCCAGTCCCTGACGGCCTCACCGGCTGACTGCTGTTCCCCCCTCCCCAACCCCAGATGACTGGCAGGAAGGGCCGTGTGGTGTCCAGGCCCGACGGGACGGTGGCCTTTGAGTCTCGGGCAGAGCAAGGCCTCTCCATCGACCACGTGAACCTCAGGGAGAAGGAGCGCTTCATGAGTGGGGAGAAGGTGGGGGCATGAGGCCGGGGCCCAGGGGGTGCAGGGGATGGGCTGTGTCAACAGGTGCCCCCCGTGTGGGGGGAGCGGGTGAGGACCCTGCGTGACCAGGGAGGTGCAGGGTTCCTGAGGGGCTGGCCCCAGGACCACAGCCCATCGCGGCCCCCGCTGGGCGTGTGTGTGCACGAGTGCCTGAGCGGGGGGGCCCCCACAGGCCTCCCTGGCCGTCCCAGCCTCCGGTCACTGTCACGCTGCTGTCTGTCACTGCCCAGGGGCCGCTGTGAGGCCCTCCACTGAAACTCAGTGTGGGCTGCTCCTCTCCACCCAGGGCAGGCCAGGGGTGGCCCACGGTCCGCTCTGAGCCCACGTGGGCTCCCCCACGGACACACACCTGCTCCTCCCGTACTCACCTTAAACGAGTCCCAGTGACCCACGTGAGGTGCGCAAGGCACAGAGGAGCAGGCAGGGTTCTGACTGTCCCGTCCGTGTCCCCCAGCTCGTGGCCATCATCTCCGAGGCCTCCAGCTCTGGCATCTCCCTCCAAGCGGACCGCCGCGTCCAGAACCAGCGACGCCGGGTCCACATGACACTGGAGCTGCCCTGGAGCGCGGACCGGGCCATCCAGCAGTTCGGTGAGTCCCACCCCGGGCAGCCCCGCCCCCGGCCGCCCCGCCCCGCCCCGCCCCCCGCCCGCGGTCCCTGAGAGCCCTCCTCCGCTTCAGGCCGGACCCACAGGTCCAACCAGGTCTCTGCCCCCGAGTACGTCTTCCTCATCTCCGAGCTGGCCGGGGAGCGAAGGTTCGCCTCCATCGTTGCCAAGCGGCTGGAGAGCCTGGTGAGCGGGGCTGGCCGGGCTCCCCCGGGGGGGGGGGGGGGGGGGGGCGGCGCCGGGAGGAGCGGGGGCAGCTCCTGACGGTCTTCCCCATCCGGGGCAGGGGGCTCTGACCCATGGGGACCGCCGCGCCACTGAGTCCCGTGACCTGAGCAAGTACAACTTTGAGAACAAGGTACCTGGGGAGGGGGAGGGGGGCAGGAGGGGATGTGTCCGTGCCCAGGGTCCCCTAACGCCCCTCCTCTCTGCACTCAGTACGGCGCCCGGGCCCTCAGCTGTGTCCTCACCACCATCCTGAGCCAGACTGAGAACAAGGTGCCGCTGCCCCAGGGCTACCCCGGAGGAGATGCCGCCTTTTTCCGGGGTGAGCTGGGGCTGAGTGAAGGTCTCTGCAGTGTGGGGACAGCTTGCCCCGGAGCAGTCTGGAGCACTGGCATTGGCAGACTGAATTTGTGTCCAAAGACCCCCCTTCCGCACAAGCTTACCGAGGGGGCACTGGTGGCAGGGCGGGCACCCCGGGCTGGCTGGAGGGCTGGCATGGGGCAGAAGACATTCGAGGCCCCCCCTTCTGCAGATATGAAGCAGGGCCTGCTGTCGGTTGGCATTGGTGGGCGTGAGTCCCGCTCTGGCTGTCTGGATGTGGAGAAGGGTGAGTCCTCCACGCAGAGTCCCCCTGCCCCCCCCCCCAAATCCATGGGAAGGCCTCCACACCTCCCAGGCAAAGCTCCTGGGGCCCTGCCGGGGCTCCCGACACCCTGAGCTCCCCCCTGCTCCCCCCCAGACTGCTCCATCAAGTTCTTGAGCACCCCCCACCCCCCAGACTGCTCCATCACCAAGTTCCTGAACCGCATCCTGGGGCTAGAGGTGCACAAGCAGAACGCGCTGTTCCAGTATTTCTCCGACACCTTCGACCACCTCATCGATGTGGACAAGAAGGAGGGCAAATACGACATGGGCATCTTGGGTGAGGGCTGTGGCCTCCCCGGGGCGGGGGCCTGTGGGGGGTGGGGGTCTCCAGAGCCCGAAATGGCCCTGACGGTGTTGCCCCTGTCCCCGCTCCAGCCTCCTAATGGAGGGACCGTGGCCATGCTGGGGTGATCCCCACCCCGGTGAGCAACTGGGAGGGCCCTGGAGGGGCAGGACTTGGGGCACCAAGAAGACTCTGTCTCGGGGAGGGGGGCTGCTGCAGCCTAGTGCCATTCCCTGAGGACCAGAAGGTTTTATTTAGGCCTGAGGGGTATATCCACATGCTCCACGTGCTGGTGGTGAGCCTGGCACGTTTGCTCTCCTCATGCCAAAGGAACCTGACGGCTGATACCCCACAGCAGGGGCTGGGGGAGGGGGGGGCCACAAGCCCTCCTGAGAGAGACCAGAGTCTGTATTTTCAGCTTCGAGGACCAGTCTCTGCCCGAGCATACAACTTGGCCGTGGTAGTGAAAGCACAGACCACGGGAAACTGAGTGGTCACGGCTACGTGCCAATAAAACTTTATTTATAAAATCGGTGGCAGGTATAGTTTGCTGACTTCTATGTAACCATCCCCACAAGAGCCTTGCAGAGCTGGGGCCCTGAGGGGCATGTTGTCTGTAGTCACATCTAGTGTGAGTGTCCAGTGGGGGCTGGGGAGGCGGCTTGGACCCCAGGCCACCACAGGAGGGGCCACTTGCCATCCGGGCCGTCTCTGCCGGGGGGTGCATCCACTGCACTCCCTAGTGGACATCTGTGGGGTGTCCCCGAGAACTTGGGACGGACGGCTCCCGAAAGCCCAGAGCCTGGAGCCTCGTGGCCCCCTGATGGGAGGGTCTCACCCCTGCTCATCCTCTCTGCAGACCTGGCTCCAGGCGTTGATGAGATCTATGAGGAGAGCCAGCAGGTGTTCCTTGCCCCTGGGCACCCACAGGATGGGCAGGTGGTCTTCTATAAGGTGAGTGGGCGCTAAGCCGCCCAGCACGTGCAGGCCCGCCCCCAGAACCCCTCACCCCGCTCTGAGCCCACATGCTCTTGCAGATCAGCGTGGACCGCGGCCTGAAATGGGACGAGGCTTACGCCAAGTCCCTGGAGCTGACGGGCCCCCACGACGGCTTCTACCTCTCCTACAAGGTGGGTGGCTCGGGGGGCCCCCAACATGTCCCCAGGGGCAGGACCCCAGCCGAGGGGGTGGGGGGCCAGGGAGGGACAGGCAGCATCGCCCCTACCTCCCCATCTCCCGCGCACCCCTGCCCAGGTCCGGGACAACAAGCCCAGCTGCCTCCTGGCGGAGCAGAACCGCGGCAAGCACTTCACGGTGTACAAGCCTAACGTGGGCCGGCAGAGCCAGCTGGAGACCTTCGACAGCCTGTGCCGGAAGTTCCACTGGGTAGGTGCCGGCTGACGGGCCGGGGGTGGGGGGGTGCCTGTGCCCCCTGGCGCACGTGCTCCCCTTTCTGCAGGTCCCCAGGCCAGCTCTCTGTGCCCAGCTCACCCGGCTGCCGGTGCAGGAGGAGCAGGCCTGGGGCACCCTGGACCTTAGCTTCCCGCTCGTGCACTGGGAATCGTGGATGGTCAGCCCATGCGGGTGGCTCACGCGGCTGTGTGTCCGCAGGTGACAGCGGAGGAGGCCAGGGAG
The DNA here is from genome assembly GCF_028018385.1 of Neofelis nebulosa. NCBI lineage: Eukaryota > Metazoa > Chordata > Mammalia > Carnivora > Felidae > Neofelis > Neofelis nebulosa. The sequence goes on from NC_080785.1 coordinate 169,589,303, forward strand.
CACTGGGAGAACAGCTACGCCTTCTCGCTGACGCACTGCAGCCACACCGCATGGTGAGGGCCGGGGTCGGACTGGGACGGGGGCACGACAGCTTTGCACGGCCTGGCCCTGGCCTCTGCAAAGCACGTGTACGAGGAGGGTCCCTACAAATGGCACAGGGCAAAGGGGCGGGGGGGGGGGGGCGCGTTGGGCGTCAGGGGCGTTCAGGGAGCTCGGAGGAGGCGAGCAGGACGGTGCGTGGGGGCCCATGGGATCCGAGCCTCCCCTCCCCCGCCCCGGCGCAGGAACCGGCACTGCCGGCTGGTGCAGGAGGGCAAGGACTGCGTGCAGGGCCTGCGGCTGCGGCACCACTACATGCTGTGCGGGGCCCTGCTGCGCGTGTGGGGCCGCATCGCCGCCGTCATGGCCGACGTCACCAGCAGCAGCTACCTGCAGATCGTGCGCCTCAAGACCAAGGACCAGAAGAAGCAAGTCGGTGAGCAGGTGGGCACGCCAGAGGGGCCGGGCGGGAGCAGGCCCCGCTTCAGAGGCCCTGACCCGCCCCGGCCCCCAGGCATCAAGATCCCCGAGGGCTGCGTGCGCCGCGTGCTGCAGGAGCTACAGCTCATGGACGACGACGTCAAGCGCAAGCACGCGCGGGGCCGAGGCCTCCCCGCGCCGCCGCCGCCGCCGCCGCCGCCCGCCCTGCGCCCACTCGAGCTGCCTTGCGGCCCCGGCGAGATCCTGGACCTCACCTACAGCCCGCCGGCCCAGGCCTTCCCGCAGCCCCCGCCCTTTGCCTTCCCGCCCCCGGACCCCGTGCCAGCCCCCGGCGGCCTGCCCCTGGGCGCCCCGGACTCCGCAGCCGACGCCGCCGCCGCGGCCTTGGCACACCAGCGCCGTGACATCAACTTCAAGGAGGTGCTGGAGGACATGCTGCGCTCCCTCAACGCCGGGCCTGGCGCCGGGGCAGCCGGAGCGCCCGCGGGGAGCGGGGGGCCCGAGCGGCAGAGCGTCATCCAGTTCGGCCCCCCCTTTCCCAGCTCGTAGGCCCGGCAAGCGGCCCACAGCCGGCGTCCGAGAGGAAACTTACTTATCTGCAATACCACGTCTCCGTGGACTCGAACTTCTCTCCTGCCGGCCTGGGTGGCGGGCGGGTGGTGAGCCGGGGCCCAGGGCCCCCCCTGCTGACTTCCGGGGAGGGGCTGCCACGCCCCCACGCCCCCGCCCCCAGCTTCCGGAGGCCTCCACTGTAGTGCCTTCCCTACCGGGCAGACCCCTCAAGATGCTGCTGCCCGCCCTTCGGGGCCCTCCCAGGCAGCGCAGGTCCCACTCAGGATGTCGCGGGGTCCAGGCTTGGGCAGGGCCCGGGGGTGAGGGGCACACCCTGCCCGTGCCTCTGCCCTCTCCTGCCCTCCAGGCCTAGACAGGAGCTCCCCATCCCACCTCACCCCACCCACCCTCAGGGCCTGGTCTGACCAGAAACCCCTGAAATCCACAAAACTGGGTGGCCCCAAGAGCTGGAAACTCAGGAAACCCCAGGTGCTCAGGGCCCTGCCTTCTCTGGGGGACTCCATGGGACAGACCCCACCCCCATTAATATATGCAATTCTTCCCCACTCTCTCTGCTCCCTAAATTATTGCCCCGCCCTCTCTCCCAGGCCCCAGAACCTGCCGTGGAGCTGGCGGTGTGGGTGGGTCCCTGGTTTCTATGTGTATTTATAATTAATGCAGGTGTACATATGTAAAGAGATCTTTTTTTAAATATATGTGCCTTTTCACTACCTCCCAGATTGTCTGCTTCTCCAGCCTGCAGAGACCATGGGGAGAGGAAGGCACAGTGTGTCTCCTCCAGGAACGTTTAGCGGATACCCACGGTGGCCCCACTCAGAGGAGGTCAAGGGGGCTGTTGCCTGTGGAGGGAGCCAGGCGGGTGAGACCAGCCCGCTCCTCTCCCAGACCCGTGGGAGGCCGAGGCCAGGGTAGAGGTCTAGGGCCAGGCTGAGGAGACAGACCCACGCTACAAGGGGCTGTTGTCTACGGTGTCTTCCTGGCACCAGCGTGGCAGGCCAGCTGCCTTGGCCCGACCCGTGCCAGCCCTGCTGTGTCCTGGGCCAGTCACTGGTTGCCTCCTGTCTGCCGGGGAGACCCAACACCCCCCGACACCCCGGGACACTCAGGGTGGTGGTGCTCTCCAGAGCAGTTCCCCTAGTCTCTGGTGTGCACAGCTGCGGCCCCTGCTCTGGTTTATTCCCAAGGCTCCCTCACAGTGTTGGTTCAGGTGGGTGGGGCAGCCCAGGACAGGAGGACCAAGAGCTGAGCCCTTGGGAAGGCAGGAACGCACGCCAGGCCCTTCGCGGAAACCACGGAAGCACACCCGGGTCTGGTCCTCAGGTTAGAAGGGTCTCCCACCAGCCAGGACATGGACAGGTGAGGAGCCGGGAGACCCAGGGGAAGCAGCTCTAGGGTGGCTGGGGTTCTCAGCCTGGCTACTGCAGCCCTCCAGCCCCATCTCTCTGCTGCTGACCTTCACTGGAAATTGGTGGGGGCTGGGGGGGGGGGTGGGTAGGGACAGGACAGACCCAACTGCTCTCCAGCCATGCCATCCCCTACTCCCTTGCCAGGATGGCCCCAGGCAGCTACAGGCAGGAAGCTGTGACCATGCCTCCCAGGCCCCCCAGACCATGGATGAGCGTTGGTCTGCAGGACTGATGGCCTCAGGCTATTCCCACCCCTTCCTGGGGCGGGGGACTGTGGATAACGCCCCCACAGCTGCACCAGATGAGGCCCCGTGGGCAGGCCTGGATGCCCTGGCTCAGTGTCCAACAGTGAGGCCTGTCTATTGCACAGGCCCTGCCTGGCACGGCTCTGTGCCCAGACCAGCTCGGCCTGATGCTCAGCCCACCCCCCGTGCCCGGTCCCTCCAGTGGGCAGAGCCACAAGGCCCCAGCCCCCTTGGCCTCCCATCTAGGCACTGGGGAAGACCGGCCACAGGCAGGCCCTGAGCAGCGGGCTAATACCCTGGATGAGTCACAGCCAGTAATTCCTATCACCTCCCACAGGATCAGCCTGTGCCCAGCAGGCGGGGCTGCTAAGATTAGCGGGCACAGACGCAGCCCTAGGAAGCCAGAGAACTCCTGAACTCACAAGAGCCTGGAGAGCTAACACCACCCTCCTGCCCCTGAACCAGAAGGTCCCCAGGGCAAAAGGCTTCCCCGCCTACCCCCCAAACCCACCCCAGGGAGGCAGGAACTTGCAGCAGGCCAATTTGTACGTTTTATTCCCACAAGATAACCAGGGGTGGGGGGCGCCGAGCCACGAGCCAGGCCGAGGAACCTTCCTCCGGCAGGGGGTGCACGCCGGGTTCTCGGGTCTGCCCCACCAGCAGGCTGGTTTTCAGGCAGACCGTCATGGGTGCCGGGTAGAAGGCTCCGAGGGGCAGGGGCAGGGCCATGGGGGGGCGGGGGGGGCACATCCTTGTGGAGCTAGAGGTAGCAGGGCAAGTCCTTCTCGATCACCTGTGGGGAGAAAGGGGGTCAGCGCTGGCCTCTTCCTTGGCCCCCACCCCCCAGCGGGCCCCTGCAGAGGAACCTACCAGGGGCTCTTCCATGGGACCGTACCGCTTCACCACGCAGCCATTCTTGTCAATGAGGAACTGCAGGAAGGGGCCGCATCAAAACAGGGACCCCGCAGCTCTGGGGGGGGAAATGCGGCCCCCGGGGCTGGAGTCCCTTTGGGCAGGGCACTGAGCTGGGGCTGAATAAACGGACCCAGGGGCAGGAGCTGGCCCTGGACACGGTCCTAGCCTGTCCCCCCTTCCCCCTTCTTACCTTGGTGAAGTTCCATTTGATGGCACTAGAAGACAAATGTGAGATCATGAGAAATCTGTGGCGATTACGGGCCCCCCGGGGTCCCTGCGGACCACCCTGCCCTCTCCTTTGCCCCGCACTCACTTTCCCAAGATGCCCCTCCCCTTGGGCTGGACTTTCATCCACTTCCACAGCGGGTGGGCATCATCCCCGTTCACACAGATCTTGCTGAACATATCGAACTTGACATTATAGCCAGCAGCGAACTCCTTGATCTCCGCGTTACTCCCTGGTTCCTGGGGCAAGCAGGGACATTGGGGTGAGGGAGGACAAGCCTGGACTCCCCCTGGTCCCCGCTGCCACAGGCCCGACCCAGATCTTCTCCCCACACCCGCCCACCCTAGTCTTGACCATCCCGACACAGGGACACCTAGGGACACAGCTGGCCAAGTACGTACCTGCCTCCCGAACTGGTTGCAAGGGAAGGCCAGGATCCGTAAACCACACTCAGCGTATCTGGCGTGCAGGTCGACAAGCTGAGTATAGTTTACCTCCGTTTTGCCTCATTGCGAGGCCACGTTGGTGACTATGCACACGAAGCCCCTGGAGGAGAGATGGTGCAGTCAGGCCAGGTCAGGGCCATCGACCTTTTCCCCTGCCTCTCCCACCAGGCAGGTATGTACCCACCGGTACTTGTCCAGATTAACCATGTGTCCATCGATGTCCTTGGCTGAGAACTCGTGCATGGACTGAGCACAGCGCCAGTCGTCTCTGGAGGCACACTGTAAGGCAAGGGCACCATGAGGGGCCTGTGGACCTCGCTGCCACCTGGCCCATCGCCCAGCTCAGGGTCCCCAGAGGAAGGACTCCCAGGCGGATCCGCGCCAAGAAAACCATGTCCCCGGGACAAGGAAAAACTGAGGACTCCTCCTCCTCGAAGGCGCCCGCCGCTTGCGCTGCAGGGCGCATTTGACAGAGGACACTGAGACCCAAAGAGGGTTTGGGACCCCGCCAGGTGGCTCCAGCGGCGGGTGTGGGGGCCCCGCGCGCACCGGATCCCGGGAATCGGCGCTACAGCCGCTATCACAGGTCGCGAGCGCCGCCTGCCCCGCTCTCTCTAGACGCGGCTCCTTCCGTCGGGGGCGCGCCCTCTTGCGCCCGCAAGCCCCAGCCTTCCGCCGCGGGGGAACTCGGCGCCGCCGCCTGCCCGGCAACCGGCGCCGCTGCCCGCGGCGACCCGGGGAGCCGGCGGCTGTGCGGCCCATGCCGGACCGTTTCCGGCCGCGCCTGTGCCCGAGGGCCGCGCCGGGGGGACAGAGGGCCGGTAGCCAGGGCGCCCGGCCGCCCGTCTGTGACGCCACCGCGCGGGGCCCAGGGGAGCACGGGGCGGGGGAGGGGCGGTGACGCCCCTCGGCGCGTGACCCGGGGTTTCCAGCCCACCGGGCGCCTCCCGTTCGCCGGGCCCCGGCCGGGGGCGCCAGCGGCCGAGGGTGCCCAAGCCACCCAGCCCCCTCGACGCAACCCGGAGGCCCCCATCGGGGGTCCTTCCTGCCCAGGCCTGCTCCCGAACGCCCCCCGCCCGAGTTCTCCGCGGCCCCGCGCGCCTGCCCAACGGCCCGTCGGCCCGCCTCCGGTGCCCAGCTCACCATGGTGCCGGCCAGGCCGGGTGCGGCCAGGGCTCCGCACAGCAGCGCCGGCTTCAGCAGGCGGCACAGGCGGCTGAGGTTCATCGCGGCGGCGGGGGCGCCGGAGGCAGCGACTCCTCCCCTCGCCGAGCCAACCAATGGACGCGCGCCGGCGGGCCTGGCCTCCCCGCCCTAGGCCACGCCCAACAGAGCCCTCATTGGTTGTACGCGCAGGCGGGGCGGACACGTGGTGACACCAGCCAATGGGAGGCCGGGGTGAGGGGCGGGCGGGGGCCGGGCCGGGCCGGGCCGGGCTGCGGCTCCGTGGCTCTGCGCGACTGCGCATGCTCGCCGGCGGGGAGGGCTGCGAGGTCCGCGCGGGAGGCGCGGCGCGTCGGCGAGTTTAGGACGGTTATCCGGCTGGTTGACCTCGGCACCGGGGGATGCCTGACCACTTGAGATAGTACTGGAAACGCGTGGTGGGGGGCTCGAACTCCCAGACGTATCGCCCAGCTCTTTGAACACTGGAGGTTGTCTTTTAAAAGTAAATAAAGTCAGTCGGGGTCAGACTCCAGCTCACTGGAGACTGCGGTGTCGCTGCGGGGGCGCCCCGCCCGTGGGCCCAGCGAAGGCCGGGGACCACCCAGCGGCGAGCCACGAAACGGCACGCTGCCGTTACAAGCAGCGCGTGAGCCCGGGGCCACTAACCAGGCGACGGTTAGCGGGCCCCTGTGGCCGCGAGGACGCGCAGGTGTGTGCGGGGCAGCGGCGGCACACGCCGGGGGAGTAGTCTGCACACAGTGCAGGCGTGCTCAGGCGTTTGGCCGAGTCGGTCCAGAAGACAGAACCGCCCGCTCTTGGGAATTGAGCCAAGGAATTCCTCAGCGGCCCGTCCGCCCCCACTCCCAGCCCTGCCTGGACTTTGACCTGTGGACGAGTGGGTGTTTTCAGCTTGTGCTACAGTGCACTTCTTATCCCCTTCTCGGATCCTCCCGTGAACATTGCTGCAGAGACGGGGGAGGGGGTAGGACTCTCGGCTTGGTTCACTTGGGGGGCGCCAATGAGACCCCCTCCCACCCAGGCTTGCCAAAGGGCAGAGCTTCAGCAAGGGCCCTTGGCCAAGGGCCCTTGGCCTTGCGCCACGCTTAGAGGTAGAAGTGCAATGAAATGAGGAAGCCCATTCCAACGGCCAGGCCCTGTCTTGCACAATGGCCTTCACGTGGCCTCCTCCCTCCAGTGCGGCTACCAGAGGCCCACTTGTCTGAGTCACCTCCTGGAAGAGAGCCCCCATAGTCCCACCTGGGCAGCCTCACTTCTCAAGAAGGAGCACCCCACCCCACCCCCCCCCCCCCCGCACGTGCCGCCCATATTGCTTCCCCCCTGGAACCGCGGGGTGTCACGGCCACATTGGGGAAGGAGCCTGTCTGGCCCTGGGGGGAAGACTGCTGTTTTCACTTTTGCCGCAGTTGTGACCTATAACTTTGTCATAAAGATGGCCCCCGAGGCTGTTGGTTATTGCAGGATGGGCCAGGAAAACAGCTCAGGGCAACGCCCTTGTGCCCACCCCGCAGGAGGAGAGAGGTGGAGCGAGCTGGCAGCACCCATGTCCTGAGGTGGCCAGAGGCGAAGACAACAACCCATGTGGAGGCCAGCCGGAGGTGCGGCTGCCGGCGGGGCGTCCGGGCTTCACGGCTTCTGCCAGAGACCCTCCGTCTCACAGAGGGGGCCGTGGAGTCTTGGGACAGTCTCAAGGCTCCAGGAAGGCTTCCCTGTGGTGGCCTAAGTTCCTGTGTGTCCCCAGTGAGGGGGCTCAGCTGGCCACTGGCGAGAGGCCTTTTCAAAGTGGAAAGTTTTTCTAATTGAGATAAAATTCACATAACATAAAATCCACTATTTTAGCCATTTTGAAGTGCACACTTTTTTAAGATATTTAAAATGTACAACCATCTCCGCTAGGTAATTCCAGAACATCCCATCACCCCAAAGGAAACCCAGTCCCCATCATCAGTCACTCCCTGTCCCCTCCCCCAGCCCCCGGCCCCCATGAGCGAGCCCCTTCCTGTCCGTGGAAGAGCCTGTTCTGGAAGTTTCACACATGTGGATTCACACTCCGTGTGGCGTCTCATGACGGGTTCCCTCCCTGAGCGTCGGTCGTGTGTTCGGGGTCCGTCCGTGGGGCGGCGGGTGTGGGCGCCTCGCTCCTGCTCCGCTCGTGGCCAAGTAATGTTCCCATGCGTGGTGGACAGTGTGTTTACCTGTTCATATATTGATGGAATTTGGTTGTTTTGAACTTTTGCCTTTGTAATGCTGTACAAGTGTTTGTATGGGCATACATTTTCATTTTTTAAATTAAAAAAAAATTTTTTTTTCTTTAATTTACATCCAAATTAGCATATAGCGCAACAATGATTTCCAGGAGTAGATTCCTTAATGCCCCTTTCCCATTTAGCCCATGCCCCCTCCCACAGCCCCTCCAGCAAGCCTCTGTTCCCCATATTTAGGAGTCTCTTCTGTTTTGTCCCCCTCCCTCTTTTCGTACATTTTCATTTCTCCTTGGTATGCACCTAGGAGTGGAATTGCCGGGTCAGATGGTAAGCCTCGTTTAACCTCGTGAGCAGCTGCCGGACTGTTTTCCATCCACTCCATTTTATATCCCCACCCAGGAGCGTGTGGATGGCGGCCAGAGTTCTGGACTCAGCCTCGGCCATGTGATACAGCATGGCGAGAGGTGCGAAGGAGCAGCTTGCCACTCTGTCTCTGTGTCCTGGCGCTGAGGGCACAGTCACTGGACTCTGAATCATCAGAATGATGCTCAGGCCTTGGCAGCCTCTCTGGGGTCCTGAGGCCCACCTGGCCCTGTGAGCCCTTTCTCCTGTCTCTTCTGTGCCCTGTGGAACAGCAAGACTGCCTAACATCTACACACCCACTACTGTATTCACCTGCCACCCATGCCTGGGCCCTCTTGGGGTACTATCCGGGCCACCTTTCCTTGGAGCCGGCCTCCCCCCGCCCCCAGGTTCCAACAGTCCTGCCTTCTCCCCTTGCCAGATCTGCCTTCACGCCAGCAACCTAGACAGATGCCTTTTCTCCCATCTTAAAACCGCTCCTAAGGGCGCCTGGGTGGCGCAGTCGGTTAAGCGTCCGACTTCAGCCAGGTCACGATCTCACGGTCCGTGAGTTCGAGCCCCGCGTCAGGCTCTGGGCTGACGGCTCAGAGCCTGGAACCTGTTTCCGATTCTGTGTCTCCCTCTCTCTCTGTCCCTCCCCCGTTCATGCTCTGTCTCTCTCTGTCCCAAAAATAAAAAATAAAAAATAAAAAAACCGCTCCTAGCTCCCTCTCCTTCCACCTTCGGCCCCCCTCCCCTTGGCATTCGGGTCCACATCTCCAACTCCTTTCCTCTCATCCATCCCACCCTGGCCAGGCCCCCTCCTGATCCGCCCTCCTTGGGGTCACCAAGCTCCCGTCCAATCTTCACATCTGCTCAGACTCAAACTGCCGTTTCGTGGCCATGATGGTTGGTCTCTCCCTCCTCCTCCTCCAGACGCTTTCTTCACCTGTTTCCAGGGCACCTGGCAACCTCCTACCGCCCTTTATTCTACCAAGGAGCACTCATGTAACACTGCTGGTGCCAGGCACTGCCATCATTAGTCAAGCGCCCTGAGAAGCGGGTGCTGTTTTTGTCCCTGTTCTACGAGGCGGGGGGAAGGGAGACATTTAGGTACAAAATTGCTAAGGGATGTGCCTCGGTTCACACAGCCAGGACTGGAGGCCAGGCCACTGCTTCAGGATCTGTGCCCCGCTCTGTGCCCTTCCGCTGCTTCTTCCCTCTCCTCGGCCTCCATATCTTGGCAAGGCTCCGGTCCTGGTCTCGGATCTGTTCGGTGACCGCGCCCAGCCTCTGATCTCCATTGACTCCCACAAGTCTGCTGCACCGCCCCTCCCCCCCCCCTCCCAACCTTGGACTTTGCCCTGGATTCCACTCATATCCCAAGGTCTCCTTGATCTCTCTCCTTGGGCCGCAAGGAGATCATTTCTTCTTTCTTTTCTTTCTTTTTTCTTTATTCTTATTTTTTAAGTAATCTCTATGCCCAATGTGGAGCGTGAACTTCTCTTCCACCAACTGAGCCAGCCAGGTGCCCCCAGAGCCCCTTTCTTTCTTTTTTTTTAATTTTTAAATTATTCAATTTATTTTTGGGAGACAGAAAGAGACAGAGCATGAACAGGGGAGGGGCAGAGAGAGAGGGAGACACAGAATCTGAAGCAGGTTCCGGGCTCCGAGCTGTCAGCACAGAGCCCGACATGGGGCCCGAACCCACAAACCGCAAGATCATGACCTGAGCTGAAGTCACACGCTCAACCGACTGGGCCACTCCCAGTGGCGCCCCTCCAGAGCCCCTTTCTAATCTGTCACCCACACCTGTTTCTCCCTGGCCTGTTGGCCCCAGTCAGGGCTGCCCTGTTCTCCCTCCTCCCTCTCTGTCTCTCTCTTCTCCGTGTCCCGTCCATCTGCAAATCTGTGGGCTCCACCTTCAGAATACCAGGACTCTGCCCAGGTCATCCTCTCCACCCCTCCTTGGTCTCCCTGCTCAAACACTGAGAGTGACTGACAAAGTTAACCCAAGCTTTTCAACCCAAGCAACAAGGCCTCCCAGGGTTTGCCTCACTGCACTCTTTAACCTCCTGTCCTCCCTTCCCCCCACAGGCCTCCTTGCTGCCAACTCACCAGGCAAAGTGCGGCCTCAGGGCCTTTGCACACGCTGTACCTTTTGATAGACCTTTCTATAGACATTCCCACAGCTTCCTCCTTCTATTTGGGCTTTTGCCAGAGTCTCTCTCGCTCCTTGCCTTCCCTGACCTCCTCCCCATTTGACACTGAAAGTCTCCCACGTTGCTTAGCGTGGTCTACCTTTTCTTCCATAGCATTGTCACCTTGTAACATTATCGTCTGTTGTGCTCACCGTTTCTGTCCTGTGTCTCCCTGGAATGTCTGTCTCTGTGAACGTATCGCTCAATGAGAAGCTCCTGATGCGCCTCCAATGGGGCGAGCGCTGAGCTGGGGGCAGGGGTGGATGCGCAGTGGGGGTTGCGGGGAGACACAGGTGGGAGCACCTCATGAACCCAGGAGCTATGCCAGGCTCCTCCCAAGCACAGCCGTCCCTTTAGACTCTCACCTAATCCTCTAAAACGGGGACACTTTATTTCCATTGCACAGAAGGGAACACCAAGGCTCATGGGCATTAAGTTGGACGCGGCCCGCAGCACCTGGATGCATATTTACAAAGGGCCTACAAAGTTGCCCGGCCCTCTCTGGGAAGCGAGGAGACCGCTGCCTCCGTCCGGCCTCAGTTTCCCCTCCCGTAGCTCGCCTCCGCCTCCCACGATTCTAAATCTAACTCAGACCAGCGTCGAGCGGAAACCACAACTCCCGAGAGGCCCTGCGGCCAAGGCCACGCGAGAACTGCCGAGGCGAGAGTGGGCGGTTCCGTTCGCACGCCTCTCGCGCAGCCAACCGCCGCTCTCTGAAGGCCCGGGCTGCCCTAGGCGCTGCCGCTCCCGAAGGTGTGTGGATTCAGGCGTTCGCTGTCGACAGCCCTCCACGAGACGGACTGGGGGCTTGACAATGGCTCGGCGCAGGCGCAGTTGGCGAGGGTACTGCCGGGCTGGGGCGCGTTGACGCGGAGCGGCGGCGGCCATGGACGACGAGGAGGAGACGTACCGGCTGTGGAAGATCCGCAAGACCATCATGCAGGTGAGCCTGCTCGGCTAACGCGGCGAGGTCGGACCAGGACGAGGTCCCTGCGGCGCGCAGCGGGGCCGGGGCGCGTGGAGGACGGAGGGGCCGACGGCCTGTGGCCGAGCCGGGAGACCGGCGGTCCCGGGGCGGGGCGGGGGGTGGGGGTGGGGAGGAGGGGGTCTCCCTCGAGCTGGAGAGAGACGGCGGACCCCTGTTCTCCCATTTGGGCCTGTTCCTGGAAGGCTTGGGCTCTAGCCCGGGTGCCTGACAGAATCCCAGAATCGGGGCTGGGTGGGAGCCCTGCTGGTCAGTGAGGGCGTCTGACTGATGTTTCTGTTCGGCGGCTACTTCACGGCCTCGGCCGCCACCTTTGAGCTCCTCGCGTTGTTCGGGACAACTAACAGCAACAGTCTGGCTGAGCGTTCGCTGCAAGGCGTGCGGTTTAGCCGCCCGGTGGGAGGGGACCCGTGCGATCCCAGGCCTGGGAGAAATCCCGCCGGAACTAAGCCCAGGCGGCCGCATTCAGCCTCTTCTTACCGCTTTGCAAAGCTGCTCTAAGGCAGGGACCAGAGCAGCCGTGCCCAGGGGCTGTGCTGGGGGCCCTGCAGGCTCTGGAGGGACAATCAGGCCAGGGGGCTCATGGAGAAAAGGGGTGGGCGCAGGGCCGGGTAGCAGCTCTGACCTTCCCTCTCTCCGTCTGGATCCTCTTCACCCACTGGAGGAGCCCTGGCCAGTCCAGCAGTGCCCCTCCCACCCAGACCCCAGGGCCACAGCTCTGCGCCACCGCTTCCCGGTCATGGCCTGTCCCCGAGGCTTAGGATAAGGTGACAGTTGCGTGTGTGGCAGCTGGTTGTCTGGAGCAGCGCAGGGGCTCTCTTGGGGTGTGCCCTGGTCTGTGTCCCCACCTGCCCATTTCCGTCTGACGTCTACACGCACCTGTCGCATCAGGCCCCCAAACCCCGTGTCCTTCTCTGCAGTGGCCTCATCTGGCCCGAGCTCTTCCCGCCAGCTCTCTCTGCCCTGAGGTCACTGGGCTAGCGCTCTCTCGCTCTCTCTCTCTCTGCAGCTCTGCCATGACCGTGGCTACCTGGTGACCCAGGATGAGCTGGACCAGACACTGGAAGAGTTCAAGGCCCAGTTTGGGGACAAGCCGAGTGAAGGGCGGCCACGGCGCACAGACCTCACGGTGCTGGTGGCCCACAACGACGACCCCACTGACCAGATGTTCGTCTTCTTTCCAGGTGAGGGCCTTGCTGGTCCTTGGCTGTGTGTGTCCTGGGGGTCACGGTCCTAGTAGAGCCATCTGAGGGCCTGCTCGGGGTCACATGGTCGCAGCTGCATGCTGTGTGACCAGTGTCTACACTGACCCTTTTTAATCTTCCCAGCCTGGAAAGAGAGCCCCCCCACCCCCCACCCTTTCTCTGCAGACGATGACATTGATCTCTGACTTCTCTGAGCACTTATTCCAGCTTCCTTCTCCTCGATCCCCTTCCCCAGTTTTTCTTCCTCGGCTGTGTTCTCCACCAGGATCGTCACAGGCCTCCCAGGGGGGCCCCCAGACCCCTCATGACCTGAGACTCACCTGTGTCCTCTCTGGCCCCCCCCCCGCCCCCCATCAGCCCAGCCTCCAGTCTCCAAGCCTCCCGTTCCCTGCAGCCCCTTCCTGTGCTGCTGGAGGGTTCTGGCCCCGTCCTGGGCCCTGTCCATGCCCCTCACCGAGCTCGGGTGCCACCTCTTCCAGGTCGAGCGTAGAGCCCACCAAGGGGTGTCCCGGGCCCCCTGTGTCCCTCTGTCTTAGCACCTGCTCCACTGAGGCAGTCCGACTCTGAGGCCCATAAGGGTCGGGAGGCTGTGCTGTGGGGTGAGCACTTGGGGGCCCAGCCCACTGCCTGGAATCAAGGGGGGTGGCACACGTTTACAGAATGGACCCAGCTGGTGCTTTTACAGGAAGCGTCCCCGTGTGTGAGGCGTGTTTATTGGAGGCATTGGTGCTTAGCCGCCTGCGTCCCTGTGGCGCTGTCTCAGCCTCCCGAGAGTGGGGGCGTCCGTGTTCTCCCGTGGGCCATAGCTCAGGACTGGGGTTCCTGCCGTGTTAGTCCACACAGCACCCCCGACCTGGCGGCTTGAGCGTCTGCGACCACTCCGCTCCCAGCGCTGGAGGCACAAAGTCTGACGCCAGGTATCAGCAGGGCTGGCGGTCTGTCGCCTTCTCCCTGTGTCCTCACATGGCCGCTTGCTCTTTGCGTGTCTGTCTTCGTGTCCTAGAAGGACAGCAGTTGGTTGGATTCGGGTCTGCCCCGATGACCTCGCGTAAATTTAGCGTTGTTTCCAAATGCAGTCACGTTCGAGGTATTGGGGGTTGGGACTCTAACGTAAGGGCTTGGGGGGGGACACGACTCAGCCCATGATACTGCCCGTCGGTGGAGCGAGGGTCTCAGGAGGGTGCCGTGACGGAGCAGCGGGCAGGGGCCTGGCCGGGAGCCCCGCGTGGGTCCTGGCACCAGGGGCTGCCCGTCTGCTGGGCTCCCGGAGTCCAGAGGTCCCCATCGTGCCAGGCTCTGGGCCTGTGCGCCGTGGTGACCTGGCACCCCACCGGCAGTGCAGGGACGGGAGGTAGTCTCCGTGGTGGGACCTCGGGCTCCCGTAGACTAGACGAAGCGCTTGATGTGGGCGTTCCCAAACCCTGGAACCACTGAGGCCCCGGACCACATGCGTCCCAGATCCTACTTCCAGGAAGGGGTCCAGTAAGTCTGGGCTGCCAGGCACCTTTCAGCTCCCCAGGTGACGTGGAGGCGGCCAGCCCCCTGGTCTGGGAGCCAGCAGCCACGTTCCTGTCGTGTGTGTGGGGAAGCTGAGGCCTCAGAGAGAAGGGGCCGTTCCGGAGTGGCACAGGGGCCCCTCGGCACCGCAGAGCTAGCGCCCGGGTGCCCGAGAGGGCAAGGGAGCCGGGCCCGCACGGCGAGAGGGGCCCCGGCAGTGCAGACCGCCGTGCGTTCTGTCCGCAGAGGAGCCCAAGGTCGGCATCAAGACGATCAAGGTGTACTGCCAGCGGATGCAGGAAGAGAACATCACCCGCGCCCTCATCGTGGTGCAGCAGGGCATGACCCCCTCCGCCAAGCAGGTGGGTGGGGGCCCCGCCCAGGTGCTGAGCCCCGCTGCCTCTCATTCGGCCCTGAGCACCTCGCTTCCCTTCCTGCCACAGCTCCTCACGGGGCCCTTCGCCCATCCCAAGGGGACCCCCGGGGACTGGGATCTGAGAAGGAGTGGTTGTCCCTCGCTGAGGGGCAGGGCCAGAGTGGCAGGGCGGTCGGCGCCCCGTCTGTGACGGGACGGGACGGAGGACCAGTAAGCACTTTCGTCCTGTGCTTGGGGGCTGCAGGACACTCCCAGCCCCATCGGCTCGAGGACGAGCCCCGGGAGCATTTTGTCAGATGGAAACACGCGAGCATCACCTGGTTGTCACCGTGACACCGGGCCGAGGCCCCTGTTGGGTGGGCGGGCTCTCCCTGCGGAGGAGCCCGGCTGCCTGGTGGTGGGTTTTGCTGAATTGCAACGCTTGGCGGTTTATTGGGGTGTGAAAGCAAACCCTCTCTGGCTTCCCGCCCCCGCCAGCCTCCAGGGAGCCAACGGTGGGGTGGTCCTGGCTCTTGGCTGTGCCTGAGGGCAGTCTCTTTTCCAGTCGCTGGTTGACATGGCCCCCAAGTACGTCCTGGAGCAGTTTTTGCAACAGGAGCTGCTCATCAACATCACAGAGCATGAGGTGGGGACCTCAGGTGGGGGCTGCGGGGAATGGGCCCTCCTCCCCAGCGGGGGCTAGCGAGGGATGAAGGGAGGCTGGGAAGGCAGTGCCGGGCCCCACGGTCCCTCACCCGCTGGGGGATGGCAGAGATGTGGGCGTTTGCCTGAGAGTAGGAAGACAGTGGGGACGCGTCCCCGGGGCTGGATGCTCCCGCTTTGCGGAGAGCCGGTCTGGTCCCTGAGTGTGGTCCCGGACGGGCCGCGGCAACATCACCCGGGAACATAACCAGGAATGCAGATCCCCAGGTCTGCTTGGCCTGCACAGTCAGGAAGCCCCGGGGGGTGGGGGCGGGACCCCAGGGCTGGTCTGCAGGAGGCGCAGTCTGGGGACCCCCGTCCACACGTGGAGGCGGGAGCAGGATGGGGCTGCGCCAGGACCTCTGTAAACCCTGGCCCCTCTGGTTAACGTGGCGCGACAAGGCAGCTGGCCAGGGCCCGCCCCGCACCCCTTCTCTGTGTGGGGGCTCAGCGGGGCCTGTCCTCAGCTCCTCCTCTTGGCAGCTGGTCCCGGAGCACGTCGTCATGACCAAGGAGGAGGTGACCGAGCTCCTGGCCCGGTAGTATCCTTTCGGCCCCCTCCCCTGGGCCCCCGTACCCCAGTCACCCCCACCCCCGTCAGCTGAGCCTGGCTTTTTCCCTGACTGAGCTGCTCAGTAAACTCCGAGAGAACCAGCTGCCCAGGATCCAGGCCGGAGACCCGGTGGCCCGCTACTTTGGGATAAAGCGAGGGCAGGTGAGGACTCGCCCCCCCCCCCTCACCTGGGGCTCCCCCAAGGGCAGGTGAGGAGTCCCGCCCCCCCCATCACCCAGGGCCCCCCCCCACCCCAGATCCGGGGTGGGCTGTGACTTCAGCCTGTGGGGAGGCCCCAGCCCCTGTTCTGCTTTGGCACCTGCGCAGGTGGTGAAGATCATCCGGCCCAGCGAGACCGCGGGCAGGTACATCACCTACCGGCTGGTGCAGTAGCCGCCCTGCTCGCAGGTGAGATGGCGCCTCTCGGGGGTGCTGAGCAGGAGGGCCTGTCCGTCTCCGGCCCGGGAGGGAGCGCATCGTTCCCGCCCACCGGGTTGTGGCCGGAGAGCCCCTTCTCCCCGCTGCCCACGGTCCTTCGTGTGTCATCCACTTGTCGCCGGGCTTGGAGGCAGCTGGCTCAGGCTCGCAGGACCGACTAACACGCCTTCGTCCTTCCTCTCGTCCAGTGGCCCGGAGTCCCTCACCCAGGCTGAGGGCGGCAGCCGGCCCGCCCTGTGGGAACAGTCACCCCAGGAACCTCCTCACTGCTGCTTCTCCACACCCCTGGGCTGAAGGTCTGTGTGTGGCCTCACCTGGACCCCACGTGAGGGCGCCTCCGGAGGGAACGGGACGGCGCAGGGAGGCCCTCCGGCGCCCGGTGACAAACTGCAGTCCTGGGTCCAAGTCTCTGGCCCCCAGCGCCTTGCTGTCGCCGTGTCCTATAGGGTGGCCCCGGGGACATCTGTGAGCCGCGTCTGTGGCGGCAGAGAGCGAGTCGCTACTTGCTGCCGGGTGTTTTTAAGAATTAGAAGTATTGGAGTCAATAAAGCGGCCTGTCTGGAAGGCAGAACGACCAGTTTGCGACGAGTGGCCTTGCTCGAGGCTGTAGGCCCTAGGCCCCCTTGTAGGACTCAGCCCCCTTGTTCTGTGGTGCCTGCTGCCCCGGAGGGTGGCCGTCCTCTCCCGTCCCTGTACCGAGCCTGCGGGGGGGTGGACGGCGGGCATCGGGCCCTGTCCATGTGCGCGAGGCAGGCAGTGCTGCCGTGTTGCTTCGACTTGGTTTCCTGCTGCTTTTCTCGCGCAGAAGTTTGCACTGAGATCACCCAGCTTCCTCCCGTTACCGTCTGATTTCAGGAAGTCTTCCCCCAGTTTGCTTTTCTTTCTGTTTTAGTAACTGCTTTATCGGGATATAACTTCTGTGCCACACAAGCCGCCCATTCGCGGCACACCGTTCAGTGGGTTTTAGTGTTGTCACTGTTAGAACTCGTCACCCCAGAGGAAACCCCGTCCCCATCACCACTCATTCCTCCCCACCACCACCCCGGCTCCCACGAGCCCCCTTCCCGTCCGTGGATGAGCCTGTTCTGGACGTTTCACGCACATGGACTCACACCTTGCGTGGCCTCTCGTGTCTGGTTCCCTCCCTGAGCATCGTGTGTTTGGGGACCGACCGCAGGGCGGCGGGGGTGGGCGCCTCCTTTTCGCGGTCAAGGGATGTGCGCGTGCGCTGTGGACGTGTGTATCCATTTGCTTGCCATTGGACAGCGAGTTCTTCCACGTTTTGGCAGTTACGAATAATGTTGCTGTGGGCATTCACCACAAGTTTCGCATGGACGTGTGTTTTCATTTTTCTCGGGCGTGTATCTGGGAGTAGAATTGCCGGGTCGCCTGGAGGCTGGTTGCCCATTGGAGGAACCGCCCGGCGGTCAGCACCGCAGCCGCCCCACGTCTCGTCCGCACACCCCTGCCCTCTGCGGCTCTCCTGGCGGGGCGGGCTGCGTCCTCGCCGTCGCCCGGGCTGCTTTTCCCTGACGCCTGGCCACGCTGAGCAGCGTTTGTGTGCTTACTGGCCACTTCAGCGTCATCTTTGGAGGGAGGTCTGTTCAGAGCCTTCGTCCGTGGCGGGATCGGGCTGGCTGGCTGTCTGTCCGACCAGGCTGCAGGTGCTGTTGGTTCCCGTGTGCAGGTGTGTTCTATACGCTTAACACGCACAAGTCCCTGGTCAGTTACACAGTTTGCGAGAGCTTTTTCCGTTTTTTGTTTTTGCAAACGTCTGTTCCTAACGTTGGTATGTTTACACGTGGCCTTGACTTCTGGGATTTGCTCCTGGGCTTGGTATGACTTAGGGATGTATCTTTTCTCCCTGGGACAGATAGTGCTCTTGATACTGTGAATGCCTAGCGGGTCCTTACTGCCCGAATTGCCACACTCCTCTGGAATCCCAGGTGGACATGGGTCTGTTTCAAGCTCCTCTTGTCTGTGGATCAATCCTGGTTTTCCAAGTGACAGCTTTGTAGCATGTCTAACGGTGGTACACGTCTCCCCTGCCCCTGCAAACGTACATACATTGTTTGCCAAAGGAAGCCAGACACAGAAGGTCACGTCCATGTGACTCCACTCACGGGGGGTCTCTAGAGGAGTTCCATCCACAGAGACAGTAGATGGTGGGAGTGGGGGGTGTGGTGGGGGGCGGGGAGTCAGTGCTTCATGGGAACAGAGTCTCAGTTTCGGGAGATGGAAAGTTCTAGAGACGGATGGAGGGGGTGGCTGCATGACTGTCAGTGTGCTTGCCGCCCGTGAGCTGTGCACTTAGATGTGGTATGTATTCCGTATATTTTAACCACAGTAAAAAAAACAGAAAACGACTTGGTTATTGTGTCCTTCCCCCCACAGTGGGGTTTTGTGTTTTGTTTAGGTTTACTGATACTTAGTTTGTGTGTTTTGTTTTGGGGGGGGGGCATAGCTAGTTACTGAGGGGTAGCTGACAGGGTGTCACTGGTTGCACCTGAAATTAACGTGACTCTTGGCTGTTCTTGAACATGGACTTCGTACAAGAACAGGGTGCCTGGGGGGCTCCGTTGGTTAAGTGTCCGACTCTTGATTTCGGCTCAGGTCACAGTCTCACGGTCCCGGGAGAATCGGGCTCTGCGCCATGGGATTCTGTTTCTCTCTGTTTGCCCCTCCTCTTCTCATGCCGCGCTTTCTTAAAATAAATGAACTTAAAACGAGTATGTAAAAAATCCTTTTGCTTTTGGTTGAGTTTGCTTGGTCTCTGAACCCAGGTGCAAACCTCTGGCTCATCTGCACACGAAGGACTTTGAACAACTTTGAAGCTCCGTGCGAAGTTGGCAGAGTTTCGGGCGTAGAGGCCACGGACGTTCCTGTCATTCTGGTGCAGGCGGTTTTTTGTTGCCTCAACCTCCATGCCCTCCTTCCAGCAGCACCTGGCCTTCCTTTGAGAATTCGTCCCTTTTGGGGACCAGATCCTGCCTATGCCATTGAGTATAACCTCCCTAAGATTGGTTCAGGTTGGGCTGTTGCTCAGACACCTGCCTCAGGCCTCATGGAAGAGGTGCCCCCTCCTTGGATACGGGTGGATTGAGGAGGGGGGCCCCAGGCCCCTGTGACATTCTGTGAGCTGGGTCAAGCCTGGCCTGAAGCTGGCCCTGAACCAGTAAATTACCAGGCACCTCATGAACGGCATCCAGAGGCCTTCGTTTACAGGCCTGGCCAGACTTCAGGGGGAGGCTTTTCATGACCCTTGCTGTTTGAATAATGCCCGTAAGTGGAAAGCTGCCGTCTGGCTGAACACGGAATACAGTTAAATGGTCTTATCTGAGTTTTTTGTTTTTTTGTTGTTTTTTTTTCACTTATTTTGAGAGAGAGCCCACGAGCTGGGAAGGGCAGAGAGGGGGAGAGAGAATCCCAAGCAGACCCTGTCAGCGTGGAGCTTGACGTGGTGCTCGATCCCATGAACCAGGAGATCGTGACCTGAGCAGAAATCAAGAGTCTAAAGTTTATTTTGAGAGAGCAGGCAGGGAAGGGGCAGAGAGAGAGAGAGAGCGAGAGAATCCCAAGCAGGCTCCACACTGTCAGCACAGAGCCCAACTCAGGGCTCAGTCTCACAAACTGAGATCATGACCTGAGCCCAAATCAAGAGTCAGACGCTTACCCAACTGAGCCAGCCAGGCGCCCCTCTTCTGACCCTCTTAAAGCATGTTTCGGGTGGGCGTGCTCTTTCCGTGAAGAGCCAGACCATAGGTATTCTCGGCCCCAGGCCAGACGGCCCCTGGGTGCTTACTCGGCTCTACGGGGACATGGGCAGCGCGTGATGAGGTTTGGCTGCGTGCAGTTCCGCGTTGGGCTGTTGGCCGGCTCGGTGATCTCCTCTTCCAGATCTTTCTTAGCTGTTGCCGGGGAGGGCCAGGCAGGCTGTTGCAGAGCATTCTGACCGGCACCGCTGCTCCTTTCTAAGCCTGGGGTGCGCAGCAGGTTCCGAGGGGTTGCTCTGTGTCAGGAGGGGAAGGCCCCTCCTGCCACTTGTGTGTCTTGATGGGTGCGAATTCCGTCTGCTTTTCCGCTGCATGTGAAGAGTTGGATCTTCCCCGTGCCCAACCGTCCCCGGCCCTCCGGCATGAACCCAGCTTGGGGGGTGGTCTCAGAGCTGGGTGGGGGGTCAGTAACAGGAATTGGGGGCAGGGGTCCTCTTCTGCTCCAGGCTGAGGGTTCACAGTGCCGTCTCCGAAGGTGGCCACAGAATTTAAACCTGTTCCTCAGGCACACTGGCCCCGTTTCCAGGGCTCGTGGCTGCCACACTGGACGGTGAACGGACAGCATTTCTTTCATCTGGAAGGTTCTACCGAACGGTGCTGGG
Organism: Neofelis nebulosa; assembly: GCF_028018385.1. NCBI lineage: Eukaryota > Metazoa > Chordata > Mammalia > Carnivora > Felidae > Neofelis > Neofelis nebulosa. Next base: position 169,609,633 of record NC_080785.1, read on the forward strand.
CTAGAAGTTTCTATGAAGTGGTTGTTTGAGGTTGTGTCTGCACTGCTGGTCTCAAAGGCCACTGGAGCTCACACAGCTATAGTGGAACTTCTGTGTCCTCTGTGTCCCTACCCCCAGCCTGCCACCACCAGAGAAGATAGGCTCAGATTTTAAACTTTATTTTAAGCAGAGTAAATGTGCATGTGAAAGACGTACATCGTGACCAAGATGGAGCTCACCACGCGCCTAAACCCCACGTGTCCCGACTCGGTTTTCCAGGAAAGCAAGGGTGTGGTGCTGCCACTGGCCGCTGCTGTCTGGCTTTCGGAGTGGCCTTCGGTGGTGGCCCAGCGGTGAGAGGTCAAGGCAGAGCTTGTAGGCCCACGGGGCAGCTGGCCCCGGGGGCAGGGCCATGCGGCAGGGACGTCCGAGGCTTCTCTGAGCACACAGTCAGTCCCCAGACGACTGGACAGCAGGATCTCCCAGCGTGGCTGCGTCGGGTCACCAGGGCACACAGGCAGACGGAGCGGGCTTCGGCCTCACCCAGTGGCCTGGAAGCTTCTGGAAGAGGCAGCCGGCAATGCCCTCACCGGTACGGGCTTGAAGGAAGAGGCCAGGCCTCCCGTGGCCTCCCAGTAACTGGACACCCACAGGGATGGGAGCCAGGAACACACGGCGTGCCCTGCGCCCCAGCTACACAGACTCAGGCTGCCTCTCGTGGCCAGTGCCCACTGCGATCTGCCCATCATGGAGCCACGTGACGGGCAGTCCGACCTCGGCCACATTGTTGCACTGATTGGTGTTGAACTCGGAAGGCTGCTCTGCCAGGCCCTCCCCAGCTCCGGCCCCCAGCTGCTCCTCGCTGCCGCTGCCACTGCCCTGGGCCTCCTCCACGCTGGCCTCGCTGCCCTGCTTCTCCAGGAAGCTGAGGCGGTACGCGCCCCTGCCCGCCGGGGACGGCAACTCCGAGGCCTCCTCCCCCTCGGAGTCGGAGTCGTTGGAGGCCACTTGGGATTCTGCGAAGCCAAGGAAGGTGGGGTGGGGGCAGAGAGGCCAGTTGCGCCGTGACCAGGAGGGACCTGGGGTCCACCGCCTGACCTGCTGTCCTCTCGCCCGGCCCGCTCCCCGCCCTGGGACCACCCACCCGCAGGCCGAGGTGCGGGCTCAAGGCCCAGGGCACCCACGTCGGTATCTACAGAACACCTCAAAAAGGCGTCTCTTTGCTGGCATTTGCAACAAATTAACAGTTGATATAGGAGATGTCCCTGCCCATGGGGCATGTGGCCTCCAAAGCCCCTGACGTGGCCCCCTAACACCACATGGTCTGCCAGCGGGCATCCAGGCTGCCCCGCTCACCTGGACCCCCATCTGCAGGCTCCTCCCGCAGCGGGAGGGCAGCCCCTGCACCCGCCTCCGGGCATGGCGCCTGCACCCCATCCTCAGCCCGCCGGTCATCCGCGTCCTCCTGTGGGTGGCAGAATGTGGTCAGCCGGGGTCTGGGATTCTGGCCCCTCCCAGGCTCTGTTCTCCGTCTGGTTAACTAAACACCCGGCGCGCGGATGGCCTGATGCCACTCTGCCCGGTGTCGCTAAGCAGGTGCGACTCGCCCACCTGGGGCAGAAGGCCGCGGCCGGCAAGGCCGAGGTCCCGTGTGGACACCAGTGTGCCCTGCCGCCCCGAACACACACCCCCTGGAAGAGGGCCTTCCACGGGGATGGGAGCACGAGGCTCGAGAACAGAGCAGACGGGGCTGGCGGACAGGAGAATGGTGGCCCGAGATTAAAACCCAGCAGCCAGCTGAGCTGGCAGGTTGGACTCAGCTGGGCAGCACGTGAGCGTGAGGATGTGCTGTAGGTGGCACGGAGACGGGAGACCCACGGGGCCGGGCCGAACGCGAGGTCCGAGGTGGGCTGGGGGGGGGGGGGGGCACGGCCACAGGGCCTTTGCACCAACAGTGGCTCTCCCTCAAGGGTCGAGCCCTTCCTCCATCAGTTCTTTGCTTAAAAGATGCCTCCAAGGCCACTTCTGACCACCCGGCCCAAAGCAAGCGTGTCAGTCATTCTGTCTCCGGCCCGGCCCCCTGCTCAGAGCGGGCAGCCCTGCCGTCCGCCAACACCCTCCCCTGGCCCCCAGGCACCTCGGGCTCCTCCTCGAAGACCAGGTCGTAGTGGGCGATGAGGGTCTCCACGATGCGGGCCTGGTGGGGGTAGTCCACCAGGGAGGACAGGGACACGGTGGCCTCGGTGGGCCTTGGCCGCAGCAGCGTGGGTCCAAACACGATGCCCAGGTTCCCCGGGGTCATCTTGTTGTCCTGCTCCACCTCCACGATCCTGGGGGCCACGCGGGCACGGGAGCAGGTGTGAATGGCTCCCCCAGGCCCCCCACAACCCGGACCCCTGCCAGGCCGGCCCTCACCTGCGCAGGTGTCGCAGCAGGTACCGCAGTGTGGCCCTGTTCTCGGGCGGCAGGCCCTGCAGGCGCTCCCGCAGCCGGCCTGCCATGGCCACGGCCGCAGCCTCGCTCTCGGCGGCGTCGGGCCGGCCCCGTGACGCCGCCTTGGCCTCGGCCTCCGCCTTCAGACTGTCCTTGGCCAGCCCCACGAGCTCGTGGTAGAGGCGGAAGGAGATGAGCGGTTCGGGCAGCTGTGGGTGACGGGTCGGACGGGGTCAGAGGCCCCCCAGCCCAGCAGCCCTCCCCCGCCCACCCCCGGTCCCGGCTCAGCGGGCACCCGGCCCCACCTGGCGCAGGTAGAGTTTGAGGACGTTGCTGACGTCGTGGGGCGAGGCCTGGGACAGTTCCACCAGCTCCTTGCCGTTCTCGAAGTCCTGGCACAGCTTCTCCACGCGCGTTTTCACCCCGTTGACCCGGTAGATGCCCTGTGGGGGCCGCGGTCAGCACGGCCCCCGCCCGCCACGCCGCCACCCCCCCCCCCCAGGACGAACCCCCCGCTGCTGCCCCGGGGCTGGTCACCTTGGTGTGCAGCGCCCGCCGCTCGATCTCACAGATGCACTTCTTGACGATGAAGGGCACGCCGTCGGGCGTGCCACGGGCCGCCTGGCCGAAGTCCTGGCCGAAGAGCTGCAGGCGGCCTTGGAGCTTCTTGTGGCCGCACTGGATGGCCAGCGTCTCCAGGCACTTCTTGTGGCAGGCCAGGCAGCACTGCGGCGGGCGGCGTGTCAGCGGCCCCCTCCCAGCGCCCTCCCGACCCTCACTCCCTCGTGGCGTCTCCGGAAGCGCCACCGCTCCCGGCTCGCTCTGTCTCCTCGGCTGGGGGACACGCCCGTGCCTGCCACCCCAGCTCCTTCCAGACGCCTCGCTTTTCCTGCCGACAGCCCGGCGGTGCTGCCTCCGGGCCTTGGGCGCTCCCCCGGGGCCCTCCGGTCTCCAGATGCTCCCCTCTGCTCCCAGCCGAGCGGACCCTCCCGTGCACGTGGACCCAGCCTTTCCCCGAGCTCGACCCACCTCCTCGCACTCGGCGCCCTGGAAGTAGACGTAGCTGTTGCACTCCCTGCACTTGGCCGGCGTGCGCAGCTTCCGCAGCCGGTGCGTTCGCGCCGCCTTGGACAGCCCCACGTGGCGGAAGGGCCCGCTGGGCACGGCCACCGGCAGCTCGGGGGCCATGCCGTTGAGGTCGGCTGCGGGGCGGGGCGGGGCGAGCAGTCAGCCTCGCGGCCCGCAGGCCAGCACCGGGCCCACCGGCCTCCCCCTGACACCGGGCCCGGGGGGCCCCTCACCCTGCTCGAAGGCTGATGCCCCTGCGCTGCCGTCCTGGTCCGCCAGCTCCTCGCCGGATGACATCCGCTGCAGCTTCTTAAAGTCCCCTGCACGGGAGACCGGCGTCAGGCACCCCGAGCCACGAGGGACCCTCCCCAGAGGGCTCACGGCCGCCACGGCGTCCCATCACCCCCCGGCTGCCCCAGACGCCCGGCAGGCGGGGGCCTCTTCACCTGAGCCAGGGCCGGGGTCCAGGCTGCCGTCGGAGTCTGCGGTGCTGCTGGGCCACGACTTGTGCACCTGGTGGCCACACCCACCTGCAGAAGGAGGCGTGTCTCCAGTGGGGGGAGGGGGGCGGCGGGGAAGCCACACCCACCCCGCACTGCCCCGGGCGCTCACCCCTGCGGTCCTTGGCCAGCGCCCCCTCGGTGGGCCCGCTTTCCTCCTCGGGACCGCCAGCGGCCTCTGTCCCCACGGCGTCGCTGACGTTGAGGCTGCCCTTCCGGGTGCGCATGACCGGAGACCTGGTGGACGGAGCCAGAGGGAGGGGACGGGACGGGACGGGGGGTCACAGAGGCGCTGCCGGCGGGAAGCCCGGCCCCCGCGGGGCCCGTGCCGCTGGCCGTACCAGGTGTTGGTGGAGACGTAGGGCTCGAAGTCGTAGCGCACGTCGGGCTCGTCGCCCCGCTGCAGCTGGCACACGTGGGAGGCGTACTGCTGGCCGGGGTCGTACAGCTTGCTGCTCTCGCACAGCATCTGGAAGTGCACGGGCAGCGGGGCCGTCTGCATGTGCATCATCTGGTAGTAGGAGATGGTGGCCTGCGGGCGGGCGGGTGGGCGGGTGGGCAGGCAGGCGGGCGGGCGGGCCGCACCGACCGGGCCCAGGGCCCCCCTGCCCCCCCCCCCCCCCCCCCCGTGGCCAGAGCGCGGGGCCGCACCGACTTGATGGTCTGGTCGCTCTGCCGGATGACCTCCTGGATCTGCCGCAGCACCGTCACCTTGGCGTCCTCCAGCTCCTGCTTCTGCGTCTTGGCATCGGCCACACACGTGCGGTAAGTGGCCATGGCCTCCTCCGCCTGCACGGGGGCAGAGGGGTGGCCCGGAGATGCCTCAGCCGGGCCTCGGCCCCCGGGGCGTCGCCAGGCCGGCTGCAGGAGCCGAGGCGGCAGAACGGGCCGGGACGCGTTCCCACGGGGACACGCAGCCCGGGCCGGTGCCGCGGGGTTCTGCCGCCGGGGCCCCCTCCTTGTCCGCGCTCACCTTGTTCTTGGCCTCCTCCTCCAGACGCCTCCGCTTGTCCAGGGTCTTGGAGGCCGCGGCCCCGGGCCCCGTGCCCGCCTGCTCCTCCTCGGCCTTGGCCGCCAGGAAGCGGGCCTTGCTGTGGTCCTCACAGCGCTGCCCGTAGCCCTGCTTGGCCTTGCGAAGGTTGGACTCGGCCTCTTGCTGCGGGCAGGAGGGTGAGGGCACCAGTCCAGAGCGGGGCTCCAGCTGGGCTCCGCCTCCCGGCCCCTGTCCCCAACCACCGCCATCAGCCACCCACACGTCTTGTGCCCACGGCCCTGCGGGGCAGACAGAGGCCCTACCCAAGAGTGGACAGGAGAACAGGAGGGGACGCCTGCCTACGGACCCTGGGAGGAACGGGCGTCCGGTGTGCCCACATCACAGCCCCCACAGCTGAGACCTCCACCCGCCCCCGCCAGAGTGGTGGCCACCCTCCCGTCTCTCACTTCCCCTCTTACGCAGGAGAGGTGTAAGCCACCCCGGCAGGAAGCCGGGCGCCCTGAGGGTTGGTCAGAAACATGGCGAGTCTTCTGGGGGCCACGCCCCAGCCTGCGCTGTCAGAGGCTTAAACGTACAGAAACTAGCTTGTGCAAATACCAGGGGAAACGTGGAGAGGGTCTGAAAACCATTTCGCTGTGGGAAGGCCCTGAACATGGGACACGGACCCAGAAACCACACAAGAAAAGGCTACCGCTGACACCCTCAGGCTTCTGGCTGGCAAAAGAGGCCAATGGTAGAGTCAAAAGCCAAAGACGATCAACCAGGGGTGGGGGGACGGGGGGGGCCGTAACTCACATCAGCAAGGGCTGAGATCTCTAGTACGTCAAGAGCTCTGACAAATCAGTAAGAAAGAAAGAAGGCATCATCCAGCCCAAGATGAACAAAGGGCAGGAAACAAGTGTTTCGAGGAGGGAAGCAGAGGGAGCTCAGGAGAGGCTCACACGTTCACACCCTCCCTCAGCCATCCTGCTTTGGGCACCCGTCGGAGATAAATGTCCGGTCGCAGGTCCGAGAGACGGACGCAAGGTGTCACAGCGCTGGTGCCTGAAACACCAACAGCCCAGCAGTGACGGGAAGGTAGCAGTAGGATTTAGTGAACTAAGTCCGGTGGCCTCCACAGCTGAGCACCTGGAGCGGAAGATGCCCCCCTCCCCGCCCCCCGCCCCCAGATTGAGGTGCCCAAGCCTCCGGCCACGGGGACGGGGTGTAAAGGGCCAGGAGCAGAAGAGTCAACCTGACACGCTGGCGGGCATACGGAAGGGGAGGGGCGCTCGCTGGAAGGGGGGGCGGGGAGGTTTTCGCTGAAGGCCCCGTTAACGTAGCTGGGAAACACACGGATGCTTCCCGCTTTGGAAAAGTCTAAAACCAAACTGGGGAAAAGAGACACAAAGGAAGCTGGTGCTCACGCCAGACCCGCTGCGCCTGCGCGGGGGGGCGCACGGGCTCCCCACTCCTCCCTGCACCGCTGCGGGTGGCAGCCCGGGATCTGTCCCACGCAGGGCCCGCGCCCCCCTCGGGCGCCACTGCCAGCCTCCTGCGGGCACAGGAGGCCACAGCGCTGGGCCCCTCGCACCACCCCGTCCCCGCCGGCCTACCAGCTTCCTCTGGGCACGGTGCCATGACTCCTTAATCTCCTTCCTGCGCTTCTCATGCTCAAGCCGCCTCAGGCTCAGGGGCTGGTGGGGGGCACAGACCGTGAGCGAGGGGGGGGCCCTGGCACACCCCAGGCCTGCCCGCCCGCCCGGCCGCCCGCCCGGCCCACCTGGATGAAGGTCTGGTTCTGCAGCGTGCCCACCGCCTGCACCATGTTGTGGCCGAACTCCAGCTCCTGCTCTAGCGCCAGGGAGTAGATGGACAGGAGGGGCATGTGCGGCTGCGGGGTGGGGGCGGCGGTCACGGAGGAGGGCCCGGGCGGCCCCCCTTCCCTGTGGCCCCTCTGGGGGGTGTGGAGACTCACAGCCAGGCCCCAGGGACCCCACCTCCTGCATGACGCTCTGTCTGCAGTTATGCACGATTTTCTGCAGGCCTTTGGCGAAGTCCATCTCTGCGGGCGGGGGGCGGCGTGAGTGCGGGGGCTGCGGGGGCGGCGCCTTCCCCCGGCCCCGCACCCCGGGGCCGCTCTTACCCAGCATCGTCCGCTTCTCCAGGTAGCCGATGAGGTCCTTCATGTACTTGGCCATGTTCTTGGCATACAGCAGCGCTGCATCCACACCGCCTTCGCAGCGCTGCAGCAACATGTCCACCTCCTCGGGGGGCAGGCAGCCTGTGGGGCGCCCTCTTAGCCCGGCCCGACGCCCCCCTCCCTCCCTCCCCGCCCGCCGGGCCAGCGCGCGCCCGTCCGTCGTGTCTCACCGTCACCGTCCTCGGTGCTGGGGGTGGAGCCCTCGCTCCCCTGCGAGTACAGGCTCTCCATGGTCTGTGTGGGCGGGGGACGCGGGTGAGTCGCCCCCCCACCCCACCCCCCCACCCCCGGCAGAGAGGGACGGCCCCCAGAGGACACGGGAGTGACTCACCCCACCCTGCTCACCTGGCTGGGGTCCCCAGGGGGCACCGACAGGAGGGTGCTGCTGTCCACTTCCCCCATGAGGAACTCGGACACGCTGCAGGGCAGGGCAGGGCAGGGCAGGGCAGGGCAGGGCAGGGTGAGTGCCGAGACACATGCGGCCCCGGGCTCCCCAGCCTCGCCCCAGCAGCCCCACGGCACTCACGTGCTACTGAAGGAGACTGCGATGGTCTCCAGGGCCTTCTCAAACTCCCGCTTGTCAGACTCATTGTTGCACTCGTAATGGAAGGCTGGCGGGCAGAGACAAGGACGAGGCGGCTGACCCACTTCTGGAGGTGACCGCCCCTGCCTGCGGCCACCTGAAGGGAGCTCCCAGACCAGGGGAGCAGAAGGGCGGCTGTGCCTGTCAAACTGCCACGCGCCCTTCACAACCCGCTTCGAACGCCCCCTCCCCCGGGCAGCCCTCCCCGGGGCCTCTGGAGCCCTCGCCACCCTGCCCCGGCTGGCTGACCTCTGATCTTGGCAATGAGGGTGCCCGCGGCAGTGAGCGTCTCCACGGTGTTGAGCAGCGGGAACCTGGAGATGATCTGTCGCATCACACGAAGGGCCTCCCCCAGGCACTCGTGGGCCAGGGGCCGGCGGGCCTCCAGCAGGTCTGTGGGGCACGGTGGGTGTGAGCAGGGAGGAAGCGCCTGGCCCCAGGAGAGCCAGGGGCCTGCCCCCTCCTCAGGGCTCCTGTCCCAGGATGGGGAGACTGAGGCAGAGGTGGGGAGGGCAGAGCTCACTGTGGGGCCTCAGGTGAGGCACAGCCCCTCTGGGCTGCGGGCCAGGGCCACAAAGGCCAGACCACGGCTCAGGCAGTCCCTTCTCAGAACTTTCTCTTCATGTCCTTCAAGAGACCAAACTCCTGCTCGTCCTTCAAGCTGCAGGCCTGGTGCCCCCTCCTCCGTGCAGCCCACCAGGCCCCTTTCCTGCCACAAGCTCACAGGGCTGCTCAAGTTTCTGTCCAGCTCTGGACCTGCCCTGCCTCCTGCCACGATCTGCTCTCCCCTGCCAACCACCCCGTGAGGCAGGTGCGGTCATCATCCCCATTCTGTAGATGAGGAAGCTGAGGCACAGAGAGGGGCAGGGCGTTCTCAAGGATGATGGAGCTTTTCTGTGTTCACTAGCTCTGCAGGTATGAGAACTCCAGACAGGAGGACCCCAGGTGGCCTCATCTCTAGGGCAATGGGGAGCCATAGAAGGTGCTGGAGCAAAGCAGGGCAAGATCAGATCTGTGTTTTGGAACGTGCCTTTAAGTGCCCTCCATGAACGGTTTGGTTTGGTTTTGTTTTTTTAAGATTTTAGTTTTAAGTTACCTCTGTACCCAACCTGGAGCTTGAACTCACAACCCCAAGATCAAGAGGCACACACTCTGGGCACCTGGGTGGCTCAGTCGGTTAAGCATCCAGTTTTGGCTCAGGTCATGATCTCGTGGTTCATGGGTTCAAGCCCTAGGTGGGGCTCCCTGCTGTCAGCACAGAGCCTGTTTGGGGTCCTCTGTCCCCCTTTCTCTCTGCCCCTCCCTTGCTCGTGCGCACACACTCTCAAAAATAAAAATAATTTTTAAATGTTTTTTTTTTTTTTTTTAAATCACTAAAAAAAAAAAAGTCACGGGGCGCTTGGGTGGCTCGGTTGCTGGAGTGTCCGACTTCAGCTCAGGATATGATCTCGTGGTTCGTGGGTTCAAGCCCCACATCAGGCTCTGTCTGCCTGGAGCCTACATTGGATTCTGTGTCTCCCTCTCTCTCTAACCCTGCCCTGCTCACTCTGTCTCTGTCTCTTAAAAATAAACATAAAAAAACAAAAATACAAAAAAGCCACACGTCTACCGACGGAGCCAGCCAGGCGCTCCCCCACAGTCTTCGTTACCGTGCGTGCAGACGACACTGTGTGCAAAACACACGCCATTAAAACCACAGGAGTCAGTGGAAGGAGAAGGGCCGACTGCAGACACGAGACACGGAGGCAGCCTCACCTCCTGTGGCCCCCGCGCCCCAACTCCGAGCCTGGCAGACGGCGTTCAAGACACCAGGTAGAGCCTCGTGGGCACTGAGGACCCCACTGAAAGCCACCTCCGGGGAGACCCCAGCACCTCACGCCCAAGCACACGCTCGCTGCCTAAGACGACTTGGGCGGGGGGGGGGGGGGGGGGGGGAGGGGGAGCTTCAGGAAGCCAGGGAAGCCAGCCATGGGGGGCGGGGGTCACAGGCACACCCCTTCCCGAGAAGGTCCTTCCCCACACCTGCACCTGCCCCGGCCCCGCAAAGCCCAGGTGCCCCGGACGTGCTGCCAGCCGGACCAGGGGACCCTGCACTGTCCCCTCACTTGGGGCTCCACCCAGAGTGGGTCTTACTGTCCTCACAACCATCACAGTATGCCGAGGACATCTGACCCCCGCCGGCTACCCCGCAGGCCCCGTCGTGGCCCCATTTCACAGAAGAGACGCCTGAGCTCAGAGGAGGAGGCCCAGCAGGGGAAGGGCCCAGACTCAACCCACATCCTCTCTCGCAGGTGCCCAAAGCGGGTAGAAGGGCGCCCTGCCCTGGGCCCAACCTCCCTCAGGACGCAGCCTGGCTCGGCCCCGCCCAGGCCCGGCCTCCAAGGAAGCACAGGGATCGGATCAAGAGGAACCAGGAACTGAGATTACAGAGTTTCCCCAGGAAACAGCTCCGGCCCCCGCCTGGACCAGATAACCCTGGGGGGCTCCCACCTCCCGACCAGCAGGGCCAGGCCTCCGCTGCCGGGAAGGTCGGATCCCAGCTCCCGCCCCTCCTTGGCTGGAAGAGCCCCGGGGGGGGGGGGGGGTGTCAGGGCCCGACGAGCGGCCTCTGTTTCCTCATCTGTAAAGCAGGCGCCTGGGGGAGCGGGTCAGAGCACTTGGCACGGTCCCGGCACTGCGGTTTCTGGGAGGAGCGGGCAGGGCCACGGGCTGCGCACGAGGTGCCAGGGACAAACAGGAAGCGGATGAAAATAACTCGGCAGGAAGCTGGGCCGTCAGCGCCGCACGCAGGAGAAAACGGAACCGCCATCCCGCAGGCCACTGGCTCCCCCTCGTCCCCCCGAATCTGTCCCCGGCCAGACCTCAGCCCACCTCCAGTCCACGCGGGTTCCAACCTGCAGGGCGGACCTTGTCCAGCCCCGGCTCTGACATTTCCTGTGGTCCCCCATTGCCCGCAGGATCACGTCTGGGGTCCTTCACCACACGCTTCACACGCCCCGAAACCTGTTCCCCTAAGCACATCTCCATCTTGGGTCTGAGCTTGCACACGTGACGTTCCCTCTGCCCCGGTGCCATTCTCTCCTGGTGGCCACCCAACTCCTACACACCCCTCGGAGCCCTAGCTGTGGTGGCATCGCCTTCTGAGCCTCACTGACCCCCCACCCAGGCCCCCGGGGCCCCTGCCGCTTCTCACCGTCATGCAGAACGCACTCCTTGAGCTTCTCCAAGCCTTCGGCAAAGCGGCCCACGTCGGCCAGCAGGTGGGAGATGTCCTCCACGGTGTCGGGGCACGGCCCCTCGGGGGGCAGCTCGGCAGGGCTGGTGGTGGTCAGAGGGCTGCGGTGGCCCCTGCCTAGCGTCCAGGTGCTGGATCCGGACAGCGGGAAGCCAGCAGCGCTGGCATGGCGGCTCAGGCTGGTGGGCCGCTTGAGTGTACCCGTGGCCTTGGCATTTGAGGCTGCGCCTGGTGGCTCCAGGCTGGGTCCGAGGGACACATCAGCCCCGTCTTTCCTGGGCAGCTCCTGGGAGGGCGGGGGAGGAGGGTGACGCAGGTGTTCCGGCCCAGGCACCGCCTCAGTTTCCCCGGAAGTACGGCGGGGCTCCGGAGGGTCTTCGGCCTGACCCCTCGGGGATCAGAGGCCAGAGGTCAGAGGGCTGAGATTTGGTGCCCTGCCCCGCCCACACCTGTTACCCAACATCCTCTTCCCCAGCTCTTTCACAAACAACCGTCTTTGCCCAAACCACAGCCAGGGGTGGGGCCTGTGAGGGCGTGGGGGAGGGGCACCCCACTTCCTGGTGGGGCAGGGAGGGCCGGGAGGGGGTCCTCAGCCCCTGCAGCCCCCTCTGGCTGCTGCACACACACCTCCTCCCTGGTGGAGGCACCTCTGTCGATTCCTGTAGACCCCCAAGCCCCAGGGACACGCCCAGGCCTTGTAGAGTGTCCCCAAACTTCGTGGCTCTCCAGACCCGAGGGAGGCACCCCCCGGCCCTACACCCCACGGATCCTGTTTTGCGCTCTGCACCTCTAACCCTTGGGCGCGGTGGTTGTGCTATGGCTCTCAAACCCCGACGGCACCACTGCCCCCAGGTTCCCTGACCACCGCCCTGCGGAGCCCCGGGCCCAATGCCGCCCTGACCCGGGCACCCTCCCACCTACTCCCCGGGCCCCACGGCCGGCCCTGGTCCAAGCAGAGGGATGTGGGGGTCAACCCAACGCGCTCCTACCGTGAGCTGAACGCCAGGGTCCCGGCCTTTCCTGCGTGGCCCATGCAGTCCAGCCCGGTGGGGGCTGTAGCTGGCGTGAGTCCCCCGCCTGCCCAGCATGGAGCCGCTGGGCCCCCAGCACAAGGCACGCGCCCCTGGGCCCCTGCCGCCTGGGTGTTACTCCAAGGCCCCCGCCCGCTCTGCGCTCCCCACAGAGGCTCACTCACCCCCAAGGGCTGTGGGCTGGGGCTTCCCGCCCGGTTCTTTTTGGAGATGGAAGGGGTTTTCATAAGCTCCCGCTTCTTCCTGGAGAACATGGTGGGACCTGGGCCCAGTGGCCCAAGACAGGCGGGCCGGGGTCACGCAGGCTGGGGGGTCTCAACGCTGCAGCTCTCCCTCCTGGCTGCCTCGGGGCCACATTGCCGCCGGCCACCCCCTCCCCAGCTGTCAGGCCCACGTGACAGGCCCAGCCCTCATTGGCGGGCCCTCCCCCCCGACAGGAAAAGGCCTCCGGAGGCGGTGAGTGACAGAGACGCAGACCTGCCCCCCACCCTCCCTGGCCTCACTCAGCCTGGCCCTCCTCACAGTGGGCTTGAAGGTGGGGTCCCGGGTCCCACCCCCAGCTTCCGCTTTCGGGAGCTCTGCGCATGTGCTGGCCAGGGTGCCTGCGCCCTGCACTGATGCCCCGGTGCATGGCGAGGGCACACGCAGACGCCCAGGCGCGGCCAGGAGTACGCACACACGCGTGCACAAGGACACGTGCTCGGACGTCATGAAGCCCGCACGTGGAACGGACAGGCCAGGGCTTCCCTCTCAGACCCTGAGCTTGGACACACGCTATCCAGGCCCCCCGTCCTCCCTCCTCTGGCCACCGGGCAGCACAGGGCACAGCAGGCCACCGTCCCCAGCCCTGTTCCCACAGTCCAGGGACACACACAGACCATCACACTTGCCAAGCAGCAGCGCTGACGAGGCGTCTTTGGAAACAAGCCTGAGGCTACCCAGCCACGAGACCAGCCACGTGTAGGGACCCCCGCTCCCCTCCTCCAACCACCTCTTCTCTTGAAGACCCCTCACCAGTCAGAGGCTTCTCCCCTCCTCCATTCTTCTCACTTCTGGAGTCCCACCCCATCCCCAAACCCCAACAACCCCTTTTCCCTCCCCAACACTGACCCCACTGACCTCTGGTGGGAGGGGCAGGTCTACAGGGCACAGGGCACAGGGCCCGCAGACCACAGCCTCTGGTGCCAAACCCGCCTCTCCAGGCCCGGGTCCATCCACAAACCCAGCTGGGAAGCCCCTTGAGGATCCTAGCACCCATTGCTCTGGGGCCTAGTTTCAGGGGTGAGGGCTGGCTGGCAGACGTCTGGCCTGGTCAGGACACCTGAGGTCTGGGCGACCCCCAATGGGCTTTTCCAAGTCTTCTGGAACATTCCCCAGCCTTGACCTCCTCCTCCCCACCAGGCTCTCCTAGGTACTGCCCTCAGCCGCCAGGCCCACGTGGGCACGTGAGGGCCAGTGACCAGTGTCCAGGCTCTATGGAAGGCCACCCTTGCACGTGAGACCCCCAGTCCCCAGTCCACCAGAGGCCCCCAGAGCTGGGGGTCCAGTCGGCCACAGCCAGACTCTCACATGTACCCTACAAAATTGCATCAGTGTCGGGGGACACGTGCGGGACACTCGGGGAACAGGGGCCAGTGTCCAGACGCATATGGAGAGCCGCGTTTGGACTGACCTGCAGCCTGTGTGCGCGCGCGCGCGCACACACACACACACACACACACACACACACACACGGTTTCACCCCATGAATTCTCTATTTCCTCCAGGGCGATGGATCCTCTGAGAGCCTGCGACTGGGCTGCCGGAGTCTCCCAGCAACCCCACACAGGAGGTGCTGGGGTCCTCGAGGAGCCCAGTGAGGAGTCGGGGTGCTGTGGGCGTGGCACGAGGCCTGCCCCCACTCCCGCCTCCTACCCGTCCCCCTCCTCTTCCCCCTGGTCCTTGGAGAAGTACAGGAGCACCCGGGGGAGGGCGGCCGGAGGGGCGGTCAGCCCCCGGCCCGGCCCCCAGCCCCACCTTATCCTCAGCCCCGTCCAGGCGCGGCGGGCGCCCGCGCCAACGTGGTCTGGCTCCCTGAGAAGTGCACGCCGCGCCCCTCCCCGCGCCACGCCAGCTCCCCGAAGACGCGAGCCAGGGCGCAGCGCCCTCCCGGCGGCCCCCGGGAACGCGGCCGCCTCGAAGGCCTCCGCCAACTCGGACCGCGCTGCGGGCCCCGCAGGGTCAGCGTGTGGCCGGCGCCAAACCCGGGTGGGCGGGGCCGGGGGCTGCTGGACACGCCCGAGGCCCGCCCACACCACCCTCCGGCTCACTCTGGCCCTGCCCCCCGAGACCTGGCCCCTCCGGACGCCCCCCTCCTCCTGCCGGGCCTCGCCCGCCTGTAGGCCCATCCCTTCCCTAGCCCCGCCCCCTCGGGCCGCGCCCGCTCCAGGCCCCGCCCTCTTCCCTCCCGGGCCCGCCCCTTCCCCGGACCCACCTGCTGCTCGTCCGGCAGCCCCGGGACCCGTCCCGGTTCCGTTCGGCCCCGCCGCCAGCCCTCGAGCCTCGCCTCCGCTCAGGGTAGAGCCAGGTGGGCGTCGCGTGGCCGTGTCTGCGCTCCTGTGGCCCCGCTCACCTGCTCTCGAGGGGCTGCGCGCCGCCCGGACAGCGGACCCGCCCGTCCCCGTGATGGCCGGGCGCGTGCAGAGCGCCACACACTCTCCCTTGCAGCCCGGGGCCCGGTGCCGTCAGCTCCCGCCAGGCTGGGGCCACCTGGGCCCGCCCCCCCCTGCCCCCCCCGCCCCCCCCCCAGCCCAGCCCGCTCGGGCCCTCGGGACCGGGTATCACCGTCCCCGGCGTGCGTCCCAAGGGTCGGGGCGCTCCAGCTCTGGAGGCCTCCTGCTGGGGCCTGACCCACCTTGACCCTGGGCCCCGGACGCTGGGGACCCACCTGTGTGCGGTAAGCACCACGGAGCGGCCCTCCCGCGCCACGGCCGGGAGGGAGGCTACTCCAGAGAAAGCGCCGGGAGCGGGGTCCGTGCCCGTGGTGGACTCGTCCTCGGGGGGGGCTCGGGGGGTGGATGCCCTCATCAGCCGAGCCCGAGCCCTCTCCCCCAGGCCCGCCCCCACGCACCAGAAAGACCACAGCCGGGTCCCCCACCAGCGCCAGG
The DNA here is from genome assembly GCF_028018385.1 of Neofelis nebulosa. Taxonomy (NCBI): domain Eukaryota; kingdom Metazoa; phylum Chordata; class Mammalia; order Carnivora; family Felidae; genus Neofelis; species Neofelis nebulosa. Next base: position 169,624,784 of record NC_080785.1, read on the forward strand.
GCTGTCGCCAGCTTCCTCTTGTTGCCTCCGCTGTAGGTGCCCGCAGGTGGGTCCGCAAACTGCGGGAGCCTCAGGCGCGCCGGGCCCAAGCTCGCTGTCTGTGGGGCGGGGCGGGAGGGAGGAGGGGGCAGTACACGGGAGCGGGGGGGGGGGGGGGGGGGGGAGGGGGGACCAGATAGGGAGCACATTGAGCGAGGGGGAGGGACCAGATGGGGGGGCAGTACACGGGAGGGGGAGGGACCAGATGCGGGTTGGGGGGGACAGTACACGGGAGCGGGGGGGGAGGGGGGACCAGATAGGGGGCACAGTGAGCGAGGGGGAGGGACCAGATGGGGGGGCAGTACACGGGAGGGGGAGGGACCAGATCCGGGTTGGGGGGACAGTACACGGGAGCGGGGGGGGGACCAGATGCGGGTTGGGGGGACTAGGGTAAAAATGGGGGAAGGTAAATAAAAAGGGTGGAGCCAGGGTGAAAGAGGGGGGATGTGACCTGGCCAGAAGTTCGGGAAGCCCTCAGTGGGAGGTGGGGTCACGGCCGGGAAAGTCAGGTGCGGTAGGAAGGGGGCAGGTACAGAGCACAGGAGCTGGGGGGCGGCTAGTGGGGAGAGGCGGACCCTGACTCGGTGCAGGGCCCAGGGAGCCAGGGTAGGGCTGTGATCCTGGAAGGAAGGAGGGGGAGGTCACCTGGGGAATCTGAGCTTCCGGCGAAGAGTTCCAGGTGCTGGTGGCCGGCCAGCAGCTCGAAGACGGCGTCCGACTGAGGGCACTAGCCCCTGTGGCGGTGCGCAGCGGAAGGTTCCCGGCCATGCTGGCAATGGGGGAGGGGGGACAGGGGACGGGGGGGGGGGGCTGAGGGAATTGGCTAGGCCCTGGCCGCTCGGGGGAGGGGGGGCAAACAGGGGCCTCAAGGCTCACCCATCCCGGAGCACCATGGTAAGAGACGGGTGGGGGGCGTCTCAGGGCCCGGTCCACATGCGGGGGTGTGGGCGGTCGTGCCTGGGAGAGCGCCGCGTGGGGACGCACACAGGCTTGGGGGCCCGAGCCCGCTCACCTGTAGCCAGCCGGCACAGCCTCGCCACCACCGGGCAGCGCGTCCCCCATCAGCATGCGAAACGTGGACGTCTTCCCTGCTCCGTTCACTCCCACCGGCCCGAAACACCGCGGGTGCCCCGCAGACGGCACTCGGCAAGGTCTCAGATCCCTGCCCCGCTGTCCCTAATCCCGGGGTGGGGTTCCAAGTTTCTGCAGGACGGCCGTGGCAAGGGGGCTCCCCGGGGGCAGATCCCGAGGGCGAGCAGGTGAACACGGCTGGTGGCACGCGGGATGAATTTAAACAATTCCGGCGGCGGCAGGTACCCTGTCAAGCGCTCCGTAAATAGCGGAACGGCTCCCGACGGACAGACACCCAGCGAGTGCGGAATGACTGCGACCGACACCGACACTCCACGCTGGCTTCCAGCCGCGTCGGCCCCCCGCGTGTGACCGATACGTAGCACTCAGCACGTGGGCTTGCACAAGCAGCTGCGTGGATGTGAACTGGTGCAAAGCGCGTGCTCGATAAATGCCGGCTGTGAGCACTACTCGGGTCACACACACACACACACACACACACACACACACACACACACCTACCTCAGACTCAGCAGTGCCACTCATTCTCAAACGTAACATTGAGAACCACGTGTGTGGGCACCAGACCCTATAGGTGCTCGATAATCATCTGCTTGGTCTCCATAGGGCCCAAGACCTTACTACACACAGTAGGACTCGGTAAGTGAAAGCATGCAGTAGGAGCTTAACGAGCGTTGTTGGCAGTCAGTAGTTGCTCAGCGCGCGGGCACCTGTGCTCAGTTGTTCAGTGAAGGGCAGTGGGCGCACAGTAGGGCAGCTCCCCACTGCCCCTGCCTCAGGACTTTCACCCTGGACTCTCACCCCACCAGGGGGGACCGACAGCTGGCGTCCCTCTGCCCACGGCACGCCTGGGAGGTGTTCAGGTCCCTGAGAGGGTGGGTGGGCCAGCGGGAGCCCCCAACCCAGCACTGCGCCCACCTTGGTCAGGTCTCTCGACACCAGCACGTCCCCCTCGGTGGCCCCTTGGGCCACCCGCTCCCGACACGGGCCACATCCTCATCCTCCTGCCCTGGGGCCGGGGGCGGGGGGGGGGGGGCAGCGACCTCAGCTGGGGTCTGAGGACAGAGAGGTCAGTGGGCCCAGAGCCAGCCCCGGCCCCTCCCACCCTTACCCAGCTCCCACTGACCGTGGCAGCAGGCGGTCGCCAAGCGCATGAGGAGGAGGGGCCCCCGTACCACCACGGCCAAGAGGTTCTTACCAACCTCCTCCCAGCGCAGGGGGGACTGGAACTGCCCGTCTCCTGTGTTGACAGGAAGGAGGAACTGGGTCACAGGGGGAGGTGCTTGGTTTCTGGGCCCATCCCCACCCAGGTCACCTCGGGCTTTTAAGGGAAAAGACCAAGAACTGAATGGGCCACTCAACCTAGGTCTAACTGGTACAGCCACAGTGGTATTGCCATCTCCTTTGTTAGGACCTCTTGTGATATGACCCAGGACATAAGCAGCTTGTACGACTACTTTGCCGTATCTCTAACTTGGCCCAAACTTGGGGCCACCTAACACCTCTAGTTCTCTTCCTGGGAGCTGCTGTTTGTCCCTACCCTGCGTTATCGACTTGGCTGGCACTCCCCCACCTCGAGGGAAGTTCTCACCTAAGCGCTCGAAGGCGTCAGCCACGGCCTGGTCTCACGCCATGTCAACGCGCCCCCGGCCCAGGCAGAAGCAGGGGAACACCAGGAAGACCCTTTTTCCGGATGCGGCTCATTTCCTGCAGCTTCTGCTCAGGGACAGGAAGAGGGACGTGCGTCCGGAGCTGAGGCCCAGACTTGCAGAGCGCCACCCGACCAGAGAAGTGTTGGAGCACGAAGGTGGCCGTGCCGCCGTTGATGCCGGCGAAGAGGTTGACACAGGTGAGCGCCACACAGGCCGTGCCGGGCACACGACTGGCGTGATCGACCAGCTGAGGGGGCAACAGGGGTCACCGGGTAACCACCCAGACAGCAGGCTGAGTAGCCCTAAGAGGGAGTCCTCTGTATCCAGTCGGTTAAGGGTCTAATTCTTGTTTTGGGCTCAGATCACGACCCCGGGGTCGCATGGGGCTCCGCGCTGGGTGCGGAGCCTGCTTGAGATTCTCTCCCTCTCCCTCTGCCCCTCTCCCCTGCTTGCACTCTCTCGCTCAAAAATAAAATTCTTAAAAAAAAAATTTTAAAAATTAGAAACAAAAGACAAACGAGTTGTTTTGTTTGTTTGTTTTAAAGTCAACTCTACCCTTGGGACACCTGGGTGGCTCAGTCAGTTGAGCGTCCGGCTTCGGCTCGGGTCACGATCTCGCAGTTCGTGGGTTCGAGCCCCGCGTCGGGCTCTGTGCTGACAGCTCGGAGCCTGGAGCCTGCTTCGGATTGTGTGTGTGTGTGTGTGTGTGTGTGTGTGTGTGTGTGTGTGCGTGCTCTCCTCCCCTGCTTGTGCTCTCTCAAAAATGAATAAACATTAAAAAAAAATTAAAGTAAACTCTACCCTCTACGTAGGGCTTGAATTCACGACCCCAAGGTCAAGAGTCGCACACACTACCCCTTGAGCCAGCCAGGTGCCCCAGGACAAGATGAGCTTTTAAGGCCACCTCAGCCTGTCCTTAAATTAGATTCCACTTGGGAGCACCTCAGATCTCTTCTGTCCTCGGGAGCTGGGACAGAGCCCTGGCTCCCTCGATGGCATCAGGCGTTGGGGTAGGGCGGCAAGAACGGGCTCCGAGGGGGGCGGAGGCCTCACCCGTAGAGCAGTAACAGCAGCAGGAGGGCAGGCAGGTTGGCGGGAGCCATGTACGCCCTCTGCTGGAAAGCCAGAAAGGTGAGTGCCGCCACGCACGCTGGCACCAGGTAGTTCCACTGCGTCGGAGGCGGAGTTACGCCCATCAGCTTGCAGGTCCCCGGGGCCCCATCCCAACCCCCCGCGTTTCAGGTGGCCGGACGGGCAGTCTCCCAGATCCCCAGACTTCATCCAGACCATCCCGACAAGTGCCCGGCGGGAAGGGGCAGCAAAGGGGCAGCGGTGAGAGGCGGCCGGACCTCCCCCCCACCAGCACTCCCCGCACCACGTCCCAGAGAAAGTTGCTGAGCCAGTGAAGGGTGGGAGGCGGGCCCCCCATAAACTGCAGAGGCCTGGCTCCTCGATGAGAACAAGGGTGACGCTGGCTGGGACGAAAGACATGGCGAAGACCGCGCAGATGGAGACGGGCACGTCCACCGAGGCAGCCGTCCTGCGGGCAAGGGCGCACGTGCGCCTCAGAGGACACCTCTGCCCATGCCGACGGGACAAGGATCCACACGCTGGTCACCGGGCGGGGAGACGAGTGGGGCCGTGTGGGGCCAGTGGGGGCTGGGCTGCCGGCCGGGCAGACGCGCAGACCCCGCGCTGGGGTCCCAGCGGACGCAGTGAGGATGCGTGGGCTGCCGGGGGAGCCTCACAACGTCTGGCTGTCCTGGCCTGGCGAGCAGAGAGCCGCAGCCACTGTGCCGCGTATTCAGCAGGGGCGTGGCAGCAAGGCTGAGGTGGGGGGCGGGGCACACGCGCCGGGACACAGGGACTCAGCGCAGCCTCGGACAGCGGCTCCTTGGTGAGGTTCAGGGGCTGGCTGAGCGTGGTGATGCTGTGGGCGTGGCGGGCAGGGCCTGGGGGCAGGTGGGCGCGTAGGAGCGCGTCGTCGGCCCGTCGCTGAAGGCCACCACGGTGTTGTTGAGCCAGATTCGGGTGGGGGTGGGGGTGGGGGTGGGGGTGGGGGCGGGGGCGGGGCCGAGGGGTCAGAGCGCCGCGGTGAGAGCTGCCCTACCCGCCGCCTGCCCGCGCCCTCACCCGAGCGCCCACCTTGAGGCTGTCCTCCGTGTCCGGGCGGTGAGCCCAGGCTGTGCGGTTGCTCGGGACACGGTCGAGGGGGCCCCGCCGGGTCGGGGGTTCAGCGGCACCAGCAGCCCCCACGCCGAGTGGCTCACCTCTTGCCCTGAGGGCAGGCCTGGGTCTCGCCCCCCCCCCCCCCAGGGAGAAGCGCCCAGACCTGCGGGGCAGTGGGCTCAGGGAGGCCGGGGCAGGAAAACCCCCTAGCGGGTGGGCAGGGGGCGCGGGAAGGGCCCTCCTCACCTGACCTCGTTCACCCACTTCTTGGTCTTCAGGCTGCGGGAGATGCAGGGGCGGGGGGCGGGGGGTGGGGGGGGGCACGGAGAGCCGTCCTGAGCGCCGGCCCCCTCCTCTGGGCGAACCGAGCGCGCGCAGGTGGCGGCTGGCCCCTGGCGCACCAGGCGGGGGCGGGTCTTGACCGGGAAGTCGGGACAGGTTCCGGCCGGTCAGGAGGGCGCGAGGAGAGGGAGCACCGGCACCAGGCCCACAAAGAGGACAGGCAGCACCACCTGCAGGACGGGCCCAGCAGCTGCCCCCCCCCCCCCCGTGCACCCCCTGGGCCGCCCGGGACCCTTCCTGCTCCTGCTCTACAACCATCCGTGGCTCCCCGGTGCTCTCAGTAAAGGTGCTCAGACTGGGGGAGACTTCTCGGGTTCACCGCTGAGCGGGTGACGGGAGTAGAAGACAGGCACCCAGGGCTGCCCGCGCACCCTCCTCTGGAGCCCGCTCCCCCTCACCTGTGTAAACGGGCCACGGCGGCCGCAGCAGGCAAAAGGAGAAAGCGCTTGAGAAGCAGGGCCCGGAGCTGGTGGCGGGTCAGCGCCCGGCCCTGTCTCCGGCCCGCGGGGTCTGGCCCGCAGCCCTGCAGGACCTGTGTTTCCGGGGCAGCCGTCGCTGTGGGGGATGGGAGGGTCAGTGCGCACGCTCCGGGGGACAGGGAGGGACCGCAGGCTCGAGGCGGGACGACTCCCCTAGCTCCCCGTTCTCCAGGGCCGACTCTCCCGGCAGAACCTTGAGCCGTGAGGTCACGTCTGGGGGAGCGAGGCCTGAGCCCAGGTGCCGCTTGTGGCTGGTGACCTGTGGGGCCATCGGGGGCGCGTTCAGGTTTGAGGGTCGCCGTTCAGCCGAGGGTCTGAGTCAAGGTCCTGGGTCGCAGACAGAGGGGGTCGGGAATCAGGGGTGGAGGTCGAGGCTGCGCCTTGAGATGCAACCAAGGCTGGGGTCTCGCCGTGAAGTCAAAGTCTAACTCTGAACCAAGGCGCGGGGCCAAGGACAGGGACCTGTGGCCGCGTCCTCTGGGTCCACGTCCGCAGCACAAGCCTCTACCACCTTCGGGAAGACCTGGGGAGACAGAGCGGGGGCTCAGCCCGGGACCCCACAGGAGTCGCCCGCACCCAAGACGCTGTGGGGCCCTCTGCGTGCGCCCTGCCTCCTCCCCGGGGTGCGCTGCTGGGGGAGACCCGTAGGGCAGCTCCTTCACCAGCCGTGCCCCGGGCACCAGGCACCGCACGAGCGACAGCAGCTGGGCGGGACCTGGGTGGACGGGGGCGCGTCAACCGGGGACGCAGCCGGCTGTCCTCGGGGAAGGGGCTGGAGTGACCCACGGGAGCCTATCTCTGCAGGCAGAGGAGGTTAGGGTTAAGCACCTGAGGGCAAGAGGTGACCGGAGATCGGGCCCACAGTCCACATGGGGTCAGGGGTCCAGGCTGGAGTTACGGAGCCTGTTGCCCTGAGTCAAGCCCCCCACTGGCCCTTCCCTCAGGCTCTCCCAGCCCGTTCCCACCAGCCGCGCTGCCCTGTTTGGCATCCAACTCCTATTCATCCCTCAAAACCCCGCTCCAAGCACTTCTTCGTCGGAAACATTTTCTGGCCGCTGAATCAGAATCTAGGGGATCCTCGTGCCTCCCCCAACTCCTACCTTCTCGGTATTTGAGCAGCAGCTCCCAGATGCCGCAGCGGGAAGCGGGGTCGACACCAGCCGTGGGTTCGTCCAGAATGACAACCTGGGAGCCGCCCACAAAGGCGATGGCCGCTGAGAGCTTCTGCTGCGTCCCACCTGGGTAGAGGCAGGTGCGGGGGTCCCAGCACCGTCCCCTCGGTCTCGGGCAGGGCTGCGTCCCTTCCCCGCGCCCAGCCCCTCTGGGCCTCCCGGATCTGGCGTCTCCTTGGGCTTCGCACGGCCCTTGGGGTGAAGTCCCAACCCCCTTCCCAGCACCATTTCCACCGACCCGGATGCTCCTCCTCGGCTGGGCTCACCAGAGAGGCGGCGGGTCTGCGCACACCGCGTGGGGACAAGCCCCACGTCCTGCAGTAGACGGGCCTCCTCGGGGCTCACAGCTCCTGCACTCAGGCCCTTCGACCGCCCAGATGTGTTCCTCCAAGGTCAGCCTGCAGCCACGCGCTGGAACAACGGCCCCCGTGGCAGGCAGAGCCCCAAGAACACCCAGCCCCGCCACCCCTGACGCTGCTCCCCCGGGCCCGCCGAGACGCACGTCAGACAGCACGTTGTGTTGCGGGCAGGCGCCCAGGTGGGGCCGGACGGCTTCCATTCTGGACTGGACATCGTGGCCCAGGATGCGGGCAGAGCCACCGGTGGGTGGAAAGAGGCCACTCAGTAGGGACCTGGGGGTGAAGGGGTCTCAGAGCAGCTGCCCCTTCAGAGGAGGAAACGGAGACCCCCAGAGAAGGAGCAAAAGCACTTAAAAGGCACCTACTGTGTGCCCAGACTCGAGGTGTGTTATGTCCCCGTTCTATAAAGGAAAACTGAGGCTCAGAGAACACGGTTGTCTATCCGCCGTGTACCCCAAGTGGATTGGGGGCTCCCGACTTCCCCTGTGGAGACCCCAGACACCTCTCCCATTGAGCGGATGTGCCAGCTGAGGCCGGGGGGAAATTAGGACACTGGCAACCGCCCACAGCACGGTGGCCTTGCCGTCTCCGTTGTGGCCCAGCAAGGCGGTGATCTGGCCCTGGCAGAAGTCCAGGCTGAGCCCACGCAGGGCTGGCTGGGGGGTGCCAGGAAAGCGTTTCTCCAGGCCCGGTACGGAGACCCCCAGAATCCAGCCGGGTGGGACCTCTTCTGTCGGCACTGCGGGAGGAGGGCAGGGTCGACCACGGGAGCCCTTTGTAGGCGGGGCTGTGCGGGACCTGGGAGGCCGCAAACGCTGGCCCGTGGAGTCAGGGACCCATCAGGGCTGGGGCCTATGGGCATTAGGGGACCCCACGGAGCCTGGGGGGCGGGGGGTGGAGGTGTGCAGAGGACCGGGCTCTGTAGGAACCTGGGTCTTTGGGGGACATGGGGCATACAGACAGGGAAGCGGCCATCAGGTCTCCTCGTGCCTCACCCTCTGGGTCCTTCGGGGTGGGAGGCGGGGTGGAGCCCTTGGGAGAACGAGGTCCAAACCAATAGCTTCTCCGAAAGGGAAAGTTCCACAGTTTGGGGATCCCATACTGGCCTGGGAGGAGCGGTGCTCTGTTACCCCTTGAGCTCATCACCCTGGGGTGTGCCAGCTTCTGACCACGCGCCCGGGATCAGGGCATCCAGGTGGGAGGGCCCGGCCAGGACCCCATCGGCCTGCCTCAGGCCGTCCCTCGAACGCAGCCCCCCGGGCCTAGATGCCAGGAAGAGCCGCCCAGGACTGCCTCCAGGCACCAAGCGGCCCCTCAGCCCTGCCCCGGCTCGCCAAGGCCCTCAGCCCGACCGCCCTTCTGCAGGTACGCCCCTGCCCCGTGTCCCTACCCCACCCTCCATCCCCACCCAACCGGGGAGACGGCCTCTAGGTACCAAGTGGCGAGCCCATAGAGCACAGCGTCGAGCAGCAGGATGCCAGAGACCTGGGCAGGGCTGAAGACGCCAGGGGCGGGCCCGGTGCCCGCCCTGTGCCACTGGGCGCCTTCACCCTGCTCCTTCGGCAGCGCCAGGGCTCTCGCAGCCGAACCCAGAGGCCACAGGCGACAGAAGACTGTGGTGGGGACAAGGGCGTCAGCGAGCAAACGCAGCTCAGGGCCCCCCCCTCCCGCACCCGGCCACCCCGGGTCTCACCACAGCCAGAGACCACCCGCAGGCAGCCGGTCTCGCCAGGCCACGCACAGCACGTAGGGCGGACAGAGCACGAAGTAGGCCAGGCCTCCGCACGCGGCCGCCAGGTTGGTGCGGGGGAAGCGGGCGCTCAGAAAGAAGCTCTGGACCACGGTGGCCATGGCGAAAGCCGCCAAGAACAAGAAGACCACGGCCGGGTGGTATGGGGGAGGATGTCCCCGAACTGCGAAGGACGAATACGGCTCCTCAGGCTCCGGGATTTGCCCAGGGGCCCGCGCGCGCACCCACCCCGCAGCCAGGAAGGCCGAGGCGTGCGCACCTTGCGCACCAGCACGAGCAGCGCCGTGCTGCCGAGGAAGGGCGAGTGGCAGCTGAGGAACCAGCCGAGCCACAGCACCGCGCTGCCGAGCCCCAGGGCCTGCATCGTGTGGCGCAGCCTCCTTTCCTTCCCTCGCACCACGGCCTTCCCCGCCGGCGCCACGGAGTGGATCCAGGCGTCAGGAAAAGCGGCAGCGACCGGCTCTGTACACGCAGGACCCTGAGGCAGGGGCGCGGCTGCGGTGGAGGCCAGAGACCCCGCGCAGCCCCCACGGGCACTGGAGATCCAAAGGCGCAGCTGGGCCCCGGATGTCCCCTGACCCCTGTTCCAGCCTTAGGATCCCAGCTGTCCTCACAGGCCGCGTTCTCCCTGCCCCCCAGCAGGGACCCCAGCCCCTCCGGGATCCCTGTTCCTCCCGGTACAGGTCACAGGGAGTGGTCCTTCCAAACCAGTGGTTCGCAGCCTCGACCGCATGAATGTTCCAAACGGAGCCCAAGCCGAGATCTGGCGGCGGAAGGGGGGTGGATGAGCAGGGGGGTGGATGAGCAGGGGGGTGGCGCTCACGCGTCATCCGCGTAGCACGGGGAGGGCGTCTGCTGCGGGTAGAGGCCTGCACGGTGCTCGGTGCCGCTGAGCCACACCACACATAGCGCAGGTCTGTCAAGGGGTCAGCAGCCGGGCCCGGGTCCCAGAACCTGCATGGGGCACGGTGGTGGGCTGCGGGGAGAGGCCGGGGATCCCCACGGCCCCGCCCATCACCACCTTAACTCTGGAGCACACACGTCTGTGCCCGCCTGCATCTCGTCCGGGAGCGCGAGGTGCTGCCCCCGCCCCCGAAAGCCCTGGGCCACGCCCCACGGAGACCCCACACACAGTAGACCCCAATTGGCCCAAGGAGTCCTGGGCTCCACCCATCCCAGGCTCCTGTAGGCGGGGATGGCCCCGCCCACCACGCTCGGGTCCACCCCCACCTGTTCCTGATCTTATTGGTTCTCGCGAAGGCGTCGAAGTCCAGGCGGATCTTGATGCGCAGGTGACCAAGGCCTGCGAGCTGTGCGGGGTCCAAAGGTCCCTCGGGCCCCAGAAGACGATGCCGGCCCAGAAGTGGTGCTCCGGGAGCAACTCCAGGGCCCGCGCCATCAGGGCTGCCTCTGAGGGTGCCGCCTCCAGCTTGTCCAGGGTCACACACTGAGGAAGGGCCTGGGTGTGGGTCCTGGGTGCCCGGATCCTCCCGGGAACCTCAGGGCCAGGCGGCGCTTCTTCCTCGGGGACCCCAGGGCGCGGCCCAGCTCGGCCATCAGATTTCTGCAGGGCCAAGCTGTGGCCCTCCTCAGGCTTTCCTTGGAATGGGGCACTGCTCCAAGTTGGGTCCCCCTCCCTGAGCTCCCCTGGATTCCACAAGCCGCCTGCACACTCGCCCCCACATCCTGGGCAGGGATGATGGGCCCAGGGAGGCCCTGGATGAACCTGCTGTCCTCCGACCTGGCCTAACCTGCCACATGGCCACGTTTGTACTGTCGTTCAAGTAGTTGAAGAGCTGGGGTCCCAGCACACCCCACACCTCCTGGAGGCCCTTCAGTAGAGCCAGCTTCTAGAAGGTCCGGTTCCCCTGTGGCAGGTGGGCACCAAGATAAATGCCAGGCCAGCCCTTTCTCGACCCTCCCCTGCTCTGAGGACCCCTGCCCACCTCTCCCGTTTTGCTCCAGCCCGTGGCTCTGAGCACTGGTGCATTCTGTTCCTCTGCCCGCAATCTGGGAAACTCTAACTTCACCTTGAGTCCACCACCCATCTCAGGAAGCCTCCGGGGTCAGGGCCCCCCCTCTGGCCTGGCACAGCCTCCCTGGGTTAAGGGAGGGACCCAGGACCACTCCTGCCCTTACCTGGGCCGTGAGCCGCCTGGTGAAGCCACTTTCCCCAGGACTATCAGCTTCAGGCGCCTCCAGAGCAGGAGGGACAGTGGGTGGGTTTCCAGCGACCCCATCAGCTCAGCACAGGCAGGGCCTGGGATGGGGGCACCGTGAGGCCCTGCCCCCATTCCCACTGCCCCACTTCCCAGACTAGAGGTCAGTCACTCACTCAGGCTGCTGTCGGGCAGGCCCCGGGGCGGGCTCCTGCCCCACCAACTCCTTCAGGTGGGTGGCCTCATACCAGTCGAGGGAGGCCCCCCCCTGGGATGGGGTGCCAGGGCCCTTGGCACCGCAGAGGACTTCCGACACGGCCTCCATGGGCCGGCTAGTCCCTTGAGGTCTCCGCAGCAGCGCCCGCAGCTCCACCAGGCCGGGCAGTGCCAGGAGCTGGGGAGGTCACCAAGGATGCCACCCAGCCTCGACCGGGGAAGGACCCTGCCAGGAGCACCTTCTCCCTCGCCCCTTCTGCCCAAGCCCCCCCAGGACCTCCCCATCCCGGCAGCTTCCCCTCTCGGCCTCCCGGCTGGGGTGGAGGGTGAGTGGGCCGCTTACCTCCTGGGCCACGTTCTCTGCTGCCTCCAGGAAGCTCCTCACGGACTCCCGGGTTTGGTCCAGCCCGGACCCCAGGGATTGCTGGGGAGAAAGCCCACAAGGGCGATAATGACCTCGATGGCATTCTCACCGGGGGTGTAGCAGTTTGCCAAGCTCCCGAAGATCCCGTTTTACAAATAGGGAAACGGAGGCTCCGAGAGGCACGTGGACTCATGCAAGGGCTCACGGGCCGGACACTTCACCACCATGCTGGACACAGCCCATCTGGGCACCTGTCCCTCGTCCCTCCAGGTGCCAGGGACAGCCCAGGAAAAGGCCTGGAAGCTGGAACCAGAGGCCCCTGGCCAGGATGGGGCAGCCCAGAAGGCCACGGTGGGAGCTGAGCAGAGCACGTGACAGAAGGTCAGGCTGAGGACCCTGAGGGCAGCATCCCAGAGTCACCTGGTCTCGCCCCACCCCATCTCGTCTCTCGAAGCAGTGTCCCCAGTAGCTCAGTGGTCAGGGGCAGGCGGTCCCGCAGCCGGTCGCTTGGCTGAGGCCGGGCTGGGAGAGGAACACACAGAAGCACGAGTTTAGGCGAAGCTTGGCCCGAGACAGCTCCCGCCCTGTGCCCATGACCCAGCCGGGTAGGTGGAGGCTCAGAGAGCATCCCTGCCGGCCAAAGGGCCCTGGCCTCCTCACCTGCTCCGCCCGCCGCTCTCAGCATTGGCATTAGCTTTCCCAGGCTGGCCAGCATCCTGTGGGCTCTTGTCCCCCACCCCCAAGGAGGGTGTGGGCATCTGCCAGGAGCCAGAGGACGCTGGGGGCAGAGAGAGCACCAGGTGGAGGCTCAGCAGACACCCTCGTGCCTGTGGCTGCCGCACCCACCCCCGCTTGCTCAAGGGTGTCCTTGAAGTTGCTGAGGACACCTGGCTGCTCAGCGGGCGCGGATTGCGGGAAGCAGGTGTCGTTCATGCTGCAGATGAGAGCCTGGAGCCGGGTAGGGTGCCGGCCGAGGGCAGCGGCTTGTTGGGGAAGTGGCCTGTGGGGACGTTGGGCGTGGGGAGCTTTGCCTGCACCCCCATCGTGTCTGCACCCTCGCGGACAGAGTGCTCACGCAGACTCGCGCTCTCTGACGCTCACGGGACCCTGTGGATAGGGTGACCCAGTGCCTCCCCTCTCCCCCGCAAAGGGCCTGGTCCCGGGGTCGGGGGGGCAGGGGGGGGCTTACACTCATGTTGCTCCAGTCGGGGGTGGGAGTGGCATACAGCCACCAGGATGAAGAAGAGAAACAGAGGCCCCAGCAACTCCACCAAGAGCTGGATCTGGGAGAGGGGCAGAAGAGGCGGGGGAGGGGGGGGGGACCGTGGGGGGGACCGTGGGGGACACCGGGGCCGCCCCGCCCTGGCCCATCTGTCCTGGCATTACCGGCTGTCTCCTGCGATACAGGACATTTTTCCAAAGCAGCAGCATTAGCTGTGTCCAGAAGGCCATGGTGGGAATGCACAGAGCACACGACGGAGGGTCCGGCTGAGACGCACTCTGTGGCTGCGGGCAACCCCTGGCCCTCCCTGAACCTCGTTCCTCTAGCTCATGGTGCAGGATTCCTGGAAGCTCTGCTTGGAGCCGAACAGCAGGCACTTATTTAAGAGTCCCTTCTGTCCCCGGAGGGGCGGAGCGGGCCAATGGGAGCCCTGCCCGAAGCCGTCTCCGCACCTGATTGGTTGCCTGGGCTGTCGCTCGCTGCGGGGCTGGGGTCCAAATGGCTACCGACTAATTCCCGAGGGGGAGGAGCCTCGGCTTGACTCGTCACGACTCCACTTTGAGCCCCTTTGGGGGCTGCCAGGTCCTGGCCCCCAGCCTCATCCCGCGTCCTGGGAAAGATCCCCGCCCCCCAGCCCCAGCTCTAACCCAATGATAACAGCAAAATGTTCACCGTGCTGAACATTTTACACACCAGGCTCCCAGAGACAGGCAGAGACACCCCGCGGGAGCAGGGCCCCAGCTCCACCCACCCCTCGTGTATCATTTATCGTTAAGAACCACAAGACGCAGAGAAAGAGGCGGAGAGGCAGCGCTGCGGCTCCTGGAACCAGCAATTCCTGATCCCCGATTTGGTTACACCTGTCCAGCTCTGGCCTACTTCATTATTGTGCTGCCGGGGGGCAGGGCGTTGCCACAGGCCCCGGTCGAGGCTGGAACTAGGACCCGGGACCCCCGACCCCCCACTGGAGGACTCTCCATCGGGTGGGAGCTGGGGTGGGGGAAGCCTCCGTTTTTCCAGTCGGGCAGAGGGCTTGTCGGAGTTCTAACGCGGAGAGGGGCTGCAGGTGTCTGTCGGCAAATACCCGTCAGGTGAGTCCAATGCCCTGCAGAATTAGTGCCCGGTTCTGCCGCCCCTCGCCGCTCACACCCACCGGGGGCGGGGAGGTGGGGAGGTGTGGACTCCGCCCCCACCCCCTAATTCCCAGGGAACCTGCCTTCCTCCCACCCATCCGCACCCTGGGACCCTCTCACCTTTCCAGCCCTCATCTCTGGCCGCCTTCCCTGCGCCCGACAAGAGCCCGGGGTCGCGGCCCCTTTAAGAGGCGTCTCCCGCAGCGAGCCCTAAACCCCAGCAGTTCACCTCCTGGGCCTGGGAAGCCCGGGGCCGCGCCCGGCCCCGCCCCCGCCCCCTACTATTGGCTGCCATCCCTGCCACTCACAGGCCGGGCCCGCCCGATCCACGCGCGCCTCGGAAGGAGGCCGCGCAGAGCCGGGTTTCTTAAAGGGGCCTCTCTCCTCTTGCTGCGTCACCTTGGGGCGCTGGGTCTCCGGCTCACCCCGCGCTGGCCGACCCCCCGACAGGCCAGCCGGGGTGTCTCCCCACATTGCGTACCCGCCGGCAGTGCAGCAGCTCCCCGTCTTACGAGGTCCCTTTCTCCCCCCTCTATTCTGGGGGACCCCGGCCTAGCCAGACTCCCTTCGTGACCCTGGGACTCCACTTGTCCATCCACAAGGTGGGGGTTCCATTGGTCATCATTTGTCAATCCCACAAACATTCCTTTGGTCCCTACAGTGGGCCCGGCCATGGTGGAAGGGGGAAGGGGGGGCCCAACATTCCAAGATTAGAGTCCTGGGTCATAACGGTCACTGCATTTTGAGGAATACCTCCGAATCCCTTTCTAGAAGACTGGGTAGATTTCCCAAGACCATGGTGAAGACGAAGCACGTGTATGGACCCACAGCTCTGAAGGCACCGACCGGGGAGCAAGCAGATATACTGGGAGGATCCCTGAGAAAAGGGAGGTGGGCTTGGCGTTGGGGCTTTGAGGATGTGTGGGAGTTTGCCGCTTCCGGAACTGCGGGCCTAGTGAACAGCCCGAGCAACCCCTGGGGGCTGCAGGTGGAGCTGTCTGTGGGCTGGGACATGGGGTTGCGGGGCTCACCTTTCTAGCCAGCAGGCAGGCCCGCCTCTTTCTGCCACGCAGGTCCTGACCCGCAAAGCACTTTTTCAACCCACGGTCACCAGTGCCCTGGGCCTCCGCTCTTAGCTCCGCTGCGCAGCCCTGAGGACCTCCTTAGATGCTGGTCCAGTGCCCACCCCCAGGGCCCCCCGCCACACCCCCACCCCCAGGTTGCCGCAGACTCCCAACTCTCCCAGTAGTTTCTTCCTAAAAAGAGGTTTTTATTGCCTTTGGTCCACAGTTGACATTTCACATTATCTCTTGGTCCCAGGGCTCCTGGATGGGGGCCAGTCCCCAGGGAGGACCTCCGGGTGGGGATCCCTGTGCAGTACTTGGCAGAGGAATGGGGACAAGTAGAGGAAGGGTGGGGGGCGGGCCTGGCTTTGTGTCAACCAGGCAGAACTCTGTTGTCCTGCCTGGGCCTCAGTTTCTCTGCTAGGCCCTGGGGAGGGGGGGTGGGCTACGGGTGACTGTCTGAGACTGCTAGGTCCTCACAAGACCTAAAATACTTGGGGACTGTGGCCCTGCCCTCTCCCAGGGGACCTGCTTCCTTCTCGGCGGCATCTCCAAACCCCGCCCCCCACTCCCCTGCAAAAAATATTATTTTTCTTTCATTAAAACTGCCCGAAGCTGCTGTGGGCATAGAAACCACAAACTGATCGCCAGAGAAAAGGGAAGAGAGGGAAAGGCGACCGGAAACCATTCGGGGCAGGGCCCCTCCCTGCCCAGGTTTCTTCCCCCAACACCTCCACCCCCCAGGCCAGCCCAAAGCCTGCTGGGAAACTCGCTGGCGGGAGGTGCTCTGGCGGACACCCCGCCCACCGACCTACCTCCACCCCTTCCCCACAGACAAGCAGAAACACAAGACGAAAACAGAAAAACGCGAGAAGCAGACAGGGTGATGTGGGGAGGCGCCCCGCTCCGGCGGCTCAGTGGCCCGCCTCCTCCTGGCGGTAGGGGGCGTATTCCGGGGCCTCCGCTGGGCCGTCGCCTGCAGCCACCGCACCCCCATCGGTCGCCGGGCCCTGCGGGCAGTACTTGGCGTCATAGATCTGCCGGCCCAGGCCGAACACCTGGCCGCTCTGGTTGGCGCCCTGAGTGTAGCCCATCTGCAGGGACAGGGACGAGTTGTCACACTTGTCGGTCCCCAGCTTGGTGTCGTAGATGTGCCGCCGGGTCCCGGGGGCCGTCATGCCCACCTGCACAGGAGGAGAGACCGCGTGAGGGCGGGGGAGGAGGGCCAACGGAGGCCACACCCACCCCTGACCTCCGCACCAACTCCGTCTGGGTCTGGGTCTGAACGTAGCGCAGGCTCCCGTGGGTCCCCCCCGCCCAGCCCTGCCTGGACGCCCTCTCTCGCCCTCTGTGCCGACTGTATGGGCCTGGCTCTCCCTGCCAGCCAGGGAGCTCCCCAGGTGAGGGCCGAGGCGTCCCAAGAACCCAAGACTTCCAAGACCATCGTACTGGCACATGCCAGGTGGCAGGAAAGTGAGAATCAGCAGCTCCGAAGATACCAGGGTTGCACGGAGCCCCTGGGCAATCCTGGGGAGGGAGGGGCGGGTGAGGCACAGGGCCGGCTAGTAACTTCCCCGGGACACACAGCAAGCTGGCAGAGAGGTCGGAGGGAACTCCAGAGCGGGACTCTCAGTGACAGGCACGCGTGGGGACAAAGGTAAGAGCACGCAGGGAGGTGGGGCCCGGGGGGCCCGGGGAGCCCCACCTGGCTGGCACACTTGTTTGTGCCCATCTGGAGGCTGATGGTTGTGTGGTCCATGGGTGGCAGGATGTGGTTCTTCGGGTCATACAGATGCCTTCTCGTCCCATAAGCTGTCATGCCCGACTGGCTGGCACACTTGTTTGTGCCCATCTGCAGGGAGGCGGGCAGGAGAGGTCAGGTGCCCCCGCCAGGCCTCTAGAGCCCGCCCTGAACTTGAGGGGACACGGGGCTCATCGGGCCCGGGTCACATTAGAAGCCCCCACCCCACCGGGGCGGGCCAGGGTCAGAGGCACCGGGAGCCCACCTGGAGCCCAATGACGCACTGGCCCGCCTTCATGGTGGCATCATCAAAGTTGCGCTCCTGTTTCTCTGAGTATCTGACGCCAATGTCCACGCCGCTCTGCAGCCCCTTCGTCTTGGCCTGGAGGGGAGGGGTGTTGGGAGCATCAAAGGGGTGGGGGGCAGCGGAGCCCCTTGCACCGGGCCCACACTGTGCAACTCTGGGGGAGGCACGGGGACGGGCTCCCACCCGCCCCCACCCACCAGCCACCCAGCGCCTCAGCCACCAGCGGTCTGACAGCTCAGGACAAGGACTCGGGGGGCGGGGGGCATCCTCACTGCCCACCCCTCCTACCCGACCCGCCAGCAGCTCGCCGGGCAGGGACACCTGCCCCTCGCTCCTCCCTGGTCACTAGACCCCACACACTGGCCGGATCCTCCTGTGATCAGGGTGTTTCCCACAACATGCGACGTATTTCTAATCTATCCAGAGTGACTCGGGGATGAACTCTGGCTGACAATGGCGTGTCCACGGAGCTTCACGGATTGTGACAGATGTCCCCTGAGGGACACAGTGCCACCCAATGGGGCGGCCGTGCGCGCGGGGCCAGGAGGCACGCGGCAAATCTCAGCACCTTCCTCTCAACTTTGCTGCGAACCTAAAACTGCTCTCAAATATAAAGTTGGTTTTTTATTTTTTAAGTAAAAGATCTGTTCCTTGTCTCCTCCCTTGAGACCGTGAGTCCGCGACTGGGCGGACCGTGCCTGCCTTGTCCAGCACGCAGTCCGAGGTGGCTGGTGCCGTCTCTGGGCCTCACCTTCCCGGCCAGGGCCAGAAGGGACACCTGCACCTGGGTCATGTTCCCGCTCTCGAACAGGTCGTTGGCCTCGAACAGGTCCACGGGGTTCATGCCGTAGCTGACCATGGCCTTGATGAAGTTCGAGAGGTTTTCCAGCTGGGAGGAGGCGGGAGAAGGAGCGTGAGGCCACCGGGCCCGCCCACCCGCCCGCCACACGTGGTGGGTCAGCTGCCCCCTCCTGCCGCCCGCGGGCGCCTCACCTGGTGCCAGTTCTGCATGGAGCGGTTGATCTTGGGCACAGAGCCCGGCTGAAGCTTATTCATGAGTCTGGGGAGGGGGGACAGGACCCTCCGTTAGCGCAGGGGAGCCTCAGAGACCCGAGAAACGAACTGTACTCTTGCCACACTCATGCCTTCCCAAGCAACCTCACTCCAGGCCTCAGTTTCCCCGCCTGGGATGTAATCTTCACCCGCAAGGGAGCAGAGGGCCCGAGTGTGGCAACCACTGTCGTGGGGGGCGAGTCTGCGGACTTGCACGCCCAGGGATGTCCGAAGCCACCCGAGCAGGGAGGAAGGGCCCAGGAACGCGGAGGCTCCCATGAGGTGCGAACGTTGGCTGCCAGAGAGCCGCCCCCAAGCGGCCACGCGAGAAGGCGAAAGACAAGCAGGACCCGAGACCCGAGACCCGCTGCGGGGAAAGCCAGCCCTGGGACCATGGGACCGTGTGACCTCGAAGCGCACACCGTCAGGGCCACCGGCACCTGCCCACCCGCACTCACGTGCACAAGACAACGCCGTCCTTGAGACCCTTCTGGAAGTCGGGCCCAATCGAGAGGCCGGTGAGTCCCTCGATCCAGCTACGGAGCTCGGCCTCCTTCTGGGGGTCATATTTGGACAGGAGCTGGGTGAGCAGAGGACACAGGGTGCGGTCAGCTGGGGAGCTCCGGGAGGGCGGGGCCGCTCCCCCTTCGCCGGCTCAGACACGCCCCCACCTCTGGCGACAAACACCTGCTCTCGGCTCCTTCCGGTCCCGCCCCCACGCCCTGGCGGCGCCCTGCTCTCCCAGCACCGGAGAACCCCGCTCTTGTCTGTTCTGTTGTCTGTCTATTTATTGTTTTAATGGTTATTTTTGAGAGAGAGAGAGAGAGAGACACACACACACACACACACACACACACACACACACACAGAATCCGAAGCAGCTCCAGGCTCCGAGCTGTCAGCACAGAGCCCAACGCGGGGCTCGAACCCACAGACCATGAGATCATCACCTGAGCCGAAGTCCGACGCTTACCTGACTGAGCCACCCAGGCGCCCCTATTTTATTTATTAAAAAAAACCTTTTTTGCAAGTAATCTCTACACCCAACGTGGGGCTGGAACTCACGACCCCAAGGTCAAGAGTCACATGCTCTGACTGAGCCGGCCAGACGCCCCTCTGTTGTGGTTTTTAAATTGTGGTGAGAGAACAATAACATAACATTTATAATTTTAACCATGTTTAAGTGAACAGCTCAGGGACGCCTGGGTGGCTCGGTTGAGCATCCGACTCTTGATTTCAGCTCAGGTCATGATCCCGGGGTCGTGAGATCAAGCCCTGAATTAGCCTCTGCGCTGAGTGTGGAGCCTGCTTAACATCGTCTCTCTTTCTCCCTGGCTCGTGAGCATGCTCTCGAAAAAAAACAGTAAACAATCAGTAGTTTTTAACATACAATATTGTGCAACCACCGCCATAGTCTAATTCCAGAACATTCCATGTCTCCAAAAGAAACCCTGTCCCCAATAGCAGTCACCCCCCACCCCCTGGCCCCCACGAGCCCCTTCCTGCCCCTGGACGAGCCTGTTCTGGACATTTCACACACGTGGACTCACAGCCCGTGTGGCCTCTCTTGTCGGGTTCCCTCCCTGAGCGTCGTGTGTTCAGGGTCCGCCCGCAGGGCGGTGGGTGTGGGCGCCTCACTCCTGTTTACGGCTGAGTAACGTTTCAGTGTGTGGATGGACCCGTTGTATTTACCCATTCATCCATGGATGGACATTTGGGTTGCTTCCACCTTTGACTATAGTGAAGGACACTGCCATGAATATTCACATACGATCCTTTTGGATGTGTCTCTAGGAGTGAAATTGCTGGGTCACATGGTAACCCTATGTTAAACTTACTGAGGAACCACTAAAACTTTCTCTGCTCCTTACACTGACCATACCACTTACTGCCTCAGGACCCTTGCACAAGCTGTCAGTTTTGGCTCAGATGTTTGCATGGCTGGGTCCCTCCCTTCAATCTAGTCACCGATCCAGCTTAAAGGTTACCTCCTTGGAGAGGGTTTCCCTGAGTACCCTGGCTAGGAAAGCCCTCCTCATGCCCTTCTTTCCCCCACTCTGCCTTATTTTCCTTCTAGCTTTTACCTTTATACGATATACCTCCTTGCTTATGATCTACCCCTCAAACTCTGCTGCCCAGCTCAGTGCTGTCTCCACAGTCCCTGGGTAAATGGACAAAAATGTTCACGGTCTCCCATCAGTGCACACCCATTACCCACCAGCTCTCTCTCTCTCTCTCTCTCTCTCTCTCACACACACACACACACACACACACACACACACACACACCATGTTTCCCTCGGGGCACCCAAGGCCAAGAAAGCCAGGATAGCTGGGGCCCAGAGAAGCCACAGCAAGTCAGGGGGACCCAAGCCAGTGTGTGGGCAGACACGGACAGCCCCAGGGCGGCTGCTGAGATGCCCGCACACATTTGCCCACACAGATCCCTGCCCTGGACGCTCTCCCTTCCTGTCCTTCCACCCCTACCAGGGGACCAGGACCCCAGAACCACCCTCTGCAGTACTCTCACCTCTGCTCCCAACTCCCTTACGAGCATGGACACAGTTCTCACCCTGTGCCTCAGTTTCCCCAGCTGTGCAGAATTGTTTGCATCAGGGCCTCCTGAACTGGGCCCCACTTCTTGGCTCCTGCATAGAAACCTCACGACATGGGATCAGGGCTGAGCTGACCAGAGCACAGCAGAGACAAAGGCGGGGAGGCTGGCCCGCTAACCCGATCCTCCTGGCCCACCCCCCATCTCCTGGCTCCCACAGCCCCGCGGCCCTGCCCTGAGAAGGAGAAGCTGAGCCTGAGACAGGCCAGCTGGTCTGGACACCGCGCGTGCCTGCGGGGCTGGCCCCTGATGGTTCCTGGGGGCCGCGGTCCTGGGCAGAGGCGCCTGGCCAGCCCCACCCGCGGCCGCCGCCTCCCCCCTCCCCCCACTGGACAGCGGCCTTCAGCACATTCCTCCTCACCGCAAACTGCCAGGAATGCAGCCGCTGCCTCCCTGCTAAATCGGGACCAGCTGTTCCCAGAGGTCTAGACCCCCCCCCCCCCAGCCGGCCGGAAATTGAGTGACTGCTCAGAGGGACGCTGGACATCAGCCTGCCTTCATGCCATCCAGCCAGGGGTAAACTGAGGCAGGGGGGCCAGGCAGAGGTGTCCAGAGGTCTTCACCTCCTCTTAAGTAGCTGGTAAAGTGGACGCGGCCTGGATCTGAAGCCCCAGGAAGCTGGTTTCCCATTCTGGTGCGGCCCCAGTGACCCTGGCAAGCTAGTCACTGCCCTGCCCATTCTCCAGACCTGCAAGCTGAGGGCTGGTCACCGGGCGCCTTCTGACCTCATCCCAGACACAGCAGGTCTCGACCTGCCCCTTCCGTCTGCGGAAACTGCCTGCACACGGGCCGGGTGCCACACCCTCACCCACTTCCTGCCGCCCCGGGAGACGCAGGGGGGTGGCCATCAGGCGCCGGGTGCAGCAGGTCTGGGTTCCAGCCCTGACTCTGCCGCTTGCAGCCGTGTGTGGTTCCGGGCAGCTCGTGTGACATCTCTTGGGAGCCCCACACACAGACCCGGCTCTTAACCTCCCTTGGGGCTGAGTGGGCCACTCACCAGCACCAGCACGGGCGGTGTAACCGGTCACCCCATCCAGCGATTGCTGGAGTGGAGAACGCGGTTTCAGGAAGGCTCGGGAGCCTTAGTCGGCTCACTGCGCCTCAGTTCCCCAAGGCTCAGCCTCCCTCTGTCCGAGGGGCTGAGGCCAGCTCAGGAGGCCCTCGCGGTCCCCCTCCTGTCCGCGATCCCCGGGCTGCCAGTGGGACAGGTGCCGGTCCCTGGCTGGCAAGGCTATGCCTTCCACATGCCCAGGCAGGCTCCCGGGGGCTGCTGGCTGTGGGGCCACATTCCCAGGTGCCCGGTGGGAGGGACAAGCTCCCCTCCTGCTGGAAGGGCCCAGAGTGACTGGGCCGGGCCAGGGCCATCTCCCTGGGTCAGGGATCACCCGCTGCTCTCCGTTCCGTAGGCTGGACCCCGCTGTGTGACCCTCCAGAAGTGTCTGCTGCTCTCTGAGCCAGCCAACAAGTGCTTTGTCAAACAGTGTCTCCCCCAGGCCCCATCCCGGGTCTCGGGACCCCCAGCATCCTGAACACGCCTTTGCCACCACCTTAACTTTGCCAGATGGGGACAAAGGGAAGTCAGCAAGAAGCAGCTGAGCAGGGGCACCCCCCCCCACCAGGTCCAACTTCCCCCTTGGTCCTGCCCCCCCACCCCAGGTGTTAGAGGTGGGGAAATTCCTGAGGGGGGGCCACACCCTTGGAAAACAACGGGGGACTGGCCCCGCTCCCTTCCCCTTCCCCGCCTGAAGCCCGTGTGGCCGGGGAATGAGGAGGGGGCTGCTGGGGTCCCCTCGGGGCATTCTCGGGCCTGGAAACGCGGGAAGGGCCGTGGGGCTGAGAGTGAGGGAGGGGTTCAGGTGGGGGAGCGCTAGGGGAAGGGGTTAGACCCAAGCACTCCTAGATGCGGGGGGATGCCAGACCGCTCCCCCACACTTGGGGCCGGGAGGGGGGCTCGGGAGGGTGCCCCTGGGGACCCCGGGCGGTAGGGGGTCGGAGGGCCACCCTCCTCCCGGGTCTGGGCGCTCGCTGCCCGCCCCACGTTGGGGAGCCCGGCGGGCGCGGAGGGCGCGCCTTCACTCACCCGGTTTTTGACCTCGGCCGAGAGCCCGTACGAGGGCCCCTTGTTGAACTGCGTGGAGCTCATGGCTGGCGGCGGGACGGGCCGGGCCGGGACGGGACGGGACGAGCCCGCGGGGCGGCGGGGGACGCGCGGGGCCCGGCGCCACGCCCCCGCCGCTGATTGGCCCCCGCGCACTTGTCCTTATAAGGCCGGGCCGCGTCGGATTCCTGCGGCCCGACTTCCTGAGCCCCTCGCCGCCCCGACCCCCGCCCCGCCCCCGCCCCCGCGGGGCGCCCCGTCCCCAGGGCTGGAGGGGCCCCCTCGTCCCGTCCGAGCCGCCGGGAAGCGGACGCGGGGAGGGGCAGGGGCTCCGGACGGCCCAGACGAGGCCCCCCTGCCCTCTCCCTGCTGGAAGACCCCAGGCGGCGCCGGCACCCTCCCTGCGTCTAAGTTTGCCCCTCTGCGCGAGGACGCGAAGGGGGGCACTGTTGGGTGGGACTCTGGCACCTTGGAGCACGGACGAGGACCCCTCTCTGTCACACTGAGGCGCCTCCCGGTCCACCCGGGTCCTGGGACTCCCACAGCTGGGTGGTGGACAAGGGAACTAGGGCAGGCTCCTCCAAGGAGGGGCCGCTGCAGCTGGGGCTTTGATGGATGAGTAGGAGTTTGCCAGCCCAAAAGGGATAGCGTTCCCGGCAGAACCAAAGGTGCCAAGCCCTGCAGAGACCGTCAGTGCTTGAAAGCACGTGGGGATCAACCCGATGGGCCGGGGAAGGCGAGCAATGACAAGGGGCCTCGAATGTCCCACCGAGGGATGACAGGGAGTGGGGAGACAGTGGGACAGAGACGAGAGGTCGGCATGTCCTGGGGTAGGGCTGAGGCTGCCAAGTTTTCCAGGCCGGGCACGCACGTGGTTCTCGACAGGCGGTGTGTGCTTGTACCGATAGATCAATAAATTCACAAATAGGTGACGG
This sequence comes from Neofelis nebulosa, assembly GCF_028018385.1. NCBI lineage: Eukaryota > Metazoa > Chordata > Mammalia > Carnivora > Felidae > Neofelis > Neofelis nebulosa. Next base: position 169,648,743 of record NC_080785.1, read on the forward strand.
AATGAATGAATTCACTTACTCAGCAAGCAGCTCACTCTCCCTCATTCATCCACTCCTCAAATGCTCCCCAGCCTGGCTTCTGGGCCAGTCCCTTGCTAGGAGATGCTGGCTCACAGGAGACCTTAGCTCTGGTCCAGCCCATCCCTAGAACGACTGAGCCAGGCCCAGACCCCACCCCTGCCCCTGTGGGCAGGTACAGGACAGAAAGACAAGCCTGAAAGAGGGATGAAGGAAACTGGAGGGAAGCGAAGGCACCAGGAGAGGTGTCAAGGAAAGCTGCATGTAAAAGGGGACATGGGAGACGGGGTTTAAAAGCATGAGTAGGAGTTTGGCACACGTGACAAGCAGCTGGTTGGGCTCTGCGAGGGCTCAGAGGTGACTCACCCCTACCCCTTCCCTGAGGAGCGCACCTCCCTGGCCCCCACTTCCTGGATATCTGTCAACCCTTCCGATTCCTTCCATCCGAAGGTCCTTTCTTCAGGGTTCAAGTCCTAGCCGGTGGTCTCGGGTGAGTCCCTTCCCTTTTGGGTCTCAGCTTCCCCATCTGTGAAAGGGGGGACCAGTGCATGGCGGGGAGCCAACAACGGGAAGGTGCAGCTCTGAGTGTGGGAGTAATGTGGATTGTTGGTATCGAGGTGGGGTGCTGTGAGGGCGGCAGGGCCCTGGGGGGGCAGCCAGATGGCCCCCCTGCGGGTCCTGCTGGGGCATGGGAATCCGTGGGACCCAGGGCCCTGTGCGGCTGGCGGCGGGAAGGCGGCTCAAGCCGCTCCCTTGGGCCCCTGCCCCGGGCTGCGGTGGTCAGCGGCTGCCAGCAACGTGCCCAGCCCCCCCGGTGCTTGTCCAGGAGCCGCCAGTGACTCTGGGGACCCCACCCTGCCCTGGGAGGCTCTGAGACGGACAAGATGGACCGGACGCTTGCCTGTGTGTGCAGCCCTAACCTCCATGCCGTGCCCGCTCGGGCAAGTTCTCGGGGCGAGTGAGCGCTCGAGGCAGGGCCCCCCACCCCCCGGCAACCAGGGAGCAGAGGCTTCGTCCTAGATTTTAATTCATCCTGACTTAAAAGTAAATTCCATTTGGGGAAAACATCTGAGGAGATTTGAAACAACCCGGGAACATACGCGCTTTCCTGTTAGGTGTAAGTTTTGCGCACCCCAGCTACGCGTGAGTGTTTCCACGCTATGTCAGCGTGGGAAGTGAGGCGTGCTGGGCATGGGAAGCCCAGCCCGGATTTGGAAAAGGGTGTAAATTAACACCTCGGGAATTTTTCACATACGTTGCATGTTGAAATGGTAATATTTTCAAGATAACGAGTTATGTGAAACGTATTACTAACACCGTTCTGTTTTAGTTCTTTTAATGTGGCTTCGAATTTAAAACCATGGGTCCGGTTGGTCTTCTAAATTTCTATCGGCCAGCACTGTTCTGGCCCCGGGGGCCACATCCAGATCCCAGATTTGTGTATACATTTTTTTGGTCTGGCCCTTGAGATAACGATGTTTTCTGACATTCTTAACCATCATTTTTTTAAAATGTTTATTTATCTTTGAGAGGGAGAGAGACAGAGTGTGAGCAGGGGAGGGGCAGAGAGAGAGGGAGACACAGAATCTGAAGCAGGCTCTGGCCTCCGAGCCGGCAGCCCAGAGCCCGACGCGGGGCTCGAACTCACGGACCGCGAGATCACGACCTGAGCCGAAGTCGGATGCTTAACCGACTGAGCCCCCCAGGTGCCCCTCCAACATTTTTAAGTGGGTGAAAGGAATAGTAGTCTGCAACACGTGGGAATCATATAATTTTAAAATGTGTGTCGCACAAAAGTTTTATTGGCACATCTCCAGCTGCCGTTGTGTCACACGGTGAGCTAAGGGCTCTGTCCGCCGCGAGGCTGAGAACATTGGCTTCTGGCCCTTCACAGAAGGTAGTTTGCTGACCTGGGTGCTAGGCACTCAACCTCCCGGAACTCAAGACACCCAGACTCAGACACCCCAAAATTCAACACCTCAGGTTTATGGAATTGTATAATTCTGTATAATTCCTTGGCCTCGGCGCCCCCACTTGGAGCCTGGGTTCAAATCCCGACTCCCCGCTTGGCCACGTGATTTTATGCGGCAATCACAGCTGGCCTCTCCATGCGTCCGTGTCCCCGTCTGGAAAGCTCCTCACTGCCCTCAGGTTCGCTGTCAGCGTGCAACAGGTTAACATGTACGTGCCTCTGAGCAGCCACAGGGAGCCAGCCTGACATAAGGGTAGTTGAGTGAACACGAGTCAGTATCTTAGGAATGTTGGCGTCCATCAGGAACCTGGCAAAGAGGTCTGGGGCCCCTGCAGCTGTCCTCTGCCCTTGACTCCCTGGCACTCACTCGTTTTCCAGGACCCACCCCTGGGGAGAATGCAGGGGATGAGTAATGATGAAGGGCTCACAGGGCAGGGGCGCTCCAGGTACCCTGGGGTGGGACCTCGGTGATGCCGGTGGGACGGGGACCACAGCTGGAGGACCTGGGGCTGCAGGGGCCCCTTCAGGTTCTGGGCTGAGGGCTCGGGCCCTGGGGTGTCGGTGGCCGGGCATGGGGGCTGCAGGTGCGGCAGGGGCCCCGGGCCCTTTCCCCACAGCCACCTCTTGGGCCACCCCATCCCCTCAGTGCCTGAGCTCTCTGAGTGGGACCCCGGGGCGTCAGGGCAGGACCCCGGGTCGGGCCCCTCTGTGGGGTCGGTGGGCGCCTTCTGGGGGGGCTCCCCTTGCTCTCGGCAAACAATCACTTCAGTCTCGTTGCCTGTGTCGGTCCTGGCCGGCGGGATGCAGACAGAACATACTGTGACCAAACAGTAACAGTAACAACAGCATCTCAAAGCAGGGAGTGGGGGGACCTGCTAACTCAGGTCAGGAGCCTCCCTTGCTCAAAATCTGCCATGGCTCCCCACTGCCCCCTCAGCCAAGATGTCCTCCAGGACCCCACCCCCTGCCGGGTGAACTCTCCACCAGGCATGCTCTCTCTGTGCCCCCACGTGTTCAGCCCCAGGCCTGTCTCAGGGCCTTTGCCCTGGCTGTGCTCTCTGCTGATGCTCTGGTCACCTGGCTCTTTCACTGCCCTCCCCTACTTGAGGGTCAGCTCCTCAGGAGCCTCCTCCCTGCAGCCCCATTTAACTCCCAACCTGCCCCAGCCCAGCCTCCTGCCCGATACCACCAGCACACCCAGAGGAGCAGCAGTGATGCCCACAGCACCCTGGGAAATCCAGCCCGTCTGCTAATTTCCCGGCTGTGCCCAGAAGCATGGGTGTGGTGTTTGGTCCTTCTCTTATCTCCTTGGGTTTAGACCTAGAACTTTCCTTGGCCATTTCTTCTTTCTTTTTCTTCCTTCCTTCTTTCCTTCCTTCCTTCCTTCCTTCCTTCCTTCCTTCCTTCCTTCCTTCCTTTTCTTTCTTTTTATTTTCATGACCGTGGCTTTCCAGGGATGCTGGTGGCTGTCCAGCGGCTAGCCATACAGTGTGGACGCTGGGTGAAATTGCACTGGCTTTGGTGAGTTTCTAGAACAGGGCAGTAAACTCTAGACTGTACGCGACCTTTTCAATGTAAATTACACTAATAAAAACAAGTTGCTACATTTCACATGCTCAGGAGCCCAGTGGGCTGGGACCTCTGCTGGACACGTGAGAAACTCACAGAGACTCCCCACAGCCAGGCTGGATTTACTCTCCAGGTCAAAGGGACATCTTTCTGCCTCTCCGCTGGGAACATTTTTTTTCCCTCCTCTGCAAGTAACAGGTGATTTGAGGGTGAACCCAATAATTTCAAGAGTGTGCATTTCTTGAGCCGTTAGCCAGGCCCTGTGCAGGGCACCCGACGAAACAGAAAGCGAAGGATTTCAGTCTCCTGGGCACGGAGGGGTAGAACGCCACCCCTCCGTCCATCTCCTGGGTGTGGTGCACACCTGCCTGCCAGGTGTCTGGGCGGCGCGAGGTGACCGCCCCGAGACACCCGGTTCCCAGAAGGAAGAAATAGTATTTGCTGTTAGGAGCAGAGCTGTCAGGGGCTGGAACGGGGCTCAGCCTGAGCGCGTCCTGGGGGACAGGAGCGGGGAGGGGCGGCGCAGGATCAGGGGGAAATCCGAGCGGTCGCCCACCTCCGCGGGGAGCTGGGCTTGGTACCAAAATATGGAACGCTTCACGAATTTGCGTGTCATCCTTGCGCAGGGGCCATGCTAATCTTCTCTGTATCGTTCCAATTTTAGTATATGTGCTGCCGAAGCGAGCACGACTAACGGGGCCCCAGCAGAGCTATTTAAAGACCAAAATCAAAATCATTTTACAGTTAGGCTAAACTGAGATAGCTGCATTGAACAAGTTTTCTAGAGCGCCATGCAAATGAATATCGCCTACCATCATGCTTGCCTTGAGTGTCTGTTATCACGCTAAAACCCTCAGATGTTGACGAATTTAATAGTCCAAATTCCGCCTCGCAGCCGCTGAGGCTTGTGGGGATAATATGCAAAACACCTGGGCCAGACACCACCCCGCCCTGGCGCTCCGGGCCCGGCGACCAGGAGGGAGGGCGGGGCTGCAGTGGGCGGGCCGCCGGCATCCCAGCGTTCTCCGCGAGCGCAGGGAAGCCGCTCTTGCCGGCGCGGCGACTCGCTGGCGTCAGCAGGCCGCGGAGGCGGAAGATGGCGGCGGCGGCGGCCGGGCGTCGGTGAGCAGCGCGGCCGCGGTGAGGACGGCCGATGGCGGCCGGGAGACGCCCTCGGGGACCCGCGGGCCGTTAGGGCGCGACGCTGGGCGGCATGTCGGAGCACGCGGCGCCCGGGGCCCCGGGGCCCGGGCCCAACGGCGGCGGCGGCCCGGTCCCCGCGCGCGGGCCTCGCACCCCCAACCTCAACCCCAACCCTCTCATCAACGTGCGCGACCGGCTTTTCCACGCGCTCTTCTTCAAGATGGCTGTCACCTACTCGCGGCTCTTCCCGCCCGCCTTCCGACGACTCTTCGAGTTCTTCGTGCTGCTCAAGGTGACCGAGGTCCCGACCCCTGACCCTTGACCCTAGCGGCCGGACCCTCCACCCAGGTCTGCGACCTCTGACCGCGACCCCAGAGGGGCGGCGAACCCCCTGCCTCCGGGCCTCTTAATCTTGCGATCCCAGCCCCCGTGCCCGTGCGACTTCTACCCGGGAGGCCCGAGTCTCACTCGCCCCGTTAGCGGCCCCTGATCCCGACTCCGGAAACTCGCTGCCAGCTCTGTCCAGACTGCCCCCCACCCCTGGCCCTTCCCTTTCCCAGGACCCTCACCTCGGGAGGCAGGAGCCCGGGAGCCCAGCCCTGTGACCCTGACCGTGCTGCCTGGCCTCCTCCGCTCTGGAGGAGGCTTCCAGACCTGTCCTGGCCCTGACCAAACCCCCAGTCTTGGGCTTCCCCAAACCGGGAGGTTCCGGGCCTCCCTCTCCCAGGACAGGACACAGCCCATGCCCATCTTCCTGCACTGGAAGCCACACCCCATTTCCATCTCTCTCTGAGCCTCTCCGGGGAATGTGACCTAGCCCAGGACATAGCCCAGGACATGTCCCCGGGGTGAGTGGCAAAGTAATGACTTAGCAAGGGGCCATGCGCGAACCCCCTTCCCCTCCTCCCTTGGGTGCCACAGAGGTTTCAGCCATGGGCACAGCTCAGTGGGGACTGGCACTGGCCTAGGTCCTTCTACGACAGGATCTCCAATGACAGCTGGCAGTCCTTCAGAGAAGGTTCCGGGTTCCTGCGCAGCGTGGTGGTCCCGGTTGGGCAGATGGCCATTCCGTTTCCCATCAGCATGCTGCCCACTGGGGCGGGGTGTGTAGCATCCCCAAGTGAGCTCTGGGCTCCTTGTCTGCAGAGAGGGGGCTGGTGCTAGCATTCGAGGCTCTTGGGGTGCAGACCAGACCAGGTGGGTCAGGAGCTGACAGCACTTTGGGGTTTGGTGGGAGGAGTGCAGTCATAGCTGCCCAACAGACCCGGGTGCTGGTTCTGGCCTGCCAGTGTCTCCGGGGAGTCCCCCCCCCCCCCCACCAGAGTCCCCCTGTCCCTTGTCTTTGGGAGTGCCTGATGGCGCGAGGAGGCGGTCTTCCTCCTCCTCTCTCCCCAGAGCCCCCCCAGAACATCACGGGTCCCCTGTGGAGGATTCCTGAATCGGGGTTCCTTTATTGGGCTCCTGAGTGTGTGTGGGTGTGATTTCCCTGCGGGGAGGAAGTGCTGTTTGCCCCAGGTGGTCAGTCGGAGCTCAGCCTTCCCGGAGCAGGTCCTGGTCGCGTCAGTTCTGTCCCGCCACTTCCTGACATGGGAGCAGGACAGCCCTGCATACAGGTGTCCCTGGAGTAGGTGGTCAGGTGTCCCGGGGGGTTCTGACTCCTGAGTTCTCCTCTCTGGGTCGTGCTGCTGGGCCGAGAGATCTCTGGGCCAAAGCCTGGAGGCCCCACGGACCTCTCGAATCTGCCCGACCCCTGGTTCCTTTTGTTTCCCTCATCTGCTCAGTGAGGGCTGGGACTGGCTGGTTTGTGCGGCTGCTTCAAGTTCCAGAAAGCTCCGTGCCTTTACTTCCTGCCTGCCCAGCTTCCGGCACTCTGGCTGCAGATACGGAGGTCCCTTAGTGACTTCCTCAGAGCTGCGTCTTTCTGTGGCTCACAGCCAGGAGCCAGCCCAGACCACCTGATTCCCCACCGGGCCAGCCTTTGGGGGATGAGAGGCAGTGGCCGGGCCCGCGTTCCGGCAGCCTTGGCTCCCACCTCTGCCGGTTTTCCTGGCATCGAGGCCAGACTGGGACCTCCGAGTCCTGGAGCGGTGGGCACTAGGTGCCCCAGCCTGTCTCTGAACCTGGGGCAGCCTGACCGTGCAGCCACTGAGCGATGCTGGCAGGGTAAGCAGGGCTCTGGCATTCGGTGTTTCTGCCGGTCTTTCCCTCTGAAAAACAGAGGTGACCTCCGGGGTCGTTGTGACGTGCGATAGTGTGGAGTCCCGCCAGGGTCCTTGCTGTGAATGGGAGTCCCTGAACACACCTCTGTGCCGCCTCCTGCCTGGTTTGGGGACCCAGCAACGAAGAGGGCGGAGCAGGAGGGAGGGGGAGACCAGGACATGGGGTGCAGCGGTGCCCCAGCAGGGTCTGTGTGACGTTAGGCAGACTCAGGCCTGCTGCCCCCGGCAGAGGCCCCGGCTCCGCTCGTAGCTTGCACGTCTGTCTGCGGTGACCTGGACACGGGGGCTCTGCATCCGTGTCAACGCCGCCCGCGTCACCGTCTCCCAGGGGCACTGCAGGCCAAGGAGGCACGGTCCGCGTTGGCCCAACAGGGGTGGCGCAGATAACACGTCTGAGGAGTCTGGGCGGGCTCCTGGCTTCACGCGTACCTGGGCCCGGGTCGCAGCAGCACGCTCGGACGCTGGGCTCCTCCCATCCCCTGGCTCTGTGCGCCCTCAGGTCACGGCTCCCGTGGCCCGGCGGGGATGGGAGTGTGTGCCCCTCTGCCCATCCGCAGGGCTGGCTCTGGCGGGGAGGTCAGGCGGTCCGTGGCTGGCACTGGCAGCGTGTGCGGGGCTCATGGAGAGCGTGGGAGGGACGAGGTCCTGGTGGCCCTGCCCGTGGCCCTGTAGCCACGGGTAGCGGGCGTGTAAAGTGCGCACCGGCTCCTCCGAGGAAACACCTTGTCTTTGGCTGAGCAGCCCCTGGGCTCGCCGGCTCCTGGACGGCCTCTTTTTCCAGAACAGCGCTGGGCGTCCCATCAGGCCAGCTGGACCCTTTCCCTCGGGGCGGGGGCAGTGGTGATACACGGGAGTGAAGCCCCAGACGCAGTGCCCAGTCTGGGGGTGACCTGTGGCCAAAGAAACCCTGAGAAACTCAGCCGTCAGACAGTGAGATGGGCTCTCAGGGAGGGGGGCGGCCCTCTTGACGCTCCTCCAAGCTGGGTAAAAGGTGCTGCTGGTGAGGTGCCGTGGGGCAGAGTCCCCTCTCACCCTGGCGGCAAGGGGCGGGTCGTTGTCTGTGGTGGAGGCCGTTCTGGGTGCTGTGGGGGTGGAGCAGCGCCCTTTCCCCACCCGGCCATGCCAGGAGTGCCCCACCTTAGCCAGTCCCAGACGCTGCCCAGTGTTCTTCGCGGGCAAGATCGCCCTGGGAGAGGCTGCACCGTCCCCACGAGCTGGCCCTGCCAGCCCAGGAGCGGTGCAGAGGGCGCGGCCGGTGAGGTCAGGGGTGCCCTGAGGACAAGGCAGAGCGCGGGGCTGCCCTGCGGGCCTCCAGGTGGGGGCGGTCACCGGTGTCACCCTGTGCTCTGCGGGGTCCTCTGTCCGCTGGGCCCAGGCCCAGTGTGCCCTGTCCCCGGGGGAGGGTCCTGCAGTGTCTGAGAGGGCATCCCTGCTTCCCTGGGCCGTCACGGGACTTGCCCACGTCCCTGGGACTTCTTCCTCCCCCGGAGCCAGCTCAGCACAACCCCTGCCCGGGAGGGTCCCCCGAGTGCCGGGGGCTCCTGCACTGACCGCCCTCCCTCCCACAGGCCCTGTTTGTGCTCTTTGTCCTGGCCTACATCCACATCGTCTTCTCCCGCTCGCCCATCAACTGCCTGGAGCACGTGCGGGACAAGTGGCCTCGGGAGGGCATCTTGCGCGTGGAGGTCCAGCACAACTCGAGCCGCGCACCCGTCTTCCTGCAGTTTTGTGATGGTGGCCGCCGCGGCAGCTTCCCTGGCCTGGCCGTGGAGCCGGGCAGCTTGGAGCTGGAGGAGGAGGAGGAGGAGGAGCTGGCCGTGGAGATGTTTGGGAACACCTCCGTCAAGGTGAGCTGGCCGGGAGGGCCCTGCACGGGAGACGCCTGGTGAGCACACGGCGGACCAGTGATTCGTCTGGTGGCAGGCCCAGCGCGTGACCTGGTGCACTCCTTCGGGGCAGGGACTGTGCTGGGAGGTTCGGGGCCCTGGGCCGTTTCCCAGCCCTTACTGGGAAAGGATTGGTCTGATTCTGGGGGCACCAAGGGCAGACACAGCTGACAAGGAGCCCCCTGGAAACGCCGGGCCCAGTGCTCAAAGCCGGTCCCGGCTGTCGTAGGTGGAGTGGCCGTCTGTGGGGTGGTGGGCGCCGTCACTGGAGACGTGCAGGGGCCCCCGGCACCTGCGGGGGTGGGGTGGATGTGTGGGGCCCACAGCCTGGAAGGAAGGACACGCTCAAGCAAGTTCGAGGCCAGAGTCCCCCAGTTGAGGGGCTGGCGCCCGTGGGGCGTGGGTGCCTACCTTGCCAGGCGGCCCCATCCCGCCGATCCTGCCCCTGTCCCCGGCTTCAGAGTGCAGACCCTCACCCGGAGGTGGCCGCTCGGGGGGAGCTCGGTGTTGGGGGTCTTTGGTGGGTTACAGGGCAGAGGCTGGCGGTCACGGCGGCCGGGGTGGAGTCTGCATCTTTCAGTCAGCAGGGGAAAGGGGCCTCTGGGCCGGGCCGCTGACCCCTGTCTTGGCGCTCCACAGTTCGAGTTGGACATTGAGCCCAAAGTGTTGAAGCCACCGGGTGGTGCCGAGGCCCTGAATGACAGCCAGGAGTCCCCCTTCCCAGAGACGCCCTCTAAAGGTACATGCCCGGGGCGCCCGGCCGGCTCAGTCCGGAGAGCGCATCTCTCTCGATCTCAGGGTTGTGAGTTCCGGCCCCACGTTGGGTGTAGAGATGACTTAAGAAGTAAAACCTTAAAAAAAGTACAAAAAAGTACACCCCGCGTGGGCTGCCGAGGTGTGCTTGGCGCCTCATGACAGCGGGTCACCGTCTAGGGCTGCACCCCTGCCCAGAGGGGCTGGGGGTCTGAGCAGCCAGATCGGTACTGGAGAATGGCCACCCTGTGCCTCAGTTTCTCCATCTGTCGGCAGCGTGTGGGACTCCTTCTCTGGGGGCCCCGGAGGCCCCGTGGGGGGCGTGGTGCAAAGCAGCTCTACCAGGCGACCCCCTCCCTTGAGCCTGGCCTGCCCCTCCCCCTTTCCCCACCCCCCCAGCCCTCCAGGGGCGGGCCCCAGGCTCACCGAGCTTGCCCCGGCAGCATGGCCACAGGATGAATATGTCGTGGAGTACTCGCTGGAGTACGGCTTCCTCCGGCTGTCCCAGGCCACGCGACAGCGACTCAGCATCCCTGTCATGGTGGTCACTCTGGGTGAGTGTCCCCCAGGGTGCGACAGAGGGGATTTGGGGCAGCCCGAAGCCCTTGGGACCCGGGTCGGGGCGGGGGGGGCGCTGTCTCCACCCTCTGGCCACAAGAAGTCTCCTTCCTCCCAGGCATCGTGGGGTGGGAGGGTCACGGTGCTGCCTGGGGCGGGGCCCTGGCCAGACGCGCACCCCGCCCTGTGCCCGCCCGCAGACCCCTCGCGAGACCAGTGCTTCGGGGACCGCTTCAGCCGCCTGCTGTTGGCCGAGTTCCTGGGCTACGACGACATCCTCATGTCCAGCGTCAAAGGCCTGGCCGAGAACGAGGAGAACAAGGGTGCGGCGGGCGGCGGCAGGTGGGGGCTGGGTGCGGGGCGGTGGCCGGGTGCGCGCTCACGGCTCCCCCCCCCCCCCGCCCCGTCCCCCCCCCCTCCACGCAGGCTTCCTGCGGAACGTGGTGTCCGGTGAGCACTACCGATTCGTGAGCATGTGGATGGCTCGCACGTCCTACCTGGCCGCCTTCGTCATCATGGTCATCTTCGTGAGTGCCTCGGGGGCGGCGGGCGGGGTGGGGGCGGGGCGGGTGTGCGGGCCGCCCCCCCCCCCCCCCCCCCCCCGCCCTGAGGCATCGCGCGGCCCTCGCTTGCAGACCCTCAGCGTCTCCATGCTGCTCCGATACTCCCACCACCAGATTTTTGTCTTCATTGGTGAGTCTCCCTGCTGGGCCAGCGGGCGGGAGGGGTGGGCTCAGCCCCGTGGCCCCCCGCCCGCCCACCCTCCCCCGGGCACCTCACCCGGTCTGCCCGCCCGCCCCGCCGCTCTCTGCCCGCAGTGGACCTGCTGCAGATGCTGGAGATGAATATGGCCATCGCCTTCCCCGCCGCTCCCCTGCTCACCGTCATCCTGGCCCTCGTAGGTGAGGACTCCGCCCTCCCGGCCCCGCCCCCGCCCCACCCCGCCCCGCCCCGCTCCCGGGGTGCCCCGCCCCCAGCGCCCCGCCCCCAGCCCAGCCGCCGGGCCCGTCCCGCAGGGATGGAAGCCATCATGTCCGAGTTCTTCAACGACACCACCACGGCCTTCTACATCATCCTCATCGTCTGGCTGGCCGACCAGTACGACGCCATCTGCTGCCACACCAACACCAGCAAGAGACACTGGCTGCGGTGAGCACGGCGGGTCGGTGGGGGTCCGGGGTGGGCTCGGCGGGCGGCGCCTCACTCTCCTCCCTCCAGGTTCTTCTACCTGTACCACTTCGCCTTCTACGCCTACCACTACCGCTTCAACGGCCAGTACAGCAGCCTGGCCCTGGTCACATCCTGGCTCTTCATCCAGGTGAGGACTCGGGCCGAGGCGCCGGCCTCTGCGGGGCCCTGGCTCCCGCGGGGGGGGGCCGGGGGGGGGGCCCTGGCTCCCGCGGGGGGGGGCGCGAGGGGGGCCCGGGGGGGGGCCGCGGGGGGGCGCCCAGGGGGGGGCCCCGCCTGACTCCGAGCCCGCCCTCCGCCCGCCAGCATTCCATGATCTACTTCTTTCACCACTACGAGCTGCCCGCCATCCTGCAGCAGATTCGCATCCAGGAAATGCTGCTGCAGACCCCGCCCCTGGGCCCCGGCGCCCCCACGGCCCTTCCGGACGACCTCAACAACAACGGAGGTGCCCCGGCCACCGCGCCTGACCCTGCCGGCCCGGCCCCTGCCCTGGGCCCTGGCTCGCCGGGTGCTAGTGGGGGTCCCGGGCCCGTGCCCGAGGCGCCCAGCTCCCTGGTGGCCGCGGCGGCCTCGGTGGCGGCGGCGGCCAGCGGTGACCTGGGCTGGATGGCAGAGACGGCCGCCATGATCACAGACGCCTCCTTCTTGTCTGGCCTGAGTGCCTCCCTGCTGGAGCGACGGCCCGCTGGCCTGCTGAGCCCTGGTGGAGGGCCCCCCCGAGTCCCCCAGGACAGTGCCCCCTCCGGCAACTCCCTGGCGCGTGACACGGCGCCCCCGGCCGTCGGGGTGAGTGGGCCCAGCCCTGCACCCACAGCCCCAGTGGACCCGCCCCCGGAGGTGGGCTCCTGAGCCTTGGGCAGCTGACCGCACCCCCCCCCAGCCCCCCCCAATCCCTGGCCATGCAGGCCCACTGGGCATGACCTGGCCGGAGCCCTCGGGTGTCGGGGAGGATGTCCCGGTGGTTCTTGGGACTGCCCAGCCTGCCTCGGGGTGGTGTCAGGGTCCATTGGGTTCGCCCAGAGGTGGCCGTCTCTTCCCCAGGGTGGGGCCTGCCGGAGGCCTGTCCCTGCAACGTTAGTGGTGGGCCCCCTCAGCCGGCAGATGGAGGCAGGCCGATGAGAGTGGGGTGGGGGCTCCGTGGAAGGTTCTGGAAGGGGCTGGTGAAATGTGTGGAGTGAGCTGTCCCTCAGTAGCAGAGCTGGGCAAGTCTCTGATCAGGTGAATGCCGGCGGGGGCCACCCTCACTGTCCCGGCCCGCTTGGCTGGTGCTGCATCATGCTCAGTGCCTTCTCCACGGCACCTGACCCCGGGTGTGCGTACCAGGGCTGGGGTCCCAGGAGGGCAGAGTTGGCACCTTGGGGTTGGGGACGCAGACACAGGCGCCCACCTGGAAGGCAGCGGCCGGGCACAGGCGTCCAGCCCTGCTTGGGTGGGAGTGGGACAGGGCTGGTGGCCAAACTGAGTCCCTCGGCGAGGAATGCACAAAGGCGCTCATTCCATCCTATTTAATTGCAGTGTACGAAATCGTGTTTGTATATAGAATAAACTGTTGACGGCGGCCTAGCGGCGTCTGTGTGTGCGCTCAGGGAGGGGCCTCCGTGCTTCCTCCCGTCGCGCTAGGACGGCTTCTGTGCAGGCTCCGGAGTGGGGGCCGCCCCGTCCAGGCCGGCAGGGGTGGGGGGGGCGTTCCCTGGGATGAGTCACCCGTGACTGAAGGTGCTTCAGCTGCTTCGGGGCAGGCTTCGGGCAGGTGCAGAGGCTGGTCGCCGGGGCCATCCCCGAGCTGGGCCAGGAGCTCTCGGCGCCGCGCCAGGGCCTGGTGGAGCCGCTTCTGCGCGCTCCTGATGCGCTGCTCCAGCTGCTCCAGCTCACCGGGGCCTGGGGCGCCCGAGGACAGGCGGCCGTTGGAGCAGAGCCAGACGGGGCCTTCCGGGGGCCCGGCCTCCGAGTCCGGCGCTGCGGCGGCCACACCGGGCTCCGGTAGGAAGCGCACACGACGCTCCCTCGCCGCGGCCCGGCGCACGTGTGTCCAGCCCCCCTTACCTGCAGAGGCCGTGGGCGTGTCCTGCTGCTGCTCGGGAGCCCTGGGGACATGGGGTGGGTGGGGCTGCGCCAGTGTCCTGGCGCTCCGCCCCTGGGGTCAGGGTCCCCGTCGGTGTGGGGCTTCCTTGTCCTTCCGGGGAGGGCCGAGGCGAGAAGCAGTCAGCTTGAGGGTGGGGGTCAGAGCTGGCCGGGGGCCGAGGCGGGGGGGCGGGGGGGGGGCCTTCGGGGCCCCTTACCTTGGCTCTGGCTCCTCGTGACCTTCCGGAGGCTCTGTGTTGAGCGCGCGGTGGATTCTCTGCAAGTCCGGACAGGCGCTTTGTCGGGGTCACGGGAGGCCGCCGACGCCCGCCCGCGCAGCCCGCCGGTCCGCGCAACCCGCCCCTCACCTGGCTGGTGTGCAGCCAGTACTGCAGCCTGTTGCCTCTTCGCATGCGCGGGAGCACCAGGTGGTAGAAGACGTGCTCCCCCAGAGAGCTGAGCAGGGCGCTGCCGAGGCCCAGGCAGAACAGCACGAAGAGTCCCGAGAAGTGGTAGATGCCCACCTGCAGCGTCTGGGGCGGGGGGGGGGGGGGGGGGGACGGGGGGGGACGGGACGACACAGGCACAAACCCTCGCGGGCGAGGCCGGAAGGGGAGCCCTGGCCGAGGCTCCCACGTTCGTGGAGAGGACACCGGAGCCGGGCTTTGGTAGGACACGTAGAAGCGCACACATCTTGGCAACCACCAGAGCGGGGGCCGTGCAGGCTCAGGGTGCGCCCCCGCCTGCCCCCACCCCGTGTCCCCGAGCCCTGCCGCACCTCGGTAACGGCGAAGACGCGCTTCCCACAAGGCACCATCTTGTACCACTTATCGTGCAGCAAGTCGATGAAGCCGGAGGACTTGTAGCGGCTGATGAACTCGGACAGGTTGGAAGTGAGCGGCGAGTTCTGAGGGAGTCCGATGCCGTAGCCTAAGGGAGGCCAGGGGTGGGGTTCGGGCCAGGCTGGACGCAGCCCCAGAGGAGCCATCCCTGGGGCCACCGCCCCCCGGGGGCCACCGTTCCCCGCGGCCCCTCACCCTCCATGGCGAAAGGCTTGCCCACGGTCAGTAGTTTACAGTCGGCGTCGATGGAGACCTCGTAGTCCAGGAGCGACTTGTCCATGATGAAGGCGTTGAGCTTGGGGGGGTCGCTCCTGCGGGGTGGGGGCAGTGGGGTGAGAGGCCCCGCCCCCGCGGGCTCCGCCCACCCCGGGGTCCCGCCCTCCCAGGTCCTGCTCCGTCGCCCCCGCCTCGCAGGCTCCGCCCCGTAGGCCCCGCCCACCCCGGGGTCACGGCTCGCGCCCGCCCCACCCCAATGGTTCGTCCCCATAGTCGCCGGCCCCGCCCCCGGTGCTCCGCCTCGCCCCTCGGGCCCCGCCCCCACCCCGGAGTCCCGCTCCGGGCCCCCCCCCTCCCCCCCCCCACCGTCCTGCCCCGTCGCCCTCGCCTCGCGCCCGCCCCCCTCACGGTCCCCGGTGCTCCGCCTCGCCCCGTCAGGTCCCGCCCCCTCGGCTCGACCCAACCCCCGCATGCCCCGCCCCTGCAGGGTCGGGCCCGCCCCCCCGCGGCCTCACGTGAGCATGGAGACGCCGTGGGGCGTGGTGGGCGCGCTGTGGCGCCGCATGTGCGCGTACATGTCGGGGAAGCTCTTTTTGATGTAGGCCTCGGCGCTGCTCTCCCACACGGTGCCCACGCGGAAGCCCTGGGACGGGTGGTGCAGCTGCGGGGGCAGCTCGTCAGCCCGGGCCGCTGTCGCCCTGGCCTCCGGCTGCCCCGCGTCCCCAGGGCTCTCGCCCAGCTCCTCCCGCCGCCGCCGCCGCCGCCGCCGGCCCGACTGGGGCCCCTCTGGGCGCCGAGAGGGGGTCAGCGGCACCCCTACCCCACCCACTCGGTGCCAGGAGCTCCCCAGTCGTGATGTTCCGCGACATGGCCCTCTCTCTGTCCCTGGGGGGCAGGATCGCCAGGGTGAGGGCCGCTCTCCTCAGTGCCCACTGTCCATCTCCAAGCAGACCTGGCCCCGAGCCCGAACCCCAGACCTCCTCCTCCTCCTCTTCTCACCACCTCCTCCGTGGCTGCCCTGGGGGGGGGGAGGGGGGCGCCCGCGGGAATCCCTTGGGATCAGGCCCCCCACACCTGTCCTCCCGGCCCTTCCTGCCCCAGTCGGCCCTGTACTGCCTCTTCTCACCCTGTTTCTCTGGTCTCCACGCCACGTGGGTCTGCAAATCCCGTGGCTCCACTTTCAGAACCACCCGGAACCCCGCAGCCCTGCTGGCCGCTCCTCCCTGTCCTGGCTCCCCAGCGCCACCCACAGTCTGCAAACTCCTAAGGGATGAGCGAGTGGTGACACTGACCCACGCGTCCTGATGTGGCCACAGCCCTCCGGAAAAGCCGGACCCTTGTCCTGTGGAGCGTCTAGAGCAGTCCTGTCTGGAACCTTGCGACGAGGAGACCCTGTACCTGTGCTGTTCTCGGTGGCTGTTGGGCACTTACACTTAATTAGATGTTGAAC
Organism: Neofelis nebulosa; assembly: GCF_028018385.1. Classification (NCBI taxonomy): domain Eukaryota; kingdom Metazoa; phylum Chordata; class Mammalia; order Carnivora; family Felidae; genus Neofelis; species Neofelis nebulosa. The sequence continues at coordinate 169,664,621 of NC_080785.1, forward strand.
GTGGCCGCGTGGGAGCGGCTAGCACATCACACAGCGCTGGGCCTAGGCTGTCGTACCAATTTACAAAGATATGGGGCTTAGGGTGTAGCACCCCTCAGGACACAGCCGGATCCGAACAGTGGGAGCTGCTACGGGACAAAAACAATTTCTCCAGCAAACACATTTTTGGACAAGAAATAAGTGGAGAGGAAATGTACCCACAGTGCCTGCGTGTTTAGGACCAGATTCAAACAAGCCATGGGGGGGAGAAAAGACAACTGGGAAAAGGGGACGCTGAGGTGTGTGAAAGCTTCCAGAAAACTGGTGAAATGACAGTCCAGTGGCTGGGACTGGCCTGGGTGGCTGGGAGTTGACTTAGGAGCTGGACAATGGGTTCATCCGTGGTGCTCACTGCTCCCTGTTCAGGAATAAGCTTTTTCATTAAAAACAGAGAAATATGTAGACTGGGGCACACCTCTGCTCTGCCCGCAAGCCGCCAGGGCTCCGAGAGAAAGTTCTGTCTCAGAAAGAACGGCTTTAGACACCCTGCAGGACCTGCCCCGGGGCCTTTGCACCTGCTCTGCCTTCTCTCCCATCATTCCTCCCTGATCTCTACATAAAAGCCTCTCGAATGTCACCCCCTCCCAGAGTTATATTCGTCACCCTCGTTTCAGAAAACGCCCCTCCCGGGACTCCCTGTGTTCCCACTCTGCCTCATTTTTCCTTCCTGACACTTTATAGCCATCTCACACACCAATCCGGCGTGCTTCTCTTGACCGCGCCACCTCTCCCTGGGGCACGGAGACCTTCTTCGCCTGTTTGGTCCCGGCCGGGTCCCCTACGCCTGGCGCACACACCGAGCGCTCGACACATGTTTTCAGGAGCAGGTGGCTGCCGGCGGCTGGGTCTGGGGGCGGGAACCGGGGGAGTGGGAGACCTCCCGGCCCCACGGCTGCCCACCTTGGGGTCATGGATCCCCGACAGCTCCTCGAAAGTCTTGTCCCCGACCATGACGGCGGCCAGGTTGGCCGTGTAGCTGGACAGCACGAGCAGGCAGAAGATGGCCCACAGGTTCATGAGGAAGCGGCCCGTGGGGCACTTGGGCGTCTTGCTGGAGACCGTGCGTCCGAACAGGATGGCGTAGCAGAGGTTGAGCGCCGAGGAGTAGGAGAACACGGTGGCCCGGTTGCGGCCGCGGGGCGTGAGGCCGTAGGGGCTGCGCCACTCGTACAGCGTGAGGAAGAGCGCGGTGAGGTGCAGGGCCGCGAAGACGCCCAGCCACATGGACCAGTGCAGCGGCCACGTGAAGGCGCCGATGGGCGAGGCCGTGTCCCGGGCGCGCACCATGATGCCCAGGCTGGTGGAGAAGAAGGGGCTGCTGAAGTCCAGCACCTGGGAGCGCGCCGAGTTGATGCTGAAGCTGGTGACGGCCATGTGCGCCCTGCCGGCCAGCAGGTCGCCCACCAGGCCGGTCCAGCGGCCGTCCCGCAGGGCGCCGTACTTGCCGTCGGCCACGATGTACAGCTCGAAGTCGAAGGGCGCGTCCTCCGCCAGGCGCTCCAGCAGGTCGATGCAGTAGCCGTAGCAACACTTGCGCAGCGCCCGCGGCGCCGAGCCGTTGGCCAGGGCGGCGAACAGCGCGTCCAGCGCGGCCGAGCCGTTGGTGCCGGGGGCCAGACACAGCCGCCCCGCGGGGCACTGCCCGTCCTCGTCGGGCTCGCGGGCGAACACGAACGGGTGCTCCACCAGCGTCACCACGCGCAGCTGGGGCCGGCCTCCGGGTCCCGGCGCCGGCGGGGGCCGCGCGGCCGCGCCGCCCGGCTCCGCCTCCAGCCGCCCGGCCCGCCAGCTGCCCACCGTGGCCCAGGCCGGGGCGCCCCGCGGGTCCTGGCGCAGGCTCCACACTCGGAAGTGCCGCGACACGTGCACCTGGGAGGAGCCGGTCACCCACACGGGCCCCGTGCGGCCCTGGAAGGACGTGTTGGCCAGGAACCTGGCGGGGGGGCGGGGAGGGGCAGGGGGAGGGGCACCGTCAGGCAGCGGGGGCCGGACCCCTTGCCAGCGTGGCACCCGCGCCACGGGGGGCGGGGACGGTGCCCCCCGGCCCGAAAGCGACGACTTCCCCGGTTCTCATGCCCGGCGAGGCCGCCCGGCTGGTTCACTTCCCCTGCCCTGCACGCTGCCCCCAGAGCGCCCTAAGCCCCCGCCTGCCCCTCCCCCTGCCCTGCTTCCACCTTAGGGTCAAAACCCGCTTTCTCGGGAGGATACGATGCCCGGTATACAGCACGGACCCAACAATGGTGCCTTTCCAGACTCACAGACGGGACCCGCACACCCCTCACTCACCGTGCCAGCAAGCGGCCCGAGGACAGGGACCCGGGCGGGCGTGGGTCGTGGCAGTCGACCGTGGCGGGGGGCAGGGCGCGCTCCGGTTCCGCGCGGGCCGCGCTACCCAGGGCGCGAGCCACCAGCTCCACGGCGTCATGAATGGCGGCCTCCAGCGGGGGCCGAGCCACCTCGCCCAGCGCCAGCAGCCCGAGGGGCAGGCCGTCCGTGGGCAGTACCTCAGGGGACAGTGGTGTGCCCAGCAGCCAGCGGGGCCCCGGGGGCGCGGCCTGCAGCACCCGGAGGGCGCGGGCCGCGTCACAGCCAAGGAGTGCAGCCACGGGCACTGGGGCCGAGCCCCCCGTCGGGGCCCCCAGGGGGGCCAGGCGTGCCTGCAGCCCCGCGGCACCCGGCTCCGGCCGACCCAGGTCCAGCACAAGCTTTGGGGCCCCGCCGGCCCTGGCGGTCCAGAGGGCCACCAGCCCAGCAGGGTCCCGCACGCGGCAGAGCACCAGGCCGACGTCCTCCCAGGCATGGGCCTGCAGCACAGACACCAGCACGTCGAGCAGCATCTCCAGGGGGCTGGCCCAGTCCAGCTGCAGGTGGAACGGATTCTGGAAAGGGGGTGGGCACAGTTAGGGCTGGCGACCTGTGACCCACCGCACCCTCCCCAGCCCCACGAGTAGGTGCTCGATAAATAGACGTCCTCTTTAAGGCCGGGCGGCGTGCCTGCCTCCGCCAGCCCACCCCTGCTCTAAACCCTCTCTGTCTCCCCATTACCATCAGCACAAAGCCCAGCCTCCTTGGCCTGACACTCAGGGCCTACTCGCTTGGCTCTGGCCACCCTGGTCGCACCCCACTTTGGGGCTTTGCGCATTTCCCAGCTGGAACACCTCTTCTCTCTCTCTCTCTCTCTCTCTCTCTCTCTCTCTCTCTCTCTCCCCGGCACCCAACTCCTACACATCCTTCAAAACCCAGGTCCATCACCCATCCCCTATTCAGACTTCCCTGGCCAGCCAGGGGCTGAGGGACTCCTCTATGCCCTGTGGCACCCAGAAAGTTCTCCGGGACTTGCTCTTAGCCTGTGAAGGATGAGAGAGAGGGCAATGACAGACACCTAAGGCGAGCAGGGTGTTGCCCGGGTGAGGACAGGATGCCCAGGGCTGAGGCTGCTGTTCAGTCCCTGGGGGTCCAAGCGAGTCCTCCCAAAAGACCGACGTAAATAGCAGGGGCTCTGGTCCTGGAGGCGGCAGCAGAGGGCGCCACAGGCCTGGCTTTGAGTTCTGTATCTTTCCCACAAGGTCGGCGCAGGGGGGCCCCGCCTCGAGGCAGGGACAGCGGGGTTAAGGAGACCCCAGGCTTCCTCTACAGTCGAGGTCTCCCCTCCCTGAGGAGAAGGACGGCCTGGAGGGGCTTCAAGCTGCGTTCGGAAGGCGGGAGGCCCCTACCAGTCCCCATATCTCTAGGTTGGGCCCCTCCCTGCTGTCCTTGTAAGGGGGCCTTTCCCAGAGGCACCACGGGGGTCCCCAGAGCCCTCTCAGTCACCCCTCATCCGTATCCCGCTTTCTGCTTCTTGGGGCCCAGATCCAGGCCCAGAGGCGGAATCAAGGAGAGAATAAACTCCAGAGATGCGGAGGGAGAGGTCTGACTGACAGGGAGGGTGGCCCGTCGCAGGGAGGAGGCTGGGGAGACCAGCAGACCCCGGAACTGCACCCCAGAAACGGGCAGAAAGACCCGCTTCCCCTCCCAGCCCGGGGCCCTGCTCGGTGGGGCTGGGGGGCGCCCTCGGACCGGGGAGGGCTTCTGGGGCCCACAAGGGCAGCAGCCACGGTGGGGAGACCCCATCACCAAGGCCCAGGAAGGGGGTCTGCGCAGGAGTTGCGGCCCCGCCAGCCCCCACCGTCCCCCACCGCCCCCCTCCAGGGGGGCCTCGAGTGGGTTTGGCCATCCTGGGTCCAGAAGCATCGCACCGGGTCGGCCGCCGTTTCTGGGTCCCCGCGCCCTAGGGGGCATCCGGGGTCAGGAGTCCACGTCCCGCGAGCCCCGGGGGCTCCTGTGCCAGCGCCCCCCGGCGCCTCTGGCGTCGGACCCCCGGCCCCCGCCCCCCCAGGGCGTCCCGGGGCCTCCCTCGTCCGGCCCCCGGGCGTCCCCGCGTACCGGGTCTCCGAGGGGCGCGCGCGCCTCCCGCCGCAGCACGCTGAGCACGGGGGTCTCGGCGGCGGCCGCCAGGAAGTGCAGCTGCCGCAGCTCGGGCCGCGCCCCCGGGAATGCGAGCACGGCCCGCACGCCCGGCGCCGCCAGCGCCTGGCACAGGCCGCGGGCCAGTGAGGCGGGGTCGCGGGCAGGGGGCGCGGCGGCCACCAGCTCCAGGCTCAGGTTGTGCGGCAGCCGCGGCGCCCGGGCGGCCCGGGCCAGGGCGGCGCGGACGCGGGCGCGGGCGGCGGGCGCGCGGGGCAGGAGGGCGCCCAGGCGCACCGAGCCCCCCAGGCGCTCCGGGACGCCGCACGGCTGCGGGTGGCCCCCCGCGGGCCCCGGCCCCGGCCCCAGCGCCAGCGCCAGGCCGAGCCACAGCGTCCGCACAAACTCCATCCCAAAGTTGCCGGCCGCGCCGCGGGGCGGAGCCGCCGGGGCCACCGCGCAGGAGGCGGGGTCTGGGGCCCGGCCCCCGCCGCTCGCTGCCCCGCCCCCCCGCGGGGCAGGGGCATCCCTCCCCCGCGCGCCCCCGCCCCCCACGCCGCCGGCCGACCTGCGCCCGCCCCCGCTCCGTCCGGTTCCCCAGGGTCGGCCAGCCTCTAGGGAGGAGCGGGACCCACTACCCAGGGCGGGAAACTGAGGCTCAGATGGCCACGCCGCGCGGGGGTGGGGGTGGGGTGTGGTCCCCAACCACTGCTCTTCCCAGCTCCGTGCCAGGTGAGTTATTTCCCCATTCTACAGACGAGGAAACCGAGGCTTAGCACCAGGAAGGGCATTTGTGTCCAAATCTGTCCCCACACTCATCCCCGTTCCACCGCAGAATCGCTCATGCCCCAGCCTGGGAACGCTGCCCGTTGATGTCAGGGGAGCTGAGGCCCAGGAGGGGTCACACAGCAATACTGCCCACCTCCAGCTCTACGTAGACCAGCCCATTCGAGTGCGCTCTGACGTTGTGTGCACCCTGGGGAAACTGAGGCAGATCACGTCTGATAGGAACCTGCAGGGTAGATCTCTTGCCTTCCAGTTGTGGGCCGGCAGGTAACTTGGAGCAGAGAACTCCTCACCCTTCAAGACCCAGTACCAAATGCCCCTGTTCTGAAAAACATTTCTTGCTGGTCACCCAGAAAGATACAGAACTTCCTCCCCACCCCCAGTGAAGCCCCCCACCCCCACCCCCCACGCCTACGTGATCATATGCCGTCAAACTTTTGTTGGTTTATCTGCTTTATTTAGTGGCCACCTTCCCTGCTCAGCAGTGGGAGGGCAAGAGTGGGTCTGGCTTGCTAATGTGGTCTCTGATGCTCGCACACAGTGGGCACTCTATAATTGATGCTTGAGCTCAGACGGGACAGTTACATCACCCTCCACTGCTCCAGAAGCTTCCATAGCTCCCTGCCCTCTACCATCCCCCTAGCCTTCTCCCGTGCTCTGACCAGGTTCTTCCCGTGACCCTGGCAAGCAGCAGGTGCTCAATAAACACTGGCTGACCCAGGCCCACCAGCACCCTGCACGGAATCCTCTCAGCCCGTCCTCCCCAAGGTGGGGGGGCGGGGGGGGGGAAGTGTCCCAACACCCCTCAGGGCACAGAACATTCCCGTGCTAATGAGCCAATCTACACTCGGCTGATTCTTCACACACAAAACCATCTCCTTTTGGAGCCAGTGTTACAGAGGCAGGAATAAAAGTCCATCAGATAAATAAAAATGCCAAACGGCAGCCAACAGTGTGGATCCAATTTGGAGATGAGCGTCCAGAGCTGCGTGCCGGAGTTCCGGCCAACAAGGCCGCCGTGTCCAGCCACTTGGCCAGCCACCCGAGGACAGGGAAGGTCCCAGGTTGCAGGCTTGCACCCTGACCTGAGTCACCGCTGTCCTGCCAGGGGCCCCTGGCACCGGGGAGCCCACCCACCTGCCCTGGTCCTGGCTGAGGCACCAGGAGGTGAAGAGCCCACAGGCAGCGCCCGGGCTCTGCCCACTCTGTGGCGAGGTCCCTCTGACAGCACGACTCCTCAGGACGAGGGGCCCGTCCTGGGTAGGGGACGGTCCCTCACCCCAAGCCAGCTCAGCGGATGCCAGCTGGCCGCCCTCGGCCCTCTGAGGGCTCACGCACACGGTGGGGGGGGGGGGGGGGGCTCTGAAGCTGCCCGTTTCCACTACACTTCTGCCTTTTCTGTATCATGTCCCCCCGGTCAGGGGCCGGGACAAAGAGCCCAGACTCCGCGGGAATCTAGAACTGCCACGTCCCACCTGTGCGACCCAGCATCAGTGCCCTGACCACCGTGCCTCAGTTTCCCCATACTTACAAGGCGATACTAGTTCCCATCTCCCGGCTGCCATGCAGATTCAAGTGAACACACGGGAGGTGTTTGTCCCAATCGTGGTAAAACGTGTAATAAAATTTAACACTTTAACCATTTTTTTTTGGTTTGTTTGTTTTTGTTTTTTGAGAGACAGAAGACAAACTGGGAAGGGCAGAGAGAAGGAGTGAGAACCTCAAGCACGCTCCATGGAGCCTGATGCGGGGCTGGACCCCGGGAACCACGAGATCACGACCTAAGCCAAAAATCAAGTCGACGTTTAACCGACTGAGCCACCCAGGCGCCCCTCATCGCGACCACTTCCAAGTGCACAGCTCAGTGACATCAGGCGCACTCACACTGTCATGCAGCCGCCCCCACCATCCATCTCCAGAACTTTCCATCTCCCCAGACTGAGACTCTGTCCCCAAGCAGCACAGACTCCCCGCCCCCTGCCCACCCCTGGCTCCCCCAGTCTGCTCCCTGGCTCTGTGGATGCGACTTCTCAGGGGACCCCCTGTGCGTGGGGTCACGCAGGACGTGTCCTTCTGTGTCTGGCTTCTGTCACCGCGCAGTGTCCTCGGGGTCCATCCATGTGGTGGCAGGTGGCACTTTCTAAGGCTGGATCACATTCGGGCGTGTGGATGGACCACGGAGTGTCTACCCTTCGTGCGTGGACGGGCACCGGGGGTGTCTGGTGACTAAGGACCGTGCTGCTGTGAACGTGGGTGTGCAGGTACCTCTTTGCGCCCCGACGTGCATCTCCTGCGGGTGAGAGGGAGCCCGGACACGGGAGTGTGGTGAGAGCCGGGACACAGGCCTGCCGGAGCACGGGGAGGCCCGATTTCCGAGGACCCTCCAGACCGTTTGCTACGCCAGCACCCGCCCCACGTCCCCACCAGTGCACCCGCGGTTCCCTCCTGGAACACTGCCGGCAGGCACCGGGTGTCGCCGGCCTCTTCCCCTCGGCAGTGACTGTGCAGGATTTGGGGTCAGCTTGTGCTACAGAACGTGCACGTGAACCTCAGCCCGGACCTGATGCTTCGCCCCGTGCCAGGCACCTGCCGCACGCCAGCTGTGCACAAGCTCTGAGGCCTCCCTGCGGACCCAGAAGGGCCATGTCCCGCTTTACAAATATGGAAACTGAGTCTGGGCCCGAGTGCAGCTTCTCTGAGGCTGCAGTGACCAGATGGAGAGGCCAGCGGGGACCAAGTGTCCGCTGATGCTCTGGGGCCTGAGTCAGATCACAGCCCCCCCGCCCCGCCCCTCAGCCCTGCAGGAACCAGGAAGGTCAGCTGCCTCTGCCCCGGGCCAGAGGGCGGGAGGAGTGACACGGCAGGAGGAAACCCCAGGACCCACGGAGTCAGCAGCTGAGGGTCCAGAGTGGTGCTGGGCGGCAGGGGGGGGGGGGGGGGGGGGGGGGGCTCTGACCCTGTGAATCTTTGGGAGGTCAGGGCAGGGGAACAGCACCCCCGAGGCAAGAATCCAGAGCCAGGAAGGGCGGCCTCCAGATGAAGGTCGAAACGCTCAGCCCATCTCGTGGCCACCTGCCAGCTCCCTTCCCAGCACCCGGCCCCCAGAACCAGCAACACATCTCCTTCTGAAACGTTTACTCCTGGAACACGTACAGGCAGCCAAGGGCATGGAGGCACGAGGGCACAGGCACCAGGGGCTCCGAGTGACCCTCGCTTGGGTCTGGGCACCAGAGCCTCAGTCAAACCAGATCTTCCAGACTTTCTGGAGACCCGAGGGTGAGGACAGCCTGGGCCCAGCCTACAGATGGGAAAACAGAGACCCTGGCACTGTGGGGAGGGGGCTGGCACCCTTGGGACCCTGGCCAAGCCCCTCCCTGCCCTCCGCTGCTGCTGGGAACCCCAGAGGCCCAAGGCCTGCTGTAACCCCACTCTGGCCTCAAGGGGCTGATGGAGCCCAACTGAAAGCTGGGGGGGGGGGGGGGCTTACAACGTGGTGTCCCCCATCTCATGCCCTATCAGCTGCCGTGTGGCGAGACCCGTGGCCAGAGGAAGGGGCCGTCCCTGAGCCCAGGAGCGGATCCGAGCTGGGACTGCTGGTTCCAGCTCCAGGTTCTCCAGCACCTGCTCGATCACGTGGGCTTTCCAGGTCATTAAGCTGAGCTGTCAGAGGTGGGCAGCCTTCCGGAAAGTTCTGAGGCTATGGGGCCCACGTGTCTGAGCTGGGCTCCAGGTGCCGGCTGACCACTGGCCACATCCCCAGGGCAGGTGTCCCTGGCCTCTCTCGGGCCCTTTTAGGGCAAGGGACGTTCTCATCGGGCCGTGTGGGCACACGTCCTTCTGGAGGACTCTGGCCCAGAACCGCCACCACGTGAGCCAGGCTGGGGGCACCCTTGCTGGGAGGCCATCAAAGGGATGGGACCAGTGGGACCACACTGCGCTCTCTGAACCGTTCCTGCCCCGGGTAACCTCCACCCGCACCTCAGAAGCCACCCCTGCCCCAGCACACCCTCCCACCGAGTGTGGCCTGGTCCTCACGGTCGAGCGAAAGCCCTGGGGCAGCCGACCAGTCTCTGAAAAGAACCATGACTTCTTGACACGGAGTTTTAAAAACCGGACTCAGGGGGCTCTGCTGAAACAGGTCCCGTTAGGAGTCCTGGGGCACCACGCGGGACCTGGGGCCACCCCCTGCCACCGCCAGGGCACACAGAGGGTTGAAGAGAAGAGGCTTTTAGTCCTTTTGTTAAAGACAGAGCAGCACCAGAAGCCACACGGAGGCACCGGTGGCCAACACGTGGTACACAAAGCTCCTCGAGGGGGCAACACGTCCAGGGGCCGCTCGGCGGGCGGGGGGCTCACTTGGCCGGCCGCGTGATGATGCGCGTGGAGAAGTCGAACAGGTCGCGGTTGACCTTCCGCAGGTTCCGCACCTCGTCCTCCAGCTCGGCCACGCGGATCCGCAGCTGGTCCTGGCCGCCCAGGACGCTCTGGGGGAGGACAGGGAGCCGGGTCGCCTGCGGGTCCTGGACGGGGAGGGGACTCGGGGGCGTCCCCTGCCCGCCCCGTGGCCCCGGCCCACCTTCTCCATCGTGCTGCTCATCACCGCGTGCAGCTGGTCTGCCCGCTCCAGGTGGCTGGGCTCCGAGCCCTGCAACACAGAAGGGGCCGCGTGGCGCCCAGTCAGCAGGGGCAGTGGCCCTGCCGGGGAGGTGCCTTCCTGACACCCGCTGGCCGAGGGGACGCTGAGGTTTGCGGAAAGGAGCGCCAGACGCCGGGCTGGGGCGCGCGACGTCTCTACTGAGGTCACGGGCTCCAACCCCCCGGCTGGATGCGTGCAATGTACTCCCAACGCGGCCCGGGGGCAGGGACACCCGAGGCCACGCCGTGGGCACAGCGCTGGGCCCTGATGGTCGTGCAGAGACCAAGGTCAAGGAGGCCCAGGAGACGGGCCGGCCGGTCAGCCGAGGCCTCCAGCCCCGGAACACCGTGGGCTGGACGCCGCGACTGCTGCGGGGAGGCCATCTGTCTCCTGCTGGACAGCGTCCGGGCACGCAGCCCTCGGCACAGCCAGAGGCCAGCTGTCTGCAGGAGGGCTCCAGACACCCCAAGGGGCTTGTGCAGTTCACGGCACAGAACGGTGGGCGGAGCACGGCCCGAGCGTGCCAGGCAAGGACCTGCAGAGCAGGCGGGTGCCCCCGGGCCTGGGGCGGCAGACGGCCCATCCCTGGGGGCTCCCCTCCCCCCCCCCGCGGCCTCCCCGTGGAGAAGCGGCCGGACACACGGTACTTTCAGGCCAAGCTCTGCTCCGCAACGCGCCCTCGTTCCGAACGCCCTGGGTTTCCTGAGCTCACCTGCCAAACCCCCGCCTGGGCTCAGTCGCCAGGTCAGAGATGCCCCCTCACCGGGAGCGCCGGTGCCCGAGGCAGGTCACCACCCTGAACCCGACGGAACGTGCAGAGCTGGGCAGAGGAAGGTCTTCCCGAGGCCCAGGGAGGGGACGCCTGTGTGGGGACGGGGACGTACCTGCTGGTGGAGGCCCAGGCGCAGCGTGAAGCCCCCTCGGTGGGGCTCATCCCCGTGCTCGGCGCCCAGCAGGTGCTTGTTGAAGTGGGGCAGGGGCAGGCCCGGCCTGAAGTCTGAGCTCAGCATGCTGAGCGGCGCCAGCATGATGGAGGCGTTGGTCACAGGGCCTGTGGCAGGGCAGGCCGCGGTCCGAAGCCGCCCCAGGCCACGCAGGCGGCTCCCACGGGCCCCCAGTCCTCACCCCCCAGCTGTCCAGGAGCGGCACCGCCCGGACCCCGGGCCTCTCCTCACAGCACAGGCCCCGGGGCGGCCAACTCGCCGGGGGAAAAACCGTGGTGTGGACACACCGGCGAAGCCGCGTGCCTTTGAGAGCCCCCGGAGGAGCTGGCTGCCCGGTGCCCCCGCACCCAGGGCGCCTCACCTTTGAGGGTCACCGTCCTGATGCACTGCTTGCTTTGGACGTCCCACAGGCGCACGGTCTCATCGTGGGAGCCGGAGAGCAGCACGCTGCCGTCAGTAGACACGGACAGGCAGGTCACCTGGTTCCTGGGGACGACGAGCCCCACAGAGGGCGGCACAGGTGACCCCAAGCCGAGAGCCCGAGCACGGGGCCCCTCCCGCTCCTGGCCCCGCCCCGCACCTGTGCCCTCTGAACGCCTTCCCGCTGTCTTGCTCCGGCTGGAAGGTCTTCTCTCTCTGCCCAGGCTGTGGAGGCCAAGAGGGCCCGGGGCCGCACCTCAGCCCGGGGGCCCCAGGCAGCGGGGCGGGGGAGGGAACCTGGGGTCCCACGGCCCACTGAGCACCCCGGCCCCGGGCCCAGGCACCCCCTTCCCCCACCTGTCCACTCACCCAGGTGCAAAGGTCGACCTGGAAGATGGAACCGTCGCTGCCGCCACAGAACAGGTGGTGCTCGGCCAGGTCCATGGTCACGGCCACGATGGCCACGTCGAACAGCACAGAGAGCAGGAGCTCGCCCGACGAGACCTCCCACAGCTGGGGGTGTGGGTGCGATAGGAGCTCTGGCCGCTCTGGAGCCCCGGGAACCGGGGCCGCAGCCGTGGCCCGGGGGTGCGGAGAGACCCAGCCTTCCCAGGGGCAGAACTCGCCTCTCAGGCCCATGACCCCTCCCCCCACCTGCTTTAGCCGCCGCTGGCCCCCGCCCACCGCAAAGCCCGAAGGGCCAGCATGCCCTCAAATCCCCTGAGGTCTGGCCAGGGAGCCGCCAGGCACAGGCAGCCAACTGGGAATTTCCAAGCCGACGCAGGCCTGGACCGTCCACCCTCTGGCCGTCCTTGAGGCGGGAGGCATCAGGGGGATTAGGAGCTGTCTGGAGCTGCCAGCCTGGGGAAAGGAGGCGACTCACTGGCTCACGCTGGCCAAGAGCCTGCCAGCTGCCGGGACATGACTCACAGATCCACTTGGGGGAGGGGGGTCCCTACCTTCACCGTCTGGTCCAGCGAAGAGGTGGCCACCCGGGCCAGGGGCCCCCCAAAGCCACAGTGCAGGTCTGTGATGGGGAGGGTGTGACGAGACCAGACATGCCGGGGGGCTGGGGTCCTGGAGGGGTCCACCTGCAGCACGCTGTGTGCAAGAAACAGACCTCGGCGAGGGGGGGGCGGGGGCCCACACCCTGATGCCCCCGCCTGGCTCTCAGCCCCCTCCCACCCTGGGGCCCCGGCACGGCTCTTTCCACGTGCGCTGGGGCCAGACCCGACCCGAGAGGGCCCGAGGCCCCACCTGCACAGGCTCCACACCAGCACCAGGCAGTCTTTGCCCCCCGAGAGGAAGTGGCTGCTGTCCCCAGTGAACCGCAAGCACGACACATCCTGATAGTGGCGGCTCAGGATGACCAGAAGGTTCCCCGTGGAGACCTGTGGAGGGCGCACACAGGTCAGGGCAGGAAACGGGCGCTGCCCCCGCCCCCCGGCTGCCAGGTCACACGGGGGCGCTGGGGGGAGAGCCTGTCTACACTGACTGTCCCAGCGCTCGGGTCAGGGGTTCACGGCCAGGGTGTCTGGGAGGAATACTGAGGCCTGGTGGGAGGCCATGCCTCTTCCCGGCTGTCCTGCCTAGGACATCCCCAAATGGATGATGATCTTGTTGGAGCTCCCACCCCCTCGTCCACAGTCACCCTGACCTCTGAGCCCTGTGCGTCAGCTGGCTCGAGGACCCCTGTCCAGTGCGGGACAAGGCCGTCACGTAACCATGGCGTCCGGGGAGGGCAGGGGCTTGTCTGCATGGAGGAGAGTGACAAGGCCACAGAAGAGGCTGGTGAGGCCGTGGGCCCTTCCCTCCAGAACCGGCCAGACCTGGGACCCAGGAGCGGGAAGTCCCCGTCTTCAGACGCCACCACAGGGGGATGGGCCAGTGGCCGGGGGCAAGGGGGAGGCCCCTGGAGGCACGGACAGGTGAGCCTGGGAAGGTGGGGTGGGCTGGGGGGCCAAGACTCTGTTGCGAGTTGACCGGTGTTCCCCTAATACCCAGATTCACGTTCTAACTCCTGAGACCTGAGGCCTTACTTGAACACGGGGTCTTTACAAGTCTAACCACACACCAGTGGGTGGCCCTGAATCTAACCATTGGTGTCCTTACATAAGGAAAAGCCGGAGAAACACACAGCCTCCCCCTGAGGCCCCTGCTCTGAGCATTTCCAGCTTTCCTCCCCCCTCATCCACACAGACAGAAGGGGGGAAAGGTGGACAGTGGCAGATACCGGAGTCAGGTCCTCAGGCGGAGTTGCTGCCTTGGGTTGGCTGTGGGGGGGGGGCGCCCCCTTGTGTCCATGGCCTGCACCGGTCAAGAATTCTCCCGGAGGGTGAGGGAGCCAGGGTCAGACCACAGAGCCCACCAGCCAAGACCCAAGACGTCCCTCATTAGAGACGGAAAGGGGACATTGATTTCTGCCCACGTTCCCTGCACCAGGGCAAGGATTTCTACCATGATGGGCAACCTTTGAAGAAACCCCCCCCCCCGCCCCAGTTTCCCTCCCTGCACCAGAGCAACCGCTTCCTCGTTTTAGAATCATTAAAAATCGTTAAAATCATTAAAAGCCTCTGGGGTGAAATAACTAAGCCCCCTTGTATCTCTGTGGCCCTCAGACCTCTGGGGGAAGTACAAAGGCCGTTTTACAAGTGTGGACAAGGTCAAGAAAGGCAGAGCGTGATTATGTGTCCATCTTCTGGCTCCAAACCCTGTGCTGTCTGTGCAGGAGGTGACGCGGGTGTCCCCCGCCCAAACATAAGCAACTGTTGGTGACAACACGGTCTAATTAACCCAGCGCCCTGAGACCAAATCCCACTACCTTGGTTTTACGCCTGCTCTTACCTCCCACAGGTATATGCTCTCTGCAATCCCTGCCAGGACATACAGGCCATTGGGCGATGTGGTCAGACAGGTGACAGGTCCAGGACACATGATCTTCTGCTGGAGCTGGTCCTAGAGAGACATAAGAAGCCTCTGAGCTTCGCGTGGAACTCGGAAGCTAGGGGACAGTGGGGAGAAAAGTCCGAGAGAGCTAGAAAGAAGGGCAGGAACAGGGGTGATTTGAACTAATCAAGGGTCATCAAGAAGGCACCTGATCCAGCCCAGGCTTTGCAGGCTGGAGGGGGAGGCCTGCAGATTGCTGGATCAAAGCAGAACGGTGCTCACTCTGGGTGGGGGTAGGGGTGGGCAAGCCACAGAAGGTCCAGGAAGGAGCTGGAGAGCTCAATGGCCAGGCGGCTTGTGCCACAACCCCGCCTTCCCTAACATCCAGCCTGTGATACTGACGGTCAGTTTTCTCATCTCTTTAAAGGGAAAACTTCCTGAGTACGAGCGGACCACACCAGGTAAAGCCAGAACACAGAGCTTGTCCCGAGAAACTTCAGCTGTCAGAGCCAGGCAGCAAGAAACTTCAGTGGCTGCACGTTGGGTGTTTATAAGAAAAGACCAATGGGCCCTTGGGATGAAGGGTAGTATCTCTTTGGGAGGGGGGGGGGGAATAAATGCATGACTCTCCTGGGCCTCTGATATTCACCTTCCAAGAACAACAGACCCGTGGAACCCCCACAGAAAATCCTTTTTTTCCCCCTTCTCCTTAAATGAGCAGCAAACAAGTTTATTAGGGTGTTAAGATCAGAAAGCTCTCTTTACAGAAAGGGAGCATTCAAGAGCCAACACTCTGAAAGTCCTTTACTTAAACTTCGCTCCCCAAGCTCCCTCCTACTTCCCCAGCCCATCAAGGGTGCCTGCCGCACAGACGCTCCTCACTGTCCCCAGTGGCCCACCCTCAGCCCAGCGCCAACGATCCCACCCAACCCAGAGCGAGCCTCCCTCCTCGCCAACCGCCCCCAGACCCGCGCATGCGCAGCGCACCCTAACCGAGACCACCCCGGCCCCGGTTCAGGGACCCCGCGGGCCCCACCGACCCTTCCCCCGACCCCACTCTGGGGCACCCCGCGCACTCTCCGACGAAGCCCGGGCCGGGGCGCGCGCCGCCGCACCTTCCGCTGCAGCTCCCAGGCGCTGATGTAGTTCTTGCCCAGCTGCGCCGCCAGCAGGTACTCGCCATTGAGCAGCGCCAGGCCGCGGGGTCCGGCCTGGCCGCCGCGGTACGTGAGCAAATTGGCGCCCGAATGCAGCTCCCACACGATGCAGCTCCACAGCTGGGCCGCCGAGTCCGTACACACGGCCACTTCCATGGGAGCCGCCATCTTGCCTCCCCCCACCGCCCCGGAAGTACGTCACGCCAGCGAGACTCCGGCACCTGCGCCGCGGCGGCTAGAGCGGCGCCCACGTCTCCTCGCCCGGGCTGGCGCGTGACCACGTGCTCCAGAGGGGGCTAGATCCCCGCCCCGCGGCGGTGGGGGCGCGTGCCGTGGAGTTGGTGACCGTGGGAGGAGACCTCGCCCCCAGAGAGGTGGGGAAGTCGGGGCGCAGGGTCTCCTGCAGAGAACTTCAGAGCCCGGAGGTCTCCTGGCCGTTTCCGCTGGGCGCCTTTGACCAAGTGACACGGTCTCTCGGGTTCCTTTTCTTTTTTTTTTTAATGTGCGAATAGTAAAGTCCCGAGCTCGCAGGCCTCGATAATCATTTGCACGAAAAACGCGCACTGCGTACCTAACCTGTCTAGCTGAACGCCCCCGGGTCCACCGTCCGCTGCCCCCAGACCCCTCTTCTCTGGGGCCACGAAGTGCACCTGTACATTTCAGGAACGTGGTGCAGGCCAAACAAGTCCCGATCTCAGTCTGAGGGGCGCCTACCCTCCACTACAGCTGCCGGCCCCAGGCCGGGTCTCCAAACAGCGCCTTTCAAAAACGTGGAATTAGTTGGAAACCTGTGAAGTCAATCCACTTAGCCGGTGAGGCCTTGGCGTCTATTCCCAGCGACACTGGAGGGTGCCGGATGCCCGGGGTCTGCAACAGTGCCGGAAGCGCCCGCCCCAAGCTGCCGAGGGCGTTATGGGAGCAGGTGTCCTAGAGCAGGGCGGAGACCGTGCGCCCCCAACCCCGCTTCATATCCAGGAGACGATGGGTGGACGGAGGGAGGGAACCGCCTGAGCGAGGAACGGGAGCTCGGGGCGTGGGGTATCCGCGGCTCCAGCCCCGACCGCCAGGTGGCAGGCGCGAGCCTCGGACCGGGAGGCCGGACCCGGAAAGGGCTTTTGCCCACGGCGGCTGCTCCCAGCTCTGGGGCCACAGCAAGAAGCAGTTACGGGGATAGGGCTGCCACGGGGGACCTGCCTAGTTTGGGGGTCTGGAAGAGGGGCTTCCGAGAGCAGGTGTCACTTGAGCAGGGAATTAACAACTTGGAGGGAAAGGTGGGCAGAGGAACGTGCAAAGGCCGCGAGGCAGACCGTGGAGGATGGAGCTGGGCAGTGCAGGGCCTTTCAGCCAGTGGGTAGCCTGGATTTTATTTTATCCTGGAGGGCGAGGATCCATTGAGAACTTAAGGACTCTTGTAAATTGACGTGAGGAGAGCCGAGTGTGCAGGGACCTCCTAGTTCCGACAGGTTGCAAATGGAACCAGGTCTCCCTGATTTCCACCCTCACATCGAGTTGATGCTCCTAGGTCCCTCAAATGTGTGTTGTTTTTTTTTTTTTTTAATTTAAGAAAAAATTTTAATGTTTATTTTTGAGAGAGAGCTTGTGCGAGCGGGAGAAGGGCAGAGAGAAAGGGTGACACAGGATCAGAAGCAGGCTCTGCGCTGCCAGGAGAGCCGATGCAGGGCTCGAACTTGCAAACTGAGAGATCATGACCTGAGCTGATGTCGGTGCTCAGCTGAGCCACCCACGCGCCCCCTCAGATGTTATTTTAAACACTGGGTGGCTCAGTCGGTTAAGCGTCTGTCTTCTGTTCAGGTCATGATCTCCGGTTCATGAGTTCAAGCCCTGCGTCGGCTCTGTGTCTCCCTCTCTCTCTGCCCCTCCCCCGCTCACACTGTCTCTCTCAAAAATAAATAAACATTAAAAAAAAGAGAAAAGTGTGAATAAGAAAAACAAAATGCCTGGAATGCTAATTTACGCTTTTCAGACATTGGTTTCCCAAAATCAAATCTTTGAATCCCGAGTCCCTGGCGCTCCGTGGAATCTGGTTTGAGAATGTGTTTGAGAATGCCACTGTGTGGCTCCCAGGAGTGGACCCTGGTGGCCTTTCTTCTAAACATCAGCTCAAGGCTTCAATCTGCACTTTTTTTTCAATTTTTAAAAATTTGAGAGGGAGAGAGAAAGAGAGTGTGAGCCTGGGAGGGGCCAAGAGAGAGGAGGAGACAACGCAACGCAGGCTCCAGGCTCTGAGCTGTCAGCACAGAGCCCGACATGGGGCTTGAACTCATGAACCGAGAGATTGTCGTGACCTGAGCCATAGTCCGGACACTCGATCGCCACCCAGGCGCCCCTTGAACCTGCACTTCTGAGCTGTGAGGCGAATCACTGTGAAGTTCTGGGCCTCAGTTTCCCCACATGCACAGCTACTGCAGCCACTGTAGTTTCCCGTAGCTATGGGATCTGGGTCCTGGGTCTGCGTCTGCTTCCAGGAAGTCTGGCCTGGAAGTCTCCAGATCCCTGGGATCCAGGACACAGGGGCAGGCCCAGCAGATGTGGGTTGCAGAACGACCAACTGTGCAGACGGGTGCCAGAGTGTGAGGGGGCAGGCTTGATGCCCGGAGGGCGCTGGTTGCTGGCACTCAGGCAGGGGCAGGCCCAGGCGACAGCTGGATCGCAGTCCTGGCCCCTCACAGGCCTCCTTCCCCCTCCTCCCCTCCCAGGAGGTCAGAGGTCACCCCACCCCCAGCCCAGCCAGCGTGGAATGAGGACAGACCAGTTGTGTCAGAAGAGAAAGGCTACAGCCACACTTTGGAGGGGGGGGGGGCGTCCAGGGACCACCCCTGTCGCCAGACCTCCTTGGTGCCAGCTGGATGCCTGGTCCCAAATCCAAGTCTGTAGTGTGTGGCTAGAGGGGCAGAAGCAGGATGGGGGAAACCGAGGCACAGATACGGTTCCCCCACCGCCACCCCAGTAAGCCCTGAATTCTTTTTTGTTTTCGAGAGAAAGAGAGCGCAAGGGAGCGAGGGAGGGGCAGAGGGAGAGAGGGAGAGAATCCCAAGCAGGCTCCACCCTGTCAGCACAGAGCCGGACACGGGGCTCAGTCCCACGAACCGTGAGATCATAACCTGAGTGGAAATCAGGAGCCGGACGCTTAATCGACTGAGCCATGCAGGTGCCCCTAAGCCCCGAGTTCTCATTCGTTATTATTTTTTCATTATTGAGCACCTCCTGTTTGTAGGCAGTGGGTACACACTGAAGAAACAAACCGAACCCCCTTTCTGGCGTCCTGGCCCACAGGCCCCTTCCCAGGGCAGCCCCGTCAGGGCCACGCGTGGTGGGAAGGAAGGCAGAGGACTCGGTGAAAACCCTCTTGCTCAGGCATCCCTTCCGGCACCGGCTCCGAGGCCTGGTGCCTCCGAGCCCAGGTTCCCTCAGCTCTGCTGGCTGAACGCGGGTCCCCACGTTACCTCCAGGAGCCTCCCCGGCCTCCTCACAGGCGCGGAGCGGGAGGCCAGAGGGACAGAGGCTGCCGGGTTCTGGGAGGCGGGGCGGGCAGTGTCGGGGCCTGCCGCCTCCCTGGTCCCCCAGGGGCCGTGTGACCTCAGGGGCTCTTCAGCGGAGGAATGAAGGGGGGCACCGGCTGGGCCAGTTTGCAAGAAGCAGTGTTTTCCCTTTTTAAAGGATTTTTCTTTATCTCCCGTGTGTGAAGGGGAGGGGCCCTAGAGGAAGGTGGGTGACCTGTCCTCAGACCTCTCCTGGCCCCCGAGGTCCATGGAGGCTGGGCCCAGGATGTACAGCTGACTCACTTCCAGCAGGTGCGGAAAGCGCGTGGATAAACCGGGGCAACCGCCAGCTCGGACCGGAGGGGTGGCTGGCTGTCCCCAGTTCCTGGTGCGGCCTTGGGGGGCTGACCCGGGCGGGAGGGGCCGGCCAGGGGGAGGTGGGGGCGTGCCCGCTGCGGGCCTCGCTGACCTTGAGCCCGGCACAGCCTATGCGCGGGTGTCACGAGGGCGAATGGAGCGGACGTCCCAGAAAATCTCTCCCAGACACAAAGCTGCGGAGCCAGTGTGGTTTGGGTTCGGAGGCAGGGCGCCCAGGGGCCCCCTTCCGTCTGTGCGGAGGCCCGACCCCACCCCTGGGGTCTGGTTTCTCAGGCCGCACCAACGCATCCTACAACGTGAAACCTCGAGCCAAAGCACAGAGGGCGGGAAGGCAGGTGGGGGCAGGCTGGGCCCTGCTCCAGTGGGGGTGGGGGACTCCACGCGGGCACCCCACACGCGTCCGGCCAGTCGAGCTGAGGGGCGCCCCGGGTGGCCCAGAAGCAGAGGCAGCAGAAACACAAGGCAGAGTGCTGCGGAAGTTTCCAGACGGATGAGGGACCGGCAGAGAAGGCCGCACCCAGGGGGCCTAGGTTAGAAATCCCACAGTGACAGTGCGGGGGGCCAAGGAACCCTGCAGGCGGGAGAGCTAGCCTGGGGGTAGGGGGGGACAGGCTGGGAGGCCCGGCCCTGCCACCGAGGTCCTCCCCCCAAATCCCTAAAACAGCCTTTGTACCAGGTCCCCAGGGATGTGCAAATGGCCACACACTCACTCTTAGAAGGGGGATGCTGAGGAATGGCTTAGCCAGGGCCCATCCCCTGGACACAGCTGACATTTGGGGGGGGGGGGGCTCCTGGGCCCCACCCCTTGGTGCCAGGAGCTCCCCAGTGTGACAACCTCTGATGTTCCCCCCTCCCCACGAAAAAAACCACCACAGGACACATTTTCTGTTAAAAGTCAGAAGTGTTTTGTCTTGTTTTAATACCTCATCAGCTTTACAGGGTTACAATTGTCTTAAATATTTTTGAAGTTTAAATACAATCTGCATAATAATGTTATAAAATGTAAACTTTCAGTGTTCTTTTAAATTTCAAAATCACACACCTTTTTTTTCTTTCTTTCCTTTTTTTTTTTTTTTTTGGTCTTTTATCTTTTTTTTTTTTTTTTTTTTCCCTTTTAATACCTGAATGTTCTGCAAACACTGAAGTCTTACCAGGGCACGACAGGCCGGGCCCGGCCAGAGGTAGAGTCGTTTTAAACCATTTTTTTTTTTTTTTTTTTTTTTGGAAGTTTTTTTCACTTTAACCTGAGTCCTGGCGCGGTACCCACGCCGTCTGACAAACCCCAGAGAAACTGAAATTTCTGTCAGGAATGAAAGGCTGAATTCATGTTTGCCAAGAAAAAATGCAGAAGCAAAGTTAAGGGGGAAAAAAGAAGACAGTGGGCAAAAGTGATACAATGAAAGTGGGTTTACAAATGCAGAGGAATGGAGACTACCGCGCCTGCCCGCCCCTGCCCGCCCCCAGACAGCCCAGCCCCCAGCTCCGGGGGTGGGCACACGGAAGATTCTAGAAGCAACACCTCCAGCAAGACAGCCCCAGGGAGCCCCTCTCCGCCCTGAGTCTGGGGTCCACCCGCTCTGGAACGAACAGTGCACCAGCCAGGACACAGCCGCCCCCATCCCCACCCGGGTTTGCGTAAGGGAGTGCCCATCCGCACCCCAGAAAACCTCCCCTTCCCTAAGCCCAGAGACCGCAGTGGCAGGGGGCTGAACGCGGGCACCTAAGGCAGAGGCAGGGGAGGGCCCCACCGGCTCGCAGGCCCACAGCCGCCTGGCTGTGGCCTGGAGGCTGGGACCCGGCCCCGAGCCCCGCCCAAGCCCCGCCCCCACCTGTCCCTACAGTCACCACTGGAACAGCGGGCCACACCCTGCGTTACATCCGGGAGGCCACACCACCCACAAGACACACGTGGACGCACGGCACACGCACGAACAAAGCGGGCGCACAGGCTTTCCAGGGGGAGGGGCCCCACAGGCGGGGGGGGGGGGGGGGAGTCGAGGGGACAGGTGCACGTCCCTGCGAAGACCCTGGGCCAGCCGCAGAGGGCCAGGCCCGGGCACGGGTTTTGGCATCAAGAGTCAGACCTGAGGTAGGAAGAAAGCGCTGCAGACACCCCGCCCCCCCCACGTGGGCCCAGGGCGCCCACGGGGCAGTTAGGGCGGAGGAGAGAAGGGGCAGGGGCTCCCAGGTTCTCGCGTGGAGCCCGACTGTGCCTGGGGACAAGGCATCCCCCTCCCACAATGATTGTGCTACTGCAGTGACAGACGGGAAGGGCAGAACCTTCTAGAAGGAAAAGCAGAGAGGAAACCCCACTCCTGCCACCCACTCCTGAAAGGGTGGGGTGTGGGGGTGTCAACGACCCTGAGATATCCCAAAGAAAGGGGTTGCCTTCCAAACACACACCAAAGCCCCACATAACAGAAAACCAGACCTGGGGGGCTCAGGACCTCCCCCTGCCCCCAGCTCTCCAAGGCTACAGGGTGATGCCTGGGTGGGGGAGGCTGGGAGGCCGCCAGGCTGGCACTGCCCTTCAGCCTCCTGAAGCTGGGCTCCTGAGCCCAAGTAGAGAGTACAGCCTCGCCCCGGGAACAGCCCAGCCACCCCCTCCCCAAATGAAAATCCCGCACCGTGTGAAAACACTACCCAACACCACCGGGTCCACGGGGACACGGGACGACAGGGCAGCCAAGAAAGTCCCCAGACCCGCCTGGGGCAGACACTGCCGCCTCCTGAGGCCCATCACCAGCCACTGCAATAGCCCCCTCCCTCCAGCGGTGCCCCCCTCCCCCCCACACCCACCTTCTAACCAGGAGGACGGGGCGTGTGGGGACCTGGTGTGGTCTCCATTCAGTTACTTTAGTTCCTGCAGGGAGGCGTGGCCCCAAGCAAAAGGGGCCAAGAGAGAAAGGCGACAGTTAAGGAGAAGAGAATTGGGGGGGGGGGGGGGTTCAGGATGCCATGGCCCCAAAAACCTCACCCTGAGCTAAGCCCGGCTCACCCCGTCCCCAGTATGGATCATCTCCCAGAGTAGCCCTTTCACACGGGAGCCCCCAGGCCACATTCATCCCTGAGACAGGAGCCCGGGGCCGGGCAGGTGGAGGGAGCGCCCTCCCACGCCGAGGTCCTTCACCCTGCGCTTTCTACTGGAGACTTCCAGCCTCTGCCTGCTGCAGCGCCAGCACGAAAAGCACAGCAAACAAACAGGACCACGGATGTCACGGTCGCCTCGCCGGTCACCGGTCTGAATTCACGCCCGCCCCCACCCCCCCCACCCCCCGTAGCACCTGAGTTCATCACCTCTCCTGGCTCTGGGCCTGCCAGCTGCCCACTGCGCTACAGGAAACGCGCAAGGAACCCGAATCAGTTACGGGAAAATAAAAAGGGTATTACTTTTCTTTTCCTTTTTTTTTTTTTTTTTTTGCATTTTCAAGTCCAGTTTCCCTGAATGAACACAAATATATAGATATATATATATATATATCCTTTTCCTAAGGTTTGATTCCTCCCCCAAGAATAAAATAGATTATTTACAAAACAAAACCCCGAAACCTCTTAAAAACCCTATAGAGTTTGAGTATCACTGTTTCTTTAAAAAAAAAAAAAAAAAAAAAAAAAAGTTCCCAAAAAGCAACGAGAAAAAAAACTCTACTGATCGTGGCTCAGGGGTTTCATTCAACACAAGGAGCTGGGTGTGGTGTGTGATGAATGGGGGAAAAAAAAAAGGCAAAAACAAAAAAAAACAGACAAAAATGAAAACACACAGTGCAGAGATGTATGAGGTAAACAGGATTGGCCTCCCATGGCAACTGGTCCAAACACACCCCAGACCCCAGACCCCAGTCGGTCGGTCGGTCCGGCAGGGCTGCAGGAAAGCCTAGGAGATATATGCCTCTCTCTTTTCCGATTTCCTTTGCTGTTCTCACAATTCGTGTCTCTGAATGTCCGAAACCTGAGTAATTCAAGTGTTCCTTGGTTTTCCCCTGTTTTATTAAATTTTCTTTATATATATATATGTATATATTTTTTTCTTTTCTTTTTGGCGTTAGCTGTGGCTCCTTTGTGGATACCTCCCCTCCCCACCCGTATCTTCCGCCGTCCCGGCCCCTGCGTGGCCCACCTCGGCCCCCCACCCAGGCAGGGGCGGGGGGGTGGCAGGTGGGGAGTGGTGCGGTTAAGGCAATGAGTTATTTGAGGTAGAAGACGTGGCAGGTGTGGACAAGCCCGCCGGCCCGGCCTGGCTGCCCGTGCTGCTGCTGCTGCTGCTGGTGGTCCCGCTGGTCCCTCCCCGGCTGCCACCACCACCGCCTTTGCTGGGAGCGGACGGTGGCTGAGCAAACAGCACTCCTAACGCGAGGACGGGAGGAGAAACACGTCACCGAGTCGAAAGGTCCTGAGCACTGACACCCCACAAAGTCACCCACGGGGGCTGTGGGGACACGGAGGCCACAGGTCCCCCCCTTCTCCGTCCCTGGGAGTCGCCCTCCCTTAGCAGCGGAGCCGCTCTGTGTCCACGGCACCTCCTGGTGGCCCGTGGGAGCTCCTGGCTGACTACTCGGGTTGTTTAGAAGGAACTCGTCAATACCACCTGCCACAGGAAGAGCGCGACAAGGGGTCTGCCTTCCGAGCAGCTGCTGTGTGCCCAACACCGGGCCACGGATGCCGTGCGGACTACCTCACTGCGGTCTCATATGGGCTCCGGCCGGCCGGCCCGGGGGGTCGGGGCGACCCGGGGCTCCCGAGTTAACGGGGAGACAAGCGCCCAAGGACGGCGTGGGGCCCGGCTGGTCCTACCTGTGTACATGATCCCGTTAATCTCCACCGACATGCTGATACTGTTGCTGCCGTTGGGGCTGGTCAAGTTCGCAGCCGAGTCCTGGCGGCTCTCGCAGGCTGTGGGAAGAAACACAGCCATCTGTAGTCACACACACGTCTGTGCGAGGACCTGCTTCCGTCACCCCCGCTGGACCTCACGAGTCACCGAGCGCGGACCGGATCTGTCACCGGCACACACAGTAGGTAGTCAATAAATATTTACCGAGGAAGAACGTATCTGCCTAAAACTGGCTTTTCTCATGATGACGGGTCTTAACGGCCACAGAGCCGTCTAGACTTGACTCGTTCCATCCCCTGCCGATGGACACACGAGTGGCTTCAAGGCTCCACTATCACAAGCAGCATCACGCCAGTGACCGCAGGGAAGCGCCCTCGGCTACATGTGCTTCCCGGAGCGTCTGCGGCAGATCCCAGGAGAACAACTGGGTCGCAGGGCAAGAATGTTTTCTATTTTGGAAAG
Organism: Neofelis nebulosa; assembly: GCF_028018385.1. NCBI lineage: Eukaryota > Metazoa > Chordata > Mammalia > Carnivora > Felidae > Neofelis > Neofelis nebulosa. Next base: position 169,689,103 of record NC_080785.1, read on the forward strand.
AGGTTGCCCAACTGTCACCTCCTTAGACTCCCACCAGCGAGACCGGGTGGGCCCACGTTCCCGTATCCTGACCGACATTCGATACTATCAAACTCCGACGGGCGTCTCCTCACTAACGCACAGATCCCTGAGTCGGCTTTCCACATGAACTTACTACTCATCACCGCTGCCCAGGTCTTTTATGGGGTTAGCTTTTTTTTTTTTTTTCCCCTTATTGATTTGCAGGCACTCTTTACATATGTTGACTACGACGCCCTTACTTTGTTACGGGCGCACGCAGCAGGGAGGGTTCGGGCGCCGGGTTGGTACCTTGGCTGTTGATGCGGATGCTCATGGGCAGCTGGGCCGTCATGGCCAAGAAGTTCTGCTGCAGGGCCCGCTGCACAAGCCGCTGCTGCTCCTCAGTCACGAGGGCCATCTTCTTCTCAGGCGGCTCCCCAGACTCCAGCTTCTCCCGAAGCTGCTCCAGGGCGGCCGCCTGGGCCGCCACGGCCGCCTGGGCCGCCGCGGCTTGCACCGCGGCCGCCTGGGCGGCCACCACAGGGTGACCCGCCAGGGAGACCGGCAGGCGGCCGGGCACCGTGATAGGGATGGCCGAGTCCTCCTCTAGACGGGAGAGAAGAAGAGTCGGTGGGCAGGAGGGACCCGCAGCGGCCCGGTGCGGCCCTCCGCCCGCGGCAGGACCGCGCATGCGCCTGGACACCTCCGCTGACGGGGTGCGCGCGTCCTCTCCGCGGAAGCAGACAAGCGCTGCCAGATCTAAGGTCAGCCTGACACCGGGTACCGCCGCGACGGGAACGACAGTGTCACAGTCGCATCCAGCACGGACGTCGCACAGAGACGCTGTCACAGCACTTGCTGCGGACAGCAGCTGGGAAGTGCCACGTGTCTCGTCTGACGCGCTCGGCTCCAACCGCCTCCGAGGCTGTCTCGACACTCGCGCGCCTGCCTCCACCCTCTTACGGCCGCTTCACGGGGGAGGCAGCTCAGAGGATGTGGAAATGTTGCCAAAGCCACAGGGGGTGGGGGTGGGGGTGGGGGTGGGGGGCGCGGAGCTGGGACTCGAACCCAGAACCAGCTGCCAACCATTCAGCTCCTCTGTGGTCGAAGCAAACGTTCCCATCGCGGTTTCTACCCGCTGGTCCCACCGTGACCTGCTGCCTCTTCTTTTCCCGACTCTTCTGCCCATGCCTGTCCCGGCGCTGCCTGCATGCTGGGCGCCGCCCCCCCCCCCCCCCCACCTCTGCCAGGGTCTTTGGCACTCTCTCCTTTGTCCCCGTCTTCTGGGCTCACTCAAACACCACCCCAGCCATCAGAAAACCCTCCTCCCTGCCGGCCAGCACCTCCCCAGCTCCCGCATGAGGCCTCACGCCTGGCGGACGTTTATACTGACTCGTGGGCATCACCGGAGCTTCCCAGGGGTGGGGGTAGGTAAACTGAGGTCCACAGAGGGCTGAGTGACGCTAGTGGGACCCCATTCGCCTAGGATCTGACCAGGCCTAAGTCGTGGGGATCACGCTGGATTCCCCCCGGCCACCCCAGGTGGCAGGTGAGAGACACGCAGGGGGCTTCGCCTGCTTGAGGCCACACCGCCACGTGTGCCGTTGGTGTTTCTGTGCTAGGAAGGATTCAGAGGCTCGCTGGGTGAGAAGGCTGTGATCGGCTGGTGGTGCCTGCCACGAATGGGGGGCTCCCTACCAGGCATTCGAAAACTGGGCCCGCTGCCTGCCGGGGGCCAGACACACCAAAGGCTCTCCTTCCACAAACCCACAAAGAAGGGGTCGCTTTCCCGTTTCCCCAGCAGGAAAGCCGGGCCCAGGAGGGGCCAGTGAGCTGCCCAGACACACCCAGCACTAGATTCGGGGAAGGTTGAAGGGCCAGTGGAATGGGCCCACACCACACCCGTGACGGTCCCTGCTGGACAGTGTTGAGAAGGTCCTGAAGCTCAAAGGGAAAAGAATTCAGCAGTCAGCTAGTAAGGTCTGCCGTGGGCAAGGGACCGGAAAAACTCCGGCTGTCAATACTGCCGCCCACAGGCAGAACTCGGGCGACGCTACAGTAATTTGCTAGTAACACCGGCCAAGGGATTGGGAAGGAACCGGGCGCCCAGTCAGAAACGGGTGCAGCAGCTTGGACTGGGGAAGCGGTGCTCGATTAGTAATGTCTGCCGCGGGCACGGGCTGGGAAACTGTTCAAGATCCTGAACGATTAGTGATGTCTGCTTGCCCTGAGGTTGGGAGAAGGGCCCTGCTTAGTCACGCCCACTGGGGGGCGCAGTACCCAGAGGGGGTCAGAAAGCCCCGGCCGGAGCAGAATGGGGTCTGGGCCCCAGGGACGCGCGGCCCTTACCTTTCTTGATCTTGGGGGCCGGGGTGATGGAGCTGCCGTTGGTGCTGGCGGCCAGGCCCAGGGAGGGCACGGGCAGCTTGGGCGAGGACAGCATGCCGTGGGCCCCGCCCGGCGAGTAGGCGAACAGGGAGCCCCCGAAACTCTGGCGCCGGCCCTCCCGCCGGTTGCTGTCGATGGCCGCCTGCAGCTCGTTGGGGTTGCTGAGGCCGCGCTTCTCACACTCGTAGGGATACAAGTACTTCATGTACCTGCGCCAGGGGCAGGGGCAGGGACAGGATGGCGCCGGGGCCCCCCAGGACCGCCCTCGCCAATCCCGCCACCCAGCCGAGTGAGCTCGGGGCGGACCGTCCTCAACCCGCACCCTGACGTCAGGACCGGCTCTCCGCGGCCGCCCCGGCCCCTCCCGCCCCGAGCGCCTCCCCTATGCGGGGCGCCGGCGGGCACTCACTGGGTCCGCAGGGTGAAGGCAGCGCTGGTGATGGACGTGGGCAGGTTGAGGCCTTTGGTGATCTCCCTCCACAGCTTCTTGTTGATGACCTCCACCAGGCCGCCCTTCTCCGTCACCAGCACGTACAGCATGAACAGGTCAAGCACCTGCTTGGCCATGATGGGGATGCGGTTCACGGGCGTCCCTGCAGGGGCGGAGCAGGGAGTGCAGGTTAGCGGGGGGTGGGGGGGGGGAGGGGGGGGGTGGGGCAGGCAGAGCCACAGGCGCAGCAGACAGCACGTGTACAGCCAACGCGCCTGTCCAGAGAGGTCTCTCCTGTCGCGGGCACACGGGCGCAGGATATCCTCTGCGGGGCCTCAGCAGCTCCCCGGCCCCGCCCCCTCGAGGCCAGGAGCTCTCCAGTCATGACAACCACAGACATCCATGTGTCTCCTGGGGGTAGAATCGCCGGGGGAACCCCCCCCTTGAGAGAGCACAAGGAGGCCCGTGTCTCCATCAGAGGCTCACCCGGGGGTACAGAGACCCGGGACAGGCTGCGGGGCCAACCTGGGGACGTGTGTGAGAAACATGGCACTCGTGTGGCTCCATCAACAAGCACAGTGGCCATAACAACCCGCCTGCGTCCCCGAGGCAGGTGCCCTCCAGGTCCCGGGGTTCCCAGGGGTTTGCAGCCGTGAGGAGGCAGAACTTGGCTAGTCCACCCTGCAGCTGAGAGAGCGGGGTGGCGGGCTGGTCCCCTTTTCCACCCACACCGACCCTCATAACTGATGCCGTCCCTGTCCTCCTCACGTGCCCCTGATGCAGAAGCCCGTGGCCCGGCCTGTCTGGCACCTTCTCGGCCGAGGGTGAGAAGCCCCCTGTTTCGACTCTCCCTGCCGCTGAAACTCCTCTACCATCTGGCCCCTGGCTGCTGTCCTGGTCAGCTGGGGTCGCCCGGCTCAGATCCCCTGGAGCCGTCTGGCACATGGCGTGGGCTCAGGAAACAACAGTGAGATGTGACCGGCCCGTGTCACAGCCTACAGGGCACGTTGCCGCACCCCAGAGATGGGCCAACGGAGGCCCCGGGCTGTGGCTCCTGGAGAAGGGCCAGCCCGGCTTCACGTGAGGGGCCGGCCGGTCCACACTCCTGGGACCCTGGTTCCTGGACCCCAGAGCCAGATGCTCTGGGGTCACCTCCTGCCACTTCTGTCCTTTCCAGGTTTCAAAACCCCCACTAACTGAGGACAACCCGGAGAGGGTGGAGAAAGCTGGATCTCAGACTACCCCCGCTCCCCCCCCCGCCCCCGACCGACCCTACCCAAATCCATTTTTCAGCCCGAGCGGGAGAGAGGAAAAAGCGACAAGTGTCAGGGGGCTCACCCAGCCCCGGCCCACCTGGGACATTGGTTCAGGTTCTGCACTGAGAAAGAACAGAAAGAATCACACAAAAGATCCTCTGGGGACCCCGCGCCCTGGCTCTGCACGGGGCCTGGACGGATGTTTACAGAAGGAGCAGGGTGGAGAGCAGAGAGGCACCGGTGGAGGACAGGGGCAGTGGGGGCAGCAGGGAGATAAGGAGGGTGGGGAGGTCTTCAAGGAAACAGCAGGAGGGTGGGGCGCAGCCAGGACCCCTCCCGCATTCCCAGCCCCCAGAGACTTCTCAGAGCCTTCTCCTTTGTGACGTGAAAAAAAATTACTTTCTCTGTGTCTGGAGTGAAGGAGGGCTTGTGGGACGCAGGGCATGGTGTCCGGGGCCCCGGGGGGGGGGGGGGGGATCTAACGCACTCTCAGCCCCAAAGCCTGCCAGTTACAGAAGGGGAGGGTCCAAGAAGATGGCAAGGGAAAGGGGCACTTGGGGCTGGGTTCTGAGGGTTGCAGAGGAGTTTGTCGCTCCCTGCCCTCCAGGGGAGCCCGGCTCGGCAGGGATGGCAGAGCTGGACGCCGACCCTCACGGTCCCGTGTGGCCCCCGCCTCACCCATACCCAAGGGCGGCTCACGGTACTTCCCGACCTCCAGGACACCAAGCCCAGTCTCGGGCGGGATGAGTGGGCTCTGGGCCGGAGAGCTCGGGGCCCCACGGCAGGGTGGTAGGGGCGGGGGTGGCGGGGGGGGGGGGGGGGGGGGAGGGGGGCTCCGGCAGGTGTGGACGGGTCGATAAAGCAAGTGGGGGAGGATCTCTCTGACCACACGGTGGGCAGTGGGCCCTGGATGTGACTGGTCCCAGTGATAACAAGGAGGGGGCCCCCACCCCAGGACCGGGTCTGGATTCCCCCAGCCCCGGCACGGGAAGGGTTAATGCGAAGGCCGCAGCCCCCTGCCCTTCCCTTCCGCTGGGCGGCTGGGCCTGTGTTTACAGAGGCCGTTCGAGAGGGAGGGGCGCAAAGAGGCCCTGGACAAAGCCAGCGGCGGCCGGCCCCTGCGGCGGCCCCAGGTAGACCCTGCAGCACCCCAGCTGGGCCCGCCCCTTCCTGCCTCAGGGCTCGGAGGATGCATCCCCTCCCCGGCCTCAGTTTCCTTCCCTGAACGGCCCACGAGGCGGGCTGTCTAGCAGGCAGAGGAATGAGCTCCACTGTGCAGTGGGTGCCCTCGGGGCCCCCGGCCGGCCAGGCCTCTCGCCCCGTGGCAGCTCAGAGCCGAGGCCACGGCCATGCGTGGGGGTGCGGGGGACCCCCTGGGGTCTGGGTCTCAGCTTCCCCACCGGGACGTCCACCCAGACCGGTCCCTGCCCCTTGGGCCTTTGCTCCCGGTCATCTTCCTGTTCTCCAGGCCTCGGTCACCAGGCATTTCCCGGCCGGGCTGTGTTCGGCATCCACTGCACCCCAGACCCAGGGGGTGGGACGGGCTGCAGAGGCGGGGGCTCGGCCTGGTACGCTGTTGGCACTTCATAAACGCAGCCCTGTGCTCAGCATGTGTGGGGTGCCGCCACACAGTGGCAACTGTTCCTGGCCCGTCTTACAGACGGGGGAACTGAGCCCCCCCCCCCCCCGCCCCGCCCCTATAGGCACAGGGGAGGGGCCGGGACTGGCCTTGCACCAGCAGCCATGGAACACCAGTGTCAAGACCACGAAGGCCGGGAAGCCAACCCCAGGAACTTCTATCCTATTGTCCCGGGCCCCAGCTGCCCTCCTGGCCGTCCACCTCTGCTCCCTGGAGGCCGGCTCTGCTGCAGGGGACCCTGGGGGTGGTGGGTGGGGGTCCCTGGGAGCCAGGACTCCATCGCACCACGGGTCTCGGCAGCAAAAAAGGCCTGACTGACGGTTCTGGTTTGGGGACCAGACACCTCCTACCCAAGGACCTACCCCTTAGACGCTCCCACCTGTGCCTCCCCCATCAGACCCGACTGCCAAGCAGGCGCCAGTCCCCAGGACCCCCGTGGGCGAGCCTCACCTCGCTTCTGCATGAAGCTGAACAAGTCGTCCAGGAACTCCTTCCTCTTGGGGTCCCCGTCCAGTTCGTAGAGCTGTGGGGTCAGGGAGGGGAAGGGTCAGCCGGTGTCAGCGCTTGGGCACAGGTGCCACATCCCCACTGAGGGGCGGCCGGCAGAGGCAGGTCCAAGGTCCTGAGGCCCCATGGAGCTTAAAGAGCCCGGCCCCAGTTTCAGATGAAGACACAGGAACCTGCGTGTGTCTCCCACGGCGGTTGGCCCTGCATGCCAAGCCACATGCTGGGCCCCTTAGAACAAAGGTTGAGTCTCCTGCAGCCCTGAAGGGCAGTGCCCAGACCCAGGGGTCTCCTGAGGCAGGTCCCTCCTGCTGGCCCGCTCCTGGAACCCCAGGTGTCCCTCCAGCACCTCCACGGGCTCCTCCGTGCACGTGTCGGAACCCTGCTTTTTTGAGGACACCCCCCACTGGATTGGGCCCCCTCGTCTCCCCCTTAACTAACGACACCTGCAAAGACCCTGCTCCCCACAGGAGCTCGTTCTCGGGCCGGGAGCTGGGTCTTGACATGTCATTTGGGAGACACCATTCGTCCCAGACAGACAACGCCGGTGCAGACAGCCAGCACGCAGAGGCCACATCCTGGTGCTGCCCCCCGAGAGGCGGCTCTGTTTTGTAGATGAGGAAATTGAGGCCCAGAGGCAGGCGAGAACCCAGGGCCCGGGAATGTCAGGGCCCTTCGGCCCAGACTCTGCCCTGGGTTCTCCAGTCATTGGGTGAGGGGCTCAGGGGTCCCCGGCTGCATTGACCACCTGCTCCCAGGGGCCGGCAGCAGAGGTGACTGGAGAGTGGAGTTGGAGGGGGGCGGCGGCAAAGAGCAACCTTCACGTTAAGCCCTGGGGAATGGACCCAGAGGGATCAGGCCTGTGGGGGGCCTTGAAACCACCAATCAGCCCCGGCTGGGACAGTCCATCATTAGGGCCCAAGAACACGCCAACGGCCAGCGCCTGCCGCCTGCCACATCCCCGGGGGCTTCAGAGGCAGAGTCCCTGGGGCTGGCCGCCCCTCAGCCTCCCTCCCCTCTCTGGGGTTTGGTTCCCCCATCGGTGGAACAGAGACAACAACGCGGGGCCTCCGGGCACAGGCCGGGGTGGTCCAGGCTGAGTCTTTGTCTCTGCCCTGCCCCAGCCAGGCTGGCCAGCTACATTCCTGTGCTGATTTATGGTGGTCAGGGAGGCCCCACGCCTCCCCCTGCCTGAGGGCGTGTGGCCTGCAGGTGGACCTCGGCCATCGTCCCCTGCCCCGTCCCCGCCTCTCCCGCCCACACACCCTGCCACGCACACCCCCCTCCTGGGACCTCACACCCACTCTCCTCCCTGACCCTTCCTGCACCACGCCCCGTGGGACTACACGCTGGTCGGGTCTCCTGTCAGCCCGCTCGTGTGGGATGTGGGGGCTTCGTGTGGTTTGTCACTAGTGTCTAGGTGGGGTCAAGCACACAGCAGTCGGTGAATAAATGGTCGTTCGGTGATCCCTGACTTGCCTCAGTGTGGGCCAGCCTGGGCAGAGGGGCATCACCACGTTTTGGAGTCTCGCTGGAGACAGCAGGTGTCCCCAGGTTCACCTCCACCCGAACCCCCACCTGTGCGATCTTATCTGGAAATGGGGTCGTGGAGGATGTGGTCAGTTAAGCTGAGGTCGTACTCGGGATAGGGTGGCCCTAATCCCACAACACGTGTCCTTCTAGGAGAAGAGACACAGCCACAGAGAAGGCCGTGTGAGGACGAGGCCACAACTGAGGGATGCCAGGGGCCGCCGGCCACACCAGAGGCGGCAAGAGGCAGGAAAGACCCTCCTTGGAGCCGCGGGGGAGCATGGCCCTGCCCCACCTGGATCTCGGACATCTGGCTCCAGAATTCGGGAAAACAAATTCCTGCTGTTTTCAGTCGCACAGTCTGTGGTCATTGCTACGGCCGCGCACACAGGCCCCTCCTGATAGGCGGCAACATCTGTGAGATCCTGACCTGGGGCGGGGGGAGGGGGGGTGTCCACCCTGCCTGAACCTCCCTGGACCCGGTCCCGAGAGACCTCAGTGCCCCTCCTGCCTCAGTCCTCCCATTCGCGAGGACAGCTCACCATAAACACGACAGCTTCACCTGGAGCTCCAGGAACCGTTGTGACCCCTGTATCCCAGGCGGGGAAACTGAGGCTCAGGATGGAGACCAGCTACCCCGAGACCTGGCAGCTGGCTAGGTGGGGGAGCTGTTAGCCCCCAGGCCAAATGGTGGGTGGACAGGCCTGTGGCAGGGCCCGGTCAGACCCCCGTGGGGCCAGGGTATTGTTCGAGGCCGTAAAGGGGGATGTGCAGGGCCCCCGGCTGCCGGGGGGGAGGCCGCTTTAACGGCTGGTGCTGTGGGCAGCCGACAACAAAGGCAGGCAGTAAAGGCCACCCCAGCTTTATGGGGCTCAGGCCCCAAGTTCCGCTCCCCTGCTGCCCCGGCCAGGCCGGAGGGACGGGGGCATGGGGGGCGGTGTCCGGGCCCCACTGCAGGCCGGCACGCCCACCGCCTGTCCTCACGAGGCTCCAACTCACACCGCGGGGACACAACACATCCCGCGCTCGGCCCAGGCCTCTGCCCCACTTGAGGTGGGCCAGGCGGCACTGAAACCAGTTGCCTGCCACGGCCGCAAACCCAGGCTGGACACCCGCGAAGCCGCCGGAGCCCCTCCCTCGGGCCGAGGGCTGAGACAGATGACCCACGCCGGTCTCGGGCTCTCGCCCTGGCCCCGCCTGACCTAGTGGCACCAGCCACCCCCCAACGGCCCTGCAGCCCACGAGGGCCCCGGGGACCCCCCCCACCCCCCCTACTTCCTCCAGCTTCCAAACCAGTCCCACGTCTGCGCCTTTGCCCCAGCAGCGCCTCCCGCCTGGACCGCCCCCGCTGGCTTCTCGAGTCCCGCTCGCTCCTCAAACCTGCCCCCCCCATGGGGCCCCCGCCCCCCGGGGTCACGGCTGCTGCCCCGTCTCCGTGGCACATGCTCTGCTCCCATTGGAACATGTTTACTGACCGTGGGCGACTTTCTCGTTTACTGACGCTCTTCCCCTGCCCTCCCACTGCCTGAGCCACGTGGATTTACACACGGGGCTGGCCACAGGCCTGTTTGCCCCAGCAGAAGGTCACATAGACCCTGTCTGCTTCGTCCCCAATGTCTACAACCGGGTACCAGGCGGCTGCCTAACACACAGGCCTTGATTTCTCAGTGTGCCACGGGATGGGGCCGCTAACCCTTTTCCAGATCTGTTATGTGCCCCACAAGGCTCATGCTGTGGGCGAGTGACATCCTACGCTGGGCAGACGGGCAGCTGGGGACCCCAGCTTTCCGCCAGGGAAAGGGGCAGCCATGCCCCTCCCTGGGCCCCAGCCGGCCGTGTCAGGGGGGTACACCCAGCCCCCCACGGGCCCCCTGCCTGTCTCTCGGCTGTGGCAGAGGGTGATGGAGGCCGGGGGACCCCTTGTTGCCAAGTAGTCTTCCCCACCCCAGCCCCACCCACTTCACAGAAAAGGAAACTGAGGCACAGAGCGGGTAGGGCCAAGCCTCCCTGGTCACCCCACGCAGCAGCCAGAGGGCTTTCTCCCGGCAGTCTGAGCATGAGCTCCCGTCCCATCCCGTGTCCCCCACCCTAGACCTGGCTTCGCACACTGGCCGCCCCTCCTGCCCTCACCCCTTCCCGAGTGCTCTCACTGAGGGGCAGCCGTGTGGGAGGCCCAGGTAGTGGCAAAAACAAGGTAAGCGCTCCCCACCCCCAAGCGCAGGATGGGCAAACAGGAAATTCTTGTTTGTGATTAAGGAGCATTGTCTGTGCGAGGAGACTCCTTGTTGGTCAGCGGGTCATACCGCTGACCAGGTCAAGTTGTGTATCTGGGAGCTGGGGAGGGGGGGGGGGCTTCAGCTGCCCTGCAGAGGCCAGGGAGCTCACCCTCGGTGGGGGACCCCTCCCCAGCCTGTCAGCATTGAAGGTGTGAGGAGGAGGCCCCCCCCCCCCCCCCGCCCTTGGCCACCAAGCCCGCAAAGCGAGGGGCCTGGCCTGGGGACGTGCTTGTGCGGGGAGGGCACCACCAGGACCCAGCACACAAGCAGCCCCCTCCCCAGGCATGACGCTCCGACAAGATCACATCCCCAGGAGGCCCCACCTGGGCAACCCCGAGCCAGTTCCCAGCCCACCACGGGGACCCGGGGGGCGGCGTCCAGCCCAAGGCCGAGGGGCCCAGGCTGTAAAGCAACGGCCGCCTGCAGGGCCCCTGGGAGGACCTTTGCCCCTTTAACGGTGTCTGCTCAGGCCCCCTCCTGCCACCCAGGCGGCTCCAAAGTCCGCAGGGCTCCATCTGAGGAGGAGGCTGCTGGGCCCGCAGGGAGACCCGGCGGTGGGGGGTGTGGGGGGTGTGGGGGGTGGAGGCCGCCGCTGTCCTTACAAGGCAGAGAGAGGAACCAAAATTAGGAAACATCAAGAAAGCCCAGTGCCTGCCGTTCCGGGGCCCGTGAGCCCCAAGCCGCCAAGGAAGGGAAGGCAGAGCAATGCCAAGGACAGGAAGCCTGTTAGAAAGGCTTGCTGTTGCAGTGCCCAACATGGCTTACAGGACACCAGGAGTGTGTCCTCCTCCATGGCCCGGAACCAGGGTCGGTAGGTGGCAGCGTCACAGGCAGGGCCAGGGGGCCCAGGACGCTAAGTGTGTAACCTCACCTACTTGTCTCTAAACCTGGAAAAAAAGGATCCACAGGAGTGAGATCCACATCACACAGAATTCACCATCTCAAAGTATTTCGGCGGCATCGAGTGTGTTCACGGAGTTACGCAACCACCATCTCTATGTAATTCCAGAACGTTCCATCTTCCCAAACCCAACCCGGTCAGCCAGGCCCCGCCCCCACGAGCCCCCTTCCCGCCTGCGGACGCGCCTGCTGGAGGCAAGTGGCATTCCCGCGCATGTGGGTGGACGCGCTGATCGTCCGTTACCCGCCGGTGGGCACAGGGCTGTCCTTACGGGCCTGCTGCTAACACACATCGGTATACCCTCGCCTGTCTTTACATCCTCAGGGTTTGAGAGAAGGATTTATTCACCGTAACTCCTGAGGCAAAATGAAACAGCAGAGAAGGTGGCAACACTGTTTTTTATCCCCCGCACCCCCCCACCCCGGAGAGTGAGCAGGACAGTAAACCAGATGCAGGCTCCCAGGGGCAGAGGGTCCAGGGACCTTTCATCTCTACAGACAGATGCCATCGGGTCTCCTCTGCTCTAAAGCCAACCATGGCTCCCTATCGCTGTCAGGATAAAGCCCAGGCTTCCTGCTTTCCAGGCCCAGCAGCTGCTCCCCGAGGCACCTCTGCCCCACCACACCGGCCCCTCTGCAGTATAACGCCAGGTCCAGCTGGAGCCCTCCTCCCACAGAAGCCTCTGCTCCCGCGGCCGGGTCTGATCCCCAGGCCGGGGCAGCACGGCCAGTGAGGCTCCGCACCCCCACCGCCCCCAGCGTCTGTCACCAGGCATATGACTGTGCTCGTTCGGCGAAGGGCTCCCCCACACCCAGACGAGAGCCCCCAAGGGCAGGTCTGGGGGCTGCGGGTGCTGGGCTCGGCGCCCGCTAATGAAGGAAGGAAGGAGGCTCACTGAGGCTCTCGGCCCTGGGCCCCCTCCCATCCCCCGCACAAAGCCTCTCCCCACCGACCGAGATGACTCAGCATGTCCAGCCTTGTTGCCGGGGCCCCAGGTGGGCCGGGAACAGAGTCCCTGGGGGCCGCCCCAGCCTCTCCCATTCACAGAAAGAGCCGCAGGTGCTGGGGCCGGGCAGGCAGGGCGGCAACCACTGGGCCTCCCCACCACTCCTCCGGGCCACTGTGCACCTGGGGAAACTGAGGTGGGCAGAGGGCAGGTCTCCTGGCAGCATCTGTGGATCGCCAACAGCTCGCCTCGTCCAAGGTGGCACGGCCCCAACGTGGCAAAGCTCGGGCCCCACCCCTCGCGACAGGGACCCCGGAGCAACGTGGTGAACGAAGAAAGGATGGAGCTCAGCGGGCACCTGGCGGGGAGGTGGGTTGGGGTGGAAGAACCCAGAGTGGGGAACCCTCCCTGTCTGTGCTCCGAGCCCCAGTCTACCCATCGCAGGGGGCAGGGATGACGTGACCAGGAAGCCGGTGCCCCGTCCCCTGCGCTGCAAGCTCGCAGGCCAGCGGACGGCCCGGCCGGGCTCCCGGGGAGTTTTGCACCTGAGGGAAAATTCTGCCGTGGAAACTCCCACGACACCTCTCAGAAGAGGTGGACGCCGAGCGGGAGCTGTGTCAGCCCACAGGCGTCGGCCAAGACGACCGTTTTGCAGCCACGTTGAGCACCTTCTGTATGTCAAGGCTGCTGTTGGACGCTGCCCAAGAGAACCACAGGCCAGTGGGGGACACGGCAGGATCCGAGGGAGGCGCAGTGGCCCCGGGGACGGGGGTCACTGGCTGCTGCACGCAGCAGGGCCTTAGGCGACGTCTGGGCGACCTCGCGCCCTTCCCGTGAGCCGCCCTCCTGGTGCACCTGACCCCTGGGGCACCCGCCTGGGCGACCAGGCCGCCTTTCATTTCCCGTCAGCGTCGGCTCAGCCTCCTCCACACAGATGTGGTGAGCCCACGGGGCTCGCAGGAGATTGAGGAAGTGATTCTGGGCAGGGCACAAACATCTGTCCGCTCAGCCTCGCACCCCCAGCCGGCCATGTGCCCCTCTCTGAAAAGACGGCACCCCACCCATGACAGATATTAATAAAAAGCTCCAGAAACGAGTCATAAGGTTAACGTGGAGCTGAAGCTTAGGGGCACTTCTTTCTGGATTTCCAGATTGTGCGGGCCAGGCATGTGCCCCGACACCAAACTGCTGTCCTCTCCCGGTCGGCCTTGTGCACGGCCGGGGCCACCCCGGGGCCTCAGTGAAGTGGGCAGAGGCAGCTGCGGCATCGAGGTGGGGACCAGGGGGACCAGGACGTAGCTGGGGGTGGGGGATGGGGGAGGAACCACCTTGATGCTGATCGCCCGCCAGCACCATGCCAAAGCTGGGGAAACTGAGGCCCACGGGGGCACACCCACAGGTCCAGCCCTGAGAACGCACCCTCGATGGAGGGCGGCTGAGGAACAATTCTAGGAAGAGGTGGGGAAGCGGCAATTCCTTGCCCCACGCAGCATGCAAATGACAGGCAAATCCCGCCAGCCTCCAGTCCCTGTGGGGGCCCCTCACCCACTGGCCGAGGGGAGCCCACCTCGGACCAGGAAGCAGGGGGGCTGAGAGAAACCTGCAGGGCAGCACGGAACCCAGGACCTGGCCCTCGGGTGCCCCGGGCCGTGTGGAGCCTCGCAGGGCTGGGGAGAGACCCTGCCCTAAAGCAACTGGCACTCTGGGCAAATGCTTCAGGTCAGAAAGCCAAGAATCCTGAATCTTCTCCCCTCAACCCCAAGCAGTTAGATATCCAATGTCGCACTCGGCCTTGGGGCATTTCGTACAAGGGTCACCAAACAGCCTCGCTGCTCCCACCTGGCTCCCGGCTCCGAGCGGCCAGGGGTCCAGTGCTATGGCCAGGGCCCGGCACCCAGGAACTAAAAGTCCCATCATGGGGTTTTCTCTGAAAGGGAATTTCCTGGTGGCTGGGAAGGCTCAGAAAGATGTCCCTGCCCTGGCTGTGCTGTCCCCGTCCTGCCATCGCCGGCCAGCCTGCGCCCAGTGCAGAGAGCCAGGGGGCTGCCCCCCGCCTCCCTCCCTCTGCCCAGGAGTCAAGAGGAAGGGGCCCCGGGGTTCCCGCTGGGCACACCCACAGGAGCCTCTGCCAGAACCCGAATGGAGGACACAAGGAAGGATTGGGTCTGCCCCGGGGAGGCCAGCGGCTGAGCGGGACCACCAGAGCTTACCTCCTGGGCATCCCACCTCCGCGTGGGCCACCGTCCTAGGGACAAGAGGAGCCGGACACGGAGGGGCAGCCCCAGGCAGCACGCGGCTGGCGCCCACCCCGCCCCACCACTCCTCTGCCAGGACACCCGAGTGCTAATTAACTACAGCAACAGCCAGCACTCACTCTAACCCTGCCCGGTTCACAGACAGGGAAACTGAGGCTCACAGGGGGGGCACAGACAGCAATGGGCCGGTGGCTGGGCCCTCTGGCCCCTTGCGGGGGCCAGAGAGAGATGAGAGGCCTCAAGCCCCACTGTCCTTCCCAGAATCCAGCACCCAGTCAGCGAGTGCGTGGACTGTCCCCAGGCCACCATGGGCAGGGGCCACCTGGGAAAGTGGCAGCTGAGGAAAAAGCATGGGGGGGGGGTCTGGGCCGGGGGAGGCAGAGCAACCAGGGACCCGGCTCCAGGCCCAGCTCCCCCAGCAAGAAGCCAGGTGACCCTGGCAGGCCACACTGGTTCCAGCCAGCCCGAATCCTGGGGAAACATCTGTGCATCTGGTCACAAAGTGGGGGCAATGAAAAACACTAGGAAAGTTAGCAGCCCCCACCTGGCCTGCCACGGGGAGCCCCTGGGGCCGGGGGGCTGGGCAGGTGCCACCGGTGGGGGGGGGGACCCTCAGAGACCCCTCACGAAGCAGACAGGGACACAGCTGGACCAGGAACTAGGGCCCAAGGCCACCCCCCACCACGCCAGCCTGGGCAGATGTGAGACCCACCCCCAGGGGCCACCGCACCTGGACAGGAACCCCAAGACCCACCACCCTGCCCAGACACACCCACAGCCCCCGTACACGGCCCAGGGCGCACACAGACCCACGGCCCTCCCCACGGATCGGCAGGCCACGCCACCCCAACGTGGTCCCTGGCACAGGCACAGACACTCCCTTCCAGCCAGACGCACAAACAAGACACGCCCTCACCCTCTCGAAGATAATGGCCCCAGACAGCCCGCCCTTGCCACGGTGCCAGCCCAGCCCACTGGGCCCCACACCCCCACGCCGCGGGACGGCCTCCTCTGCCTGCTGTGTCCACGGATGCGTCCCCAGGGCCCAGGACGCAGACTGGTTCACGGCAGACACCCCGCGCTCTCGTGGAGGACCAGAGTGTGGCCCTGAGGTGCCGGGCCTGGTCTGGCTCTGTGCCCGCCCCCCCCCCCCCCCCCCCCCACCACAAGACCCCTGCCAGCGGGGCAAGGCCGCGTCCCATGCTGGGGCCTTCAATAGGCAGACTGGTAACCGTTTAACCCCGTGACCCCCCCAATTGTCCTCAGCCGCGTGCAGCCTGGCCAGCGGAGAAGGGGCGGTCCGTGCCCCGCCCTCTGCGCGTGCCCACCCACCAGCCTGCACCCCCAGCCTCTCCCCTGACCCAGCAGGGCGACAGCGTCTGTAAATGGGGTCACAGGGCGGCTGCAAACAGCCAGGGAGACGCCCCTCCACGTCCCCCCAGGGGCGATGCCGGCCCCGGGATCTGGAAACTTAGGGACAGGGGGTTTACGACGCAGACAGGGAAACTAAGGCACAGAGAGGGCAGAGCCCCACCCAGCAGCCCCCCCCCCCCACGACACCTCTGGGTCAGGGAGAGCTTGTCCCTGCCCAAGATCCCACAGAGCTGAAGAAGGAATTGAACTTGGCAGGCCCCCCCCTCGCCCCCGCCTCCTGCCCTCAGGCCCTGTTCACACCTCAGGGCTCCCTGGGGAGCATCAGCAGGGGGCAGGCAGGTTCGGAGGTTGAGCTGACCCCAGGGCCAGTTGAAGCCATCACTGACTTGGACAATGTGACTTTCTGGCTAATGGTTAATGGGTCGCACCTCGACCTCACGCTTCAGGGCCAAGGTGAGCCCGTTGCGGGGGGGGGGGGGGGGGGGGGGCACACCAGGCTCACACGCACGCGGGCCTCCAGCTCCCTGTATTTGCACACAGCCACGGGGGACGGTCAGCCCATCACACAGGGACCCAGGGGACATGCAATGCACTGGGCTCCCCACACTCTGAAACACATGGGCCCGGCCTTCCACAAGCACGTCCAGACCCCAGGACACACACCAACACGTCCACGAAGGGGAGGGACACGTCACGCGGTGCCCGTGCACGTGTGCACAATCACAGCAGGCGAGGGGACGCACAAACACACCTCCGAGGCGACAGATACGCATAAAAGACGCTGCAGGGGAGTTCGCATGGCTCCAGGACTTTCAGATGAACACACAGGAAAGCCTCAGCATCAGCACACGCGTGGGTTACAAACACCCGGAGGGTCCCAGGATGCCCCTGGACCCTCGCTCCGGTGAACACAGATGCCAGCAAACACGGGGCCCTTGGAGACTGCCCCCCCCCCGCCCCCCAGGTCCCGGGGACCCTGCACCTGCCCCCCCCCACACCCCCACGTCTGAGGGCTGCACCCTGTGTGGCTCACCCGTGCCCATCCCCTAACCGGACACAGAACGTGGACACTGCCCGCTGGGCACCACTCCCTGCAGTGGCTGCGTGTGTTATTAGAAAGCGTGGGGCGGGCCAGGAGCTTGGCAGCGGCCACTAGGGTGGGGAACGGGTGGTGGGCGTGGGGCCAGGCCCCGGCGGCCGTGACCCCACGGCGGTGACTGGGTGGCTGGTGGCGGCACAGGGGCCAGATAAGGTTCTTCCGCTGAGTCAGTGCGGTTCCCAGGGCTGGCACGGGCAGGGGCACAGTGCCAGGGGCTGGCGGGCGGGCACCCTCCCCATGCCCGCCACGGCCCGCTGGCTCCGTGCCAGCAGCCACAGCGGCTTTGATGAGGCAGACGCTGCCCCAGGCGGGGTGGGCCAAGTTCCCAGGGGCTTCTCAACACCCTCCCCGCCCCCAAGCACACGGCCCCGGGCTCCTGGCGCCACAGGAAGAGGCTGGGCATCAGAGACAGGCCCCAGGACACACAGGGCCTGGCCTGCTGCCCACTCTGTTCCAAGCACGGCAGACGGATGTCGCCAGGTTCAGGACCTACTGTCTGACCTCTAAACCTTTGCCCAGGCTGTGCCCTCTGTTCAGGACACCCTCTTCCACCAGAAACATTTTCATCCTTCGCCCCTGGCCCAGCAGACTGAGCCTCTTCCAGTCCTGTCCGGACCACAGGCCCAGAGGGGTCCACCCATATCGCTCACTTGCCCCACTCCAGACCCTGCCAAGGCTCCCCTAGAGCCCACCTTTCGTCTGCCCTAATGTCTGCTCACCCCCACCCCTCCTACTGGATGTTCCAGCCACACTGTTCCCAGACGCACACTCTACCCTTCTCTCTCCATCTAGCAAACTCTTACGTATCCCGCAAAGCCCCAGCCCCAGAGCGTCTGGGCAACCTTCTCCTCAACCTTCCCCTGGCCCAGCCCCAATCCCTAAGGGCTCCCTGCAGCCTTGGGGGCTCCCAGGCAAGACAAAGAAAATCTGACAGCTCCTCCCCAAATCCCCACCCCCACCCTATGTTGCCCAGGGCCAAAGATGTTCATGGCAGCAGCATTTACAACACGCAAACAAGAAAACAGACGCTGTTGTTGTCAGCCCCATGAGGAAACCACAGTAGCTAAGAAGAAGCCAGTGACGGGGATCCACAGAGACACTGAGTGAGGACAGGAGCAGTGGCCAGCCTGGCAGCCCGAGACATGGCACTTTGACACCTTACAGGACACATTTCTGGACAAGAATGGCCAAAGCAAGGCCAGCAAATTCCCTTTCTCCTTCCACGAGAATGGTATCTAGTGCTACTTCTGGAATCAAAAATGGAGTTAAAAAAGCAGCCGTGTATCTTCTATAACTAGGAAAAAACAAAAACAAACAAAAAAAAAACCTAAGAGGGGCTCCCGGGTGGCTCGGTCGGTTAAGCGTCCGACTTCGGCTCAGGTCACGATCTCGCGGTCCGTGAGTTCGAGCGAGCCCCGCGTCGGGCTCTGGGCTGATGGCTCGGAGCCTGGAGCCTGTTTCCGATTCTGTGTCTCCCTCTCTCTCTGCCCCTCCCCCGTTCATGCTCTGTCTCTCTCTGTCCCAAAAATAAATTAAAAATGTTGAAAAAAAAAAAAATTAAAAAAAAAATTATTTTTTTATTAAGATATAATTCAGGGGCGCCTGGGCGGCTCAGTCGGTTAAGCGTCCGACTTCAGCCAGGTCACGATCTCGCGGTCCGTGAGTTCGAGCGAGCCCCGCGTCGGGCTCTGGGCTGACGGCTCCGAGCCTGGAGCCTGCTTCCGATTCTGTGTCTCCCTCTCTCTCTGACCCTCCCCCGTTCATGCTCTGTCTCTCCCTGTCTCAAAAATAAATGAAACGTTAAAAAAATTTTTTTTTAATTAAAAAAAAAAAAAAACCTAAGCGAGATGAAAGGGCCAGAAAAAAAATGAAATGTGACCCCAGCCTCACTCTGCGTTGGGCCGGGCCTGCTGTACGGAAGTAGGACACCCACAGGCATAAAATGGATCCCAGGAGGCCTGGGCAGGGTCCCCAGCGAGGACACAGAAGCCCCTGGGGCCTGGAGCCTGAGGCAGCAGGTGGCCCTTCCCACCTAAGTGCCCGTGTGTGTCCAGGCCCCAGGTCCTGACACCTGATGGGAGGCCCTGGACCCATCGCCTCCACTGCAGACAAAGGGGACAGAGGCCCAGGGGTCCCCAGAGCCCCAAAGCCGAGGTAGGGCTCGCTCCCGGTCCGTCTGTCCACTTCTCCAGCACACCCTGGAGTCCGGTCCCAGCGCAGACACCTCACCCGTGTCACTGGGCGATCGACCCAGCCACCCCACGCCAATCTCCGTCAGAACAACCGGTCCAGCACTCAAGTGCCCTCCCCGGCAGGATCCGGGCTGTGTGCAGGGGACCCCGGTGAGAGGCCCATCAGCTTCCTGCACGGTTAGGTGACGTGCCAGCCGGAGCTGTCACCCTACGTGTACAGGGTATGCAGCGAAAGAACATCACCTTGAAAAGCGGGGGGAAGACACCCCTACGTTTAACACCAACCCAAACCACAGTGAGACCTCACCCCACCTTGACTTGGGCGCCAAAGTCGTAATCGCTGGTGATCACAAGTGCTGGTGAGGACGTGGGGAGGCCAGAGCCTCGTGCGGCCATGGGGAGGAAAACGGTGGTGCCGCTGTGGGGAAGCGGTCAACGGGTCCTCGAAACGTCAGAGTTACCGCCTGACCCAGCGATCCCACTCCTGGGGTTGTGCCCACAAGGGCTGAAAACACACATCCACACAAAACGCGCACACGTGCTCACAGCAGCACGACTCACAAAAGCCCAGGGTGCGAGCAACGCCATCCACAGGTGAGGGCAGACACACGGTGCACCCACTGCGCACGCGCACACCCACAGACGCCCGCGTCCACCGTGCACGCGCACATCTGCAGACGAACGCATCCACGGCGCACGCCACTCCGGTGTGTGCACTGCGCACGCGCACGTCCACAGGAGACCGTGTCTACCGCGCACGCGCACACCCCCCGTTGACGGTGTCCACCGTGCGCGTGCACGCCCCTCAGGTGCACCCACCACGCACGCGCACGTCCCTCGGCCGCAGCAGAAGTGAGGCGCGCACACCCGCCGCCCCGCGGTCGGACCCTGAACACGCGACGCTGAGAGGGAACCAGACGCGAGAGTCCACACCGGGTGTGGGCCCACGTGTGTGAAACGTCCAGAACAGGCTCATCCAGGCACAGGAAGGGGGCTGGTGGGGGAGGGGCTGGGAGAGGGGGGTGGGGGCATAAGAACTAAAAGATGCATTTACAAAAGTTCATTTTTGAGGTGACCAAAATGTTCTAAAATAGACGGGTGATGGACGCATAACTCCGTGAAGACACTAGGAGCCACTGAGTCGCACACTTTGGGTGAATCACGTGCCATGAGACTTGATATCAATAAAGCTGTTGAAAACAGTCCCCACGTTTGAGGAGCTGAGACCAGGGATCCCGATCCTTAAGCAGCCAAAGATCTGAGGTTAAAAGTCTGCTGGAGGGGGGGCAGGGTTAAAAAAAAAAAAAAAAAAAAGTCTGGTTTAAAATCCTGCAATGCCACTTTCTAGAGCCCAGGCACACTGTGTCGGGGACAGGAAGCCACCGGGATGCCACGTGTGATGCCAGGAGCCTAAGATCCTAATGGCTGCTGCAGCTGCCTGATCCTGGCCACGGACTCCAGGCGTGTGGGCCCCATCCCCGCGTGTTCCCAGGACCCTACAGCGGGGAGGCCGCAGTGATTCAAGGGAAGCTTCCGTGGCCACGAGCCTGCCGCTCCGGGTCCCTCCCTGCCCTGGCCGCCCCGGGACCTGCAGCCACCCGGAACTTACGGCTATCGAGGGTTCGTAGGGGAAGTCGGCCCAGGCCCTGCCAAGACTGGGGAGGAAGAGGCAGAGACAGTGCCAAGTGGGCGGCCGGCCGGCC
The DNA here is from genome assembly GCF_028018385.1 of Neofelis nebulosa. Lineage (NCBI taxonomy): Eukaryota > Metazoa > Chordata > Mammalia > Carnivora > Felidae > Neofelis > Neofelis nebulosa. The sequence continues at coordinate 169,709,596 of NC_080785.1, forward strand.
CGGCTGCCACGTGCCAGGAAGGCTGTGGGGCGGGCGCCAGAGTCAACATGGCCCAGGACGGTGCCGGCACTGGCGACACAGGTGCTCGGTCAGCTGGACCTGCCGCGGCTGGGCGGGAACGAGTCCCCGTGCTGCAGAGAGGCCCTCCCCTCCCCCCGGCCCGCACCTCCCACAGCCCCATTGCCTGGGGACCTGATTCCGTCTCCTGCAGGGGCCGGCCTGGCAGCCTCTGGCCTCCACACACGAGCCAGTCTGGGTCCCACCTCAGAGCCTTTGCCCAGGCCGTCTTCTCCGCCAGGTGCACCTGACCCTCACAGCACAGCCCGAGAGGCTTCTCCCACCCGGCCCCCCACGTGTCCCCCGCCCCGACCGCCTCAGCAGTTCCAGTGTTTCCTGGTATATGGACCTCCACACCACAGCACGGGGGCTCTATGTCTGTAGGGGCTCAGTATGACCCTGACACTGACCGCATGCACGTGGCTTGGGGTTCCCTGACCCCCTCTGGCTTCAGTTTCCCCACCCCTGGGCATCCCTGAAATATCACCATCGTGTTCCAGACAAGTGCGGGTGGCTACCGTGGCCCTTTGTTCCTGACATGCCCGGGGGCTTTGGGGTCTGAGCCTGTGACCTGCCTCTAGTCAGTGTTGAGCCCCAGCGGCTGAGGCCACTGAGCAGGGGCGGGAGGTTAGAGGTCCTGTCAAACTCTGACCTCACAAGGACTGTGTGGCCTTGAGTCTCCCTTTGGGCCTGGCCATGACCCTATAATGCTGGGTGCATCTATCCAGCTCTCCAGCCCCTGAGCCTGGAGCTCTCTGTAAATATTCCGTGAACAAATAAATATAACTTGCCCACACTGTGCCCATTTGTGTTATTTTGGACCCAGAGGACGTTAAGAGCAACACTGTGGCTCAGTTTTCCCATCTGCAAAATGGGACAGGCAGGAACCCAGCCCGCTGGTGTCTCCTTCTGAAGGGGAGAGACACTGAGGCAGGGAGCAGGCTCGGGTCCACACGCAGGGGCGGAGCCTCCAGCAGGAAGGGGGTGTGGGGGGCACCGTCCCCCCTCTACACCCCTCCCCTCCTCATAGCTCCTGGCCTGTCCCCCTCAGCACGCGTCCGATCTCAGGTCCTCTACTTTACGGGTCCTGTCTCTGCCCGAGGCAGGGCTCGGAGGACTGCAGGATGCACACTGCTCTTCCCCAAGAGAGGCTGGAGCCCATGCCCTTGTCTCCGGAGGCCAGTTCCTGGTCCATTCCTCCAGAGCTCCGCCAAGAGGGGCCCACAGCCAATTCTGGGAGGCCACTCGTAGCCACCTCCCAGCTCTCACACGCTGGCCTGTCCAGTGGAGCCCTTCGAGGCTCAGGCCCTGGGCCGGGGAACGCCAGGTCCCCCGCCGGCCACTCCTGGAGGTCGGGGCAGGGCCCAGCTGGCCACGGACTGGAATGTGAGCCCGGCCGGACGCCATCTGGTTTCCATCTGCCCAGCCCAGCTCGGCCCAACTTCAAAGGGTCCCCCGCCCGGCCACTTCCTCTGCCCCGGCCGCCCGCAGGGAAGGCACCAGGACGGCCCTGCTTCCTCCCCGCCCCTCTGTAGCCCCAGGGAGCCGCTCTGCAGTCCACACCGACGTGGCCACCCCCGGCTCAACCAACGGCTGTGGCCTCGACACGCCAGACTCCACGCTGACCGGCAAGGCCTCCGGCCCGTATGCCCCAGCCCCCACCTCTCTGCCCACACGTCCACCCGCTGGGCCTCACCCTGAACGCACAACCCAGGCCGAGCCCGGTCGGGTCGCGTGGCCTCTGCCTGGGCCCCTTTCCTTGCTGTCTCTCTGCGGGTCCTCCTGGTACACACTCCGTCCCCGAGCAGCCCCCACGCTTCTCTCTCCTGGCTTTGCTCCCTCCCCGACATCCGCGCATTCCACGGCCGGCCGGTCCCACCCACGGGCCCCCATCTCGGCCGGGCGTTCTGCAGGGCTCCCAGCGTGCAGCTGGGTGCCGCCCGCCCCGAGGCCCCCGTCACGACGCGCGGCCCACCTGCTTGAACTGCTCCTCGTACGTCCAGTCCCCGTGGTCCGGCGGCTGCAGCTGGGGCGCCACGTGGGCGGCCCCTCCAGCGTGGGCCAGGCCGGCCCCTGGGCGCTCCTGGCTGCCCAGCACCCGGGGCCCGCCGTCACCCCGGAAAGCCTGGGACGGCGGGGCCCTGCGGGGGATGAGAGCCGTGGGACCCAGGCCGGAAGAGCCCGGGGGCCCCAGCCCCTCCTCGTCCTCGTACTCCGCCTCCTCGTCCTCGTCCTCGTCCTCCTCCTCCTCGTCCTCCTCCTCGTCCAGCTCTTCCTCCAGCTCCTCCTCCTCCTCCTCCTCCTCCTCCTCCTCCTCCCACTTTGGCTTCCTGGGGCAGGCAGAGGGCACAGGTCAGGGGAGATGGCGCCAGCTCACTGCAGCCCCAGGGCAGGGTCTGCTCCTCGCCAGAGCCTCAATTTCCCTCTCTCTGCACAGAAGAGCGGCCGCCACCCCATTGCAGGTGCTGGGAGGGGCGTGGGCCGTAGTCTACGCTGCCTCGTTTCCCGTCGGCACAGAGCCCCACCTGCTAACCCCTCCTGCACTCGCTGCACAGGCTTCCTTGGCGGGCCTGGAGGATCGCCCAGCCAGTTCCTGCCGCAGGGCCTTTGCTCAGGCTGTTCCTTCTGCCAGGCATGCTGTTCCCAGCCCCAGACACCTCTCCCCACCCCCATCCTTCGTCTTCTCGGCACTCCTTATCACAACCCACAATCACCCCGTTTCTCTGCTCGTTAAATGTATTCCCAGAAGGGTCCCGCCGGGGCCCTGCCAGCACTCAGCTCGGGGCCTGCGCACGATCCAGGCAGAACGCACCAGCGGGCCAGCCAGCACCCGTTCTGTGCAGGTTCCCCCCCCGGGGCCACTGAACCTGCTGTAGCCTCGCCGGGCACGGGGCTCCTGGCCACACGTGGTCAGTGCCCTTAGATCAAGACGGCATAAAGCTACAAACTCAGCCCCCCCCCCCCCATTTGAACGGTGGCTCCTATCCTGGTTGGTACGTGTCCACCGTCCTCCAGAAGGTTCTAAGGGACAGCACGGATCTCAGCAGTCGGCAGGACAGCGTCTGGTCCTGCCTGCACAGCTGTGTCCCCAGGGCCCAGAGCTGCCTGGTACGCATCGAACCCTCACCCACCGCTGGCTCGCGGCTAGCCCGCAGACCCCCGACTCACAGGTCACCGTCGGAGCCCACGTCCTCCAAGTGCTCATCACCTTCGGCACGTCCTGGTGCCTCCCGGCCTCGGCCCGGGGGTGCAGGTGAGCCTGGCGCCCCTTCCCGGGCCGTGTCCTCGTCCTCCAGGCCGGGGGGCCCGTCCTCAGAGCCGCCGGGGCTGGGCGGGTGTCCGAGGCCCGCAGCGGCGGCCCGCATGGCGGCCAGCGCGGCCATCTGGGCCCGCTGCATCCGGGCCTTCTCTGGCTCTCTGTCCTCGTCCGGGGCAGCCCTGGCCCGGGCCGGGGGGCCGGCAGGCAGCTCGGGCGGCAGGGGCGGTGGGGGTTGCCGGGCCTCCAGCTCCTGGCGTGCCCGCTGCTGCCGCTGCAGGAGTGTCTCCATCACCGCCTGCAGCTTCATGGCCCTGCGGGCCGGGCCGCCCCGGGCACCAGACGTGGGCGGCAGGGGCGGCCCCTGCGGGGAGGGGGCCTGGCCGCACTGCAGTGTGGGGGCCTCAGGGGAGCCGGGACAGTGCAGGGTGGCGGGGGGCGGGGGCGGGGGCCGCCGGGCTCAGGCTGAGGGCATGCCAGCGGTGCCTCCTTCTCACGCCAGGCACCGGGCAACGGCGGCTGGTGTCTGGCTCATTCACGGGTTTGCAGAGACCTGGGGGCAGCAGGAGAGACCATCAGACCACACTCCAGGGCTCCTCGGCCCCATCCTCCCGATTGAGGTCAGACCGCAAAGGCCTCTGGGAAAATCTCTCCCCACCATTCCCATCAGGGTGCAGACCTGGAGGCCTCCCTGGAGGTGGTAGATGGTGCTCTCCCCATCCGCCCCCCTCTGTCTGCCCTCCGGGAGGCTGGGAAGCGGGGTCACCCTGCACTGAACTCCTGAGGGTCTGAAGGTGGCCCCCACCAGTCTGGGCCACAAAGAAACGTGCGGTTCCTGACCCCACCTCCTGGGGAAGACCTTGGATTATTGCTTCATAAACACAGCAGGGGGACTGGGCATTCCCGGCCCCCGATTGGCCACAGCCAGCTACCAGGCACCAGAGTCCAGATGGGTTCCGGGTTCTGGTTCCGAGCTCCAGGTGCTGCCTGGACCCCTGCTGGTGCAGCCCCGTCCAGATGGCTCCAGGCGCCACCCCCCTCCACTCAGGCTAACCAAGACCGTGGCTGGCCCAGACCGAGGGCTTCCTGTATACAGGTCCTGCGATCACCCTCCTCGCTCACGCTCCCATCCCATTCCTCAGCCTTGACCTCTCTAGGCCTCAGTTTCCCCATCTGCAAGATGGTGTCCTGACAGCGCCCACCTCTGTGCTCAAGCAGGGACGAAGCAAGTTTGTGACGGTAAAGGCAGGCACACGGCAGGCACCATGTCGTGTTAGGGAAGGAGGCGCTGGATGGTCCCCATGTTACGGATGAGAAAAACTGAGGCCAGGAGATGCCCTGTTGGAGGACACACAGCACGTTCCCGGCAAGGCTGGGATTTGAACCAGGATCTGAGTGACATCAGAGCCTCCCTCACCACCCCACGTGATCTCTGCAGGGGAGTCCTCCTGCCCTTTGGGACCCCAAATGGGGCCAACGCCCCCAGAAGGCAAGGAACTGCGCCCCAGCCTGGGGTCTCCTCAAACCACCACCAACCCTAATTGCCAAGGTCTCAGGCAGGGACACCCAGAACCTGGCATTGCTAGGCCTCACCAAACAGAAGGACGCAGGTCCCACCCCAGCTCCCCCCCCTCCCCAAGCCCAGGCCACACCCCCACCCGCCCAGACCGCCAGTAAAACAAACCGGGCAGAAGCCAACAGGCCCAGTAGTGACAACACAGACGATACATCATGGGGAAGGGGGACAGGAGATGGGGGGAGGGGACAGGAGACTGCCCCCAACCCAGCAAATGAACCCCCAAGCCACTCCTGGGGCAGACAGGGACCCACACACAGGAGGGGCCAGTGGGCAGAGGCTCGTGGTCGCTAGCTAGCTCACACCCATTCCCCAGGATGGCCACCTTCCCAACTCCCATAGTGACCTGCTAACCCGAGCCTGACGCCACTCAGGGGAGTCTTGCAGTATAGACGCCCCCCTCAACACACCCAGTCAGGGGAGGGGCCCTGCAGAGCCACAGGGACCCAGTGGCCCTCTGCTTTCTCCCCAGACCCCCTGCTGCTTCCATCTGGATAGGAGAAAGGGCAGTGGGGGGGGGGGGGCGGTGGGTGACCCCCGTGGGAAATGGGAGAGGGTCATGTCCCCAAAGGACCTTGGTATCCAGTAGGGACGGGGTCTCAGGGCACAAAGACCCTCTCAGAGGCCACAGTGCGAGAGGCTGACCAGTACAGTCTGTCCTTGGGGGCAGTGAAGTAGCACCCAGCCCCCCACTCTCCACCCCTCCCAGGACTGGTGATCACCCCCCCACCAGCCCTAAGAAGTGCTGAGGGGACATTTCACGCCCAGTGTCTAGTCTGGTCCACTACCCCTCCCCCACACTTGACAACTTCAAGACAAGCCCCCCCTCCCTACGGAAACGCTCCAGGCAACACCCCCCTCCTCTTTGGGGGGCAGAAGGAAGAGGCCAGAGGAAGCCACTCCCCCCCCCCCCCCAGCCTCCCACCCCCAGGCCTGCCGGGTTTAATGACCCTTCCGGGTCGCCCAGTGGGGGAGGGGAGCAGGGCAGGCCTCCACGTTGGGGTTGGTGGAGGGGGCAGGTGGGAACCCCAGAGCTCCCCTGGGCCTTGCCTGGGGCCCCCATGGCCGCCATTAACCCTAAGCTGGCGACGCCCACCCCCTCCAGACCCCTCCCCCAAGAGCCCTTTGTCCTCAGCCCCTACCCCCCACTTTATGACAACCCTAAGGGAGAGGCATTCCCAGGCAAGGACCAGGCAGGGGTGGGGGTGTGCTGGGTGGTCGCTGGAACCTGACTAGGGGGCCAGAGGGATCCTGGGCCACACCCTCCCCCCAATGCCTCCCGGAGAGAGAGGTCACCCGCTTGGGCCGGGGCCTTGCAAAACACGGTTATTTAAAGAGTTGTGCAAGGCTGGGGCCCGCGGGTGGCGAAAGGGGCCCCTCACTCCACGAAAGGAAGAGGGGGTGGGGTGGGGCAGAAAGCTGGGGAGGGGGCTAGGAGAGTCGGGAGTGGGGCGGCCCGGAGGAAGTGAGAAAAGAAAAACCGAAGAAAGAGAAGAAATAAGACGACAAAAACCCCAGTCCGGATTTCAAAGGCTTCTTGGAAAGCGACCGATTTGCATGGGGGGGGGGGGGGGCAACCCCTCCGGCCCGGGCGACTAAAAACGGAAGATTATTGACAAATCCGCCGCCTGGGGTCGGACGCCGAACGTTGGAGTTGACAAACGCGCGCTCCCCGCGCTTCCTGCGCCCGCTTTTGTGTCTGGGGGGCACTGACCGAGGCGGGGGGGCTTTTCCCGGGGATCCCCGCCAGAGCGCTGGCTGCCCGGCCGAACCCACGCCCGGGCGCGGGCATTGGTGGGGGGGGTCCCCCTCCAGGGGTCCCTTTCAGCTCCGGAGCCGACACTTTATAAGTAAGCCCTCCAACCTGGCGAGGGTCGCTAGGGAACTGCCCTCCCCACCCGGCGTTCCCACTCCGCTCGGGGGTCGGGAATAAAGCACCCGATTCCGGGGAGGAAAAAAAAAATGAGATAAGAACCCGGAGCGCAGCCCCCCGCGCGCGCCTGGAGACCATTTCCTTCCGCTGGGGGGTGGGGGGCGGCGCTCACTCGGGACCCCCGACGGCCCTAGCGCAATGTGGTAGGGGGTGAGGTCTCCGAGGGGGGTCGCGGAGAAAACCACCCCAACTCGGACCCACCGGAGTCGCCTTCCCGGTCCTGGGCCCCCACCCTTGTCCCTGCCCAACTTTGGAGACCCCCCTCACTGGCTTCCCGGGCGCACTGCGCCCACCCGGGACCGGAACCCGCAACTTAAAAGGCCAGCCTCCCCCCCGCCTCACCGCGCAGGGCCCGCTCGGGGGGCGCATGCCCTGCGCCTGGCGTCCGGCCCTGCCCCGGCCGCGCCTGGCCTCCGGCCCGGGCCGCGAGCTGCGCGCTGCTGGCTCCCGGCCGCCGCCGGGTTTGTGCCGCGCGCCGACTCACCGAGCCGCCCGCCGAGTCCGCGTCTACACCCCCATCCGACCCGATTGGTAAGAGTCTCCCCGCGCGCGGCCTCCCCCGCCCCTCCCCTCCCCCCGCCGGCGCGCTCACCGCCCCGCAGACAAATCACCGGGTGACAAATCGCTCTCAGATGCAAATACCTCGCCGGTGATTCAGCGCTGCGGCCCGGGACGCGGGGAGGGGTCTCGTGAGGCCCCCTCCCCCTTCCCGGACGCCCCCTCGACCCCCGCGCTCGGTCCGAGGACGCACCGCCAGCCCAGGAGTGTTGGGGAGGGGGAGAGAGTGGCCAGAAATTTTCAGGTCACGGCCCCTTTAAATGATAATAAATAATAAAAGGGAAGGGGAACAGCTTCGCGGGAGGCCCCGCCCCCTGCTTAGGGACGGTGGGCAAAGTGCGCGCCGCGGCCCCGAGCGCACAGGACGCCGAGGGCGCGGGAGGGACTGGGAGCATCCGAGGGGGAGGGGAGGGCTTTAGACCTCCGCCAGGGCGGGCTGGAGGGACCCGAGCCGGGTCGGGGACCCCTTCACCAGCTCTCCCGGCATCTAGGATGGGCCTGCCCTTCCGGGCTCGGAGTTTCACTCCTGTCCCATAGCCCAGCGACCTGGCGCTAGAGACTTCGCCCCTCCCCCCCACCCCACCCCCAACAGAGCCTCTGTTGCCACATCTGTAAAATGGGGATTAAAGACCCGGTGATGGCTGGAGCTACAAGGAAGAGAAATGAGAGCAGGCCGGGGGCTAAGGGAGGAGGCCAGGGCTCTCGTCGGGGGTGCTGCAGGGTGGGGAGAGGCCTAGGAGAGGGAAAGCTGCCGCCGGGGGGGGGGGGGGGGGGAGGGGGGAGGGCAGCGCTGCGCTGCTTGGACACAAGCGTGGGGGTGGGGGAGTGCGTGCTGGTCCTCGGGAAGACTCCTTGTGAAATCGTGACGACCCCTGCCCCCGACTGTCACCCTCTAGGAGAAGAGATAAGATAATCTCCTTGGTAATAATAACTTGATAATAATTTTCATATTCTGAGCCTCCCCTTGCCCGCCATGTGCCCTATGCATGTTCACATCTCTGTGTAGGAGAGACTCTTAATGTCCTCATTTCAAAGAGAGCGACGCCGAGGCACAGACTAGGATGCCTCGAAGGTGGGGATGTGGATGTGGGCTCTGCTGGGAGGTCTGAGGTCTGCCCACCCTTGGGACTAATTGCAGGGGCCCGGCTGCAGCCCAGATGTGAACCAAGTGGGAGCACGGGTGGGCAGTTGGCCTGGGGGCCACTTGTCCACGGTCCTACCGTGTGGAGCTTGGGCCCCTGGTTTTCAGGGTTGGTTTCATGTACCCCAAGGCTCACGATACTGACATCTTTTCAGGACATCAAGCCTCCAGTGCAAACTGCAGGTTTCCTGCTTCAGGTGGGGGTGGGGGGTGGGATTCCCAAGCCCAGGGGATGAGTGCCTAGAGGCTGCCCTCACCCCAGGGCTGGAGTCCTGCCCACCGCTTCCGGGAACCCAGCCCTCGAGCCCCAGGGCCTCCTGTAGCCTAATGGCAGCAGGTGGTGAGAGGCCTCCACCTTTAGGCTATTAAACACCCAGTCCCAGCTGCCTACTCGTCCACACCCCCTCCAGTGGGAGGCGCAGAGACATCTGCCCAAAGAGGGGAAGTTTGGAGAGACCCAGGTGAGCTGGGGAGGAAAGCCACCATAAGGGTCCAGGCACCCCCCCCCCCAGGAGCCACTTCTCCCAAGTGCAGGAAAGCCTCTTCCCCATCATAGAGCCAAGGACATCAGGATGCACTCCCTGCCCCACCCAGGTTAGATTCGTGAGCCTCTCTGCCTCGTCTTCCCCTGTAAAAGGAGCCCATGTTTGGTTTGTTTCTTACACTTTATTTTTTTAGAGAGGGAGCGCACGTGTACACAGAGGGGCAGAGGGAAAGAAAGACAATCTTAAGCAGGCTCCACGCTCAGTGGGGAGCCCAACGCAGGGCTGGATCCCATGGCCTCCGCATCATGTAGGACCACAACTTGAGGCAAAATCAAGAGTCCGGACGTTCAAAGGCTGAGCCACCCAGGCACCCCCAAATGAGTCCACGTTAATTCATTCCTTGTATGCTCGTTTTGAAGGTTCCATTTCCATTTCCTTCTGCTCAAAAGGAGGGGCACGGCGGGGTACTCTCAAGGGCAGGGGTGGGGGGGGGGTGCTGCCCTTCCCCCATTTCCCTGGGGAAAGTTGTCCATACATAGCAACTTCCCCAGAGGTGCCCGGTCCTAGAGGGTGAGGGGCTGCAGGATTCCCAGCTGCCTCCAGTGAGGCCATCCTATTTTTAGCCCAGGGAGGGAGCTGGGAATTGATTCACAGACTTGCTGGCTCCACTGGGAGTGGGCAGCAGGCCCTGGTTCCACCTCGGTCCTCCTGGTCCTGCTATGTGATTTCCAGTTGGTGCTGACCCTCCTTTGGTCTCTGTTTTGCAAGCTGGGAAATGGGTACAGAGACCCAAGTCCTATAAGGTTTCCTGTCCAGACCATGTTGCAAGACCCCTGCGGGTTTGGGACACCCTCCCCCCCCCCCGGGGAAAAAGTAGCCAGCTCCCCACTCAGGGGTGGGGGAGGGTGGGGGAAGCACCCTCTTAAAAATTCACCCAGATCAAAAAGGAAAGGCGGGGGAGGGCACCTGGGTGGCTCAGTTGGTTAAACATCAACTTTGGCTCCAGTCATGGTCTCGCGTTTGTGAGTTCGAGCCCCACGTCGGGCTCTGTGGTGACAGCTTAGAGCCTGGAGCCTGCTTGGGATTCTGGGTCTCCCTCTCTCTCTGCCCCTCCCCCGCTCATGCTCTGTCTCTCTCTGTCTCTCAAAAATACATAAATGTACAAAAAAAGATTGAAAAAATAGTTTAAAAAAAAAATTCACCCAGATCCCAAACAGTCCACCTCCCCGTTTTTCCTCCTCAAACGTGTTCCCACATCTGGGCCTTTGCACTGGCCAGTCCTTCTGTGTGGCGTCCCCTTTCCAGGACACCCCATGGCCCATGCCCTCTCCTGCTTCACACTGGAGCCTCTGCTCTTCAGAGGGTCCCTCCCTGACCTCTCAGGGTCCGGCGTGACCCCATCATGTCACCCTGTTTTCTCTTCGTCCAGGTGCTTCTGTTTCTGAAACGTCCGGTGTTCACTTCCGGTATTCATTTGACCCAGTCTTCCTTGCTTGAAGCAGGGTTTCCAGGCCTGAGGCTGTGCCTGGCACATAGTAGTTGCTCAATAAATGTTGGTTGAATGAATGAATTCGTGTGTTCCCTCCCTCATCCCACAGGATTTTTGGCGTCTGTCTATATAGAGGTGGAGGGGAACAATTCACCGTCTTGATTTCCAAAACAAACAAGCCCGGACAGGGGTGCTGGTCCCCGTGGAAACGACTCAACCCTGTTTTCCGTCACTTGCACCTGGCTCCCGGGTTGCCCTGGCCCTGCAAGCCGGGGTCCACGAAAATGCGATTTTAACAACTTTTTTTTTTTAATTTTTTTTTACGTTTTATTTATTTTTGAGACAGAGAGAGACAGAGCATGAACGGGGGAGGGGCAGAGAGAGAGGGAGACACAGAATCTGAAACAGGCTCCAGGTTCTGAGCTGTCAGCACAGAGCCCGACGCGGGGCTCGAACTCACGGACCGCAAGATCGTGACCTGAGCCGAAGTCGGCCGCTTAACCGACTGAGCCACCCAGGCGCCCCTTAACAACTGTTAAAATAAGAGAAAAGCAAATGTACCAATAACGGATGCATATTAATGAATCCAGCCTAAATTATATTAGGTTTTATAAAAACAGTAAAATAATCACGTTTAATATTTTCTCATGGACAAGACCCAGGAGACGAAAGGGCCTGCGACCCAGGAAGTTCATGATGCGGCTCGCTTGACCCATTCCGCATCGGGGAGACGCTGGGCCGGGGTCTGGTATGGGGTTCGCATGAGCGACCGCCCCTTTGCGCTGGCGGCTCCTTTGTGGGGGTCGACCCGGGAACCTCGGTGGGGTGCGCGCCCCACCTGCCGGGCACCGACGGGACTGCAGTCAGGGGCGGGGCCGGCGCCGGAGGCCGCCAGGTGGCGCCGTGTCCCCTGAAAACGACTTTCCCGGGTCAGACGGGGAAACTGAGGCCCGCGGAGTTATTTTCTCCCCTGTGGCTTCTTCTGAATGTTCTACGGTAGAATTGCCAGATAAATACCAGATTCGCGGTTAAATTTTAAGTGTATCCTAAGTTTTGCCCAGGACCTACTTATACTAAAAAGTTTTTCATTGTTTATCGGAAATTGAAATTAGCCCCTTTCCCTACCCCGGACCCCCAGGGTTTATCCCTATCAGGTGACCCTGGGGCCCATCCCACCCTCTCTCTCGGGTGTGCTGGCACATGCCTGTTCCTGGCAGCTCAAAAGGCAAGACCCGTGGTAGTAATGAATAATAAACTGGAAAAGTCTCCACCTACCTTGGACCGTGTCCCTCCCTGCTTAGGAGCCTCCATGGTTCCCACCACCCTCAGGAAAGATCTGGCTTATCCCTGCAGCTGGCAGTCTTCCCACTGCTCTCTCCTCTGGCCCCGCAGGCCTTCTAGCTGTTTCTCACCAGATGTTTCCTGCCCCAGGGCCTTTACACTGTCTGTGCTCCCCATCTGTTGTGCTCTTCCCCCACCTCCGAGCTGCGTTCACATTTCCCAGACTTGCCTGCTCCAGGAAGCCTTCCCGGACTCACCCCCACCAAGGTCAGGCTCCCAGTGACCCACGAAGGGCACACATGTCTTTCTCATGACCCTTTCTGCTCCTCTAACTCTGCATCTGTCCAGGTAGTCTGCCCCTTCCGTCCAAGACCAGGCAGGGACTGTGTACAGGAAGCCCCTCCTCACTGCCGTGGCCCGACCCCCAGCGCAGAGCCTGGCACACAGGAGGGGCTCCGAAAACGAGGTCCAGCTAAATGGGCCCCAAACGACTCCTCTTCCTAGACCTCCCTGTCAGCCCTTCAACTTTGTGTGTTTTCCTGAGATAATCGTGAATCCTGACTCAGAACTTCGCCAGGCTTCCCCCGACAGTGACATTTTGCAAAACTGGATTTTGACACTGATGCAATCCACCCACCTTCTTTGCATTTCCCCGTTTTATGGGACAGGAGTGAGCCATCAGGAGGGTCCCTCCTGCTGCCCCCCCCCCCACCTCGCTCACCGCCCCTATCGCCCTCACCCCGGCAACCACCGGTCTCTTCTCCATCCCCATAACGCTCTCTCCTCCGGGTGCTGTTAGAACCACACATCGTGTAACCTTGGGGGTTGCCTGATTTTCCCCGCGTGATTCTGGGAGATGCGTCCGAGGGGCCGCGTGTCTGCCCCGCGCCCGCAACTGTCTGCTGCTGAGTTGTGTCCCATGGTGTGGGTGGGCGAGTGTGCTCGCCCACACGCGTGTCGTGGACGCCCGAGTTACCCCGTGTGGGCTGCCGCAGGTGGAGCTGCTGTGAGCTTAGTGTGCGGGTTTTCTGTCCCGGAGCTTTTATTTCTCCGACATGAATACCCCAGAGCCCCCTTCACCTTCTTTTTAAAAAAAAAACAAAAACGTTTTTCCTGCAGAAACTGTGCCACTCCCTCTGCACACACCTTCTCTCTTAACCCCCACAACACACTTGGTCATTCATCCCACAAATATCTAATCAGCCTGACCATGCGCTGGGCGCTGGGGATACGTGGGGGACCACGTGAGACAGGCAGCCAGCAGGTACAACACAGGGACATCAGAACCGTGATGGGGGCAGCGCTGGACGCAGAGAGCTCCAGGAAGGCTTCCCGGAGGAGGAGGAGCCAGCTGAGCTGAGACTTGACGGACGAGTGAGGCACAGCTGGCACGACAGCCAGACCTGCGTGTGCAAAGGCCCAGAGGCCAGAGGGATGGCAGCAGTTCAAGCAGCTGCAGAGAGAGGGTGAGTTTGGAGGGCAGGGAGTGGGCGGGGGCGGCAGGGCCTGTGGGCAAAGGGGAGAATTCCACCCTCTTGTCCTGCCAGTCTGGAGGCTGGTGTTGAAGACAAGAACAAGCCAGCTTCAGGCCAATGTCGACATGACCCTGTGTTTTGGCCTCTTGGTCTCACATTAACATCGCTGCCAATTTGGGTTACTTGCAGGGCCGTGCTGTTTCCAGATAAGTTGGGAGCCCTGGAGCCCTCCCAGAGATGGGAGGGGGTCCTGCGGGAGTGACTAAGCCTCAGCCGGCAGGGCTGTTGGGGGAAGGCTAAACTAATCCTGCGCAGGCAGCCCCACCCCAGCGACGTCTGGGCGGGGCGAGGCTCTGACGGGCTCGCAGCAATCCGGGTGCAAGCAGCGGTGTGGGGCTTCTGAGCCCGGGCCTCCAGGCTCTTCCTGGAACCTGTGCCAAGGGATGAGCCTGACTTTCCGGGAGCACCATGCGGCCATGCGGGGAGGAAGCCCAAGCAGCCACACGGAGGGGGTGGGGGTGGGGTGGGGGGACTGCTCCGCCACTAGACCTGCCAGGAAGGCCTCCTAGGGCCTTCCAGGTCCCGCCGCTAGGTGCGCCCGTCCAGCCCAGCCGAGCCCGGTTACCCCACAGACCCGGGAGTGAGAATCGGCCGCTCTTCTGCCTCCCTCCGCTGTGGGGCGCTTTCTCAAGGAGCCGTCCGTCCCGCGAGCGGCTCTGTGCACGTGCTCCAGGGAGCACCTGTGCACTCCGTGACACCCGCCCTTTCCCCAGCCGGGACGCTGGACACTCACCGGGTAGCGGTAACACTACTTTATTTCAGCACTTTAAAAATCGCACGCTGTTCACATGTCCGTATTTCTGAAAATGGGACGAAGCTTATAACGTTAGGATTGCAAGGCAGTGTGCGAAAGACGTCCGTCGGTGCTTTGGGGGAACGTTCCAGAGAGTGCCAGTATCAAAGTGTCTTCAATTTCAGGAAATACGGAAGTAATTAGGATATCAGTGGGAGCAAACATCACAGCAAATTCGTACCGAGGGGACATGGGGGGGGGGGCGTTTTCACTATGATTATCTTGCACAGAAACCGAGATGTTAATAACCACATACGAGCGGTTGCTGTTCAAACGGCACCTGTCCCACAGGGGCCCAGCTCTCTCCCCGCAGAATCCGCCCGGATGGGGGCAGGACGCTCCCTCAGGACACCCGCACTCTCCCGGGCTTCGGGGGCCCGGCGGTGGCCGGGGGGTGGGGGCGGGGGGGGCGGCGGCCAGGCGGCGCAGCTCCGTCGGGGGGGGGGGGCGGGGGCGGGCAGCCCGGAGCCCCGGGGCCGGCGGGGCCGCCGCGGGGCGCAGGGGCAGACCCGGCGGAAGGCCTGCCGGAAGTGGGAGCCCAGGAAGGCGTAGAGCAGCGGGTTCAGCGCCGAGTTGCCGTAGGACATGCAGTGCGCCCAGATCTTGAGCGCGTAGGCGGTGTAGCTGCGCGGGTGCCAGGCGCCCGCCGGGCCCAGCGCCTGCAGCACCAGGAACAGCTGGATGGGGCCCCAGCAGGCGGCGAAGAGCAGGACCACCGCGGCCACCAGCCGCGAGACCTTGGCCCGCACGGCGCCGGCCCGCGCTGCCAGCAGCCGGCCCTGCGGGGTGGAGGGGTGGTGAGGAAAGGCTGCGTGCTGGCCGGGGCCACCCCGCAGAGCCCCCCTCCGTGCTCGCTTACTCTTAAAGTAAGCTGCGGGGCCCAGCGTGGGGCCTGAACTCGCGACCCCGTGAGCAAAAGCGCCTGCTCTACTCGCTGAGCCGGCCGGCCGCCCCCAGAGCTCGCCTTCTTGAGCCTGGCACGTCCCCCCCCCCCCGCCCCCTTCGCCGCCCCCTCCCCCTCCTCCCCCCCCCCCCACCCGCGGCTCCTCCAGAAGCGCGTCCCCCACACCGCGCCTCCACCCAGCCAGCCAGCCAGCCAGCCAGCCGGCGGCCGCTCACCTGCAGGGCGCCGTCGGCGGCCCCGGGGCTCACGGCGGTGCGGCCCAGGTGGCGCAGCATGGCCCCGTAGCAGGCGCAGGTGGCGACCAGCGGCAGCAGGTAGAGCGCCAACAGGTTGTAGAGCGCGAAGGCGCGCTCCAGGGCCCGGCTGGGGAAGACCTCGCTGCAGTAGGTGCGCGGCCCGGGCGAGAGGCGGTGCAGGGCGAGCACCGGCGCGGACACGGTGGCCGAGCCTGCGCCACACGACAGGGTGAAGACCCTGCCCCGGGGACGAGGGACGCCAGGAGGCCAGGACCCCTACCCTCAGGTGCCCCCTGGGGCAGCGTCACTGGGCGCCTCGTAGGCGCGCGTCGTCCGGGGTCCGCGCCTTCGGCGGCTCTTCGGAGGGAGCGCCCGTTTCCCAGAGGCACGCAAGGCCGAAGCCCAGTGAGGGGCGGTTGGCGGGGCGGGGCGCCCAGGGCACGAAGGCTTGTCGTCCCCCCACCCCACCCCCCGCCCCGTGCGGCGCTCGCGCTGCACTCACCCACCCAGATGCCGAGGCTGACCGCCAGAGCCAGGCGGGGTGTGCGGCGGCGCAGGGCGCGCAGTGGGAACACGGTCACGTACCAGCGGTCCACGCTCATGGCCGTCAGGGTGGCGCACGTGGCCTGCACCGAGACCTGGGGGAGGGGGCGAGAGCGGGCGTTTGGTCCCGTGTGCGGTGTGGGGCCTGCCCCGTCTGCGCCCACCCTGCGGGTGCCCCCGCAGGTCCAGACACCCGGGCACAAACGGGACATGTCGCGGGAGGGCCTCCAGGGGCAGAAGAGGGGGATCCCAGTGCGGGTTTGACCGGGCCGCTGGGGGTCCGCCGAGATGGGCGGAAGCACAGCCATCGTAGGGTGGCGGGACAGGCGCGCGAGAAGGCGCCGGCCCGCCTCCGCAAGCCCCGTCCCTAACTGTATCTCTGCCTTTTGCGCGGTCCCCTTTCCCGCCCCCAGGCCCAGGCTCCACCTCCTCCGCGGCCCCTTCCCCAGCCCGCGCACCTGCTGCATGTAGTTGACGAACTTGCACATGAAGTCGCCCAGCACCCAGGCGGGCAGCGGGTAGAGCAGGGCCGTGAAGGGCACGCAGCACAACAGGAAGGTCACGTCCGTGGCCGCCAAGTTGGCTGCAGGAGGGAACACGCGGGGGCCTCAGCCACCCAACAGCCCGGCGCAGCCCCTACCCTTTCCTTGCCTTTCTCCGAGTAACCCGCAAGACCGCCTGGAAGATCCCCCGGCGTCCTTCGGCAGAGAAATTGGGGCGCCCTCCAGTCCCCCATTTGTACACGTCAAACATCCCCTCAGTACGGGTTTCGTGGCCATTCGAGCGACAGTCATTGCGCCCTGCGCGCCCCCGTCCGGGCCGGAGAGCCGGGGCGCGTTCCCGTCGAGGCTGGGAGAGCCGGGGTTGCGCCCCCGTCGAGGCTGGGAGAGCCGGGGTTGCGCCCCCGTCGAGGCTGGGAGAGCCGGGGTGCGCCCCCGTCGAGGCTGGGAGAGCCGGGGGCGCGCCCCCGTCGGGGCTGGGAGAGCCGGGGGCGCGCCCCCGTCGGGGCTGGGAGAGCCGGGGGCGCGCCCCCGTCGGGGCTGGGAGAGCCGGGGTTGCGCCCCCGTCGGTGCTGGGGAGAGCCGGGGCGCGCCCCAGTCGGGGCTGGGAGAGCCGCGCACGCCCCCGTCCCCTCTGAACCTGCCTCCCGGTCTGCAAGCTGGAGACAGTGGCGCTGCCCAGCAGCCACCACAGAATAGAGGAAAACAAGCACTCACCTGAGCCAAGTCGGTCAGCCCATCATACAAATGTGTGAACCGAGCCTTTCATTGGCGCAAGGGTCGCAAACCGGGATCCCGCGGGCCTAGCAGCCCCTCTCCCTACTTTCTTTTTTTTTTTTTTTTTTTTTTTTAAATTTTTTTTTCAACATTTTTTATTTATTTTTGGGACAGAGAGAGACAGAGCATGAACGGGGGAGGGGCAGAGAGAGAGGGAGACACAGAATCGGAAACAGGCTCCAGGCTCCGAGCCATCAGCCCAGAGCCTGACGCGGGGCTCGAACTCACGGACCGCGAGATCGTGACCTGGCTGAAGTCGGACGCTCAACCTACCGCGCCACCCAGGCGCCCCTCCCTACTTTCATTCATAGGACACGGTGTCACAAGAACCACGTTTTAACCAGGCACCTTCCTCAGGGCCAGGCCAAGCTCTCCACCGGCCACTGTCCAGACTCCAGAGTTCTCGAGCTCTAGCCCAAGAGTCAGGGACAGTAGGGACGGGACCTGCTTCCTGCACGGGGCTGGGGGAGGGGGTGCCGTCTGGGAGAGCACAGCGCGCTAGGAGGCCCCCTGGGTCTCTCTGGGGACCCCCTGAGTGGCCGGCACGTGCCCGGGCGCTCACCTATGTAAAAGTTGGTCACCGTCCGCATCTGCTTGTGGCGGCAGATGACGAAAATGACGAGCGAGTTCCCTGCCAGCCCGAGCAGCATCAGCGCCACGAAGGAAACCGGCACAAGCCAGGCGTCCACCGGCCGCAGCACAGGGGCCCGGCCGTACGAGGCGTCGGCGCCACAGCCCGGGCAGACCGTCGCGTTGGCCGGCGCCCACCAGGACGCGTTGGGCGCGGACGTGGCCACGGCGCGCATGGCTTCACCGCCCTCTTCCCCCTGGCCGCCCGCCGGTTTGCGCCCAGGCGGCGACCTTCCTCCTCGCTGCCTGCTGGGGACACACCCGCGGAGCCTGGGAAGGGTCTCGGCTGCAGGCCACCTGACCCGGAGGGCGACTCCGCCGGGCAGGGCGGCTTCTCTGCTGCCGACGCAGCCGCGGCCACTTTATACCCTGCGCCCCCCTGGTCCCCGCCTCCCCGCCTCTCCCGCAGCCTCTGGCCACTCCTTCACCTGCCCGTGCGCCCTCCACTCACGTGCACAGCCACCTTCTCCCCCTTTCGCTCTCCTTGTACTGTCTGGCCCCGGAGCCCTGGAGGGGACAGGCTGGAGGTGGGGCTCGGGGGACCAGGGGAGAGGGGAGGGGGGAGGCTGTGTGGAGGCTGCTGTGGACCCTAGAGGGCGAGCCTAACCAGGGGGTTGAGACTCAGAGGACAGGCAAGCGGTGGGGACAAAACAGAGACCAGAGAAGGCGCCCTGTTAGTCTTCCGTGTGGCTGGGGCTCCGGGTGGGTGGGCCCTGGCTGACAGGGAGACCAGCCCTCATCAGAGGCTGGGAGAAGGGGTACTGGAGAGCCATGGAAGGCTCAGAGCAGGGCAGGTCCGCCGGGGAACTGGCAGTTAGAAGGAACCTGTTCTTTTTCATATATATTTTTTTAATGTTAATTATTTTTGAGAGAGAGACAGAGGGACAGAGCACAAGCGGGGGTGGGGGGGGGGTGGGACAGAGAGAGAGGGAGACAGAGAATCTGAAGCAGGCTCCAGGCTCCGAGCTGTCAGCGCAGAGCCCAAGGTGGGCACAAGATCATGTCCTGAGCCAGAATCAGACGCTAACCGACTGAGCCACCGGGCGCCCCTAGAAGATACCTGTCCTTGAAGTACACAGCCTGCGGGGACTCCTTGGCTGTGGATGGGGGTGTCGCCCCCTGCCTGACTGGCTGCCCCTATTGGACGCTCGCACTGGGGGCGTGGGCACCTGTGCCACTGGGGCTAGGAACCAGGTGGAGGGCAGTTTGCAAGGACACGTGTACCCCACGTACCCCAGATACTTTTTCTGTCCACCCGCTTTCCATCTTGAGGACGATTCTGGACAACGGCTTAAACAATCAGAAAAGGAAGAGAAACTTCTTTGAGGTGGGGGCTGTGGGGAGAGCAGCGGCAGCTCCTGGGGCAGCCGAGGGTCCAGGCGGGTGTCAGGAGGGTACCAACCCAGGTTCCCCAGAAATGAGACCCCAGAATGGGGGGGAGGCCCGGTGGCATGCTCTAGAATTAGCACATTTATTGGGCAGTTAGTTCTCGTGGGCGGGAGCAGGAACCAATCCCCGCCCCCCAGAACCAGCGGGAACCAACCCCCCCAGGACCCCCCTGCTGGCCGCCCCCCCCCCCCGCAGGCGCCTTCTCTCTGGATTTATATCACCTTTGATTCATTTGGCTCTTTTCTCATTTGTCTGTATGATGCCACATAGTACGTGCTCTTGGGGGTCTTTCCGCAGCCCCTCCTCCGTACCCTGTGTGTTTGTTAAAGTGATCCGGTCATTCTCCGGCACACTTGCCAACAGGCTGTCTGCGGCCGCTGTCTCCCAGTGGCGTCTCTTCACGTGGTCCTGGTTTCCACTTTTCTTGTAGACTGAAGGGTGGATTCCAGCCAGATCCCACAGGTTCGATTCTCTGCTCCCAACCCTCCCACAGCTCCCCGTTGCCAGACCCGCCATCACAGGACCGCAGGGCTCACGGGTCCACCCTTGGCCCTGTGCCTCCTTCCCCCTCATGCTCACTCATCACCCTGCTCTGGTCACTCTGGATACCTCAGGGCCTTTGCACTGGCTGTCCTCTCTGCCTGACACACTCTTCTCACTTTGCAGCCTGCCAGTCCCTCTCTCGGAGAACTTCTCTTTCCTGCCCCACTTCGAGGGGAAAGGGTCTGTCCTGGCCACTGCCACACCCCAGAGCCCATCACTGGGCCCTGCTGACAGTGGACATTGGTTAAATGAACAAATCCTCAGGGGTGAAAGGGGGTGGGAACTGATGTTGTCCTATGTAAAAAAAAATTTTTTTTATTAAAAAAGTTTTTAATTATTATGCTTATTTATTTTGAGAGGGAGACAGTGTGAGTGGGAGAGGAGCAGAGAGAGAGGAAGACACAGAATCTGAAGCAGCTCCAGGCTCGGAGCTGTCAGCACAGAGTCCCAACAGGGCTCGAACCCACTGACCGCGAGATCATGACCCAAGCCCAAGTCAGAGCTTAATCGACTGAGCCACCGAGGCGCCCCCGCCCCCCGCCCTTTTAACGTCTATTTTCAGAGATGAGTAAAGGAGTCAGGGCTCCAGGGGCCGCACTGAAACAGGACTGGGAGAGTCTGGTGGACTCGGGGCTGGGGGCTGGGGTGGGGGCGCGGCTTGGGTCATTTCATCTGTCTCCTGCCTCTGAAATGGATGCCCCCCTCTTTCCTAGCTCCCCAGGCCTCGGTTTCCCCGACCATCCCCTGGAGGCTGGGTGCCCCGCCCACCGGCCTCCTGGCTTCGGGGGCGGGGATCTCGCTACCCGCCGCCTCGGTCTCCCCGTCTGTGCCCCGGCATCTGGCTGGCCCTGCGGCCTCGGTCCCCGCCCCGCGCGTCCAGCCTCCAGGCCCCGCCCCGGCCCGCCTCTGGGCGCCCGTCACTTCCTGCTCGGCCCGAGAAGGCCCTGCCGGGCGGCGGCGGCGGCAGCAGCTTCCGAGCCATGGTCGCGCTGGAGAACCCGGAGGGCGGCTCGGAGGCGGCGGCGGTGGGAAGCGCCCCCGGCGGGCGGCGGACGCTGTGAGCGCGGCGGGGCGGGCGGGGCACGCCCTCCAGGACTCCGGGGCCCCTCCCCTCTCCCCTCTCCCCTCTCCCCTCTCCCCTGTCCCCTGTCCCCTCTCCCCTCTCCCCTCTCGCCTCTCCCCTCTCCCCTCTCCTCTCGGGTCCGGCTGCAGCCCCAGGCCCGCCCCGCCCCTTTTCCTTGGGGGTGCCCCGGACCGTGGTGGGGGTGGGAGGAGGGGGCTTTGTCGTCCCCCGGGGGGATCCCACCCCCGACCGGCCCGCGCGTCTGCTGGGCGGAGGGAGGCACCCGGTTCGTGCGTTGGCGTGCCCCCGGGGCCCAGAAGTGCCCCCTCAGCCCCGCGCCCGCGTATTGTCTCGCTTTGGGGGTGTCGTGCGCCTGGCCGCCCGCTCGGGTGAGGTGGCGAGGTAGTGTCGCTGCGCGCCGCGTCCCCCGAGTCCGTTTTGGTGTTGCGGGCGCTAACGCACAAGCCGCTGTCCCCCCACGCGGGGTCTGCACCCCACAGCCAGTCCTGTGTGCGCCCCATGGGGTTTTCCAGCCCCCACCCCCCGAGGACACAGGGCTCTTTGTTCGTGTCTGAGTACTTAACAGATGGGGGGGGGGGTGCTTCAACACCGGGTCAGCGGGAGCGGGAGGGGACGGGGCCGCCGCTGCAGGTAGGACCCCAGAGGGGCCGGGCACACTTCCGCGTAACCGGCGTGTTTACGCCGAAAACCGCGCTGTCGCCCCCTGGTCCTGGGGGGGGGGTGGGGGGGCGGGGAGCGAGGATTCGGCTGCCTCGTCGTCCGTCCGTGTGCTGGTCACTCCAGCTTCTGTGCCTCAGTTTCTCCATCTGTACAAGGAGATATACCAGCGGCCTCTTCTCGCAGTGCCTGGGACGAGGTGGGGGGTGTCAGGGACCCTGCGCTCAGAGGTGCCCCGCAAAAGGACGCGCGCATTCTGTGTTGTCCCAAGCGTCTCATTCTGTTTCGTTGCCGCTGTGCTGTTACGATTTCCGCCCGGTACCTGCCCGGAGGCCACGTGGGTCTCCACAGACGTGGGACTTCCCTTCTTTGAAGGGGCCTTAAGCACCCAGAGCGGGTATTAACTTGCCAGGTGGGTGCCGCGGTGGCACCCCCCCCCCCCGGGGTGTGGCCGCTGCTGGGGGCCGCGGGGCCCCGCCCCAGCCTGAGTCACCTCCGCTCGGAGCCCTCCCCCCTTGGTTTCCTGCTTCGGGAAGTAGGTTCCTCTCTTGCTTGTTCCTGGGGGAGGGGGACCCGTGCCAGAGAAGGTACCCTGGAGCCCAACAGAGCAGGTGGCAAGAGGCCCTCTTTCAGAACCCGCGGGGAACAGAACTGGGGGAGACAAAGGAGGCTGTTCTCCCCAGACCCAAGCTGACTTAGCAGCTGTTTCTACCTGGGGCCTGTCCACCCTCACTGGACAGGCACCTCGAGGACACGGACATTTCCTGAGGCCTGTCAGGTCCAGGAAGCCTAAGGCACCCCGTCTGCGTTGCCGGTTTCCCCATCCGTAAAGCGGTCTCTGTGGGCAGGTGCCGGGGCCACAGCAGGGACGGGGCCGACCCCATCCTGTCTGCAAGCGTGTAGTTCGGGAAAGGGGGGTTAAATAGTAAATAGATGAGTAAACCAGCTGGTTCTGGGCAGCAACAGGTGAGGCAGGGTAATGGGGCTGATCGGGCTGTCCAGGAGCACAGCGGTTTCTCCCAGGAGGCGGCATTTGAGCCGACGGCAGACTGTGCCAAGAAAGGGTACTTCCGGCAGAAGGCTCGGCAAAGGCCCTGAGGTAGACTGTTCCTGGGGGCTTTGGGGCACGGTGAAGGGGCCCCTGGGTCTGGAGCAGAGGATGGGGCGAGGCACTGATTTTTGATGTGTAGGTGTGTTTTACACAACCTTTGTGCTGCCACACGTCCCTCTCCCGACAGCCTTCGTGACAGATCCGATTTCCTGGGCACTTGTGGGCTGCCTTCTCTGTCCTGCCCGCTTCTGCTGTCCTCTCTTCCTCAAGTGGGGACCAGGCCCGGTCGTTGGCCCTGGAGACCACACGTTTCTTGTCTCCTGCTGGAATTTGGTTGAGGTCAGCAAGCTTGAGTTGGTGGTGGGACTCCATTTCCAGTGCTCGGCTCAGCGCAGGAGGCCCACAAGAGGGTGGCGAGCCCTGCAGAAGCCTATGGGGCCGGACACAGGCCCCTGTGGTCCCTGCAGGGCAGGGCAGGGCAGGGCTTCTGATGCCACGTCACGATGGAGCTGGGCCTTGCCCTCAGGGTTCTGGGGAGCCATGCATGGTGGTGGAGCAAGGGAGGGCCCCGCTGGGTCTCGACCAGGTGTGGGGGGTGGTCTGAGGGGCCCAGAGGGAAGCAGGAGGCTGAATGGTTCAAGGGGGTGTTGCTGTTCTGACCAGGTTCAAATCCTGGCTCTGCCCTGCCACTCTTAAGGGGTGATGGGGAAGCCCCATTTCTCCGAGCCCCAGGTCCTGAGGACTCAGCCCTGCCCTGACATCTCCTGATAACCTCCCCCCGCCCCCCGCCGGATGCAGACTCTGTTATCAGCCCCACCAGGCTGCTGTTCTGGACTCTGTCCAGCTGCCAAGGTGGAGACATAGGCACTGGAGCTCGGGGAGAGCTACGGTGAACTGGGGCTTGGGGTGGGCCTCAGGGAGGCAGCCCTCAGTTTGGATCCAGCCTCACAGTCACTGGTTCTGTGCTGACTTGATTTACCTCTCCCCGTGCCGGCCGGCCGCCTTCCTCGAGACTGTGGGATCTTGAGATGATGACTCTGTGTCTCAGTTGCTAATTTGTTTAATGGGCCTCAACATAGTATCACCAGCCTCCTGCATGATAGTGATGGTGAAAATGAGTATTCACAACAGCATGGCAGAGGGGGTGAGCTCCCCATGACAGGAGGAAACCAAGCAAGTTGCAGCTGGGTTGATGTCTGCCCTGGCCCCTTGTGGCCCTGAGTGTCCCCTTTCAGGCTCACAGAGGCCGTTTGTTATTTTTATTTTTATTTTTTTTAATGTAAGCCCCAACACAGGGCTTGAACTCATAACCCAGAGATCAGGGCCTGAGCTGAGATCAAGAGTCAGATGATTAACCAACTGAGCCACGCAGGCGCCCCACACAGAGGCCACTCTTATCCTAACTTGGCAGAGAGTGAGCTGAGGCTCCCGGTTCCACCGTGAAGCATCCTAGCTAGGATTTGAACTCGGGGCTGCGATTCCAGGACCCGAACCGTACCACTGCCGTGTGCTCCTGTTGATGGGTACTTGTGCACGTGTGAGTTTATTCGTCAGACAGCAGCATGCATTTTGGCAGAAACTGTTATCCGGGGAGCCCGTGCTGCTTACCTGCTCCACTGTGACCTCATGCAGTGCTGAGTCTCATCAGCCTGTTTGCTTTTTGATCAAGATGTAATGGCCATTCTACAGAGGACAGACGCTTAAGGCTGGGGACACTTTACATATGTATAGACCCCACGGAGCACTCACTTCATTCCTAACCCCTACAAGGTCTCTGCCACAGTCCTGGAGTTTCACGGTTTTCTAGAGCCTACTGGTGGCTTGGAAGGAAGAGGCCACACTTCTGTTTTTAATTTGTGTCCTGGGAACTTTGGGTACCAGAAAGTTTGGGGGGGCATTTTGGAGTCTGAGTCCTACTCAGTCTTGGTATTGTGGGATTTTTTTGAGAACCGATGCGGCAGTTGGTTTTCGGACCACCTGCTGGGTGCCAGGCTTGGTGGGTGAGTGTCTGCGTGGGGACTTCGGTGGACGAGGCTGGAGTCTACGGTGATCAGGAAAACAAAGCAGTGACGTATTACATAAGGGGGTCGGGGTCTCCCTGACAGGTTAGAACAGAGCCAAAGGAGATGTTCAAAGGAGTGAGCCATTCAGACGCAGGGGGAGCGTGCACCGGGCAGGGGGTACAGGCCGATGGGTGGGACGGCGTGTGGCATTGCTGGAGGGGCGGTGAGGAGACCTGTGGCTGCAGCAGACAGAGGGAGAGGAGTTAGGACACGGGAGGGGCCATCCTGGCGCCCAGACCCTCTGAGGGTCAGGATCCACCATTGCCCCTGCAGTGTGAGGGTTTTGTGGCCCAGTGGGGACCATCCCCCCTGTGGTCTGGGGGTCGTCAGGGGCTGACCTGGAAGGCCGGAACTTGCCAGGATGTTTCCATCTAGCAATCCGTCCCAGCCCCG
Source organism: Neofelis nebulosa (assembly GCF_028018385.1). Taxonomy (NCBI): domain Eukaryota; kingdom Metazoa; phylum Chordata; class Mammalia; order Carnivora; family Felidae; genus Neofelis; species Neofelis nebulosa. Next base: position 169,734,470 of record NC_080785.1, read on the forward strand.
TGCCGTGTCTGCAGCTGGCCCGTGGGTCCCCAGTGGGACGCCTGGCCATGCTGCTAATTCGTCTACACATTAATGCCATTTGCTTGGAGGACAGCAGATTAGTTCCAAGGGGGGCACATTTCGGGGGGACTCCAGGGACAGAAGGCAGATAGACTTGGCCGTCACCTTCAGCTTCCGGGGGATGTTTCTCGGTGTATCTGCTGCTGGCATGGGGGTTGCTCCATTAAATCAAGTCTTTTGATGGGGTGCCTGGCTGGGAGCCCCACATTGGCTACAGAGATTGCTTAAATAAATAAACTTTTAAAAAGTCTCAATAATAATAATAATAATAATAATAATAATAATAAGGCCTCTTGAGAAACTCCAAGAAGAGGGCAGTGTTCAAACCTGGAGACTCTGGGTCCCACTAGCTTGCGGTAAGATCCAGAAGCCTGCGAACTTTTCTTGGCCACCCACCCAAGGTGTGAATGCAGGCCAGTGTCTGCTCCTCTCCGAGCCCCAGTTTACTAATCTGTCATCACGACTGTACGGGCCTCCTGGGTGATGTGACCATGAAACAAACGGCAATTTTAAGGGTCTAGGGCTCCCGTTGCTGAGGGAAACCAAGCGGCAGTGGCCATGGTGGGGGTCCTGGCCTGTGTTGGCCCTGAGGCCTGCCTCCCCACCCCAACCCCGGCCCACAGGCCCCTTCCGGGCTGCCTGCCCGCTCTAGCTGGCTCCCAGGTGAAGAGGCTGTCAGCATCCAAGCGGAAGCAACACTTCATCAACCAGGCTGTGCGGAACTCAGACCTCGTGCCCAAGGCCAAGGGGCGGAAGAGCCTTCAGCGTCTAGAGAACAGTGAGTGGGGGCTGGGGGCACCTCCTGGGGGGTTCCTGGGGCCCAGATGAGAACGGTGTGTCTGTTGGTATCATCTGGTGCTTTTACCCTGAGTCTGACCCTGAGCTGGCAATGCTGGCGGTGGGCTATAAGGAGCTCTGGGCGTTGGAGCTCAGGTTTTGAAAGATGTATAGGAGTTCAACGAGCCAGGGAGAAGGAGGAGTTCTGGAGGTGGAGGCTAGATGGTTTCTGCGCCTTCTGGGAAAGACAGGTCGAGCACGGGGGTGGGGAGACCAGTGTGAGCCAGAGCGTAAAGGCCCTACGTACAGAGGCCAGGGGAGGAAACATGGTCCTTGGGTTTCTAAGGAGACTGGGGGGCCCCAAATGCCACCCCCCAGCCCAGAGACCATCTGTTTCCATCTAGCCCAGTACCTCCTAACGCTGCTGGAGACAGACGGGGGCACAGCTGGTCTGGACGATGGGGACCTGGCCCCCCCCGCAGCACCCGGCATCTTCGCAGAGGCCTGCAGCAATGAGACCTACGTGGAGGTGGGGCCCCCGTGCCCTGGTCACTGCCTCCCTCTGCTCCGGCCACGCGGGCCTCCTCTCTGTTCTCGCTTCTGCTGCCGCACGTGGCCTATGCTGGTCCCTCGGTCAGGAGCACCCATCTGCACCCATCCCCCTCTGGTTCCTCTATGCCCACCCTCTCTGTTTCCCTGGGGATCCCCAGACAAAGCCAGAACTCCCACGTACCCCAGAAGTTTCCGGCACTCCCGATTCATCTGCCCCTCATTGGGAATGAAGGACTCCACCGAGGGCACATTTGGTCCATACCAATCCCTGCCAGAGGAGCGGTCTGCGGGTACCCTGTAGCGGGCAAACGTGTCTACAAGGGGTATTTCCGCACACTTTGTGGCCCTGTGTGTGCATTGGCCATATGGAGAACCCGGGGCTGAGGACGCCTGGGTCCAGCGCGCCTCTCTTCTAGGTCTGGAATGACTTCATGAACCGCTCTGGGGAGGAGCAGGAACGGGTTCTCCGCTACCTGGAGGATGAGGGCAAGAGCAAGGCACGGAGGAGGGGGCCCGGCCGCGGGGAGGATCGAAGGAGAGGTGCGGGCCTGGACGGGAGGTGGGGGGGGACCAGAGGTACGGAGGGTGTACGCCTAGCTGATCCTGTGTGGGCGGGCCAGGGACGGGGAGGGGCCAGGTGTGTGGGCGGTGCTCGGGGCAGAGGAGGGGAGGAGCCAGTGTGTGGGTGGTGCCCGGGCAGAGGTGGGGAGGGGCCTGGTGTGCGGGCGGGCCAGGGACAGGGAGGAGCCAATGTGTGGGCGGGGCCCGGGGGAGAGGAGGGGAGGAGCCAGTGTGTGGGCGGTGCTGGGGGGGAGAGGAGGGGAGGAGCCAGGTGTGTAGGCGGGGCCCGGGGGAGGGGAGGAGCCAGTGTGTGGGCGGTGCTGGGGGGAGAGGAGGGGAGGAGCCAGGTGTGTGGGCGGGGCTCGGGGGAGAGGAGGGGAGGAGCCAATGTGTGGGTGGTGCCCGGGCAGAGGTGGGAAGGGGCCTGGTGTGTGGGCGGTGCCCAGGGACAAGGGGAGGGATGCCGCGTGTGGGCGGTGCCTGGGGGGAGTGGGGAGGGACCCAGCGAGTGGGCAGTGCTTAGGGGAGACGTGGGGAGGAGCCCTGAGGGGGGCGTTGCCCGGGGAGGGGAGGAGCCTGGTGTGTGGGCGGTGCCCAGGGACAGATGTGGAGGAGCCGGTGTGTGGGGCGGGCCAGGGGCTTGCTCTAGACGCTGCCCCAAGCCCAGAACTCTTGCAGAGGACCCAGCCTACACACCCCGTGAGTGCTTCCAGCGCATCAGCCGGCGTCTGAGAACTGTCCTCAAGCGGAGCCGCATCCCCATGGTGAATACCAGGCCAGGCCTCATCTTTTTCCACCTGCCTGTTTTTTTTTAATTACCTTTTTTTCCTCACTTTCTCAATTGGTGGTGGTGTCAGGGGTAGTCCGTTACCCAGTGCAGGTGGTATTGGAGACAAGGCAGTACACAGGCCAGTGTGATCAGAGTGCAGGAACTGGGCCGGGAATGGGCTTTCCATGAGGGTGGGAGGGGCAGGGACAATGACAGTGGGTACTGCGGGATGTGTAGGAGTTCACCAGGAGGAGGGCACAGGGGTTCAGAAGCATGGGGATATCTCAGTGCCTGGTATCTTCGGAAAGGGTTATGTAGCTTCATATAGCAGGTCAGAAGCCACGTTTGAACCCAGGGCTTTGCGCTCCAGAGGCTCCCCTGGGCATGGGGCGTAGACAGCTTGGCCCCAGCCTCATAGTTGGCCTCACCCCTAGACCTGTTTCCCCTGCAGGAAACTCTGGAGACCTGGGAGGAGAGGCTGCTGAGGTTTTTCTCTGTGTCTCCCCAGGCCGTGTACACGGCCATGCTGGACAACAGGTGACAGGGTGGGGGTGAGCCCAATGTGCCCCTCCAGGGACTGGCTCTGGCTCTCCACCGCTTACCTTCCGTTCCTCTCCAGTTTCGAGAGACTCCTGCTTCACGCCATCTGTCAGTACATGGACCTCATCTCAGCCAGTAAGTGCTGCCGACCCACGGGGCCCCACCTGGCTGATGCACCCTGGGGACACCAAGGCTCGAGTCACAGAGGGTCTGGGTACTGGGGGGGCGGTGCTTCTGGAGGAGGAGGGGCAGCATGAGCAAAGGCTCTTGCACGAGTTCGAGTTCTTTGGAAGCTCCCTGTGCGTCTGGCTCCATGCTGGGTGCAAGGTCGTTTAGCTGCAGCTCCCCCTGCAGCCCCCCTCCACCGTGCCACCCAGGTGACTTCGGCGAGTCCCCCTCCTGGGGCCTGTGTCTCCGCTTTTACCACGGGGGTGTTCTCAGGACACAGCGCCCCAGGGAGAGTCCTCACTGCCTCTGGGTGCGCCGCCTCCTTGCTCCTCTGCTCCGCCTCCTGCCCGGAGTTGCTGAGGTGACGGTTTCCATGGCAACTCAGGGACGGCCCCTCCCACGCTCCCTTCCCTTTGTTCCCACAGACTCGGGACGGAGGGGCTGGGCTGGGGGTGCTTCCCCGCAGGAGTTGGGCCACGGCCCGGACACGGAGGAGGAGGGGCCCTGGCAAGATGGGAGGAGGGGAGATGGAATGAGCTCGGGTGTGCATGGCTGGTTCAGGTTCGGGAGCGAAGGGAGGTGGGGCGGGTGGGGGTTGGGCCACTCGAGCCCTGATGCGGAAGCAGCCCCCCCCCCACCCCGCCACCCCCCCCCGTGAGGGCAGGGATGGAGGCGGTGACCTCGTGTGCCCTTCCCCCATGCTGCCCTCATCGTTGCGCCCCCTGCCCCTTACAGGTGCCGACCTGGAGGGCAAGAGGCAGATGAAAGTCAGCAACCGCCACCTGGACTTCCTGCCACCAGGGCTGCTCCTGTCCGCGTATCTGGAGCAGCGCAGCTGATGGCCGCCCCCCCTCCCCCGCCCCCAGCCTCCCCTCCCCCAGGCCTCCCGTGCCATTCGCTAAAGTATCTTTATTATTTGGTGGATTTTTCCCTGCAGACGTGCTCTACCCCGGGGGGGGGGGGGGTCTATCACTCTGACTCCTTCCCAGCCCGCCTCTCCCAGATAAACGCGGGGCCCTGGCCCCCCACACCGGACTGTCCCGGCCTTGCAGCTCCCCGCTCCGGGACTTGAGTTTGAGCGAGGAGATCCGGCCTGGTCACTTCCGTGTTCCTTCTTCGTTCAGCTTTTTCGGCCCCGTCTGAAACTTAAGCAAGGAGCGACAGGCTGGGTTTTTATCACTTTTAATGAATTTGGCATGATTTGTTGTAGATTTTTAAATTTCCCTTTTGGGAAGAAAAACCAAAAACTTGCCCCAACTGATAAATCGGGGGACTTTGTTCCAGTCCCTGTTTGATCCTCCCCCATCCCCCAGCTTTTGGCTTGGATGTGGGGGAGGGGGGGCCTGGGGCTCCGCCCCTTTTTCCAGGTGTGTTCTGTCGTGTGCGCCTGCGCGTGTGCCCCACGCCCTAGGACAGGGGCTGCATCTTAAAGGCTGGTCTTGCCGCCCTTTTGGAACATGTTTGTCCTCCACGGGTGGCTTTTGGTTGCTCTTGGGGCCCCATCCAGCCAGAAGCCTCTGCCCTAGGACTGCCCCATTCCCTTGTCCGTGTCCCTTTGCCCTTCCCCTAGCCTAGCTCTGGCCTGTTACCTTGGGCTGACCTCTCACTGGCCACCCTGGCATGTCCCACAAGAGCAGGGCTGGGGGACCCCTCCCGTGTGTGTGTGTGTGTGTGTGTGTGTGTGTGTGTGTGTCCAGTTGTGCTTTGGGAAAAGTGGAGAGTTCAATAAATTTCTGGTGCTCTGGTCTCTGGTCTCCAGCTGTGGGGCTTTCCTTGGGGGTGTGGCTGGGGGTGCACAGAGGTGCTCAGGATGTTTGGAGTCTCAGTCGCTGAGGGCCGCAGGCCTGGGGATGAAGCCTTACACTGCAGAGGCGTGTAGGGAGAGGCCGCTGGTTCTGCCGCCTGGCTCGTGCCCTTCCCAGGTGCCCACGTTCCAACCCCAGCTCCACCATTTCCCAGCTGCCCACCGTCCAAAAAGTCACTTGTGTGATCGTCCTGGGGTGGCCAGGACAAAGTACCCCAGCTGTGGCTTAAAACCACAGGAATTTCTTGTCTCCCAGTCCTGGAAGCCGGAGTCCAGGCAGGAGCCCAACCTGTGGCAGGGCTGTGAAGCTCCAGGGGAGGGGCCTTCTTGCCTCTTCGAGCTTCTGGGGGTCCCTGGCGTTCCTTGGCCTGTGGCCACCTCATTCCAGCCCCTGCCTGCGTCTTCACGTGGCCTCCCTGTGTGTGTCCCGGATTGGCCCAGTGTCCTGCAGGATGAACCCAGCGGGGGGTTCAGACGCTGAGGGAAGTGCCATCACACTGCTGACATTGACCCTGGTCATTGAAGTGCCATCACGCTGCTGACATTGACCCTGGTCTCCCGGCTGGGGATGCTGGTGGGGCTCCACACTGGGAAGCTCCTTCCCCGCCACACTATCCTGGCCGGAAGGCGTTACTGCGTTACTGTGTGCCCCCCACACAGAGGCCTGGGGGCTGGGAACCACCTCCCTGAGGACAGAAGATCTATGTTAATTATTGAGAATGCTGCAGGGACATTTGTCTCTTCTCCCCCAGGCGTTCACTTATGCAACCATTTGGGACACATGAAGATTTACTTTCTAGTTCGGTGGGCCATCCGGTATTATTTATCCTGGTCACGGCCCAGGTTTGGCCCTCGCAGCCTTGGGTCTCTCTGAGGCACCCCCATCATTGTGGGGTTTTTATACGTGAGCCCCGGGATGCTCCAGCTAGGCCTGTGTGTTTCTGCACGGAGCCTGGTTCCTTCTCTGGGGCCAGGTATGGGCGCTTGGGTGGGCGGGGGCCCGTTTAACAGGCATCCTAAGCGTTTTAAGGGCAGACACTAACTCGCGGAAGTCCACGCGGCTGGCATGGACGCCGGAGGCCCGGGGTCCCAGAGGGTGCAGCCACTTGCACGAGGACCCTTTCGCCCCGCCCGCGGGGTGCCCGGGCCGAGCCCGAAGCCTCCTGCTCTCCCCTGCAGCCCGCGGGAGGATCTGAAAAATCAGGGAAGGGCCTCCAAAGGCAGAGTCGCTTCCCCTGTGGAGCCTCAGTTTCCCGGTTCGGGAGAGCCCAGAGTAGAGCAGCAAAATATGGAACGCTTCACGAATTTGCGTGTCATCCTTGCGCAGGGGCCATGCTAATCTTCTCTGTATCGTTCCAATTTTAGTATATGTGCTGCCGAAGCGAGCACGAACATACGGCCTAGCCGAAGGATATTTATAGTGCCCAAACAAAATGTCTTTACACAAAGGGTGAATTCTTTTAAAAGGAGTCAGCGACCCATCTTTCTCCTAGGTTCCTACAACATATAGTGCGGTCAAATGCGATCACTCACTGAAACTGAGAAAGTGTTCATTGTTCCACCAAATATAACTCAAGTGGCTGCTGGGACGCTGGGAAGTCCTATATGCAAATATCCCGGAAGAGGGGCGGAGTCGCCGCCGTCCCAGAAGCCTCTGGGAAGCGGCCGCGCTGCGCGGGCGACTCGTTGGTCCCGGGGGAGATGGCGGCGCCGGAACCGGGGAGCTAGAGAGACTCGGGGCCGCGGCCGCCTGCTCAGCTTGGCGCCTGGGCCGGCCTGGTGAGCGCGGGGCTGCGGGGCCCGCAGGGGACGGCCAGCGTCCGCTCGGCGCCCGCGGCCGGGGGAGGGTGGGAACTCAGCCCGGAGGAGGCGGGGACCCGCGGGCCCGGGGGGCGGGGCCTGCGGGGTCAGAGGGCGCCGGGCGCGCGGCCGGCGGGGGGCGCTGGGCGGGGTCTGGGGGTTGTGGCTGAAATTTGCGTGGAGCCGGGGACTAACTGGGGGGTCTGGCCCGGGCTGGGGGTGGGGCTCGAGGATAATGGGGGATTTGGCGGTGGGACCAGGAGGGCCCCGTGAACACCTGGCAGGGGAAGGGTTTGGGGTCCCTGGGGTGGAGTCTGAGAGCTTAGGCCGGGCTCGGGGGCTCAAGGAGTAAACTGGGAGGGGATTCTGGAAAGGATAGATTGTAGGGGATGGGGGCTGGGGCTTTGAGGGCAGAACTTAAAAGACTTGCGGGGGGCTTGTGGGAGGGGCCTTGGTGTCCCTGGTCTGGGCTCGAAGACGTAGCGGGACCTGGGCTCAGGACTCAGAGAAAGGGAGCTGACGGCACTTCTGTGAAAGAAGGAGTAACCTGTAATCGGTGCCTGCGCGTAGAGCATTTCATTGTTGGGCTCAGCAAGTCCCGCCTCAGGCACGACTTTCTGCCTCCGCTGGATGGGGTCTCCTAGCTCTTCCCCCCAGGATGGACCCAGGCCCGACCTCTGCATGCGCTTCCCACTGCCTTTATTGGTGCCTACGGGGACCAGTGCACTCCCCTCCGCCCCACCCCTGGTGGTGCACTCCAGCCCGCCCGAGGGGCCCTGCGCAAATGTAAATAGTTCATCGCCCTCCCCGGGCTTCCCCCCCCCCCCCCCAACCCCACTAGGGTGAAGGCTTCCAGCGCCCCCACCACCCACCCTCATCACCTCTGGCCCCCTTTCCCTTCACTCATCTGCTCTAGCTGCCTGGGCTGCTTGGCCACTCCTTGAACACCCCAGGCTCGGTCCAGCCTCTGGGCCTTTGCGTTTGCTGTCCCCTCCACCTTCCCCCAGACATCGTGTGTCTTGCTCCCTCACACCTCTGCTTTGATGTTGTCTCCCTGATGAGACCTCCCTGTCCCCCTGTTTAAAATGCAGCTTCAATCACACAGCACACGAGACCCAAGGGCAGGGAATCGTAGAGATTCGGTTGGGTTCCTTTCATTCCCTGTGGGAACCGGGTGTCCAGTGTGGAGCTCGGCATCCTGCAGGCACTCAGTGAATGTCACTGATGAGCCAGTCTCCGCCGCTCCCCCCCCCCGCCCCCCAGCCCCAGGAGCTGGTGACTGTCCTCGGGGTGTGACCTGTGGCCTGTGGGCACAATGGATCTGGCTTACGTCTGCGAGTGGGAGAGATGGCCCAAGAGTACCCACTGTCCGTCGGTGCCTCTGGCCTGTGCCTGGTCCTGCCGTAACCTCATTGCCTTCACCACCGACCTTCGAAATGACGACCAGGGTGTGTGCCTCCTTGACCCCAGCCCCGCTCCTGTGTGTCCCTGTGGGGGAACTTTGGGTCTCCAGGCCTGCCTGGGAGCTGCCCCTCACCCACGTGGGCCCTCTCAGGGTTTTCTCATCCATAACGGGGTAGTGAGGACTACAGCCTCACAGGTGTGCAGAGGCCAGATGCTGTGTTCCCCATACCTGGTGCTGGAATCACCCCCGAGGGATGAAATGGGGCAAGGGGAGCGGGGTCCACCAAGGCTTCCAGACCGTCCATGTTACTATCTTGCATTTGAAAACATCTAAGGTACTTAGTTGGGGGCTGTTTTCCCTTTACTGTCTGGGTAATATGTATTAGGAAAAAAATAGAAAAGCAGAGAAATTTAAAGGGGAAGAGACCGTGGAGAGATGCCCGTCATTAGCCTTTGGGGATCATTTTCTCCCTGTTCTATTTTCTGTGTCTCTTGTAAAAACACCGTGACGCTAGTGGCCAGGTTCAGGCCTGCTTCGGTTTCCAAGGGAACACAGAAGCCCCTTCCTCCATAGCACCGGGGCTGTCTGTGTGGTCAGCAGCAGACGCCCCTGACTCCCCCGTGGGTGGCATGGTCGCTGGATTCATCCCCGACCCCTCCCGGGGTTGTCGTAGCTTCCTGGTTGTTACCGCTGCTGTGCTGTGTGCTGTCCCCGCAGACCTCACCCGCATGATCCACATCCTGGATACGGAACACCCCTGGGATGTGCACTCCGTCAACTCAGAGCACAGCGAGGCCATCACCTGCCTGGAGTGGGACCAGTCAGGTGAGGGCCTGCCTGGGCATGGGTGGTCCTGCGTGACTGAGGGGGATAGCGATGCTCTCCCTCGATCCTGAATCTCAGGGTAACACACTCTGGCTCTTCCTGGTCACGCCCCCAGGGTTCCCAGCCGGGACCCTCACCCTCAATCTGTTACAATTGTCACGTCCCCGCGAACACACCTTATGCCACTCCCCTGCTCAGCCTCCACCAGCTTGCTCCTCCCAGGCCCCCGGACGCACTGGAATCGCTGCCCCTGTGCGCCCTGAGGGTTTGCAGCGTGGCTTTGCGGTCCACAGGCTCCCGGCTCCTGTCGGCTGATGCTGACGGGCAGATCAAGTGCTGGAGCATGGCCGACCACCTGGCCAACAGCTGGGAGAGCTCTGTGGGCAGCTTGGTGGAGGGGGACCCCATCGTGGCGCTGTCCTGGCTGCACAATGGGGTGAAGCTGGCATTGCACGTGGAAAAGGTGGGTGTTCACCCGAGCGAGCCGGCGCCATTGCAGTAGGTGAGACCGTGCACCCTGCCTGACCCCCCCCCCCCATCCGGCTCCTCCTCTCCCGCCACCAGCACCCTTTGGTTTCTGTAGTCCCGGCCCAACTCGCCCGACTCATGCCTTCAACCGGGCTGTCAGCGCCCAAGTTTTCTGTGAGCCCCCACTTAACTGATGGCTGCTGTCCTTAATGAACCTTCCATTCAGCTGGTGGCGGGCATCCTCAGTGGACCGTTCATTTAACTGACGGCTGTTCTCAGAATCCAGTGCACCCCAGAATTCCTCCTTCCGCACCCCAAGGGCGGGTTGTCAGGTCACAAAGGGCAGACCCCTAAAGTCTAGGCAGGCCACCTGTTGCTGACGTCCTCAGCTGGGTCCAGCATCGGCAGTAAGCAGACCCCGTGCTCCCTTCTCCCCCCCACAGTCGGGCGCCTCCAGCTTCGGCGAGAAGTTCTCCCGCGTCAAATTCTCGCCGTCCCTCACACTGTTCGGCGGCAAGCCAATGGAGGGCTGGATCGCAGTGACGGTCAGCGGCCTGGTCACCGTGTCCCTGCTCAAGCCCAGCGGGCAGGTGCTGACGTCAACGGAGAGTCTGTGCCGGCTGCGCGGCCGCGTGGCCCTGGCGGACATCGCCTTCACGGGCGGCGGCAACATCGTGGTGGCCACCGCGGACGGCAGCAGCGCCTCCCCCGTGCAGTTCTACAAGGTGTGCGTGAGCGTGGTCAGCGAGAAGTGCCGCATCGACACCGAGATCCTGCCCTCGCTGTTCATGCGCTGCACCACCGACCTCAACCGCAAGGACAAGTTCCCCGCCATCACCCACCTCAAGTTCCTGGCCCGTGACATGTCAGAGCAGGTGAGTCCTGCCCCGGGCCCGCTCCCCTGGCCGCACGCTCCTCCCCGCGAGTTCTGGGGTCCAGGGTCGGACGTGGGGCTGACACCCCCCCCCCCCCCGGGGCCCCAGGGAGCCCTGTGTCCCCCTCTTCTGGCTCCCGAGGTGCCCCATCCTGGGCTCGCGGCCCCTCCTCATCCTCACGGCCAGCAGCATGGGGTCCACCCGGCTCTCTGCCTCTGACCCTTTGCCCCACCCGCGTGGGGACCTCGTGAGGACGCTGGGCCCCGCAGCCTGCGGGTCCCGGGACCAGGACGGGGACGTCTCTGGGGCAGTTGTCCAGCGGTCACCCCGGGTGCCAGTGTAAGGCCCCGGCTTCGTGAAGCTTCCCCCTTGCTCTCCCCTGGGGGACATCTGGCATTCCGGCTCCACACTCCTGACCAGCGGCCGCCTCCGCAGGTGCTCCTGTGTGCGTCCAGCCAGACGAGCAGCATCGTGGAATGTTGGTCTCTGCGGAAGGAGGGGCTTCCCGTGAACAACGTCTTCCAGCAGATCTCGCCTGTGGGTGAGTCTCCCCGTTCCCGGGGCAGCGTGAGGGAGCTGCTCCGAGCAGCCAGGCCGTGTCGGCCTGCCGCACCCTCTTCACCCCTGCCGATGCAGCCTCTTCGCTCCTGTCCCAGACAGCCACCTGACCCGGGGCTCAGAGAGGCGAGGTCCTACCCGGTCATCCCACAGGCGGGTCGCCTGACTGCCTCACTCTCACACCTCCTGCGGGGAGCATGTGCCTGCTTGAGGGAGCTGTGGTGCAAAGGTCCTGGGGCATGAGGCAGGAGCTAGAGCGGGCTGAGCAAAGGGGAGCAAGCAGGCGGTGCGGCAGGGCTGGGGGTACACACAGTCCCCTGGGCCACAGAGGGCACTTCATCCTAAAAACAGAACCCTCCAGAAACCCTGGTTTATGGTGAGGAAACAGACCCAGAGCGGGTGACGGAGTCTCCCCAGGACGTACCCGATGGCTCACCTCCCCCTCCCCTGTTCCTGCACTCAATGTGGAGCCCCCGGTGGCTCCAGATGGTGCCAGCCTCCCTGAAGACCGTGCCCGCTCCCCGACAGAGCTCGGGACGTGCTGGCCCAGCCTTTAATGACTGCGAAGTCGGAAAAGCCACTTGATTTTCACCGCCGGAGCTCACAGGCGATGAAGGCCCCCCGGGGCCCACAAATAGCATTTCCAGCTGATGAGAGCAGGGCGCTCTGCTGATTAGCGCTAATGGACCCTGGAGCGGTTGGCTGCTCGGGAGGGTGCTAAGCGGGAACTACGAATGAAGCCATGTCAAGAGGCCCCGCAGCTCCTGCCCCCCCACGGGGGCCACGGGGTGGTTTCAGAAGCTGCCCGCTGCGGGGGCCCAGTGGTTAGCATGAAGCACCTTCCCCGGACCCCCCGTCCTGAGTGAGCTCGTAGCTGGCGGCCGGCATGACCGTGTGTGGCGGGCAGGGCCACACAGGTCTGCACGGTCCCTATGCCCCAGTGCAGTGGGTGACCAGCCCCAGGGCCAGCCTGGCCACAGCCATTGCATAGCATTTGTGCAGTGCTCGGTGTGACCACTGGCCCGCGGGTGCTGTCTGGACGTCATCCTTGTTAGATGCGAAGTTACACTCTGGCCTCAGGCAGTCTCAGTGCTCCCTGGGCCTCAGTTTCCCCTGGGGAGCTCGGGTCTGCGGCAGGTTTATGAGCTGTGGTAAGCCGTTCAGAGCCGAGCTCTCCAGACAGGTGGGCGGCTGGGAGACGCTGTTTGACCCTTGGTTGTGCCGTGTAACAACCAGCTCAACTTGGCTCACAGCCGTGGCCCCGCGCCGCTCTGGGGGGGGGGGGGGGGGCGCTGCTTCCGCCGCTCCTATCTGGTTTGTGTGCCTGCCGTCAGCCTTCCGGCAGCGTGGGCCGTGCACCTGATCGCCCCCCATGACCGCGTGTCACTGCAGGCTTGCCCAGGCACGTCCCGGCAAATCCACACTGTGTCTCCTCTTGCATCATGTTGGCCCGCACCCTCTAGCCATGCCGGGACTCCCGGAAACCACTCTGCCTGTTGCTGGGGGCTGTGGGTGCAGGGGGCGCGGGTCTGTGGCCCCTTGACCGTCCAGCTCAAGCCTTAGCAGGCGGGCCGAGCTGGGCTCCGCCCAGGACCTGTCCTGTCACGAGACAACGCACCGCGAGCTGGCTGTGTCGCCAGGGCTTGTGGTGGCCGGGAGAGGGGTGCACCCCGCTTCTCTGCTCCACCTTCAGCCAGGGTCACGGCGGCCTCCCTCCCACTGCCTGTGGCCTCCTGGTCGGGCGAGGTCCCAGGGCAGGACTGGTGGTCCACGTGTGTCACGTGCCTGCCGTGGACCGTTCCGCTGCCTGGGCTGTGGAGTGCTTTGAGGGACGGCGCGGGGCCGGGTCCCCAGCGCAGGGCCGGAGACGGGGGTGCCGGGGCGGCTGTACCTGGCGTCCCCGGCGGGGGTCCGCCGTGCGGCATTTCTCATTCTGTTGTTGTTTTCCCGTTCCCCCGGCCCCCTTTTCAGTTGGTGACAAACAGCCCATGATTCTCAAGTGGCGGATCCTGTCGGCCACCAACGACCTGGACCGCGTGTCTGCCGTGGCGCTGCCTAAGCTGCCCATCTCGCTCACCAACACTGACCTGAAGGTGGCCAGCGACACCCAGTTCTACCCCGGCCTCGGTACAGCTGGCGCGAGCCCCTGCGGGCGGTGGGCTCTGAGCCCGGGGCTCAAGTCTTAGGGCTGTGGGGCCCGCCCCTGTCCGCCAGGCAGCCCCGCTTCCGGGATCCCACACGCTCCCAGGCCATGAGACTGGCTAGCGGAACGCTGTGTGCATAAAGGGCTGTTAGCGACCAGCAAGGACGAGGTTGGGAACTTGGGGCGGACTTTTTAGGTGGGCAGCGCCCTGTTCTGGCGCCTCAGGTGTCGGTCCTGGGCTCAGTTGCAGGTGTCAAGTGAGTCAGGACTCAACGTGAGCCCTAACCCTGCCGCCCACTGGTCGTGGGGGTTAGGCCTCCCCACCCCCCATCCTCCCCTCGAGGCCCCTGTGTGCTCCTGGGCCCCGGGGCCTTTGCATTCACCGTCCCCTCCCTCCGTCTCCTCCCACCGTCTCCCTGGAAGGGACCCATTTGCTCGCGTCAGCCACACCTTGGGGAAGAGGTGGGGCGTAGCCCGAACCTGGGGCTGTTGGCAGAGGATGCGGGGGGAAAGCGGCTGGCTGTGGGGGACGGCTGGTGGGCCGTGGGTGGCCTGGAGCCACGCCTCTCCCCTGGGCGGCCGCTTCCCACCGTGGGAAGCTGGGCGGGCCCCCACGCGGCTGAGCGGCCTGTGCTCTGGCCTGTAGGGCTGGCCCTGGCCTTTCACGACGGCAGCGTCCACATTGTGCACCGGCTGTCGCTGCAGAGCATGGCCGTCTTCTACAGTTCTGCGGCCCCGCGCTCCGCGGACGAGCCGGCCATCAAGCGCCCGCGGACCACCGGCCCCGCCGTCCACTTCAAGGCCATGCAGCTCTCCTGGACGTCTCTGGCCCTGGTCGGCATCGACAACCACGGGAAGGTAAGCTTCAGAGCCGCCTCCCTGCTGCTCGCCGGCCCGAGGTCGTCGCCGGCGTGGTCTGTGGCGCCTAGTAGGTGCTCAGCAGGAGCCGTTGGGGTGGTTGCCGTTCACGTAGGGTTTCTGGAATCAAGTGCGGTGAAGCACGTAAGCGTAGCGGGTGCTCAGCGGGTGTCCTTGTTCCCGGAGGGACTTGGCCTCGGCCTGGAGGAAGGGGCGAGCTGTGTGCGCTCACCCTCGCGGCCGTGCCCGCCCATCCCCCCGCCTCCCGTGCTGACTGGGAAACCGGCTTCCGCATTCACGTTGAGACTCCTGACTCGTGAGCGAATCCCTTGCTCGTTTGCTCCGCCCTTGGGGTCTCCAGGAGAGGGGCCAGCGGCCTGGCGTGAGGCGTTCCGCTTCTGGAGAACAGGGTCTGTGTCTCTGCGGAGACCCCCGCGGCCCTCGAGTGGATCCGCGCCGGCCACGCAGCCTGGTGACAGGCCGGTTCCCCAGAAGCCCCGTGCGGGTGTGGTGGGGCCTCGGAGGTGCCGCCGCAGCGCAGACACAGCGCGTGCGGCCGCCCCACCCCCTGGCGGGCGGGAGGGCCCGGGGAGGGGGTGCGGGGTCCCGCAGCGCTCCCCGCCCCGTCCTCCCCTGCAGCTGAGCATGCTTCGCATCTCGCCCTCCATGGGCCACGCGCTGGACGTGAGCCTGGCCCTGCGGCACTTGCTCTTCCTGCTGGAGTACTGCATGGTGACCGGCTACGACTGGTGGGACACCCTCCTGCACGTGCAGCCCGCCATGGTGCAGAGCCTGGTGGAGAGGCTGCACGAGGAGTACACGCGCCAGAACGCGGCCCTGCAGCAGGTGCAGGGCCTCTTTGGAGACGGGGCGGGGAGGGGGGGGGGGGCTGCCCCGCCCCGCCCCTCGCACTTGCCGCCCCGCCCCCTCCCCGCCCCTCCCCGCCCCTCGCACTTGCCGCCCCGCCCCGCAGGGGGGGGCGGAGGGCGCCGCTTCCCGGGCCCCCCTCGGGGCCGCCCCGCTCACGCCACCTGCCCGCCCAGGTCCTGTCCACCCGGATCCTGGCCATGAAGGCCTCGCTGTGCAAGCTGTCGCCCTGCACGGTGGCCCGCGTGTGCGACTACCACGCCAAGCTCTTCCTCGTGGCCGTCAGCTCCACGCTCAAGTCCCTCCTGCGCCCACACTTCCTCAACACGCCCGACAAGAGCCCTGGCGACCGGCTGACCGAGGTCTGCGCCAAGATCACGGACGCCGGTGGGTGCCGCCCCGGCCCTCACCGGGCTCGCCCCAGGGGAGCGTCGGCCGGGCCGGGCCGGGCCAGGGTGGGGGGGAGGTGGGGGGGCAGAGAGGGGCCGCTCCGACCCAGGGCCCAGCTCTCCGGCTCTCGCAGTGGGTGCTGCCGGGCGTCGGCGCGAACCCCCGTGCGCGTGCACCGCGAGGCCGGGCGGGGGCGCCTGACCTCCCGTCTCCTCCCAGACATCGACAAGGTCATGATCAACCTCAAGACGGAGGAGTTCGTCCTGGACATGAACACGCTGCAGGCGCTCCAGCAGCTCCTGCAGTGGGTGGGCGACTTCGTGCTCTACTTGCTGGCCAGTCTGCCCAACCAGGTGCGGCCCCTCCCCCCCAGCCCGCCTCCGCGGTCCCAGGGCCGCCGGAGCCCGCCGCGTCCCCGCCCCCGCACGCATTACCTGGCGGCGGGGGGGGGGGGGGGGGACCGCTTCCCGTCCCCTGCTGGCACTGCGTGGCGTCCAGGAGCCGGAGCCGTCGGTTGCGCATCAGAAAAGCCGGGGGCCCGGTGCCCGGGGCGCCCCCGGCCTGTGCCAGGGAAGCCGGCCCATCTCGCCGCACACCGGGGTCCTAAGATGCCGCTCGCGCTTAGGCCTGTGGCCCGGGTGCCTCCCCCACAGGGCTCCCCGCTGCGGCCGGGACACAGCTTCCTGCGGGACGGCACCTCGCTGGGCATGCTGCGGGAGCTGATGGTTGTCATCCGGATCTGGGGCCTGCTAAAGCCCAGCTGCTTGCCCGTGTACACGGCCACCTCAGACACCCAAGACAGCATGTCCCTGCTCTTCCGCCTGCTTACCAAGCTCTGGATCTGCTGTAAGACGCCAGCCCTCGGCTCTCGTCCCCCCATCAAAATACGAGTCCTGGCTGAGACGCCCCACTCCCCAAATACAGGCTCCCCCAGCTTAAACGGTCGTGGTCCCCAGCGCCCAGCACAGGTGCTCGCTAAACGTCTGCGCCCGTTTGCTCATCTTGTGTCACCGGGTCGCGTGTTTGCGGCCGGCCCTGCTCTCGGAAGGACACCCAGCGCACTCCCTGTGTACTTGTTAAACGAATAAGTGGGTCCTGACGCTCGGGAGGTCAGGGTAGAGCTGGGGCCTGAGCCCGGGACCGCTGCTCCGAGCTCCAAGGAGGCCTCGGTGCCCCGCCCCCGGCAGGCAGCGCTCCGGGCAGGGCCGCCCGGCGCGACGTCCCCACGGTCCCCTCCCCGCAGGCCGTGACGAGGGCCCCACGAGTGAGCCGGACGAGGCGCTCGTCGACGAGTGCTGCCTGCTGCCCAGCCAGCTGCTCATTCCCAGCCTGGACTGGCTGCCCGTCAGCGACGGCCTTGTCAGCCGCCTGCAGCCCAAGCAGCCTCTGCGCCTGCAGTTCGGCAAGGCCCCCGCCCTGCCCGCCTGCGCCACCGTGCAGCCCGACGGCCTCAGCAGGTGTGTGCCCGGCCCCGCCTCGCCCCCTGCGCGTGCGCCCTGCTGGTGCCGCCTTCGGGGCTCCTCCTGAACGCCGTCCCCGAGAGACTCCCCGCTCGGTCCCCGACTCCCCCGCCACCTTTCTCCGTCTTTGCGCTCGGCCGTGTCCTGCCCTCCGTGTGGCGCGTCACCCCTGCGTGGAGTGCTGTGTGCTTGACCTTGAGGACTCGGGCTACGGCCTCTGCCCCCGTAAGGGGGCAGTCACCCTAGCGTAGACTCCCGTGTGAGCCCTCGCTGCACAGCAGCACCACGGGGCAGGGGTTTGTCCCCACTTTTCAGGCGAGAAAGGTGCGGTCACTGACCCCAGGTCACACAAGGTGCTTCCCTGTTTTGGACGCTCACGTGGTGAAGAGAGACCCGCGAATCCTCCGCGAGGTCCATTACTTTGGGTGGAAATTTCAGAAATCGCAGATGAGCCAAAGGAGGAAAGTCAGCACCCGGGGGCCCCCTTTGGGTGTAATGCTTTTTCGGGCATTGGGCCCGCCCCCTTCTGGCAGCTTCCTTCTTGTGTTGCCGTGGGAGGGATCGCCTGAATCATTTGGGTTTGGGTTTCGGGAAAAACTTTAAGAGAAGAAGAGGTCGATCACGATGAGATTTAAAATGTGGTGTTTTGGAAACATTCAAACGCAGTTTTCAGCCCCTCCCCGCGGGTTCTCGGTGGCTTCCAGAGCTTTCCGGCGCCGTTGAGCGTGCGGGCAGAGGGCACGCGTCAGAGATGGCCCGTGTCTGGTGTGTGCGCGCCTCACGTGTCCCCTCTCGTCCGCCAGGGCGGCGGGCCAGCCCAAGATCGACCACCTGCGAAGGCTGCACCTGGGAGCCTACCCCACGGAGGAGTGCAAGGCCTGCACCCGGTGAGCGCCCGCCACGCGGACCCGCCCTCAGCCCTGCCCCGGGGCCGGTGGCTTCCCGCCACGAGCCTGTCTCCCTGCCTGTGAACACGGGTCGAGGGCCACGGCCGCCTTGGGAGGTCCTGAGCACCCTCTCCTGGGGCATCGGTGGCCAGCTGTGCCCGCAGCCCGAGCCTGCCCCAGGGGAGCTCTCCGTCGCCCGGCGGGTGCGGACACGAAGGCCGGGAGCTTTGCAGACGCAGCCCCACTTGCCGCCACGCAACCCCGGGACCGGGAGCAGGTTCCGGCGCTCAGGGTCACGCTGCCGGGGAGCGGCCAGGCCGGGACTCGAAAACCGCACACCTGTGGCCACTCACGGGGCTGGGCCGGCTCGGTGTCGGGCGGCTGCAGCGGTGGGGGTGCAGCGCGTGCAGAGGCCCAGCGGCAGGGCAGCCCCCTCCCCCTCCCCCCTCCCCCCCCCCCCCCCCCCCCCCGCCTCACCCTGCCGGCTCTGCCCCCAGGTGTGGCTGTGTCACCATGCTCAGGTCGCCCAATAAGACCACGGCCGTCAAGCAGTGGGAACAGCGCTGGATCAGGAACTGCCTGTGCGGGGGGCTCTGGCGGCGGGTGCCCCTCAGCTACCCCTGACCGGGGGCCCCCCGGGCCCTCTCGGCAACAGAACGTTCCACACGCACCCCGACCTTCATCGGGTACATCAAGCAACGGGCATCCTTGGAGCACGGCCTTCCGGGCCTGATCGGCCAAGGTCGTGTCCCGTCAATGGACGGCGCAGGGGTAGACGCGGCCTGAAGCCGCGAGTCGGTGCCTGTCGGCCCAGCCGGGACTGCTCTCTGTCCCTCAGAGCCTAGCGGTGGTTCCAGGAGGAGGGCCGGCCCCCTGTCCACATGCCCCAGGCGGCCACCGAGACAGACCCGTGGGTCTCACGGCCTCACGTACTGTCCTCCCTGGACCCCCAGTGGCCCCTCCGGAGGCCCCAGGTCCTGGCTCGGAGGGTCCAGGGTGGCCCGGGGTCTCTGTTCTTTAGAACGTCCCCCCGTGAACTTGTCCAGTGTCTGGGTGGGTACTGCCCATGACACCTGCCTCAGTGTCCTCCCTGTTCCTGTCCGTGTGTCCGCGTGGTTCTGACGTCAGCAGGTCCAATAAATGTCCTGCCAGGTCGCAGGTGTCCTGTCCCTGCCAAGGGTGCTCTCCTCCCCTGGGCTCCCGTGCCCGGTGACTCTCTTGCTCTGTCAGCATTTATCGAGCACCTAGTGTATGCCAGTCACCGAGGTCCCTGCAGGGGGCAGCAGGCCGGGCACCGGTGGGCGATGGGCAGGTCTCTCTCTCTCCTTTTTCCCTGCCTCCCTCTAGCCTCCCTGCTGCAGGCCCTGAGCTGCTCCGGCCCCTGGGCTTCTGGGAGCTCAGGTCTGGTCCCCAGGGGGTCCCGCCTTCTGCCAACGAGCGCTTTCCCAATCACGCCCGGCTTATGTCCTGCTCCCCAGGCCTCCAGACGCAGCGCCCTGCCTGTGGAGTGCTAATGGCTTCTCTGGTTTTCTTGCTGGAAGGTGCAGGGAGGGTGGGGCGGGTGGATGCCCCGCGGGGGTCAGACCCTGCACCTGTGCTTGTGGGGCTCCCTGGGCAGTGGGGGCTCGGAGCCCCTTACCGAGGCCCGGGCCGTGTTGCCCCGGAGGGCCTGTTGTCTGAGCCGTGGGCCTTGATGGTGGGCACGTGGTGGGGGCGGACAAGGGCAGGGAGCCGGCCCTTGGCTGGGCCTCTGCCAGCCGCCTCGCCTCCCACCCTGCTGGTCACCACTGCCTGGTGCCCCTTTAGTGACACGGGGACCCCGAGGGCAGCCTCCCCCGGTTGAGTGGTCACTGCTGACAGCCATCCGTGAGCCGGTGGAGGTGAGGCTCTGTGTAAATTGCTCATCTAACAGGTGTAGGCGGAGAGCAGGGGAGAGGCCTCTCCTCCGTGGGGATCCGCTTCGGGGGCCCTTTCCCCCGACCGTGCCCACACCGCTGCTGTGCCGTCTGCGCGGCTGAGGTGGGGGTTGCCTGTCGTGGCGTCCCTGCACCCCTCTTGGGCCCCCACGCCGTGCTGCCTACGTCCCTCACGCGGCCGCGGCCTCCAGCCACCCCGCCAGTACTGTCAGCCGTCTGCGTCGGGACAAAGGGCCCGTTGTCCTGCACCCCTGTTTCACCCGCTCCAGGTTAACTTGTGGTTTTACGGCACGGACCCGACTCACCCCCACGGGTGACACGTGGGGTCCGCGCCCCTCCCTCTAGGGCCTGGGTGGGCTCACGCCTGCGTCCAGCCCTGCGCAGAAGCGGTGCGTGTGACCCCCGAGCGGTTGGAAGTGGCCTTGCTCCCGGCCCCCCACCCCCACCCCCACCCCCACCTGGAACCTGTGCCTCCCTGCCGTGAGCACGCCGCCCTGCTGTGCCGGCCGCTTCCAGACCCGCAGAAGCTGAGCACGGTGACCCGGGGGTGGTGGCTCTCTGTCCCCAGGTTTGGGGTGGACGAGAACAGCCCGCGAACCGGGATGAGCACGGTTGTGTGGATGCGCCTGGCCGTCCCGGTGGCCGGTCCCCCGTGGGCCCTGCCGAGCCCCGGATGAGCTCGCCAGGCGGGTTAGGTCAGCAGGGCCCCGCGTTCCCGTCCCCGTCCTGTGCCCGCCAGGGGTTACCATGACACCCGTGTGTCCCCACAGCGCCTGCCTCTGGGGTCAACAGCAAGGCCCTGTTCTAGTTAGTACGTGAAGACAGCTCAGCCCGGCCGGCTGGGTGTGCGGCCAGCCTCGTCAGAGCGGAGGCCCTGTGTCACAGAGGTGGCCACCGGGACCATGTTCGGAAGATGTGTGTGCTGCTGTGGGCTTAGTGCCCACCGAGCTCATGGCCCGCCTCCCCACACTGTTCACCGGAACCTTCTGTGGTTCCCACACTGACCACGGGAGGGGGGTGAAGATGCCCCGGGAGATGTCACACTGGCCAGCCCCTAGTCAGACGCAAACCACCACTCCTACCCCCTGCCCCGGGCCCACCGGGGCCCTGACCTCCAGAAACAAGCGGGAAAGCAGGACCGGGGCGGCCTTTGGCTTCCTATTCGCGGGCCGTGCCCCCTGGACACCCAGGTCGTTCCTGCGCCTGCCCGGGGCTCGGGGTCGTCCTGCTGCCCCTGACGGGCCGACCGCACTCACTGGCACCTGCGAACCCGCCCGTCTGGGGAAGCTGCTGGAAGGGGCCCTCCAGGCTGAGCGGGCTGCGGTTTCCCTCGTGGCTGCAGAAGCCACAAGGCCTCCCGCCAGGCCCTCGCCCGAACTGTGCCTCCAGCCGGGAAACCCGCCCCCTTCCTCTGGGGCAGACCGGCCGGCCCCCAGCCCTTCCCCAGGCCCTGCTCTGACCCTCCAGGTGCCAGGTCGTCAGCGGGGCAGCTGCATTTGAGTTTCAAACGAACAACAAATACTGTTTCAGTACAAGGCCGTCCCACATACCACGGGACACTCTCATCATGCAAAAGTAGTTGTTGTTTTTCTGAAATTCCCGTTTAACTGGACGTGTGTTTTTATTTGCTGAATCTAGTCATCGTAGCCGCACCCACACTTTCCCCCCAAACTGGATCATCTCAAAGCCACTCCCTGACATCACTTCATCCAGGAAATACCTATTGAATGAATGAGACTCCGGGGTCTGGATGGCCAGCAATTGTCTCCCCCCCCCCCTTATTTAAATGTGTCCAGTTTCTTAAATTACACACGAGATTCCTGAGCCTCGTGTCCATCATCAGAAGGGCTGAGTGAGTTACATCCTGTGTAATGGGATATTTGAGTTACTATGAGCAGGTCTTAGTGACCATGGTGCCCAGCCCAGGACCGTGCACACAGCTGGTGCTCCATAAAAGCTTTTGTATGCATGAGCATATGACTCCAAGGTAAACACTCTGTGGTGGAAAAGTAAAACTTGGCCACCGGTTCCAAACCCCCCGATTCACAATCCCCAGGGGTGGGCACATGACTTCACCTCTCAGATCCTCAGTCTTCTTTTCAACAAAAGGGAAGTCGTGAGCCCCCTTTGTGGGCCACGCTTACCACCTGGGCCCTAGCAGGTGTGGGTCTCGATGGCCCCTCACCCAGGTGGGAGAAAGCACGGGGCCTCGGGGCCTGGGTAAACTGGACCCTTGACCAGAAGGGTAAACTGAGACCCAGGAGGGCAGGGAGTCCCTCAGACCCAGTGTGACTGCTCTAAGACAGGCATCAGCCTTCCTCATTCTGGGAGCCCCCAAGTCCCCGGAAGTGACTATGAACGCCGGTGCTGTGATCCTGGGTTCGAATCCAGGCTTTGCCCAGAAGCTTCCCCCGACCTGAGCCTCCGTTTCCCGATGCGGGACGGGGGTCATAGAACAGAATGACTCGAGAGGGTCTGTGAAGCTGAAGCTCCCCCCAGAGCAGGGTCTCGCCCGCAGGGCGGCTTCCCCGCCACCTCCCGGGACCGCGGATGGAGGAGCACGGGCGCCCCCGCGCGGCCGCGCGTGCTCAGGACGGGCAGGAAGCGTGCAGGAGAGGATGCTTTATTGCGCGACCCCGGTCGGCCGCCCCTCGGGGCCTCGTCAAGCGGCCGCGCCCTCGGCCATCACGCCGTCGATCCAGGCCACGTAGCTCGCCAGGCGCGTGTAGATGCCGGGCTTCTTGCGGTTGCCGCACACGCGCGAGCCCGACGTGACCACGGCCTCGGCCACGCCCCCGCACACCAGCGGGCCCCCGGAGTCGCCCTGCGGGGACAGGACGGCGGGCCGGGCCGTGAGCGCCGCAGCCGCGCCTGCAGGGACCCCCGCCCGCGCACCTGGCAGGTGTCCCGGCGGTTGCTCCCCCCCGCACCACCCCTGCCACCCCACCTTGCAGGTGTCCCGGCGGTTGCTCCCCCCGCACCCCCCGCCCGCACCCCCACCTTGCAGGTGTCCCGGCGGTTGCTCTCCCCGCACATCATGCTCTGGGTGATGGTGCCGTCGTGGTACGTGCGCTGGTTGCAGGTGGCGCGGTCGAGCACCCGCAGTTGCAATTGATGCAGGCGGTCCGGCCGGCGGCCCGCGTGGGTGACCACGCCCCAGCCGGCCACGTCGCAGAGCGTGCCGGCTGCCACGTCGCGGTCCAAGCGCTGCCAGGCCAGGGGCTGCACGGCGGGGCCCAGCTCGGCCTTCTCTGACAGCTATACGGGAAGGGGCGGGAGCGGGGGTCAGGGCGGGGGGGGGGGCAGCGGGGGTCGCGTGCAGCAGGTGGGACTGAGGCTGGGCTCGGCAGACCTGCAGCAGGAGGAGGTCGTGGTCGATTGTGTCGGGCCGGCTGTCTGGGTGGGGCACTGCGCGGAGCACGTCGTACAGGCGCTTGGAGGGCTCGGGCTGCGACAGGGAGTGTGCGCCCAGGAGCACTTGCAGCTTCCCGTCGGCCCTGGGTGTGGGGGGGTCCACATGAGAACCGCGTCACCCCCCCCCGCCCCCCCCAGCCCCCCCCCAGTCCCCCCGCTGGCTCCGGACACTCACAAGTCCTCCACACAGTGCGCCGCACTCAGCACCCACCGCTCGGACACCAGGAAGCCGCCGCACACGTGCTTGCCGTTGACCTGCACCGACGCCATGTAGGGCCGCGCGTGGGACTCGGCCTCGCGGCCGCCCAAGATTCGCCCACGGGGCTGCGCCACTGGGGGAGGGAGAGCAGGTGTGTGTTTCAGGGGGCGGGCCTCCCTGCCCCACCCGGCCCTCAGGCCGCCCAGGCCTGGAGTCCGGTGGGGGGGGGGGGGAGCGCAGGCCTGGAGTCCAGTCCGGTGTGGGGGGCAGGCCTGGAGTCCGGTCCGGGCCCACTGGGAGCAGGGGACTCTGGGGCAAATTCGCTAAGTGTGGCTGACCAGTCCCGGCCGTTTGCACAGCAGTCCCGGCCGTTTGCACCGACAGCTTGACCCTCACTGGAGGCCGAGCTTGGACTCTGAGAGCTCAGGCTTCATATTCGAAGTCTGGGGAAAATCCTTCCTTTTCAGAGCTTTCCATTCACCTGCTGGAGCCGGGGACACTCCTGCTTGATGGCGGCGGGGGGGGGGAGGGGGGGGCGGCTGACCGCCCTCCAGACTGGTAGGCCCAGGCCCTGTCACTCACCACACGCGGCTGCGCCCAGGAGGACCAGAGTCACCAGGTGCACCAGGCAGGCGGTCATGCTGCTGCTGTGGCCCGAGCGGGGACTCAGGCTGGGGCCCCCAGGCACTGACACTTGTATGAGCGGGCAAGGGGGCGGGGCTCCCAAGGCTCGCTCTGCTGCGTGGCCGCCGTCCAGCAGGGCGAAGGGGAGCCTGCCTGTTCCGTGCCCACCCTCCACGGGAGCCCCGCACCGAGAGGACAGGCGGCTGGAGGGGACTCTTGCCTCTGTGTCAGGTCCAGGGCTGGTCCCCGTGCGGGCCGCAGACCCTCAGGCGGACCCACTCTCTGCCCCCCAGCCCAGGCTCCCCAGAGTGCCCTTCCCGCCCCCAACGTTTTGCAACAGCAGCTGGAGGCCACAGTTTGTAAACAACCAACTTCCTCCGTTTTTCTGCCCCTCCCTTCTTTCTCTTCCTCCTCCAACTAAGAGAGGAGGTCGGTGGGGGTGGGAAGGTCACCTGACAGCCTTGTCCCTGTTGGGTCTGGGGCCCAACACCGCAATAAATGGAATGTTAGAAAGGGGGTGTGTCAGATACAAATGACAGAAAAAACAAGTTGAACTGGGTGGGGTCTTCAACAAGGACATTTAAATGGAAAGTTCAGGGACTACTTTCAGGTGTAGTTTGATCCAGGTGCCTGACCGCTATCAGGTGTCTGTCTCTAGTTCGTCCTTTCCTCCTTGGTGATTTTTCTCCTCACCAGGCTCCCCTGTTGTGGGCCCAGGGGCCCCAGACTCAGCCCAGTGGCTCAGTGGGCCCCTCCCCCAATTCCCCATCACTCCAGCCAGCTTCTCAAGGCTGCCTCTGGTTAGCTGAGCTTTGATCACATGTCCCCTCCCAAGCCAATCACTGGGAGCAAGGGTTGGCAGGTTCTGATGAGCAGAATGGGTTGCGTGACCCTTTATAAGGTCAGGATGATGGATCAATGTCTCATGAACCCATGGAGGGGGGCAGTGCTGGGAACACAAGGGCGGGACGGGCCTTGGACATCCCCAGTGGGCACATTGCACAGTATTTTCCCTCTACTGCTTTCCTCTTTGCTGTGGACTGTTTCAGGCACAGAGAATAGAAAAAATGTAGCCAGTGTGATTTGTTAGATCGTAACATGTTTCCTTATTGAAATCAGAAACTCGAAACTAAAGCCCATTAGGCTGTGGAGTCCAGGTTATGTAAGAGTTGGAAACTGCAACAAAATTTGAAACGTCTTCAATAAATAACCCTGAACACTCCCCACCCGGGCGCCCAACGAACCAACGACCGCCAGCGTGCCCAGCTAGGTTGGAAGGGTGACTGACCGGCTGACCCCCGGCCAGTGCTTGGGCGGAGCTGTGGGAGGGGAGCACCCCAAGACAGAGGGAGCCCCAGAGGCCAGAACCGTGCGGCAGAGCCCAGTCCGGTGACCTCCAGTGGGGGTGGGGGGTGGGGGGGGGCAGGGTTCGTGAGGCCGAGGCCCGTGTGGGACCCGAACCCCTCCCCTCACTCCTTCCTGCAGGGAAACCGAGGCTCAGGGAAAGACAGGTGCCCAACGTAGCTGGGACTCAAACCTAGGCTGCCGAGCACAGCTTCACGCCTGTCTGTACCTCGACCTCTTTGCCTGTAAAATGGGGCAGGGCTAGGACTCGCCTCAAGGGCCGGATGAGTGAACGGTGGCAGAGACTTGGACCGGTCCCTGTGCCTCGTGAGCAGTGACTCAATCCGGTGACACTGGGAACCCGGGTGGCAGCTGGCATCCTTTGTAGAGGGTGGGGAAGGTCTTCTTACCCCAGGGCCCCGAATTTGCTGCCGTTTGCAGGCGACACGCTCACGAGACACACTTTCCGGACCACTCTGGGGCCCCCGTTGTACAAGCAAGAAACACGCGCATTCTCACGAAAACCAACAGGCTTTTATTGTCACCGTGGGCAGGGCCCAGCCAGCGGCGCCCTTTCTAGAGGGTCCTGCTCGCAGGGTCCCTGGGATGCACTGAGGGGCGGTCGTCCTGGCGACGGATGATGGAGTTGATCCAGTTGGCGAACTGTGCCACCGGAGCGAAGGCGTCTGGGTAGAAGCCGGAACCACAACTTCCGCGGATGAAGGAGTCGATGCCCTGAATCAGCCCGTTGCAGACCAGGGGTCCCCCCGAGTCCCCCTGCGGACACAGACAGGGTCGGAAGGCTGGCCTTCCAGGGCTCTGGCCGCAGCCCAGGCGGGAGTGGGGGGGGTACCCGGGGGGGGGACCGGGGTGGGGACCGGGGGACCCGGGTACGTACAAAGCAGATGCCGGCCTGCCGGCGTGGAACCAGCGTGCACACGTTGGAACGGGGGCACAGGGTGGTCACCACGGTCACGTTGAGCTCCTGCAGGATGTTGGGCGGTGGCTGGGTTGTGCCCAGCTGGCCCCAGCCCATGGCCAGGCACTGCACCCCACTGCCCACACCTTCGTTCTGGGCAGGCAGCCTGGCCACCCGCACGTTGGCGTTGATGGTGGCCGACCCATTGAGCTGTGGCGGGTGGAACAGAGAGCGTCACAGGGGGTGGTGGGCCATGACCTTCCCCTCCCCGGGCCTCAGTTTCCCCATCTGTCTAGTGGGAGCAGCCGCAGTGGTTCAGAGCATCTCTGGACATGTCTTTGTTTAAATATTTAAAAAAAAAGTTTATTTATTTTTGAGAGCAGGAGACAGAGCATGAGCATGAGCAGGGGAGGGGCAGAGAGAGAGAGACAGAGACACAGAATCCGAAGCAGCTCCAGGCCCTGAGCTGTCAGCACAGAGCTGACGCGGGGCTTGAACTCACGAACTGTGAGATCACGACCTGAGCTGAAGTCGGACACTCAACCGACTGAGCCCCTCAGGCGCCCCGGGCCATGTCTGTATGCAGTGGGTAACCAATAAAACACTGGGCAACAGCGGTGACACTTCCCTTGTTCTAGAACATTCCCAGAGAATAACCCTTAAGTTTGCAAGCAGTGGGGAAGGGAGTCTCCTGCTGACTGAATGTGGGGAATGTCACCCCATGTCACAAAGACAGGAGCGGTCCCCGTGCCTGGCCACACGGATAATAAGTCTGCCCACGGACAGCGGCTCACAGCCTCCCGCACCTGTGCCCTCAGCAGCCCGCCAGGTGGGATCGGTTTCTCCATGTCACGGGGTGGGGGCTGAGGCACAGAGAGGCGACCTACCCAGCTAGAGCGGGGGTTTGACGCAGGCCCCCCGTTCTGGGCCCCCCAGTCTTCCCGCCTCTGCACCCTCCCCAAGCCTCCTGCCCCCTGGGTGTCCCCTCCCTGCCCAGCCGGCCTTGCACCTGGAGAATCACGATGTCGTTCAGCAGCCTCTGGGGGTCGAAGCCGTTTTCAAAGACCCGCTGGATGGTGAACATTTGCCTGGTGGGCTCTCGCCGCCGCAGGTCATGTGCCCCCAGCACCGCCACCACCGACCGGAAGTTTCTGCAGCAAGGAAGAGGCAGGAGGCGATTCGAGGCAGCCCTGGTGGTTGGGACCGCGGAGAGACCCCGAGCTCAGCTGTGACCCCCACTCAGGAGGGCCTGGCCTGTCCTCGCCAGCCCAGGAGGGCCTGGCCTGAACCCCCCACCCCAGCCCAGGAGGGCCCGGCCTGACCACTTCCCCCCGCCAGCCCAGGAGGGCCCGGCCTGCCCCCCGCCGAGCCCAGGAGGGCCCGGCCTGAACCCCCCCCAGCCCAGGAGGGCCCGGCCTGAACCCCCCCCCCAGCCCAGGAGGGCCCAGCCTGAACCCCCCCCAGCCCAGGAGGGCCCGGCCTGTCCCCCCCAGCCCAGGAGGGCCCGGCCTAACCCCCCCCCCAGCCCAGGAGGGCCCAGCCTGAACCCCCCCCCAGCCCAGGAGGGCCCGGCCTGTCCCCCCCAGCCCAGGAGGGCCCGGCCTAACCCCCCCCCCCCAGCCCAGGAGGGCCCAGCCTGAACCCCCCCCAGCCCAGGAGGGCCTGGCCTGTCCCCCCCAGCCCAGGAGGGCCCGGCCTAACCCCCCCCCCCCAGCCCAGGAGGGCCCGGCCTGTCCCCCCCAGCCCAGGAGGGCCCGGCCTGACCCCCCCCCAGCCCAGGAGGGCCCAGCCTGTCCCCCCCAGCCCAGAGGGCCTGGCCTGGCAGGTGCACTAATGCGGCCCCGCCCCTGGGAGGTCTCACTTCCTTCCCGTTAGATACACGCGGCAACGGGGCTGTGAGAAAGGGAGGCGTGAGCTGGGGTGACTCACAGGCCGTCCACGCAGTGGGCAGCCGACATGACGAAGTTCGGGGCGATGAGTGTGCCACCACAGAAGTGGCCTCCACGCAGCTGCAGAGACACCATGAAGGGCCATGCGTGGGGCCGGGCCGGGCGGCCGCCCACGATCTCCGAGGCCAGTGCAGGGCCTGAGGACGCACGGGGGGAGGGTGGTGAGTCCCATGCAGGAGCCCCGGCCCGCGGCCGATGCATCCAGATGAGGAAACTGAGGCACGGGGAGGGGGGGTGCCTGCCACCACCCTACCACCCCGCCAGAGCACAGCTCTTTAGACATAGTGGCTTCGGGGTCCCCAGAGGGTTCGCGCCCCAGCTCCGGGCTCCCGTGCCGGCCTCGCCACCCACAGCCTCACTGTCCTGCTCTGGAAACAGGCCTGCTCGTCACAGCGGTCCCCTTCCCACGAGGATGAGGGGCCACGAGGGCCCAGGACAAGCAGAGAGGCCAAGATGCCCGGAGACAGACAGACGGACAGACACGTGGCCGCACTCACCACCCAGCAGCATGGCCAGCAGCACGGGGGCGAGGGCAGGGCCGGTGGATCTGCGGCTTGGGGTCATGGTCGGGCTGGGGCTCTGGCGTCTCTGACCCCTGTGCCCACCTGCCCCTCTTATAGCCCCCATCCCCGGAGGCCGTTGCCCTTGCCCCACGGTGGGGCCAGGTGTCCCCACTTCCTCTTCCCCGCCCAGGGTTGGGGGGGGTGCAAGGGGCTCCGGCAGGGTCACTGGATGAACCGCACAATTAAATGGGAAGGTCAGATACGCAATGTCTTTCAGTAGAAGTGTATCCCCATTCCGCACAGGACACCCCCCCCCCCCCCCCGCCACGAAGTTAGTCCTCGCTTCCCTGACACTCACATTGACCTGGGCGTCCTGTGTTTTTACTGAATCTGGCACCCTAGGCCCAGAGGACACTGGCTGGGGCCCCCGCGTGCCTCAGTTTACCCCGGGCACTATCATAGTGTCAACAATGCTGCACGGTCTGTGTCCTGATGTTCTGCAGGGACGGAAGACTGAGGCAGGGAGGGGGCCTCCCCCCCACCCCAGGGGTCCTGCCCACACGGGGGATCCGGGGTCCACACCCAGCCCCCAGGGCTCACAGCAGGAACTCACTGTCACGGGGTCAGCATCTGGAGTCCGGCACAAGTCCTAGGAAGGGGCCCCCACCCCCCAGCCCCCCTGAGCTTCCCTGAACCCCCCCCCCCCACGCCGAGCCTGTCCCGGCCAGTGCCCTGGCCCCAGCTGGGCCTGACCTCCAGTTAGCCGGAGTGCTCTGCCCTGGGGGCAGCTGAGGGTCCCCAGGGCCCAGCCCCCTCCCCCGTGACCCCTGTTTCACTTCCCACCTCCCCCAGGATGCTCCAACGGCCGCTGTCGCAATAGGCAACGTCCTCGGGGTTCGGGGCTCGGGCAGGGTGCGGGGAGGGAGCCAACGGATCCGCTGTGGGAATGGGCGGGCCGGGGCCCCAAGAATGCCCAGAGCCGGCGCCTCGGCTGGGGCCCAGTTGGTCCCCGGGCTCCCTCAGCCTGTGGCCACAGGCGAGCCAACCCCACGGCCCCCAGTGATGAGGGTGACGGCCCTGCCCTCCGGAGCCCTGCACACAGCGGGTGCTTGGCACCTGCCCTTTCTCCCTGCCTTGGCCTGAGGCACAACCCTCCTGTCCCCGTGGCAGGGTCCCCCCCACCCACAGAGCACTTAGTAAGCCCGCGCTTGCAGTCTGGGGATGGGGGAGGAGGACGTGGCTCTGGCAGGGAGAGCAGATTTAACCAAAGCTGCCTCTATCGAGCACCACCTGTATACTAGGTTCATCCGTGTCGTGGTGGTTACGTGTCGACTCTGGGCTCGTTCCCTAGTGTGGCCACTTGCCCACCGCACCAGCCCCAGCCACCGACTCGACCCCTCCCCGCCTCCGTGTCCTCGCCCATCAGATGGAGGTCTGAACACTAGGCTCCATCTGAGGCCGGACGCAGGGATGAAATGAAGGTTTGCAGAGTCCGCAGCTGAGAAAGTGCCGTCCTTGAGGGCCTGTTAGCCATTAACCGCCATCAGGAGGGCAGGGTGCTGCTGGCCTGGAGGGCTGCAGGCTGGGAAGCTTCTAATTCGAGATCACAGGGGTGGTGACCGGGTGCGGTGCCCGCACGACAGGCACTGGGTTCACGAGGCGGCCCCTGTATTGTTCCTGTGGTTTTGTGGCTGCCTGAATCTGCACCACCCCAGCCAAGCTCTGGCAAAGCCACCCGAAGCCCCGGTCCTCGCCTCCCCGCCGGGCTCTCGTCTTTGCCTCGTGCAGACCGATCCTGGCCAGCTTCACACGCCTGAGCCCATGGGAAACACCGGGGGCCGCATTTTCTGGGTCTTTCTGTTCCCAGCAATGAGCTCAGTCGACATCCCCTCCAACAAGCCTCGTTCACCCCCATCTCTGGGCACCAAAGTCCCCTCTGGGCTTTTTATAGGAACCGCTTCCCTGCCTTGGGCTCCTGGGAAATTCGGGAAATTCCTGGCCTCCTCCGACGCTCACCAGCATACATTTCCTGGGGTTTGGCAACGATTTGTTCCTGGCACCGCGGCTGTGAAGCATAGCAGCTCCTCCCCTGGGGTGGTTGGAGAGAGGGCCGGCCCAGAGTTCTCGCTCTTGCTTGAATTTGCATGCTGCCACCAGGTGGCAGCAGAGTAAATCAATAAGGAAAGGGCTGCCTTCCAATTCTGTGTCCCCTCAGCGGGTAGGCTCCTCTCTGAGCCTCAATGGCCTCATCGCTACGACCAGTCTCCCGCTTCACAGCTGGCCGATGACCTTCACCTCTTCCTGCCTCAGACCTCACCTCCAGGCCCACCCTACTTCCTTTCCGGGGCCCTGCGTACCGCCCCCTCCCTGACCCGCTCTCCTCCTCTGCCCCCCTGCCTTGCTGCCTTCCAGCCGCACCGAACAGCCTGGCAACCCTCCTGAGAGTCCTGTTCGTGCGGGGCACTCAGCCCAGGCATCACCACCTCCTCCAGGAAGCTTCCCTAATAACCCCTGTGCCGCCCCCGCTTGGATCAAGAGCCCCCCAGGCCCCGGGCACTCCATGTTATCACGGCCTGGTCCTCAAGCAGTCCCCGAGCTGGGAGATGGATGCAGGGGTGGGCACAGTGTCACCGTCCCTGAGGGCCAGGGTGGGGCTCCTTGGACAGCTCTGGGAAATGCCTGGGGTGACTCCAGACAAGGAAACTGAGGCACAGAGATGGGCATCGACTTAACCAGGGTCGCCCGGGCAGGGCTGGATTAAAACCCCCATCTGTGTGCATCCAGGCAGGGAGACCACTGTGACCTGGGCCCTCTACTGATCTCCAGGCCTCTCCCCAGCCCCCCAGCCCTGAGTTTGGGGCTCAGATGAGCAGCCCTCGGCCCTCTCCCCACGCGGGAAGGACAGACAGGAACCCGGGGCTCCTGAGAGCCCCGTAGGGGTGGGCGGTGCAAAGGGCCGTCTGTGGGCCCAGGCGTGGAAGAAGTCCCTTTCTGAGGCCACCCTGTGTCCAAGCTCCCACCTCAGGGCTCACTGGCCTCATGCTTGGGGCCCCCGTGGGAGGGGGCGGCCCTCCCCCCTGCACTGCTCGGCACAGCCCCAGTTTAGCCCCTGTACGTATGGGAGGCGGGAGCAAAGAAGTTGGAGTGCTCCTGGGAAGTTCATTCCTGGACCACGGCGGGTAGCGGCTGCTGAGTCCCCCAGGCGGGGAGGGAACCGGTCGGTCAGTCACCCAGGCTGGGTGAGGTGGCCAGGATGTGACTACGTCAGGGAAAGCGGGCTGGGAGTGGTCTTGCGCCACTTAGGGGTGAAATGTGTTGAGTCTGGAATTTTCTTTAGGACACGTGGACAAAGAGATAGGGCCACGCCAGAGGGGAGCAGGTGTTTACTGGCCTCCTACTGTATACCTGGACCCCTGGATTCTGGGTGTGGCTGCCAGAAAACACTGGACCGGTCACCCACACCTGCCCCCGAGGTGGGAGAGCCCCCAGACCCACGAAGGCTGTGGGGGTGAGGCCGCTCCACACGTCAGCCCGCTGAAGCCCCCTCCGCCCGCCCCCCCCGCCTTCCCCTGGGCCTCTCGTGAGTTCCTCCAGCCATGGGACCGAGGCCCCAGGTGCTGCGAGCCAGGTGGGCATGGCCACAACAGATGCCGGAGCTGTGACACGCACGCGTTCCGTGGCCACAGTGCCTTTGGGCTCCTGTACAACCTGAGCAAGGTGCCAGAATCCCCCACCACGGCCAGGCGCCGGGTGCCATGGGCCCCCACGACCTGGGCATAGAGGGTGGCTGGAGGTCCAGCTGGGGCCGAGTGCTGGCAGGAAGTACCTCCTCCAGGGACCCTGCCACGTGGAGCCCCTCTTTGTAACATTTGTCACTGGCACACTAATTCACTTACAAAACCAACCGTATTCTTGGTCCTGTGCTGGCCCTGGGGTCCTGCCTCTGCCCAGGCGCCTGATTTTCAGGGTGGCAGGGCTGGGAGGAGGTGGAGGGAAGGTATAGTTGAAGGAAGTATGGCCTGATGGTCAACGTAACCCAGAGGAGGTCAGAGTCGCACCAAGTAGAGTGAGGGTGACACCAAGACTTGGGTGAGGTATCCGGGGGCGGCCAGGGCAGGGCTGGGAGGTGGGGCTGGGGGCGGGGTCCCATGTGTCCAAAGGGCAATTCTGGGCTCCCCTGGGTGGCTCTCTCCCCACCAAGCCTGCTGTATGCCAGGCTGTGTCCCCGCATCTGCACAGGGCTTTGTATACAGTAGGCGCTCCATAAATGTTTACTGCAGGATGAATGACAGAGATCCCACTGGCCTGCTGGCTCTGCCCACCCGCCTATAGGAGGGGAATGTCTTTGAGCTTCTGCTCTGGGTCCTGGACTGTAGTTGATTTCAAACAGGTGAGTGACGCTGACCTTGGCCGGATGGGCTGGGGGTCTGTAGGTGGAGGGCCCGGGCACCGCACTCACCAGGATGGAGTTTCTGAGGGACCGGGGTGCCCATCCCTTGGCCCCCCCCCCCCACTCACTGGTGCCCCCTGCCCTGTGAGACCCAAAGCACAGCCCCCTCGGTGACCCCCCACAGCCTCCCCAGGGCGTCCTGACAGCCTGCTCTGCACCCTTGGCCCTGAGTTGCCAACAAGAGGGACGCTGGGGCCTGAGGTCAGTACACCTGTGAGCCCAGCCCTCCCGGAGCCTTGTCCTGATACCAGGGGTGGGGAGCGGCTCAGGCTGCAGAGCAGGGCAAGTGCATCGCCCAGTTTGGAATGGGGTGACCCAGGGCAGGGTCACCTGCACGCACTCATGGGTCCCCAGGCAGTGGGCAGTGGGCAGCACGGAGCTTGGGTGGATGCCCGCCAAGGAGGGCCATGAGTGGGGCTCAGCTCTGTGCCCACCCATGGTCTCTGGGGGGTGGGGCGGGCAGAGCCACGGTGCGACCTCGACCCTGGCGCATGGCCTCTCCGAGTCTGTGTCCCCATCTGCACAATGGATGTCCTGTGGCTTACAGCACAGGGGGCTGTGGTCTGCTGGTGGAAGGGGGCCGGGCCTGGCAGGCAGCCACTGCTGGGGCCAGAGAGCCTGGCAGCTGGGATCCTTGCTGTTTCAGAAGGTTCCCTGGGGACGGTGGCACCCGGTCTGGAAGGCCAGGAAGGTTTCCAAGAAGGATGGCGGGGGTGGGGGGGGAAGCCGGTGAGGCGACCCATTTTGCAGATGAACAAACTGAGTCATGGAACATCTTCATCAGGATGAGGGCTCTGGAGGGCCTCTGCCTCCTGCCCCTCCTCTGGCACTTACATCATTCACCTGCCCCCGCGTGTCCCCCCCCCAGACCCACACACACTCACTGAGCACTTGCTGTGCCGGCCAAGGCTCAGGAGCTCATGGCTTGCATGGAACTTGCCCGTTTTACAGGTGGGGAAACAGTCGAATGGCCCAGAGACCCCCCATTCTCTCTTCTTCCCCTCCCCTTGGGGCACGCATCCCAAGGGGCAGACAGAGTCCTGGTCTGGTCCTGCCTCGGTGTCCCCATTTCACTGGCTGGCTTGAGTGGACACTCCCCCAGAATCAGCAGCGCCCAGACAGATGGACGTGTGGCCCGACGCACTGCCAGTGAGACGGGTGCGAGGGCAGAGCCACGGGGTAGGTGGCTGTGGGCCGTGGTTGGGCAGGGGCTCCAGGGTCACCCCGCCTGCCACCCTTTCTGCCCCCTCCCCAGCTGGGGAGGCCGTTGGGGCGGTCCCACACCTGGGCTGCTGTCCTCACATCCTCCTCGCATCTTTGGGGCCACAGGGAGCCTGGGGTCAGAAGCACAGTCCGCGGAGCATGCAGGGGCTGGGCCCAGGGGTCCTGACTCCAAGAGGCATCTCTCAGACGCCCTGCACCCCTTCCCTCTCAGGGTCCCTGCGGCCCCAGCAAGGCAGAATGTGGCCTGCATGTCTAGGGACTGGGGTGAGCCCCACTCAGGTGGGTGGGGGGGGCCACAGAGCCGTGTGCCCTCCTGAGACCCCCAGAAACATCTCTGCCACCTTACCCATTACAGATTCGCTTTTCCTTCTCAGGCAGGGGCTCTTTCCTGGGGTGATTCTGCCCCAGGGGACCCCTGGGCAATGTCTGTGGTTATCACGGGGGTCGGGGGGACTCCCGGCATCGAGGGGGTGGGGTTCAGGGATTCTGTTCCACCCCCACAGCGTCCAGGACGCCCCCACAGAGAACACTCCGGGGGCTGCAGGGCCCAGAGGGAGAAGCCAGGCAAGAAGGAGATATTAGGGCTTATTTATAAATATTCATTATTATGAAAAGCACAAACGTACAGAAACAGAGAGAGAGAAGAGCTCACCAAACTTGGGGACCAAAAAAATGCTTTTTAACGTTTCATTTTGAAATGGTTTCTAGCTCACAGAAGTCCCCAGAATTCCCAGGTTTGCCACCCCCAGCTTCCCTGGAAACGCGGCCGGAGTGAAGGCTGGTTCCGGTCGGCTCCTCGTGGATCTCCTGCAGCTCGGGCACCGTTCCCCGTCTGGTCCTGGTGTCTCCTCCGCGCGGGACGGCCCACAGCCTTTCCTGTCCCTTGTGATGCGTCAGGCGTCCCACGGGCGGGTGGCCGCGTCCCCCCGGGCACCACCTCCCCGTCCGGGGCGACCATCAACTTACTGCTGACGGTACTGACCTTGGGGCTTTCCCCTCGGAACGCATGCAGCCTGTTTCTGGAATGTTCGCCCCCGGGTCTGCTGCCCTCAGCAAGCAGGGCTGGTTCCCCTCCTCCTGTCCTCCTGCAGACATTGGCTGAACCCTTACATCGGTCCAGCCACCTCGGGGCGCCCCCCTCACCAGTATGCGCTCCGTGTGCCCCCGGGCCCGCCGGTGCCCCTGCGGCCAGCCGCCTGGGTCCTCCACCCCCACCCGTGAAGTGGGCAGGGATGGGCTGGCTGGCTGTTTGGAAAGTGCTCCGCCCACGGGGAGGGTGAGGGAAGCGGGGGCGCTGCCTGTCACCGTCACCACCACCGACACCTGTCGCCATCACTGTCACCACCTGTCACCATCACCACCACCCGTCACTGCCACCTATCACTATCATCACCACCCCCACCGTCGTCCCCTCCCTTCCCGGCAGGTCACACGGCCCCTCCGCATTCCCAGGCTCTTCTGGGAGTAGACATGCACCTGCTGCCTGGGCTCAAATTCTGCTGGGCTTTGTGATTCTGGGCTGGAAATACCGCCTCTTGAGCCTCAGTTTCCCCACCTGCTAAGTGGGAACGATGAGAACAGCCCTCCCCCACAGGCCTTCAATTACCCGATACAAGTAGGAGTGTAACAGGGATGAAGGACAAACACAACGTGTCCGCCGCGCACGCGCGCGTCCCTCAGGTGCAGCCACCGTGCACGCGCACGCGCACTGATGACCGCGCCCCCGAGCACGCGCACGTCCCTCGGCCGCGAGCAGGGGCGAGGCGCCCACCCCCGCCGCCCCTCGGACGGACCCCGGACACGCGACGACGCTCAGGGAGGGAACCCGACACGAGAGGCCACGCGGGGTGTGAGTCCGCGTGCGCGAAACGTCCAGAACGGGCTCATCCAGGGACGGGAAGGGGGCTCGCGGGGGCCGGGGGCTGCGGGGGGTTTGCTGGGGGAGGTGATGGCTGATGGGGCTGGCGGAGGGGGCTGTGACTGCTGGTGGAGACGGGGCTTCCTTTTGGCGGGGGTGGTGGAATGTTCTGGAATCAGAGGTGGTGGTTGCACAACTTTGTGAAGGTACCATATGCCACGGAATCGTTAAATGGATCAGCTCTACGGAACGTGAAGTGCAATTAAATAAAACTTCAGAGAAAAAAAAAAAGAACTGCCGGAAAGCGGGCGGGCCGGGGCCCTCAGGACCCCCTCCAAGCGCTCTGCTCTGGGTGTGCAGCACACGGAGACCTGGGGGGCAGGCAGGCGACCGCAGGGCCAGGGGCTGCCTGGAGGCGGAGGCGTGGTGTGAGGCGGTGTGGAGCCCTGGGGGCTCCTCCAAGGGGCTGGGCGGGCGGGCGGAGGGGAAGTGGGGCCTGGAAGCTGCGGCCTCGGCCCCTCCGGCTCCAACTGTGGGTGACGCAACAGGCAACGGCCGAGGGCTGGGCCGGGTGGCCGGTGGGGGCCGGCGGGACCCGAGCGAACGCCCCAGCGTCCAGGGAAAGTGCGGGAGGCTCAGCCTGTAGTGTCTCTGTGTCCCTCTGTCTTCCCTCCCGGGTGTGTCCGTGTGGGGCCCCCACCCCCTCAGCCTCAGTTCCCCTTCTGAACAATGAGCGGCCAGCGAAGGACCTCTTTTGGGTCCAGGCGGGGCCCCTGAACCAATCTAGGTTCGTGCACCCTGACATTCCTCTCTGGGCCTCAGCCTCTCCATCTGCCAAGTGGGTTAATGGCAACTCGACTAACGTTGGTGGCCAGTCTGGGTGAGCACTGGGGGCTTCTGGGGGTGCTGGGCGGCACTGGGACACCCGGGGGCAGGGCTGGGGGCTGGGAGACAGCTCCGGGCAGAGGGCTGGCCCCCGCGGGCCCCTTTCCTCACGATCGAGTTGGAGAATAAGCACGGAGCCCCCACGCAGCTGCTGGGAGAGGACAGAGCCCCGGGGTTTGAGGCCCGTGTGTGCCTCAGACCCCAGGCGATCTCTGGTGACCTCGGGTCGGCAGCGCTAACAGTTGTCTGGACACAGCGTCACCCAAATCCTGGCCCCGCCGGGCGCACGCCGGTGCGTTGCTGCTCTTTATTCTTCACTTTTAAATTTTACTTCCACCCTCGTAAGGTTCAAGGTCGAAAAGATGTGTAAACAGTCCCTGCTGGAAAGACGGGGGTCACCGTGCAATCCGCGCCCCTCTGCCCACCTCACCCCGCATGCTCGCGGGCTTCCTGGTTGGTGCTTCGAGCAGCCGGCGACAGGTGTCCCCCGCCACACACACTGCTCTCCGCTGTCCCATGAAGACCCCTCAGGGCAGTGGCCCGAGGACTCTGTACCTTCCACACGGCTGTGACTCCCCCGATGGCCTCCTGCTGGGAACACGGAGTGTTTGCAGCGGGAAGATGCCTCGTCGCCCGCCGAGGGGGACGCCCGCACCGTTCTCAGCAGCTTTGTGTCTGTGTCCTCGTCAAAAGACAGGGTCTCCGGGGAGGTTGCTCAGTCTCTCGTGCAAACCAGTGAGGGTGAGGGTGTCCCCACATCGTCGAGAGACTTTTGTGTTTCTCTGCTCTGAACGGTCTGCTTACAGCCTCTACCTGTACGATCGACCGGGCTGTTGTTATTGGCTTTAGGCACTCTTTATATATGAGCTTCACTGTCATATTTTATTATATGTTATGAAGTATACATGTTGTAGACATATAGTGATTTATAATAAATATGTATGATCTATTTCAATAGAATTTTTTTTTTTAATTTTTTTTTCAACGTTTTTTATTTATTTTTGGGACAGAGAGAGACAGAGCATGAACGGGGGAAGGGCAGAGAGAGAGAGGGAGACACAGAATCGGAAACAGGCTCCAGGCTCCGAGCCATCAGCCCAGAGCCTGACGCGGGGCTCGAACTCACGGACCGCGAGATCGTGACCTGGCCGAAGTCGGACGCTTAACCGACGGCGCCACCCAGGCGCCCCTCAATAGAATTTTATTTAGCTTAAGAAACTATAATACATAGTATATAAGTATTTTCACATTTGTATATTATTTTAATATGAGTAATATTTATGCTTTAGGTCTTTCTACGTGGCGCACATCAGCCTCCTGTGACTCAAGTGGCAAAGAGTCTATCACCAGCTTTCTCCGCACAAACGAGAGATGGTCCAGGGGAATCTGACTTGGGATCAAAGCTCACGCTGGCTGTGTGTCTGCAGGCGAGTTACCCAACCTCTCTGAGCCGTGGTGGCCCCTCCCTCTGTCTGCCGGAGAGAACAGCCCCTGCCTCTCAGGACTGCGAGAGAATTCAGTGAACTCAGGCCCCTCGGGGTGGAGACCACACTGCCAGTTAGCGTCCATGAACTCCTGCTGCCAGCCCCGCCCGCCCAGCAAAGCAGAAATCGGTGTCGAGAACAGGATGGGCGTCGCTTCTTAATGTTGATTAGTTATTTTCTGAGAGAGAGCGTGAGCAGGGGAGGGACAGAGAGAGGGACACAGAGTCGGAAGCAGGCTCCAGGCTCCGAGCTGTCGTCACAGACCCCGACGCGGGGCTCAAACCCACAGACCGTGAGATCTTGACTTGAGCCACGACGCTTAACTGACCGAGCCCCCCAGGCGCCTCGGGAATCACTTATTAGGGTCACAGCCACGGGGTCAAGGGCAGGGAGGCCCAGTGGTGTGCTGGGCACACGAGGGGCCAAGGATAGAGGCACGGTGTGGGAGGTGGGGCCGGTGATGGTCAGCTGGGCCCCAGAGGAGGTCACAGCACCCCCAGGCTTGTCTGCTC
Organism: Neofelis nebulosa; assembly: GCF_028018385.1. Classification (NCBI taxonomy): domain Eukaryota; kingdom Metazoa; phylum Chordata; class Mammalia; order Carnivora; family Felidae; genus Neofelis; species Neofelis nebulosa. The sequence continues at coordinate 169,773,518 of NC_080785.1, forward strand.
TGATGGGGGCTGAGAACAGAATCTAGCCTGGGAAGAGACCACTCCAGCGAAGACATCAGGGCTCCTGCCACAAGGCCCCGGGGAGAAAGAGGCGGTGCCATGTGCCAGGCCGTTCCAGACAAGATCCCCACCCCCCATCTCCCTGGACAGGTAGCAGGAGACTCAGGCCAGCCCCCTGGCTCCACCTCAGATCTACCCGGCAGCTGCCCTGACAACTTGAGCCTTTCTCCTGCAACCCACCAATCTTGTTCCAACCCCAGGGCCTTTGCACATGCTCTTCCATCTCTGCATGCTTCTCCCCCCTCTTTTCCTGATGAACTCCTACTTGACGTTCGGGTCCCAGATGCCTCCAGGAATTTTCTGATGCTCGTGGGCCGGGTCAGGAGGCATGCCCCCAAAGAGAATCACGACGTCCTGTGCACATCTCTATTTTTTTTTGATTACTTTTTGTTTGTTTGGCACCCCAGGTGGGCACAAACCCACAACCCCTGGCACACCCCTATCTTCACACATGTCTGGCCCCCCCGCCCACAGGGTCTGGGAGCACCACAGGGCAGGTCCTTCTCCGTCTTGTCCCTCGTCGTCTCCAGCCCCACCCACGGGGCTTGGCACGTGGTGTTTAATAAATGCTGTTCCCCACACTGTTAAGATGCTCAAATGTTTGAGACATCTAATTCCAATTCCACACTCGGTCCTGGGGCCTCATCCTGGATGTCCCCCGCCCTGCTGCCGGCTTCCCCCCAGGCGGTCTGCGGGGGCCTTCGTGAGGCTGACTGGACATGAAGTCAGGAGAGGGGAGAACTGCAGACCAGGGCCCGAAGGGGCCCAGCCGGGGCCAGTGCGGCCACAGCACACGTTTTGGTCTGTACAGTGATTCGGGTTCAAATCCCAGCTCTCAGTAGTAGTAACCTGCCGCGGGATCCTGGCCAAGTCACTTTAGCTCTGCGCCTCGGTCCCTCTGCCACAGAAAACGAAGAGTCAGTCGGTTCCAAACCCAGTGGGTCTGTGATGGTGGGAGAGAGCAGGGTGCTTTCTCCAGGAAGCGGGTGACCTGGGAAGAGGGTGGACAGACGTCCCAGAGACCACTTCCCCATCTGGGCGAAGGGGGCGCTGCGAGCGAGGGGAGCCGGTGCCCCGCGGGGCCGGCAGACCCTGAACAGGCTTGCTGGCATCTGAGTGAGACGGGTGTCTCCAAGGGCCATCAGGCCTTATCTTCTGGGAAAGCCTGGCCTTCAGTCCTCGAGGCCGGTCGTCTGCAAACCTCAAGGGAAAGGGGTTAGTTCTGCCACAGACCCAGGGCTTCGGGCGGCAAGCAGATGCACACGCTGGGAGCAAGTCCACCCGTGGGGCGCTGACGGACCCACGAAGGTGGTCCCGAGGGTAAACCAAGGCACGGAAGGCACCGGGCTTGCCCGGGAAACACAGATAAAAGCGGAATACCCTTCCTGCATAACAAGTGGCAGAAAATGCCAGAACGGCCAGTGTCAGCAAAGACGTGGGGACATGGGCAGTGCTCAGTTCTGCGGGAGGGGAGGGCAGGTTGGCCCGGCTGCTGTGACCGCCCCGGAGAGGCTTCTGCAGGGAAACACGCACAAAACAGCTCGTCGTCATTCCGTCGTGACAGAACATCTGGAAACGTGTCTGCCGGCAGAAGGCTGGATAACTGGACCGTGTGACCAGGCCCCGGACAGTGGGCCCCACACAGGGGCGCCTGTCTCTCTTAGCCCTGTCCCCCAGCCCCCTCCCCCCGGGGAACTGATCCCCCCTCCCCCTGCACCTCCCCATGGCGCCCCAGCATCGGTCCCTGGCCCCCCCTACCACTGACCCCTCTCCCCCCTCCACCCCCCTACCCCCCGCCCTGCCTCCCCTCTTCACTGCCCTTCCCACCTCTGCCCGGGGACCACCGCCACACCTCGTGGCCTCCCCCCCCCAGCAGCAGGGCCAGGACCTGAAGGCTTCGGGGCAAAGTGGAGACACCAGGCTGGGGGCCTCGACCTCAGCCCCCACCCTGGGAAGAGGCTTGCAGGGCAGGCAGGAAAACCGGCCCCAGGGGGACACCCGCTCGCCCTCCAGGTCGCAGGCAGCACAGGGTGGGCTGGGGGTGGCTGGGGAGGGCAGCGGGACCCAGGCACCCCCCACCCCCTGCAGGGAGCCAGCCCCTCCCAGCAGGAAACAGGAAGTTGCCCAAGGCCTCCACCACCAACCGCTCCCTGGGCCTGCCTGGACTCCGGCAACGGCCCCGTTCTGTGCCTCAGTTTCCCCCTCCGTAAAGCGAGCCACAGCTCCAGGTTTGGGTGAGGGTGATGTTAACTAACCGTTGCTGAGGCCCAGCACGCGGCACGCCTGAAGCAGACACCCAGCATGGTAACAAAATGGTGAGCGCCACTCACGACCTGGGCTTAGGCCTCAGTTTCCCCAGCCTGCGTGCTGGAGAACCCCACGTGCCGGCTGGGCCTGTGCAGGCAGCAGACCGGGGACTGGGTCCTGCTGGCTTCGGGGAGTATGTTTCACTCCCCTGCTTTCCCGAGAGGCCCACGGGGATCTCATTCACACGTCATTCAGTTCCCCCTTTAAAGCGCACACTTCAACGGCTTTTACTGTCTTCATAGAGGCGTGCACCCCCGCCCCCCACGATTAGGGGTGAAACAACCCATCATCCCAAAAAGAACACCCCCCACCCCTGCCGACCACTAGTGATCACTCCCCAGCCCCCAGCCCCACGAGCCTCTTCCCGTCGGTGGATGAGCCCCTTCCGGATGTTTCACACACGGGGGATCACACGCTGTGTGGTCAGCTTTTCGTGACCAGCTTTTCACTTTTTAACCTGTGAGAACTTGGGTGGGTCCCTCACCTGCCCGCAGTCTGGGCATCTGTCAAGTGGGTGGGAGTGGCCGTGGGGCCGCCGAGCTGGTGGCGCTGGAGAAGTGGCCTCGCCGTCCCATCTTTGGAGCGGGGCCTTCCGAGCTGTGACACCCAGGACGGGGGCAAGAGAGAGGGACCACGGACAGGGAAGGACGAGGCTGGGTTGCAGAATGCACACGGAACTCTCACAAGTCAACAAAAAAACAGCCCGGTTTAGAAACAGGCAAAGAAGCTGAACAGACACTTCCCCTAGAAAGTAACCAAAGGCCAAGAAGCCATGAAAAGATGCACAAAGTTATCAGTCATTAGGGAAACGCAAACCAAAGCCACAATGAGACACCACTGCATACCCACCAGGACAGCTCGACTGAAGGACAGAAAAATACCAAGTGTCATCCAGGATGTGGGCAAATCGGGACCATTGAGATGGGGCAGCCGCTGCGGAGAACAGTCTGGTGGTGGTTCCTCAGAAAGTTCCACGCAGAAACCATTTCTAGGCGCGTGTCCGAAAGAGCCGGGGGGGGGGGGGGGGGCAACGGGGGGCCCCGATAAGCACGCACGGCGTTCACAGCGGCCTGATGCACAGCAACCGAGACGCAAATGTCCAATGACGTGTGAATGTATACCCATCACACGTCTTCTGCGCACGCGCACGTCCACAGAAGACCGGGTCCCCCGCGCACGCGCACATCCCTCGGCCGCGAGCAGGAGCGAGGCGCCCGCACCCGTCGCCCCGTGGACGGACCCTGAACACGTGACGCTCAGGGAGGGAACCACACACGAGAGGCCACACGGGGTGTGAGTCCACGTGTGTGAACGTCCAGAATAGGCCCATCCACGGACGGGAAGGGGGCTTGCGGGGGCTGGGGGGCGGGGGGTGATGGCTGATGAGGCCGGGGTTACTTTCTGGTGTGATGGAATGTTCTGGAATGAGACAAGGGTGGTGGTTGCACATCTCCGTGAAGATGCTAACAATACCACTGCGTGCTACAGCGTAAGGCAGTAACTTTGTTAATCAAATGCCAGCCCAACTTTTTGAAAGTGGTATTTGTTTCCAAGGTGAAACTCGGAGTTTGACACGGGTGGTGGCCACCTACGCCTCGGGGTTGCCACTTTGTGTCTGGGGCTGTGGAAGGCTCTTCCAGGCTGGTTTTGCTCCCAAAGGCAGATGTGGGGTGGTTTGGGGCTTGGGAGTCAGGGTAGGATGTTGGGGTCCTGGGGGCTTAGGCCCCGCCTTGGTCCTCACCAAGCCACACGGCCCAGCTGCCTAAGTGTCCCCCGCACGTCCCTCAGGCCTGCTTCCCGCTCCCCCGCTCCCGCCCGCCCACCAGGGTGGCCAGAGCACAGCGGGAGACAGGACGCCATCCCTTCCCTTGGGTGACCTCAGCGTTCCCTCTCAGCAGACCTGCTGCCTCATCTATGCAACAGGGACATGAACAGGCAGCCCCCCGCCGCCCAAGAGCTTAACATGGGCAAGTTTCTGAGCAGCATCTGGTGCGCTCAACCCCTCTTTCCCCCTCTAAACTCTCCCGTGGCTCCCTCGTGTCCCAGACTCAAGTCCAGACTCCGCAGCTGGGCAGTGTGCCACCACAGCCGAGCCTTGCCCCATCACCACCGGGGGCTCCGATGGGACAAGGACCCCCCCACCCCTGATCCTTAGATTCCCTGACACCTTCTCCCAGACCCCCGAGACATCAGGAGGGTCCCCCGAGACAACGCTTCCCGCTTCTGCCCCCAGAAAGCACCCAGGAGCGATTGCCCCATTTTCTCCTTCTCTTGCTGTTTGTGGACAAGTGCCAACACCAGGACTCCCAACCGCTGCCCTGGCTCCGCCCCTGGAGAGCAAACTGAGGCCCACCTCGAGGTCCTGGGAAGGGGGAACAGCCAGCCGGCTCAGGGCAGAGGAAGCGGAGGCCCCAGTGGGGTCCGAACCTTCTGGGTCCCACTCTTCGCCACACATAGAATCGTCTTTCAAAACCCATGGAGCTCTTTCTTTCTCAATGTACGTATTGTAAGTAATCTCTACACCGAACATGGGGCACGAACTCACGACCACCCCCCCTCCCACCCCCCGTCAAGTGGGATACATGCTCTTCTGAGCCAGCCTGGCGCCCTGGAGCTGTCGCTTGCAAAACAAGAAGGGTCAAGGCGACAAACTGTAGGTGCTCAATTAATGCAGCCTCACCCCTACTCTAATGAGACGCTTACTTCAGGATTGATAGGGTCTGCCCCGCTTCCCAGGGGCTCCCCGGTGACTGTTCAGGGTCAAGTACACAGTGGGTGCTCAGGAGATGATGAATACACCAGCCAAATGCAATCCTGTCGTTTGGGGCCTGGCGACCTTGGACGGTGAACGAAGTTCCCAGGGCCTCAGTTTCCCCATTCATAACACCAAGGCTCAGCCAGTCCCTAGCCTACGTGGTTGTGTGTGTTTCGGAGGAAACACCTGTCTACGGCGTCGAGTCGATGCGCGGCCGTACCCGCCACCCCCGCGCCCCGGAGCATCCCGCCGCGCGCCCTGGGAGCCTGGCGAGGGGCCTGGAGGCCCGCAGAGCGGACCCGGCGGGGGCGCCCGGGCCGAGGGTGAGGGGGCCGAGAGCGGGGGGGGGGGGGGGTGGGGGGTGGGGGGCGGGGACGGTAGGGAAAGCACCCCACCCCCCACCCCGGGCTCTTTTGTCTCCGGACTGCGCCGGCGCTCGGCGCCCTCGCCATGGAAACGCGCGCCGGGGAGCGGCGGGCCCCGGGAGGGGGACCACACGGGGGGAGACCCGGGGAGACACGAGGATAGCCGGGGCCCCAGGGGTCCGGACGCCCAGCCCCCGCCCCCGCCGTCCACGGGGCTCCCGAGGCCGAGCCGGGAGGGGAGGGGGGCGGCGCAGACTCCGGTCCCAGCCCGCCCCTACGGGGGCCCGAGGCCCCCCGACTCCCCGGGGCCGAGGGAGCGGGAGCCCTGCGCGCGGCGAGCGCACGCCGGGGGACCGGCCCGGCGAGGAACGCGCGCGGCGCCCCGGACGCGCCGAGACAAAGAGCCCCCGCCCCTCGCGCCGCACGCAGGCCGTGGCGGGCGCGGGGTCTCGGGCCCGGCGGGGCCCCCTCCCCTCCCTGCGCTCCCGCTCGCCGCTCCCCCCGCCCCCGCGGGGGAGGGGCCGCGCTTTGTGCTCGCCGCGCCGCAGCCCCCGCCCCGCGCGCCCGCCGGCTCCGCCCTCCGAGCGCCCGCGCGCCAGGTGAGGGGCCTGCGGGCCGAAGGCCGGGGCCGCACCCCTCTTCCGGCCGCCGGGACCCTCCCTTCCCTCCCCCGCCCCCCGCCGCGGGCCTCCCCACCGTCCAGACGCCGGGGAACGGCCCCCGTCCGGGGACTCCTAAACCAGGCCGGCCCCGCCCTCTGCCGGGCCCCTCCCGACCCCCGATCTGGGGTGTAGGGGTGCCAGGCAGCTGGGTTGTTGGGCAGGGCCGCAGTGCGCGGGGGGGGGGGGGGGGAGGCCGCGGGGACACCCCTCTCCCCCAGCCTCAGTTTCCCTGGGCGGTACGGCGCATCTTTGCCCGCCCCTCCCCCGCAGGCGCTGGGCACCGGGTCCCCCCAGGGCTCAGACTGCGCCTGCCCTCCTCCAGCGCGTCTTTGTCCCCTCCAACCACGGCCTGTGGAGCCCGCGGCACCATGATCGCGACCAAGGAGAAGAATAAAACCCCAAAGGACAGCATGACGCTTCTGCCCTGCTTCTACTTCGTGGAGGTGAGGGGAGGGGGGGGCGGGGGTGTCCGCACTGATGGGGGAGGGGCAGAGGCCTCTGTGGCACACGCCATCGGGGACCACCACTCTGAAGGACACGGGTGGGCGCAGCGAGGGTGCCTGTTGAGGGGGGCTGGGGGGACTCGGGTTCTGCAGGATGAGTAGGAGTTCCAGAGGCACACCCAAAGCAGCAGCCGGGGCAAATGCTGGGGAGTGGGACCTCCAGACTGAGGCAGGGGTCAGTGGCTCACCTGGAGGGGCTGGAGCAAGGCGCGGGGGTGGGCGGCACCCATGAAGGGGCTGGGGGGATGCCGGCTCTTCATGCAGCACGTGGGCTGTGCAGCCTGAGGGTGCAAGTTCCAATCCCTCTTCTGTTAAGGGGCCGGTGCCCTTCCCATAAGCGCGCTCGCAGAACAGGCCTGGCACGCAGTGAGGGCTCTGTGAATGTTCAGAAAAATAAAATGTAATAAACGCAGTCACCGGGCACATACTAAGTGCTGATGATGGCACAGGGTGACATTTACCCATCCTGGGACAGATCCTTCAGCACCTACTGGGACTTTCCTGTAGCCATAGTCTTCCCCACTTGACCTGCCAGGAAAACCCCAGTCTGTTGAGCGGTCCAGGCAGGGCGTGGGTGGAGGAGTGGGGTCCCCAGTCCCGAGCAGACAGCCCTCCACGCCAGTCACAAAGCCAGTGGCTCACCCGCAGGCCAGTGGGTCCCTGCGCACAGGCAGAAAAGCTGTTTGTCAAATTTGTATTTAAATCCCCGTTATAGTAGCTTATACCTTCTCAGGGTGTCAACGTCCTTGCCAAGCAGCTCCCTCCCTGCGTCCTCCTCAACCCCCTGCTCTCACCTGGGTCCTTCCAAAACGTGTCCCACACCCACTCAAGTCTGTTAGATCTGTAACCCCTCCCCTTTTAAGACGGGTTTCGGCTCTTGGCTTTTTTCTAGTGGAACTCTTTGCTCACGGCTGACTCCGTCCCTTTTCACTGCCGTGTAGTACTCGAGCCCCGAGTCACCGTCCCCACGGGGCTGGGCCTTCAGGGGCTGCCTGGCCTTTGCTCGTGTCACGCACGTCCCCGTAAGGAAAGCCCTTTGGTCTGCCTCACCTCGAACCAAGAGTGAGCTTATCTGCAGATAACATCCCTGGGGAGCACGCTTGGTGGCTCAGGAAGCGCCCCAAATTCCCCCCTCCACCCCCCCCCCCCCCGCCACCTTCGAGGCCACGGTGTTTTCCTTACCCTCTGCGCCAGCACTGTGTTAGCGGTGTCTGGAGCCTGGCCGGCCCGTGGGACGCAGAGCCATGTGTGTGCCTGCTCTCATCCGCCTTTCCCTTATCGTGAGCCTTACTTCAGCGTGTTTACGCACACGCACACACGCGTTAAGTCCGTGGGCAGGACGTGCTCGTGGATCGTTTTCCTCTGGGCCTGATATGCTGTCAGTGTTCCCGTGCCTGGGTGACGGTCTGTCTCCAGATGCAAGGACAAGTGGGGTGGCACACAGGGACCCTCTGGGGCTGGTTCCGCCTCCGGTGTGGCCCAGCGGGGAGGAGATGGGGCCGAGGGCCGAATTGGGGAGCCAGGCCGGCGTCACAGCCGTGGCCACGCCGCCTGGGAGCTCGGGGTGCCACGGGGGCATCGTCAGCATCACAGTTCGAAGGACCCTCTTGCCGAAGGAGTTGATGTGATGTGCCCGGGCCCCACCCAAACCCCTGCCCGCAGCCTGGAGTGCCCTGCCCGCCGCGGCCCAGTTGCGCTAACGGCCACGGGGAGGGAATCACGAGCTAGCGTTGACTAAAGGCTGGTACTGTCCGTGTACTTACTCACCCGGTCCTACGTCGAACCTGGGAGGTGGTGACTCTGTCATTCCGTTACCAGCTGGGGAAACTGAGGCACAGGGAAGCAGTGGAGCCAGGATTCAAGCCTGGGCAGGTGGCTGTGAACCCCTCCACTCAGCTGCCTTGGGCCACATTCCTGCATGCAGCAGGCACTCAGTAAGTGCTCTCTGGACTAGAGCCCAGCTCCCGCGGACCCAGCTGCGGCAGTTTCCCTCTGGGGACCCCCCGGCCAGGCCTGGAGAGAGGCCGAGGTGCTGTCCAAGGCAGGAGTTAATGCGGAGGCCTCTCGTGGGCCCCACCCCTGTCTGTTTCCTCGTCCATCAAATGGAGACGGGCATCTCCTGAGGCAGCCAGCCCCCCCCCCCGCCAGGCGCCCGCTCACGGTGGTCCCCCCCGCCCCCCGGCGCCCGCCCCAGCCTGGACCCCGCGGGTGTTTGGGTTTGAGACCCTTGGAGCGGAGGAGGGAAGGTGCAGGTCACTGGGAGTCGGCTCTGCCCAGATCTGAGCCCAGTAGCTGCTCGTGGCCCCAGCGAGCCGGAGGCAGGCTGTGATGGGTGCCCGGACGGCGTGCGGGGCGGGCAGGTGGCTGGACGGCCCGGCGGGCGGACGGACGGACGGCAGCGTGGGTGGCGGATGGGACCGAGCTCACGTGGTGAGCAGGGCTGGGGTGACGCCGGCCTCCGTGCCCCGCAGCTCCCCATCGTGGCGTCCTCCGTCGTGTCCCTGTACTTCCTGGAGCTGACCGACCTCTTCAAGCCGGCCAAGGTGGGATTCCAGTGCTACGACCGGACGCTCTCCATGCCCTACGTGGAGACCAACGAGGAGCTCATCCCCCTGCTCATGCTCCTCAGCTTGGCCTTCGCTGCCCCTGCGGCCTCGGTGAGTCCCCGGCGCCCGGCGCGGGCCGGCCTGTGGGCACCGCCCTGCGGGGCACCGGGCTGAGCGCCTGCCTCCTCCCTGTCGGGCAGATCATGGTCGGCGAGGGCATGCTGTACTGCGTGCAGTCCCGGCTGTGGGGCCGCGGCGGGGGCCCGGGCGGTGCCGAGGGCAGCATCAACGCTGGCGGCTGCAACTTCAACTCCTTCCTGCGGCGCACCGTGCGCTTTGTGGGTGAGTAGAGGCCCGCGGTCTGCACGCGGCGGGGGTGGGGGGGACGACCCGGGGCCCCCGCCAGCTCCCGGCCCTGACCCCGCCGCCCCGCAGGCGTCCACGTGTTCGGCCTGTGTGCCACGGCCCTGGTGACCGACGTCATCCAGCTGGCCACGGGCTACCACGCGCCCTTCTTCCTGACGGTCTGCAAGCCCAACTACACGCTGCTGGGCACGTCGTGTGAGGCGAACCCTTACGTCACACAGGACATCTGCTCCGGCCGCGACGCGCACGCCATCCTGTCTGCGCGGTGAGCTGCCCCCGCCCGCCCGCAGATGGCAGGGTCCCGAGGCGCGCGGGGCCGGGCCGGCGGGGCTCACCTGTGGCCTCTTGCAGGAAGACCTTCCCGTCACAGCACGCCACGCTGTCCGCCTTCGCTGCGGTCTACGTGTCGGTGAGTCCTGGCCCGCCCCGAGCCCGCCGCCTGCGGGGAGCCCGCCACTCTGCTCTGACCCGCCCCGCCCCCCCCCCCCCCCCCCCCCAGATGTACTTCAACTCCGTCATCTCGGACACCACCAAGCTGCTCAAGCCCATCCTGGTGTTCGGCTTTGCCATCGCAGCGGGCGTCTGCGGCCTCACCCAGATCACGCAGTACCGCAGCCACCCCGTGGACGTGTACGCGGGCTTCCTCATCGGCGCTGGCATCGCGGCCTACCTGGTGAGGGGGCGGGGGAGGCCCCCGGGGTGGGGGCAGCTCTGGGGGAGCGGGGTTGCCCCCATGGGGAGGTTCTGGGGGCGGGGGGGGAAGGCCGGGTGGCTGGCGGGGGCGGGGCAGGGGGCGGCGATAGCGGGAAGAGGTGTGAAGGGGGAGGCTGGATGGGGGTGGGGGTGGGGTGCGGTGAGGAGGTCTCCCAGGGAAGGCCGGCCCCCCGGGGCGAGGTCGGGGGTGGGGGGGGGAGACCTGGCCCCGCCCTGGGGACTCTGATGAGTCTCCTGCCTCGGAACGCCGGAGTCAGAATCTCAGGGGCTCAGACCTGCCGAGTGCGCAGAGCGGGAGCGGCCTGACCGGAACCTGCCCCCGCGGGAAGAGAGCGGGACTCCCTGCTCTGACCGCACGGGGAGGCCAGGCTTCCCGCTTGGACCACCTCGCAAGCCTGCCGCCCGGGGAGAACCCTGGTCTTCAGCCCTCGCCTCGCCCTCAGGCCTGCCACGCGGTCGGCAACTTCCAGGCCCCGACGGCAGAGAAGCCGATGGCGCTGGCCCCCGCCAAGGATGCGCTGCGGGCCCTGACCCAGCGGGGCCACGACTCGGTGTACCAGCAGAACAAGTCCGTGAGCACCGACGAGCTGGGGCCGCCGGGGCGGCTGGACGGCGTGCCCCGGCCCGTAGCCCGAGAGAAGGCCTCGCTGGGCAGCCTGAAGCGGGCCAGCGTGGACGTGGACCTGCTGGCCCCACGCAGCCCCATGGGCAAGGAGAACATGGTCACCTTCAGCCACACGCTGCCCCGCGTCAGCACGCCCTCGCTCGACGACCCTGCTCGCCGCCACATGACCATCCACGTGCCACTCGACGCCTCTCGCTCCAAGCAGCTCATCAGCGAGTGGAAGCAGAAGTCGCTGGAGGGCCGTGGCCTAGGGCTGCCCGATGAGGCCAGCCCCGGGCACCTGCGGGCGCCCGCGGAGCCCATGGCAGAGGAGGAAGAGGAGGAGGAGGAGGAGGAGGAGGAGGAAGAGGAGGAGGAGGAGGAGGAGGAGGAGGAGGGTGAGGAAGGGGGGCCGGCCCCGCCCTCACTCTACCCCACGGTGCAGGCCCGGCCGGGGCTCGGGCCTCGGGTCCTCCTGCCACCGCGGGCCGGGCCGCAGCCGCTGGTGCACATCCCCGAGGAGGGGGCACAGGCGGCTGGCGGCCTGTCTCCCAAGAGCAGCGCCGCCGTGCGGGCCAAGTGGCTCATGATGGCGGAGAAGAGCGGGGCCGCTGTGGCCGTGGCCTCGGCCCAGCCCCGCGTGGCCAACCCGCCGCGGCTGCTGCAGGTGATCGCCATGTCCAAGGCGCCGGGCGGGCCGGGCCCCAAGGTGGCGGAGACCGCCTCGTCCTCCAGCGCCAGCTCCGACTCCTCGCAGTACAGATCGCCCTCGGACCGCGACTCGGCCAGCATCGTCACCATCGACGCGCACGCGCCCCACCACCCCGTGGTCCACCTGTCCTCGGGTAACGGGCCCTGGGAGTGGAAGACGGCGGGGGGCACGGCCAAGGGGGCGGAGGGCGAGGGTGGCTACGAGCTGGGGGACCTGGCCCGTGGCTTCCGCAGTGGGCCCAAGCCGCCAGGTGTGTCCCCCGGCTCGTCCATCAGCGACGTGGACCAAGAGGAGCCGCGCTTTGGGGCCGTGGCCACGGTCAACCTGGCCACGGGCGAGGGGCTGCCCCCACCGGGCATGGCCGACGGGGCCCTGGGCCCGGGCAGCCGTGAGTCCACGCTGAGGCGCAAGGCTGGCGGCCTGGTGCTGGGGGAGCGGGAGGCCACGGGTGAGGCGGAGGCCGAGGGCTACTATCGCAAGATGCAGGCGGCCCGCAGGTTCAAGGACTGAGGGGGAGGGGCGGGTGCCGCATGGGGGGCAGGTGGGGACCGCTGGGCGGGTGGGGGTGGGGGAAGCACTTCGTGACCAGACAATAAAATGTCGACACCCACTGGAGTCCCGGCTGAGTCACTGTGGTCCAGGGCCCCCACGCACATGAGGGCTGGGGGGGAGGGGGGGGCAGGGGAGGGACGGGACACAGATCTCACGCTCGTGGACTGAGGCTCAGGCACGCAGGTGGCGGGGGTGGGCAGTGGTGTGTGGCCTTCGCCCCTGGGAGGAGACCCTTGCCCCCCACCCCACACACCTCATCAGCTCCCCCAAACCCCATCCCCGTCAGAAAGGAGAAGGCTAAATTCAGAGGAGGAAACAGCAGTGAAGACCGAGGCGGAATAAAAAGGGAATCAAGTGCAGGATGCAGACATTTATTCAAAGTCCAGCAGACAGACTGGCCAGCCGCCCTCTACAACGTGAACAGGAAGAAAGAGCCTACAGAGAAGGTAGGAGTTGTAAAATCGCTTTAATTCGGTTCTCTCTGCATTACAAGCCGTCAGGGCGGGCAGTGGAGTGCCTCGCTCCCGGCACAATACTGAGCCTGTAACCGCGGTTATCAAAATATACATCTGCGTCACCTTTATAAAAAACCACGTTTGCTGCCCCTCGTTTTACAACAGGTATAAAAAATTATAAATATTTACACCCTTGTTCCAACCCCACACGGAAACTCGAGGGTCCAGGCCCGAGGGAGGGGGCTGGCCAGCACGGGGTCTGCTCGCAGGGGCGCCCCTTGGACCCGTGAGTGCAGGACGACGTGTGGGAGACAGTTAAGACTCAGGGGCCGCTGTCCCACCTTCTGGGGCCCCAGCATTAGAGGCAGACAAAAAAACAAACAAAACTTTGGTCCAAAATTTGCAGGAGAAAGGAAACCCTGAAAGTTTACAAGTTTAAGAGCGCTTTTCCCCTGGACAGGGAACAGGTTAGGTGTGAGTAAGGCATCTGGAGGTGGTGGGCAGGGCCGGCCTGGGGCCTCGCGGGAAGGGCCGGGGCCCCAGCGGGTCTGCCCTGGAAACTGGATCCTGCCCTGCGACTTAATTACAAGGAATAAAATAAAAAAGGACAGTATGTAAGGTCATAGGTCATACCACGAGGAGGAAACGGAGATTATACTCATACCATTTTTATCATCTTGCTATATAAAAAGTTACTTAAAACTATTTCTTTTGCATATAAATGAAAAAAGATTAGAATATTTGGTCAACTGGAAATATTGCTAGGCACAGATGTCTGCAACTGCATCAAAGCATAATACAGAGATTACGGTGAAAACAGAGCTCCGAGCTGAAGGAGGACAGGGCCAGTGCCTCGGGGTCTTGCCCCAAGTTGGGGTCCCGGGGTGGGGGTGGGGAGAATCACACACTTGATTAAACAGATCAGGGGGTGCCGGCTGGTCCCTGCAGCTTGCAGCCTCCTGCTGCGTCAGGCACATGATCCCACGCGGGAGGCCGACCCACCAGCCCCCACACCCCCCCTACCCCCCCGCCGAGGGCCCTGCCAGAGCAGCTGGTTTTAAGGCACAAGAAAGCCGAGTCGAGGTTTGGGAGCGCCCACCCCACAGGGGCTGCAGAAGGCACGGGCTTGGGGGGCTGGGGAGGGAGCGGGGGAGGGGGGGGCGGGCGGGGGCGCACTGTCCACTCGTCACCAGGAGCCTGAGGCCGGCACCCCACCTCCCCAGGGTGAGCAAGGTCGATCAGATTTAATTTTTTTAAAAACAGGTAAACTGATTTCTCTTTTAAAAAAATAAAATCTCTGGTCTTTTAAGGTCACTTCAGCTGCTTTTTAAAGTGGCTTTTCTCTGGAATGATGGAAGTTGTGGCCAGGCGCCAGCAGGCCGGTCCCTGGCGGCCCTAGATGGTGGACTTGGAGAAGGACACCCGCAGGTGGTGGTTCTCGCCCAGGTCGTGGTTGTGAAGGTCAATGAGCGCCTGGATGGCCTCCTCCACCGAGCCCATCTGGATCAGGGCCATCTTGCGGTCCTTCCTGAGGGACAGACAGGGCCAGGGGCATTGGGGGGTGGGTCGGGGCATCGGGCAGGGCAGGGAGCTGTGGGGGTGGGGCAGCACTCACTGGAAGAACTTGAACCCCTTGACGATCCCGCCGTTGCTGGAAAAGAGGATCTTCAGATCGTCCTCGGACACAGAGGGCCTGTGGGGAGAAGAGGGGTCGGACGCCGGTTCTCGGGGAGGGGGGGGGGGGGGCCCAGGGAGGCCCCAGCGAGGCCCCAGCCCACACCCTGCACATACGGGATGTTGGAGAGGTGCAGGGTGGCCGAGGGCGGGAAGATGTTCTGGAAGTTCTTGGAGCCGGGCTTCTTGAAGCGGTGCAGGGGGGAGTTGCCGTAGTCCTTGGTCAGGCCCTGGTCCTCCTGGCCCTCGCGGGGCAGCTGCACGTTCTGGTGCTTGGACAGCGTGATGCGCACCGGCTTCCCGTGCAGCTTGTGGCCGTTGAGGTGGCTCATGGCTGCGGAGGCGGTACGCTCGTGACCCCAGGCCCCACGCCCTCGCCCGGCCCGGCCCGCCCGCCCGCCCCGCAGGCCCCGGCCGCTTACCCAGCTGCGCCTGGCTCCCGTCCGCCATCTGCACCAGCGCGTTCTCCTTCTTGTTGAACAAGATCTTCACCCGCTGCACGTCGCCGTACACGCCTTCGAGAGCGCGGGGACAGGGGCGCTGAGCCGCCTGCAGCCCCGCCGCCACCTCCCCCGCCAGCCCCCACGCCCCGCACACCCCTCGCAGGGCTGGCTCTCCCCGAAGGTTTGCTTATTCTGCCTCTGGCACCTGCGTCTAGTCACAGGGAACGGTACCAGGAAACTACCTTCAGCAGAGAGGTCGTAAACTCCAGGAAAGGTCCGCGGCCAAGAACCGGCACTTTAGCATGCTACCAGCACGTTTAACTCTTCGAAAAGCATGCAGGGCAATAAACCATGCGTCTCCCGAGTCAGAATAAATACGCAAACCGAAGGCAAGCCACGTAACGAGGCAGAATGCCCGACTGCAAACTCATAGTACATCTTAGGGCGTAAAAAATAACCTCAACTAAACGAAAACAAGGTAATAAAAGTGTGAATGATAACATACCGAAAAGAATAAAGAGGCTTTGGGGTGTGACTCTCTTTAGAGGACAGCAGAGCAAGGCAGCGAGGGACAGGGAAAGGGAGAGGTCAGGGGGCGAGTTGCCAATCGTCCACCACGAGGAGGCAGCCCCACAGGCGTGCAGGTTGATGGATGATGAAGTTGTCAGGATGTTAATATTCAAGGGCAGGTTGGTTTCCGGAGAGCAGGGTTTGAGGGGGAATTTTGTTTTTATTTATTTATGTTTTGTTTTGTTTCAAGCAACAACAGGAAGCAGAAGTGCCGTGCAGTCAGTTGGCAAAGAAATTCCGGATCAGGGCAAGAAAAAAAATTGGGAAAGGGGAAGGGGAGAAAAGAAAAAAAGTAGCAAAAAACACAGGTCAGTAAATACATAAGAAACACGAGCGCTCCATCAGTCCAGATCTACACACATTACAAGTCACAGGTCCGCCTCGCAAACACAGGCAAGAAAGCGCCCCCCTCCCCGCAGCGAGCAGCAGGAGGGCGCGGCCGGGACCCCCAGGCGGCAGCCCGGCTCCCAGGGGCCCCGGCCTCCTGCTCGCTGCGGCGGGCGGGCCTCCGAACAACGCTCACACGAGCACAAGGCGGAGCGAGTCTGTTAGTGGAGGCTTCGCTAGGGGCCGGCCGCCCCCCGGCCAGGAAGTCACAGGAGGGGCAGACAGATGAGAGACAGTCTGAAACGCTCGTCAAAGGCGGTCCCATCTTTCCCGAGTGAGGGACCGTGAGCCCTTCTCAGCTCACCCGAGCTCTCTCTGAGCCAAACTCCGCCACTGGGACGGGCACGGGTTGCGCCATCCCAGGGACCTCAGCTGCAGGGCAGCGTCCCCCCGACAGAGGCACCCGGCGGGCATCCAGACCACGTCGTGTCTGGCTAGCAATTTTAAGGACTGCTTTCACGTATCAAAGCGTGTCTCGACCCTGCGTCTTACGGAATCGGAGACGTAAGCCGAGGTGTAAAGGAGAACGAGAGAACACTGAGCGCTGAGGTGGCGGCAGCGAGTGGACCGGCACGGAGGGGTGCCGCGACCGGTGGGACCCCGGCACCTGGGGCCAACAGGAGCTCAGCCCGCTCCCCTCCGCACTAAGACCCACTAGTGGAACACCCCCGCTTGCGCTTCTGGGAACGACAGCCTGGAGGGAAGAGGCACGTACCTCGGGGTTGAGGTTGCTGACCAGCAGGACAGAGTTTCCTGCCCCTGCCAGGCCGGGGATGGCGATCCGGCCCGCCGCCGCCGCTGCCGCCGCCGCCGATGGGATGGCCAGAGGAGCCAGGGCCCCGTGCACGTTAGGAACAGAGAGGCCTGGAAAGGGAAGGGCGGTCAGGATGTGAGCAGCAGGGCCGGGGGTTCTGCTGGGAGGCGAGTGCCGGTCCTGCCCGTCTTCTCGCAGGAGGAAACACAGGAGGCGGCCGCGGCCGTGCTCGGCCCGGTGCCCACTGTGCGGCCTGCCGGCTCCTCCTGCCTCTCCTCGTGGCACAGACCGTGCCAGCTTTGGCCCCATCTACATGCGCCCAACAGTACAGAAGCTCCACTCGGTGGATGCACAACGGAGCCCCGGACGGGCCTCGGCCGTGCGCGCATGCAGGCGCCCGTCACCATGCAGACGACACCCGGGCGGGACGCAGCAGGCCCGTGCCTGTCACAGGAGGGCAGGCTGGCCCCCTGGCAGGGACGCTCAGGTGTGCCCCCGCCCCGGTTCATGCCGCTCTGCTTACCGGGCCACTTAAATTCATCTACTAGGGACACATCCCTCCAACCACCGTGCGCGCTCGTCCTCGCCCGGGAGGTGCTTTAAGGGAACCAGACCAGACACTCTGGGGTTAGCGGATTCTCTGCACAGCCCTGTCCTAAGACTGCCCTGTCCAGGCTCCTCAGGGAACCCAGAGACCCGCACCCAGGGAGGCGGGCTCCCCCCGAGACCGAGCCCACGTCAGCTGCCCGTGGAAGCACAGCTACTGGAAAGGTGTGTGGGCATGCACGATCGACGGTGGGGACCAAGGTCAAGTGTTTGAGTACCTGCAGCTTGAGGAATTGCAAAGGTGGGAGGGAAACCAGCTCCTGCATACGGAGAGGCTGACATTATACCAGGCGCACCTAGAAACAAATGAGACACTAATCATCGCACCCACCACCTCCGCCGCGAGCAAGGGCTGTGTGTGTGCGTGACCCCACACCCAGTGGGCAGTCTGGGCCGGGTGCCGTGCTGGCCATCTAAGGAGCAACAGGCACCAACCTCCCTGGGCACAGAGTCGGCGTCACGGGGTGCCTGGGGCACGGACACTGAGCTGCGTACACATCCTCGCCTCCCACGGCACACGGTGGTCGGGGCACCTTGCCGGGCGTCTTACCGAAGGCAGCAGCCATGGTCTGGTCTAGCGAAGGCTGGCTGTCCCCAGAGGGCAGGTCAGGGCGTGTGTAGTCACGACTCTTGTCATTGTTATACTTGACGTTGAGGCTGGTGAGCTTGGAGAAGTCGATACGGAGGGTACAGCAGGCGTTGTAGATGTTCTGCCCGTCCAGCGACTGCAAGGAGACAAGCCGTGAGGCGCTGGGGGCCGGGGGGCTGGCCAGGGAGGCATCCCGGGGACCCTACTCACCAGCTTGGCGTGCTGCGCGCTCACAGGGTCGGCGTACTGCAGCAGGGCTTGAAACTGGTTGTTCTTGGTAAACGTGATGATTTTCAGAACCGTGCCAAACTTGGAGAAGATCTGCAAGAGAAAAGAATGGTCCCGACCTCCGCCCAGGGAACCCCACAGCACCGGGGGCGGCCGCACGCCCCCAGCCACCTCACCTGGTGGAGCACGTCCAAAGTCACCGGGTAGAAGAGGTTCTCCACGATGATCCGGAGCACCGGGCTCTGGCCAGCCATGGCCATCCCCGCGTCCACCGCGGCAGCCGAGGCGGCCAGGGCCAAGTTTCCCGACTGCACTGAGTTCACCGCCTGCAGCGCTGCCTGGGCCCGCTGTGGGGAAGGGGGGGGGGGGGGGGGGGAGTTATGGCCGGGAGCCTCGCGCCACCGGCTACTTTCTCCCCAAGTCCACCCCACCGCGCGCCAGGCCCGGCAACGCACCGCCTGGTTGGGTGAGCTGTCCGTCTTGAGCTCCTTGTGGTTGGAGAACTGGATGTAGATGGGCTGGCCGCGCAGCACAGGGGTCACGGACGTGTAGTAGTTCACCATGGTGTTGGCGGCCTCCTCTGTGTTCATCTCGATGAAAGCCTGGCAGGACAGGAGCGTGAGCCAGGCCCGGATTCCTGAGCCTTCCCAGGAAGGGCACTTGGCTGGCTATGAGCAGATACCTGATTTTTCCCTTTCAGCATCAGGAGATTGGTGACCTTCCCGAAGGGCAGCCCCAGAGAAATGACCTCGCCCTCGGTGACGTCACTGGGAAGCTTCCGGATGTGGATCACTCTGGAGGGCACGCCTGCACTCCTGTTGTCACCCTTGAACTTCTTACTGTCGTTCCCATTTGCTGACGGAAGAGCGGTGTGTAAGGCATAAAGCACCGTCCAGACTCGAAAAACCCTGTGTGCCCGGAACCAGCTTCCTCCGCGACTCCAGGAGGCCGCCAGCCGATGTCCCCTGCCCACCCACAGCCAGGGGACCGGGGACTGCACGCAGAGTTACCTGCAGAAGCCGAGTTGCTGCTCATGATAAAGGGTCCGTTAGTGACACAGGCAGAGAAGAGCTCGTCGGATCCCCGCTGAAAGAAACAGGGGGTGCGTGGAGCAGAGCAGAAGACCAGACGCCCTCCCCAACACCCGTGTCCACCTCTCCTGTGTGACCTGCTCTTGAAAAAAGACCGTACCCCAAACTGACCATTTCTCCCCCACGATGTCCTCGCAATCCTAATCCCAAGACACACTCCTCCTCGACAAGGCAGGGGCGGGGGGCCCAACGCCTATGGCACGGGTTCACGTGTCACGTCCACCCCACGCTCTGCAGGACCTTCCTGCGCACACGGGGCCTCGCGCCAATAGCCACACGGGGCTGAGCCCGGCCCGGCTGTCCTAGAGAGCTCGGCTGTAGCCCTGCCCACGTCAAGACCGTGGGACCGTCTTCGATGACCACGGGGCTGCTGGCAGACTCGAGGAACAAAGCCCCCTTGTCGCACTGCAGCCACCTGCTCAGCCACAGGGCCCTGCCCTATTTTCCAGGCGTCTAAGGAAACCTGAGCCTTGCTCTAGTCGCTGTCGGACGGAAATACTACCTGCTCTCCATCCGCGCTGTGCAGTGAGGGGCGGGGACCCCGGCTCCCTGGGACTTGTGACCTGCCCCTCTCTTGCCACGTGCTGGGCTCCATGTACTGGAGTCAACCCCCCAGCACCACGTGAGACCGACCCTGGGTCCAGACACCATGAGGCGTCCCTGCTGCCAGGTGAGGCCCGAGGGCAGAACCAGCCTACACAAGGTGAGGGACCGCAGGGGACCAGCACTCCTCAGTCGGGGGCCCGGTGGGCCCAAGGACCCAGCTCCGGCCGCACACTCCCGCCGCCCAAGGCTCACGGGCTTTAGGACGGCGCCACCAGGAACCACAAATAACTCCTCAGATTCCCTGGATCCAAAACTGGCAGCCAGAGAGGGTCTCGGGGCCTCGGCTGCCCAGGCAGAAGGGGAAAGAGCAGCCCACCTGGGCCCCAGGGCCTCCCCCTTCTCCATGTGCTTCCTCAAGGACACCGTTATCTTCGCTCCTCTGCTGAGCTGTGCAAACATGAGCGCACAGCACCCGGTGCCCCAAACCCTCCAGAACCTCCCAGCCCAACAGCTGATGACAGCGGCCGAAGGAAGCTAGAGGTTTAAAACTGCCCTTTGGGACAAGGACCGGGAACCGGCTGCCCCAGCTACTGAGACGGCTAATGTGGGCCTGTCCCCAAACCCAAACCCCTGGACAGGCAGGAACCCACACAGGTCCCCCACAGCCCAGAGCCCTGGAGCCCAGCGATGTGGAGGTAAGCGTCCACAGATCCGAGGGAGGACCCGCGTGGCTCCACCTGAGGAGCCGCCGTGGCTCAGGAAGAGCAGGACAGTCAGACTCCCTTCCAGGCTGAGGTCTGGCACGGTAAAGGGAAGTGTTAACCACCAGCCAGCTGCAGCCTATCACACCCCAAGCCTCCCGAGTCACGGAGGCCAAGAGGAAAGCCGGCAGGGACCCCAGGCAGGCCTGTCCACATCCTACCTGTCAGAGCCACAGGACAGCCCCTTCCTGTCTCGGGACTCAGGGGCCCGGGCCCTGACCTGCCCCCATCTGCCGGCCACACAACCCTCATAAGGGCAATCTTGGCCCCTGCCGAGGACCAGCAATAGGTGGGACCGGGACTCCCATGAATGGCTGCATCCGTGTCTCTGTGGGCATCGTGCTCCCTTGCCTACTTACACTCTGCTCCTCTCCCAGGACACAGACTCGCCCCCCCCCCCACACACAGCGCGGGTACACACACGGACCCCCAGCTCAAGAGGCGCGGATGTTTCGCAGGGCAGAACCTCAGGCACCAGAACACCACAGGCCTTGTGACTGGGGCACAGCTGGGCCAGGCCCAGGGACCACCCAACTGCCTCCAGCAGAGTTCTTCCCACCCCACATTTGGGGAGGCCACTGGGCATCAGCCCTCAAGTCAACTAAGCTTCGAGAGAAAC
This sequence comes from Neofelis nebulosa, assembly GCF_028018385.1. Lineage (NCBI taxonomy): Eukaryota > Metazoa > Chordata > Mammalia > Carnivora > Felidae > Neofelis > Neofelis nebulosa. The sequence continues at coordinate 169,794,387 of NC_080785.1, forward strand.
CAACCCTCAAGCATGTACTTGCTACTGGACACAGCGCGGGACAGCACACAGCAAGACAACCTTTCCTTCCCCCGAACACCAAGTATCCCTGACACCTGGACACCACTCACTTCCCGCATAGCCGCTTCTAAACCCAGGAAGAACCACACTGCCCTCCCAGTGGGCCGGGGGTGCAGGTTCAGGGGGGCTGTACTGGCAGGAAGCCCCTGCCCGCACCCCCCAGGAGGTTCTGTCTGTGCAGGTGGGATTCTGGAAGTACAGGTCTCCTGGGAACAGGATGGCCAGAAGGAGACCGTTCCGAGAACAGCCGTTCTAGAGCTGTTCCGGCCGGAAAGCGGCTCCCACAGTAAGGGGAGGACAGTCTGCAACCCAGGCGTTTTCTGGGATCGTTACAACCCCCTCAGAAGACAGTCCCTCTCCCCTCTCACCACCTGACAAACAGGTTTTATCTGCAGGAAGATCAGGACAGGCAGCGTGTGAAGACAAGAATCCACTTGGGAAAAGTGAAACCCAGCCCAGGCACGGCTGCCGACTGACCAGAAACCAGCTGGCTGCCTGCTCAGGTCACTTGAGCCACCTGCAGGGAGCCCAGGAGCCATGGCCCGAGGAGACTCCCCCACCTCCCAGCAAGGAGCCCAGGAGGTGACCAACTGACCGGCAGTGCTTACCGATCATCAGGCCCAGGGTTCCCCCGGAGGCCACGTCCCTGCACGTGCACATGCCTGGCCTGCAACCGGGAGGGAGAAGCACGTGGCCCCCCAACTTCCCGTGGGGACAACTCTGCGTTCCTTCGTCCACCTTTCTTGCCACTGGCGTTGAGAGCTAACGCCTTCCGCACAGAAGGGACACAGCGCTCTCGGTGTCCCACAGCTCACAAACACCAGAATTTCTCAAAACAGACAACTACCCAAACCACGACGCCATCAGAAGTAGCCCCAAACTGCCCCAGAGCCCCCATACCCCCTCCAATCTCACCCCCCACTCCACAAAGGGCTTGGAGCATAACCAGATCTTGACTTTTCTCACATCAAACCAAGAGCACTCAGAACTTTCTGGGGCAGACGCCCCCGTCAACCCCACTGCACACATCCCTCCTAACCCGTGAGCCATAAAGCAGGACTCTCACGGGCTCTGAATTTCAGGGCAGGTGCCTTTTCTTCAGAGGAGCTAGGGAGCCCACTGGGCAGAGGACAGGGCCTGCAGCCTGGATGCCTCGGGAGCACCGAGTCAGAGGTGGCGCGGGCAGATGGGCCCAGGCCACGGGCACAAACTCAGGCTGAGCCGAAAGTACCTACCTTTGTACCAACTGCTATGTCTGGGACGATGCTACAGAGAGAGAAAAAAGAAAGCCGTTAACCAGGTGCACTGCCGGTGTCCCCACTGTCCCAGGGGTGGGGAAAGCCCACAGCCCCTGCCACTAGGGTGTCGGGAGTTCCCCATGGCCACCAGCGTGGCTCGCTGCTGACTGCACACCCCCACCCCCACTAGAACCCTTCAGGCAGGGAAGTGAGCCGTCGTCCAACTAATCTCAACTTGAAAAGGAGCCACCATTGTCTTCCAGCCCCCTCCCTCCCAGCAGGACCCCAGGCCCCGCCTCTGGACCTGTCCGAGGACAAAGCTGCCCCCTTCAAAAGCCCCAGGAGGGACCCTTGACGTTGTTACTGAGGTTCAAGTGCTGTCGTCTGCTTTCTAAACACTGGAAGCGCTTAGGAACATTTCTGAGCAAGACGGGGCCACTGAAAAGGCAGCTCTCAGGCCCCAGGTCAGAGCTTTGGCTCCAAGGGGAAGACAGGGGACTCCACGTCCCACGCATGGAAGGCTCCCGGGAAGGTGGCAGCTCGGCTCCAGTGAACAGACAACATTAACACAGGTTACTTATCAACCTGGCTCCGCGTGACTGGACTTTCTCCCGCCTCGGGGGCTGGACGGAAGCAGGGCTACCTGAGGGTCCCCGCAGCCCCGTGCGCCTCAGCTGCGCGCCAGCTCCTAGAACAGCACGGCGAAACCCTCTCCAAGGGCTGGTGCGCGGCAACCGTGAACCAGCGAGGTCCTAAGCGACTCACGGAGCATCCGTCCACAAAGGGAACTGAGTCAGCAACGCCCCCCACCGGGCCTGCCCAGTGGATGGAGCCACCCGCCTCAGCACACGATGGCCTCCGTCACCTGGCCGAGGACTGGCGGTCCCAGACCCCGCGGCAGGCCCTGGGGCAGCCACGCGCACCCCCTCCCTGCACAAAGGCCAGCTTCCCTGTCCAGCTGGGAGCCCCTGGTTCCTGCCCTCCGGGAGGCAACTCCCAGGACCCAAACCCTGGGGTGTCGGGACCCCAAAGCACCGGCCTAGTCCTGCTGCCTGCAGCTGTGGCCTGCTGTCTTGCCATCATTCCCCTCCAGGCAGGACCTTTGCCTCCTCACCGTTAAAAAAAAAAAAAAGAACAAAAAACACCTCACGCCCCGACAGCAACACGTTCTTAAAAACCCTAGTGAGCCAAGAAAAAACTTCCCAGAAAAACCGAAAGAATGAAAAGCATGCAGCTTCCCGGCCACTAAACCCAGGGCGACTCGCGGCCTCCTAGTCCCCCGGGGGGTGGGGGGGGGTGGGGGGACACGCTCCCACAGGAAGTGTTTCACAGAGGCCGGCCTTTCCTCACGCGGGATCTGAGCCCTGGCTGCCCGCCGAACCGGCACGCGGCCTCGGAGCGCCGTTCCCCAGACTCCAGACCGCGACCCGGCCCGGGGAACACGTCCCCCCCAGCTGGCTGGCTGGGGAGGGGGTCCCAGGGGGAGGTCCATCCCAGGCAACATGGAGGACGGACCGCGAGATCATGCCCACCACGCCGCAGCAATCTTTCTAAGGGGCTGGATTAGATTCCGCCCGAAACCTATCATTTCAGGCCCGAGGCACACGAGGCACGTGACCCTCCAGGCATTTTAACCAGCTCGCCCCGCCCCAAGGGCCAGACGGGGAGGAAGGAGGGCTCGAAGCCCACTATCAAACAAAGTTAAGCAGAACTCTCGGGAAGCCTCAAACTTTAATAAAAGTGGCACCTCCCCCTCGGCCACGGGGATACGACAAACGGTCCCCCGGACACGCGGGATGCAAGTCACACTTTGAAGCGAGCTTCATTTTCCGCAGGTCCTGGCATTTCTCCCCCAAGACCAGAAAGAAACCTAACATCTGAGAACAGGTCTCGGCGCCGCGGGCAGGCCCGGTCTCCGCGGTCGGCTCCGGCTCGGGGAACCGCCGGCCCGGGGCGCCCCGCAGGCGGGAACAAAGGGGGGCGGACGGGCCCCTCCCCGGCCCCCGGCTCGGGCGCGCGGCCATCCTTTGTGGGTAGCCGGGGAGGGGCCGGGCGGCCGGCGGGGGCGGAGGAGGGCCCGCGCCCTTCCGGGCAGGAGGGCGGCGTCTCCCGGCCGCGCCTGGGCCCGCGGCGGGCGGGGGGCGGGGGGGCTGAACGGGGGCGAGGGCAGAGTCCGCGCGGCGGGAAAGACCGCGCACGCGCAAAGCCCGACAGGGGCGCGAAGAGCTGCGCACGCAAGCGCGGGGGCTCGACTGGGAACGGGAAGGGCCACACGGGGCACGCGCAGCGGGGGGGTACGGGGAGCTGGAAGGCTCACACGGGGCGCGCGAACACTGGCGCGTGCGCGCGGGACATGGACGGGAAGCGGGAAGGGCCTCACGACTGCCGCGTGCGCTCGGGTTGAGGCGCGCGGAGGCCGGAAACGAACAGGGCTCGAGGGCTTGGCCTGCACCACTCTTCTAAGCCCAGGAGGCACTGCCCGCCTGGCGCTTCCCCCCCCCCCCCCGCCGCCTCCGGCAGCCTGCCCCGCGCACGCACCCCAGGCTCAGGGAAGGGAGGGACCCCGGAGGCGCCCGCGAACCCGGGCGGAGGAGGAGCGACGCGCGGGCCACGGCCCCGAGGAGACCCGGGCGGCGGCGAGGGGAAAGCTGGATCGCCGGGAGGTCGTCGGAAACCGCGGAGAAGCAATACTTACCCGTCCATTGCACACAGAGGAGACCCGCAGGGGACGGAGTGGAGGCGCCGGAATAGCAGGAACCGACCCAACGGCTCCGAGTTATAGACTCACAAAATGGCGGAGACGCCCGAACACGTCCCCCGCGCGCTCTGCCCATTGGCTCCCGCCACGGAGAGGGGGCGGGGCGGGCGCCGCGGGGCCCTGCCGGCACCTCCCAATGGCTAGGAGGTCGCTCGAGGGGTGGAGCCAAGAGGGATGGCAGGCGACCATTGGAGAAGGCGGCCGTCCGTCAGGGCTCGAGACGGAAACGACCCGTGGAGACGGGGGGAGGGGAGAAAAGGCGGGATCACGTCCCGGAGCTTGAGCCAGTAAGCTAGCTGCGCTCCTGCGTGGGGCTTTGCGGGAGAAGCCATCTTGAGAGTGGGTACGTGGCGAGTCCGGCCGCGGGAAGCGTGCTTTCTACCAGGCTGCCGCCATCTTGCAAACGGGCAGGGGCCGTCCCTGAGCGTGAGGGTACAGGGAGCTGTGTCGCCATCTTTGGGTCGGGCAGAGAACCTACGGGGCTCCATCTTGCTTTTGGGCACGTGGCGGAAAAGCCTGATTCAAAAGGAGACCTTATTTTTAGGTTAGCACGCGGGGAAGTAGAGGCCGCTTAACGCGTCCCAGACTAGCTAGGACTCCGTGTCCACTGCTGACCTCCGAGCGTGCGGGCGGTCTTTGTTCACCCCCAGAGCAGCCAAGCCCGACCGCAGCCCTGTGCCCCGGCTGCAGGGATGGGGAAACTGAGGTCCGTGGAGCAAGGCGGCCCCTGCCCACCGGGGAACTGAGCCCCGGACGCACACAGCACAGTCTCGCTGTCATGGGGCATCCAGGCAGGGACGCATCTCCATCTCAGCAGCCAAAGAACATCCTAAACATTTTTCTGAGAGATGATGGCAAGAGTTGTACATGGTTGTGCGTGACATGGGTAACCCTTAGGTCAGCGGGGAGGGGGGCGCATGGGACCAGAGAGGGAAGCACCCAGGAGACCCTGCGCATGGTGGGCTTGGCGCATTACTCGCCGCTCAGTAGGTGAGGGACACCGGTGTGACTGCTATCTGTGCATGCTGAGAAAGGGGCCTTCGGAGTAGCGGGCGACGAGAGAGAGAGAGAGAGAGAGAGAGAGAGAGAGAGAGAATGAGAATGACATTCGTTGGGTCTGGCCAGCAAACAGCAGTGCTGGGAGTCGGGGGACAGCGCCAGCTCCAGGGCCGCAGCCCACCCGGCGCCAGTGCCAGAGAGCTGCCGCGCATTTCCACGGGGGCCTCCGTCCTCCCGCACGCAAGGCCATCTGTAGCCCCAGAATCGCTAATCAGGAATGTCCCGGTGGATTTAGGAGAATCTCTGACACATTCCCATGGATTTGCTCGTCCGGAACTGCCATTTGAGCTGTGCTCTGGGTACCGCAGAGCTAGCTGCTCATCTTCCTTCTCTCGGGAGGGGTGCCAAGGGTGGCCCCTCCTTGACGGCAGTGGGGAGGGAGGGAGACGCCGGAGTGTCACAGCCCAGGGGGAGAAGAGGGCAGCTGACGCTGCTGGAGTGTCTACACTGTCAGAATTGTGTTAAAACCCACTTCCAATCACAGCCCTCCCAGGGGTCCTGCCTTGCTCAGGGTGAAAGCCCAAGCCCAGTCCAGCGGGCCCCACACGGCCGGCCACCTGTCTGGTCCTGGCCTAATTTACACAGGCCTCCGGTATTTGGCTCGTCCCTTCTGGAGACTCCTCCCTAAATGACACTACTCTCTCCTTCACACCCCTGCCCCAGGGCCTTTGCCAAGGCCCCTCATTAGAACAGCTTCCCCAATGTCTTCTTCTGGGAAGGTTAAGGGTAACATCCCTCATTTCCACAGTGCACTGGAGCTCCTTGAAGTAAATTAGAATTCATATTAGGTAGAAAATCCAGTGTTAGAAAACACTGGCAACGTGGCCAAGAGGCCACCGAGGGAGGTGTCCGTGGCTGAGATGAGGCCCCCAGTGTCTCAGGCCAGCCCCTGAGTCCTGCTGATTGCTGGAAGGGGAGAGGGCACGCGTGAAGGGGATGGGGGCAGGGGCTCCGATGAGAACCCACACTGATTACCACACTTGGACAATCCACAAGCGGGGAGGCCTACAACACATGGGCATTCCCGACTCCAGAGGCCCCAGCGTGTATGAATTAGATGTTTCGTGACTGGGCCAGGGCCTCAGGGGAGGCTCTGGGGGTGCCCCAGCACGTATGTACGTAGGAGCAGGTCGGTCTCCTTTTTCTTTTACATTTGCTGCCCTTTATCCCATCCCAGCCTTGCCTGCCAGCTGCTTCCTCATTAATGATTTAGGGTGAGAGTGGGTGTGTGATCACCTTGTATCTGTTTGAGAGTTTTGAAAACATGATCTTCTCAGTGGCAGGAACAAGGGAGGGAGAAGCCAGATGGGTGGAGGGGACTGGCCTCCCAGACCCCTGGGAGGGGGCCTGCTGGGGCCCCCTTCCTCATTTCAGATCAGATGGGGGGGGGGGGGCTGTTGATACGGTGCCTGTTTACTCTTTTGTCAAAATGAAAACACAGGACCAGGCCAGTCCCCCCTTGCCTCCCTGTGGGCTTTCCCCTGTGTTTCAAACGGAAATGGTTAATAGTTTTGGAATATTTGTTCATGTGTGTGTTTATTCATGCCTGGATTACAAAAACAGTAGGCTGGGGGGCAGGGCAGGGGTCGAGGGAGTGGGCTTGCAGGATTCACCCTGTCTCCATCCCGCATAGGCCTCCCAGCTTCTCTGACCCATTCTCTAGACGTCTGTTAGAGCTGGGACTGGAGGACCAATCCAACAGGCTGCCCCCAGCCCCTCCAAGCTGGAGCCCCGCCCCTGCCCCAGCTGGGTGGCCTGGAGCCTGGCCTGGCCCACAGGGAGGTCGGACCACAGGGAGCTAGGAGGCAGGACTGAAACGGCTTACTCTGGCCTGATGATATTCACATCAGAGCATGCCTCCTGCCCTGTGGTGGGGTCACGCTCCCCAGCCCCAAGGCTTCTTGCCCACCCTCCTCTTTAATTACGGGAGGAACCGCAGGCCTCTTCCTCCCCTTCCCCTGCTAGGCCCTGCCCAGCCTCCAGCCCCTAAGGGAAACCCTGTCCCTGCAAGGTCCTTCCCCTGAATTGTCACCTCTCAAGGGTCGTCTCATCCCGGACCCCTCCCCCCCCCCCCCCCCCCTTCCCAGATGCAGCCTCCAGAGAAACCCTGCGTCTCCCCGGGGCCTGCCCTGAGCCGGAGCTGTCTCTTCACCCCAGGCAGCCTGACCATGCATTGGCCACCTCCCTGCACACTTCCCTGTTGTAACTTTTTAATCGTCCGCTAGGAAATACTTTCATTTCCTTTTCCCAAATAGAGGTGGAGCGAGCTGCCTGAGCCTCTCAGCCCGTAGGAGGACCCACCCCGCCTGACCCAGGCCGTTCCACCTTGCTGCAGAGGGGTGGCCAGTGTGGCCAGTGCTCCAGAGGCTCAGGGAGGAGTTAGCACCGGACTCAGTCGCCGCGCGCGCGCGCGCGCCCGCCACTCGCCCTCGGCCCCACGACTCAACAGCAGCCCCAAAGCGGAAGGACCCAGCGTCGGCCGGGAGTGGTTAACGCAACGTGTGTCCATCGTGCACGTCCGCAGATGACCGTGTCCATGGCGCACGCACACGTTACCCGGGTGTGTCCACCGCGCACGCGCACGTCCCTCGGCCGCCAGCAGGAGCGAGGCGCCAGCCCCGCCGCCCCGCGGACGGACCCCGAACGCACGACGCTCAGGGAGGGAACCGGCCACGAGAGGCCACACGGGGTGTGAGTGCGCCTGCGTGAAACGTCCAGAACAGGCCCATCCACGGACGGACGGGAAGGGGGCGGGGGGAGGCAAGGAGATGAGGGGCAGGGGGCCTGTTTCCTGGTGATGAAATAAATATTCTCAGACTGGCTGTGGTGCTGGCTGCACAGCTCGTAAGGGCTGAGTGGTAAGGGCGTGAGTCGTGTCTAATAAAGATAAAGCAATTTGTAAGCACTCACTCCCACGAAGCTGGAAGTGCCATCCGCCGGCGAGGGCTGGGTGGGGAGCGCGCGAACGGCCGCCGGCGGAGGGGTGCGGTGCGGCCACTTTGGGAAACAGCTTGGCGGCTTCTTGCAAAGTTGCCTGTGGGCCTTCCCGGAAGGGCAGGTGCTGCCGCGTGCTCACCCGAGAGAGAGCCGTAGAAGTCGTTCCCAGAAGCTTCGGCGAGAGTCTCCAGAGCGGCTCTTCGAAAATGGCGCCGGGACGCCGGAGGGACGCAGGCTGCTCACCAGGCCTGGGACGGGCGGGTCCTGGGCCCTGGGCGGGCGGTGGCGCTGCCTGACCTCCTGGTGTGTTACAGAACCGCACCAGGACGGCTGTCCCAGGCGTTTTGGGGAGCGGGCCTGTGATCGCAGGCGGGTGAAGTTCAGGCCGGGGTGTCACTCCCTGGCGACTGGGGCGCTCTGGGGGCTCCCGGGCTGAGCGGGGGGGGGGGGGGGGTCGGGGGGCGCTTGGAGGGGGGGGCTTCCGGGCTGAGCGGGGGTGGGTGCCGCTGGGGCCCTCGGGGGGCTCACAGGCTGAGCAGGGCGGGGCGGCTAAGGCCGCCCCGTAAAAGGCTTTGCGATGGGGACGCTGCTGTTATAGCTCCGTGGACATCCGACTTGGGAAGGACTATCGGTTGTCACTATTGGCGTGCGTGTGGCGTGCAGCCTGCTCACAAGGCCGAGCGTGCGGAGCTCTGAAGCGGCCGAGCCTCGCTCACCTCCCCGCATCCACACCTTACCTGGTCTCCTGCGTTCCGGTTCAGAGACCCCTTACCTGGCCCGTATCATCGATTCGTTAACATCCACGTCCCGGGCGACAGCGCCATGGAACAAAGCACATTCGACACACGCGTCTTCTCCCAAAGGCACGACACAGCCTTCTGGTGGTCGGGAACGCTCGGGGGGCCGGTTTAAAGCTGAATCACCCAGAAAAGGCACCAACATGCAAAACACACGCACTGAATAAGCCTCCGAAAGGGCGCTTCTCTCTGAGCAGAGCTGAAACGAGAAGGCCGGGTGTTGCCGTCGGAGACCGGCGGTTTTGCCGGCCTGGGTGTGCCCGTGAGGGGCCACAACGGCGCCGGGAGGGTCAGTTCAGGACACATTTGACAAATCCACAGAGAGATTTTATACGTAAGTTTACAGACAAAGACACATAAACGTTAGCGAGTAGGTGAGTTTGTAAATCCAGACTCTATAGCAAGGATCTAGCAAAATTTGAATCTACGCCCCCGATAACGTGGCCGCTGGCCCCACGTGGCTAAGTTTACGTTAATCACGAAGAAGTGAAACGGACGGTTCCGAGTCCACCACGCTCCCTGCGCACCCTGGCGGCTCCGCAGTCGCAAGGTGAGGAGGCCGTGTCCGCGGTGGTGGGAAGTCCCCGCGCAGGGAGCTGAGGGACAGCTGTTTGTGGCCATTTCCTGTCGCTGTTCTGCTTCGCGGGACCAGAGGCCCACCTGCCCGCATCACCTGCCGGCTGCGTGTTCTCGGGCCTCCGCGCGTGTGGGCAGCTGTGGCTGCACTGGGTACAGGGGGTCATCCCGCTGCTGGTAGATGGGTGTGCGTGCGTGTGTGCGTGTCGGGACCCGTGGAGAGGAAGAGCGGGCCCTGCGGCTGGACGGGGCTGAGGAGCAGCGCTGCTGGGAGTGTGTTAGGTGTCGTTCCAAAGGGGTGACTACAAGGAACAGCATCAGGGGCAGAGGGAACAGCAACCTTGGGCTGACAGTCTGAGGGACAGGGTAAGCGTGGTCTGGGCTGGACAGGGTTTGGGGTGGGCGGCCGCACAACAAGGAGGGAAGCACGCAGACCCTAACCAGCAAGACTCTGGGGTGCAGGAAGTGCAGGCAGTGTGCCCCTGGCTGGGGGCGGGCGGCCGCGGGAGGTCATGTGCAGGGTGAGCCTGGAAAACGCACAGCAGCACAGGGAATCGGTGGTGGGGGGGTGTGTGGAGAAAGTGCAGCAAGCTGCCAGGGGCCACTGAGAGGCTGCCCTTGCGGGGCGTGCAGCGCACGGGGCTGCTGACCTGTGATTCCTCATTCCGGGCGGTCTTCTCAGTAGTGGCTTTAGTGACATAATTTATACACCATGATTCACCGACATATGTTGTACCACTCAGTGGTTTTTAGTACATTCACAGGGTCCTACAATTCCAGAACATTCCATCTCCCCAAAAGCAACCCCATCCCCATCAGCCATCACCTCCACCCCCCCAGCCCCTCCCTTGGCCCCCACGAGCCCCCTTCCCGTCCGTGGATGAGCCTTTTCTGGACGTTTCACGCAGGCGGACTCACACCCCGTGTGCCCTCTCGTGTCTGGTTCCCTCCCTGAGTGTCGTGTGTTCAGGGTGCGTCCACGGGGCGGTGGGTGTGAGCGCCTCGCTCCTGCTCGTGGCTGAGGGGTGTGGACATGTCGTGTGTGTCCGCTCACCCACTGAAGTTTCCACCCTTCGCTGCCACGGACGTGCGCCCCCGTCTCTCCCGCGTGGGCTCTGCACGTTCCCCGGGGGGGCTGCAGCATAAACAAGCTGTTTCTGTCCCGGCTCTAGAGGCGTTAGGTATGAGATCACGGCACTGGCAGTCTCCTCCTTGTGTCCTCACAGGATCTTCCCTGGGTGTCCCTGTAAGGGTCAGGGTGACCCTCGTGACCTTGTCATAACTCGATCACCTGTGTAAAGACCCTGTGTCCCATCTGGTCCCCCCCAGCATTCCTGTTTTGGGGGTGACTCTCTGCCCGGCCGCCCCGTCTGCGCTCCCGCCACTGCAGTCAAAGGCCACTGTCCTTCCACGGATGCGCCACACCGTCTTTACTGTTGCGATCCCTCGGCCTCCCGTGTCCTCGTTCTGTCCCACGACCCCATCGGGACACCGCGTGAATCGGGTTCTCACTCTCCTTAGGCCCCACTGGGCTGACATGCTTTCTCCACCTCTTCTCCGGTGGATGCCCCGGGCAGGCAGTCAGGAGGAGGACTGGACAGGCTTCCTGCAGGATGTCCCTCCCCCCCACCCCGGGTTCGTCCCACGATGGCTCTGAACGAAGCGTCTGGCTCATGCCGTCACACCTGGGGCCCCCGCTGCCCACGAGGTTCCTCACCGCTGACGTTGACTTTGGTCTCCGGCCGGGTGTGCCGGTCGGGCTCCACACGGTCCTTGTGGGCAGGGGTCGCCGTGTGCAGCCCACGCAGAAGGGTAGGCCAGGGGCCTTTCTGTCAAGGTGCTGGCAGTGGGGACACAGACCTCTGCCAGGCACTGGGCCTCAGGAAGGTGGACTACAGACACAGACCGAGGGCAGCACACATCGGCAACTGTGACAGGCCCCCACAGGAAGTGGCTGCCGGAGACAGAAAGGCAGGAAGGGGAGGCCACATCTAGTCTGGGGACTCAGGCCACGAGTGCACAGGAGGGAGCCCCAAAGGCCTGTGTTGGGTTAGATCGTGGTCCCCAAGCAGTGTGTCCACATCCTGACCTCTGGCAGCCAGAAACGCAGCCGTATTTGCAAGGAGGGTCTCCGCGGACGTGATACGTTGAAATGAGGTCATGGCGGAGCAGGGCGGCCCTGATGCAATGGCTCATGTCCTTGTAAGAGGGAAATGCAGGCAGGGACGCAGGGAGAAGCTGTGTGACGACTGATGACGCGTGGGGGATGGGGGGAATGTGGCCATGAGCCCCGGGGCACCAAGGTCTCCGGCAACACCAGAAGGAGCCACCCCGCCAGGCCCCACGCAGGGGGAATACTTGAGTGTCGTTCTCTGGAAACCCGGACCGACTGTGGTCCTTGGTGACACGGCCGCAGGAAACCTGTCTTGCCTGCGATCCTGCGGGGGCTGGGCGGGCGGAGTGACGGCTGTGAAGTGATGGGGCAGCTTGCTTCCTCGGTCCTGCAAAATTCATGAAAAGGAAGATGTCTCGATTATGAGGAGGGAACGTGAGCCGGGCTGTAAGCGATCCCGTGGCCACCTGTTCACCTGCCACCTGCCTGTCCACAGGGTCACGGGCACGAGGAGACCGCAGCCCCCATCGCCCCCTCCCCAGTGAGGAGCCCCCAGACTCAGCCGTGTGGCAGACCCAGAAGAGCCCAACTGGTGTCAGCTGGCCGGTGTTGGGGACGCCTGTGGGTGTCACCCTGGGAGCTCCTGGCGGGGAGGGGTGGATACCGCCCAGCCCCACAGTGCCCAAGACGCCCCCCCCCCCCGCCCTGAGAACGACCTGCCCCCAGCGTCCTCTGCAGTCATGCTCCCCAGAGGTTGGGCCTCCACATTTTGGGAGACATGGGAAGCCAGTTCTGGAAGGATCCAGGCACAGAGGACGCTGGGACTCCAGGACAGAAGACAGACTAGCCTCAGGTTTCATAACAGGCACCATGTGAAACCCAGACTGCGAGCCTCTTGCTGGAGGCACCACGGCATTAATAGTTTATGGTGGGAAACAGATACGTGATCCCTGTGGGCAGCACCAGCCCCAGCGGCCTGAGGGCCACCTGCCCGGGCGAGGCCCCTGACAACCCACCGTGGGCCCAGGGCAAGGCCCGTCCGCGCATTGGGCTGAACGCACTAGAAGGTGGCCAATGCAGAGGCCACCCCTTCTGGGCCTGGAGACACTGTGTCCCCTGTTATTGCCGTTTTGGTGGGCCAAGGTGTGGGGGCTGCGTGGGTGCTCAACCAGAGGGGTTTGGGCGAAGGCCTATCACGCACCTGCAGGGGCTTCTGCTCCTGGCTGCCTGGTGGCCGGTGGGGGGGGGGGGGGGGGCAGCCGCTGGCTCCAAATTCCTCAGCGGCTTTGATGCGTGTTTCTGCACAGCAGTTGGATGAATGACCGACAAGCACATGAAGACGCGCTCAGCCGTCAGGGAAATGCTAACTGAACCCACAGTGAGCTGGCGCCTCAGACCCTCAGACCCACGAGGGCAGATGACGAGTGTGGGCTAGGCTGTGGAGGCTGGAGCCCTCCCGGCAGGAAGTAAAACGCTGCGGCCACCGTGGAAAACAGTGGCTGTTCCTCCAGAGGTAAACCTGGAGTCACCAAATGCCCCAGACACAAAGGGCGTGAGAGTCCACGTGTGTGAAGCTTCCAGAACAGGCTCATCCACAGATGGGCAGGGGGCTGCTGGGGACGGCGGCTTCTTCTCGTTCCTGAGACTTTTTGTCCATGTTTTTTCTTACTGAACTTAAAATTTATGTATGTCAAATGCTCACTGTACACAATTAGCCACGTAGAAGAAAACGAGAAACCAGCCGTGACAGCCCCCAAGCCAGCGAGACCTGCCTTGAGCCTCAGAGGCCTTCCCGCCAGAACGGGTCCTGTACCTGCTCGTCTCGAATGGGGGAGGCGCACACACGCAGACACAGGCGTGCGTCTCACCTGCCTGTCCCGTGTACCGCGTGCGTGTTGATTCACACGCGTAATTGGGATCCCAGTCCGTGTGTGCTGAGCGCTGGCCAAAAATTACTACATACAGTTGAGGGTGGCCCATCATCACTCCCAAGTGTTGCAGGTCCGTGGGTTTCAGGCGGCCCTCCAGCCGTCTGTGTCCATGTTACCTGGACACATTAAAGCCCACCCAGCGGGGTTTAGCGTCCAACGTTGGCTCACGTCATGATGTCACAGTTCCTGGGCTCAAGCCCCGCGTCGGGCTCCGTGCTGACGGCTCGGAGCCTGGAGCCTGCTTCGGATTCGGTCTCCCTCTCTCTCTGCCACTCGTCTACTTGCACTCTCTCTCTCTCTCTCTCAAAAATGAATAAACATTAAACAATTTTTTAAAATAAATAAATAAAATAAACCCGACCTCAGCCCCCAGGCTCAGGTAGAAAATACTCAAACATAGCCTTGCCGCAGAGCAGGGGGCGCGCATCCTGGCAGTCAGCCTGGAGGTGACCGCTGCTGGTGTTTGGATGTTATCACATGGAGCAGGGGTTAAAAATTGTATTTTGTAGCTTTATTCTGTCTTGGCCAAAGTGAAACCCGTTTCTCCCTTCCCTTTATTTGGTTTCTGGATGATCCCAAAATTCCTCCTGAAACCATTTTTCTAAAGGATATTATGGCACAATGCACATATCATAACCTGTATCCTTTTTACAATTTCCGAGTGCACAGCTCAGCGGCGCTGAGCACACTCACGGTCCCGCAACCATCCCCACCGTCTGTCTCCAGAACTTTCCATGTCCCCAGACTGGGGCTCTGGAAAAACGCCATCTTTTTTTTAAATTATTTTTTAATGTTTATTCATTAAAAAAAATTATTTTTAATGTTTATTTTTGTTTTTTTTTCAACTTTTTTTTTTTTTTTTTAATTTTTATTTTTGGGACAGAGAGAGACAGAGCATGAACGGGGGAGGGGCAGAGAGAGAGGGAGACACAGAATCGGAAGCAGGCTCCAGGCTCCGAGCTGTCAGCCCAGAGCCTGACGCGGGGCTCGAACTCACGGACCGTGAGATCGTGACCTGGCTGAAGTCGGACGCTTAACCGACTGCGCCACCCAGGTGCCCCTTTAATGTTTATTTTTGAAAGAGAGAGAGAGAGCATGAGCAGGGGAGGGGCAGAGAGAGAGGGAAACACAGAATCCGAAACAGGCTCCAGGCTCTGAGCTGTCAGCACAGAGCCTGACATGGGGCTTGAACCCACAAACCGTGTGATCGGGACCCGAGCCAAAGTTGAATGCTTAGCCGACTGAGCCACACAGGCGCCCCAATGTTTATTCATTTTCAAAGAGAGAGAAGAGAGAGGGAGAGAGACAGAACGAGTGGGGGAGGGAGCAGAGAGGGGGGGAGACACAGAATCCGAAGCAGGCTCCAGGCTCTGAGCTGTCAGCACAGAGCCCGACATGGGGCTCGAACCCACGAACCACGAGATCATGACCTGAGCCGAAGTCGGATGCTTAACCGACTCGGTTTAAGCTGAGCCAGCCAGGCGCCCTGGGAAAACACCATCTTTTTTTTTTTTTTTTTTTTTTAATTTTTTAATTTTTTTTTTCAACGTTTTTTATTTATTTTTGGGACAGAGAGAGACAGAGCATGAAAGGGGGAGGGGCAGAGAGAGAGGGAGACACAGAATCGGAAACAGGCTCCAGGCTCCGAGCCATCAGCCCAGAGCCTGACGCGAGGCTCGAACTCGCGGACCGCGAGATCGTGACCTGGCTGAAGTCGGACGCTTAACCGACTGCGCCACCCAGGCGCCCCGAAAACACCATCTTGAACTGGCACCAGTCATGGCTTCTGATGGTTGCACCTCCTCCTCCTGGTCTACCTGCCGCACGGGAGCCCGCCACCGCCCTCGTCCGGCTGGCGGGGCACCTCTTGCCCTGGCCCCTCACACTCACCGGCTGGCCTGGCTTCTCGTCACTTGCCGACGACTTACTAGCGGCCACAGGCCGCGGTCAGCCCTGAACCCAGGCGCTGCTCAGCACACACACGTTTCTGGCTGGCCCCGGCCCCACATTCGACAGGGGCCGTTACCCTCCCCAAGCACATCTGGCCTGGGACCTGCCGCCTGTCCTGGCCGGTTCTGGGACCACCGGCCCCTCCCTTCAACCAGCCCAATGGCCGAGAGCCTTCCCGTCTGAACCACAAAGCTCAGCAAACAACAAGAAGAAAAGCCCAGAGGGACTGAGGTGACTGTCTTTCTTTCCCTAAAATCCAATATCCTTTTTTTTCTTTAATGTTTATTTTTGAGAGAGAGAGAGAGAGAGGGAGAGAGAGAGAGAGAGAGAGAGAGAGAGAGAATCCCAAGCAGGCTCCACACTGTCAGCGCAGAGCCCGACGTGGGGCTCGGACTCATGAACCCTGATATATTAACCTGAGCTGAAGTTGGACGCATAACTGACTGAGACACCCAGGTGGCCCCGGTGTCCTTATTTTTTTCAAAAGCAAGCTACATTTTGTCCTGCCCCTCCCCCCAAGCTTCTCGGACCACCAGGGCTTAACGTTCCCAGACGTTCTCCTGGCGGAAAATTCTCAACTCAGGTGGGAAGAGCAGGCCTGGTTGGCTTCTTGTTTTCTTGGCGACTTCCTTTTTGCTGAAGATAAAATCGGTCCCAAGAATAAAAACGAACAAACTGAGATACTCGTGTTTATCTCCAAAGCACAGCCTCTGGCCTCCGGAATGTTCTTGTGTCATTTCCAGATATTGTGTGGGGTTCCGGCAGACAGCGTGGACACAGCCGACAGAGAACAGGGCCAAGGCTTTAGAGGCAGTTTGTGGTTATTTCTTCCTGGGAAACCTTGGTCTCTGGAACCTTCCATGGCGGTTCATTTACACCCCAGACCGCGCAGAATTCAAACCGTGAGGGCCTCCCACCCAGACCCCGAGTCCCTCAGCAGTGCCCCCGGTGCCTTCTTATCCAGCGCTTCCAGCGGGAGTGGAAGGGGGCCAGAAGGAGGGTTCGGGGCAGCGTTGATTGCTTTCTCGTTAATAATTTTCCTTGATCCCCCCCCAGGACGCCGAGAGGCTGCAGGGAGCCTGGGCGGGCCCTGGAGGCCCCGGGAGGGGAAAGCGGCCCACATGCCTGGCATTCCTGCTCTGCTTCCACATTGTTTGTTTGTTTGCTTGTTTGCAAGTACGGCCGGCAGGAGTTCCTTTCTCCTTTCAGATTCTGCTGGGACTTTTAGCAAGTTCTAGAACCACCCCCTGGCCCAGGCGGGGAACGTTCCAGCACCCTCCGGGCTACACCCCCCTCTCCCCACCCCGACACCCACGCCGAGGATTATCTTTCCTTGGAGTGTGTGCATCTAGGCTGCATGTGCACCCTGGCCACGCAGAGCCCACGCCCAGTGTCTCTGGGCCTCCCCCGTCGGAACCGGAACCGCCACCCTGCGGGGAGGTGGGAGGTGGGGACGGCCCCGCCGAGGGCGGCAAAGAGCAGATTTC
Source organism: Neofelis nebulosa (assembly GCF_028018385.1). Taxonomy (NCBI): domain Eukaryota; kingdom Metazoa; phylum Chordata; class Mammalia; order Carnivora; family Felidae; genus Neofelis; species Neofelis nebulosa. The sequence goes on from NC_080785.1 coordinate 169,811,293, forward strand.
TGCCGCTTGGCCGGGCTGAGCTGCGGTGGACGCCGAGCCTGGGTCCAGGGGAGGGGGCCCGACCGCGGACGCCGGTGGACAGCGGCCAGCCTCCCTGGTGAGGAATCCCAGCTCGCTGTGAGGTGCACACGCCAGGCCTGTCTTTCCACGAAGTCAGCTTTATTCGGTCACAAAGCAAGGTTAGTGTCGTCACGAGACGGGTTCGGGATCGGAACTCAGTGACATTTCCCGACGCGTTGAGCTTGGCTTCCTCGTGCACGGGCACACGAGGCCGGGTGGCCTGGGTCAGGTCGAGCTGGGTCAGCTTGGGCACAGGCTGCTTACTGGGTTCGAGCGGCGGAAAGTCTGTTTTGTTCAGAGGTCAGTCTGGAGAGTCTGACAGTTTGTGCGAATCCTCCCCTTTAAGGGGATTTAATCAGACTTAGGCCTTGGCTGCTGGCGTCCCTGCCTGACGTGAGCCACCCCATCTTGATCTCCACGCAGGCCCTCGGGTTCCCGGCGGGATTCCACCGAGCCTGCAGCCCCGTGTCTGTGTCCCAGTGTGCAGTGAGTGACCTCCTCGGGGTGGGGGGGGGGGGTGGGGGGTGGGACAGCGGGCTGCTTCACTGCCCGGACCCAGACAGGGTGTCTATGCTAGGGGCACGGGGGGGCACGCCTTGCAGAGCTCAGAGGTCAGGTCAGCTGGGAACCCGCGACCTCAGGGGCGCTGGTGTGGGGCGGGGAAGGCCCCAGAGCCCCCCTGTGGGACCAGGCCTCCTTCTGGAAGGAAAAGTGGGGAAAAACGAGGTAACATCTCAGGCCCCCGTGTGAGCCAGATGGTTTTTGCGATGAGATGGTTCTCGGGAAACTGGAGATGCGGGGCCAGGCTCAGGCACGAAGTAGGTGCTGGGGGTCCCGTAGCGGCAGCCCGCCCAGCACAGAGCTGCATGCAGGGGTTCCGGCCAGTGAGCCACCAGCGCCTGGGGCGGGGGGGGGGGGGGGAAGGAGAGTTGCTCGGAGCAGAATTCCTGTTTTCCTAAATTGAGGGTAAGTTCACACAATGTAGAATTATCCTTTTTTTTTTTTTTTTTTAATTTTTTTTTTTTTTTCAACGTTTATTTATTTTTGGGACAGAGAGAGACAGAGCATGAACGGGGGAGGGACAGAGAGAGAGGGAGACACAGAATCGGAAACAGGCTCCAGGCTCCGAGCCATCAGCCCAGAGCCCGACGCGGGGCTCGAACTCACGGACCGCGAGACCGTGACCTGGCTGAAGTCGGACGCTTAACCGACTGCGCCACCCAGGCGCCCCTAGAATTATCCATTTTTAAGTGAACAATTCAGGGGCATTTGGTACATTGGTTATATTGTGCCACCATCACCCCTATCTAGTTCCAGCACATTCCATCACCCCAAAAGAAGCCCGTCTCATCAGCCGTCATCTCCCCCCCGCCCCCACGAGCCCCCTTCTCATCCGTGGATGAGCCTGTTCTGGGCGTTTCACACACGCGGACTCACACCCCGTGTGGCCTCTCGTGTCCGGTTCCCTCCCCGAGCGTCGTGTGTTCGGGGTCCGTCACTCCTGCTCGCGACTCAGTGATGTGCGCATGCACGGGGGACACGTCGGTCTGTGGACGTGCGCGTGCACCGTGGACACGTCGTGTGTGTCCCTCCACAAGTGGGCGGGCATCTTTGGCTGCTGGGAACAGTTGTGAGCGGGCACCGTGGGCACACTCGCGTGTGCAGTTTGAGACATGCACACACGGGCGGCGAGTCTCTGCCTGGCTGTCTTCCACGGCGGCCGCCCCGTTTTACCGTCTTCCCATCGCTGAGTGGACGCGGCGCGGATCCTGGGGTCGGACCCTGGCCTTGGTGCCTGGTGGACTCAGGCCGTCGCCAGGCACCGCGGACCACGTGGTGTGTTTTCATCGTTCGAGAGCCGGGTGCACGGAGAGGGCTGGGAAGCTGGACAAGTTTGGGCAGCCCCACGCTGCGCTGCTGCCTTGGACTCCGTGGGCTCGTAAAACCTGCCCCGAGTGTTCGCCGCACCACTTTCTTGAGCGTGAGGTTCGTGTCCCCGAGAGGCAAGGCGAGGCGCCAGGGGCCATGAGTGCTTGCTCTGTAGTTGCGCCCGGTGGCTTCTTCCCAGCGTTTTCTTCCTGAAGTGGGGGCATGGGGAGTGGGGGGAGGGGGAGGGCAGAGCAGGGATTCCCTCCCCCCTTCCCCGCCCCCCCCCCCCCAGCCTGCAGGAGCCCAGGCAGCCTCTTTTACCCTCCCCTCCAGGCCTCATCGCAACTCGGGAAACTGAGGCTCAGGCGGTCCCAGTCGGTCACTCCTCCCAGAGGTGGGGGATATGAAGCATCATCTGCCTGATCCTGGTTTCCAGCCACCTTCAGGGTCCGTCCGGGCACTGGCAACCCACCTTGGTCCCATGGATTCCTGTGATGGTCTCACAGACAGTGGCCTGAGCTCTGCGGAGGCAAATGGTGTCCATACACAGCCCACGGTGTTTACAGCAGCTTCATTCAGAATTGGCCAAACTTGGGAGCAAGTGTGCTGCCCTTCCTTCAACAGGTGACAGATAGACCGCGCTCCATCCGGCACTAAAAACGGGCCATCGAGCCGCACAGAGACACGGGGGAGCCTCAGACGCACAGCACTCGGTGACAGAAGCCAGGCTGAGGAGGCGACACACGGGGTGGTTCCAAGTCCAGGATGTTCTGGACGAGGCAGGACCACGGAGGCATGGCTGCCGGGGTGGGGGAGGGTGAATGGGAGGAGCACGGGAATTTCAGGGCGGTGGGTCTACTCCGGACGACACCGTGGTGGTGGGCAGGTGTCCGTGACATTCGTCCGAACCCACGGGGTGTGCCGCACCAGGAGTGACCTCGTGTCCGCTGTGGACCGTGGTTCGTCACCTTCAGAGCTGGCTCACCCGTGTGACTAACGTACCAGGCCAATGCACACTGCTAATGATGAAAAGACACCACGGTGAGGGAGACGGAGGGAGCTCTATGCAGGTTCTGCTCAGTTTTTTGTAACCCTCAAACTGATTTTTTAAAAAGCGTACTTTTGGGGCGCCTGGGTGGCTCGGTCGGTTAAGCGGCCGACTTCGGCTCAGGTCACGATCTCGCGGTACGTGACTTTGAGCCCCGCGTCGGGCTCTGGGCTGACGGCTCAGAGCCTGGAGCCTGTTTCGGATTCTGTGTCTCCCTCTCTCTGACCCTCCCCTGTTCATGCTCTGTCTCTCTCTGTCTCAAAAATAAATAAAAAAAACGTTAAAAAAAAAAAATAAAAAGCCTCCTTTTTTTTTAAACAAGGATACTGAGAAGCAGGGCGTGGGTCCTTGTAAAGAGAGGTCTGGATGTGACACCGATGACAAAACGAGCAGAGGATCTGAACAGCTGTTTCTCCGAAGAAGCCATCCGGATGGCCACCAGACACATGAAAAGATGCTCAGCATCGCTCAGCATCAGGGAAACGCACGTCAGAACCACAGTGAGTCCCACCTCACACAGTTCGGAGCGGCTGAAATCCACAGCTCAGGAAACACGTGTTGGCGAGGACGCGGAGAAACCGGAACCCTCTTGCACTGTTGGTGGGAGTGCAAACCAGTGCAGCCGCTCTGGAGAACAGTGTGGAGGCTCCTGAGAGCACAAATACTACCCTTGGGTCCAGCAATTGCACCTCTAGGTATCTTCCCAGAGGGAGTGGAAGCTCTGGCGCGAAAGCATCTCTGCTCTTCTGCGCTCACGGTGGGGGGGCTTCTCGTAGCGGCCCGGACACCAGCGGCCCGTGCCCCGCGGCGGATGAGCGAGTGAAGCCGTATCCGCACCTCACATCTTGTCTGTCCGCCCAACGGAGTCCCATCCAGCCTCAGAAAGGGTGATCGGACCATTTGTGACGAGTGGCGGGGCACGGAGGGCCTTGTGCTGAGGGGCCCAGCCGGACCGAAAACACAAGCACCGCAAGATCTTACTGCCACCTCAAGCTCACAGGAGCGGAGACGGCAAACGTGGCCTCCAGGGACTCGAGGGGGACAGGGAGATTCATCAAAGCACCAACTTCCAGTTACGAGGTGAGAAGGTTCTGAGGATCGAACGCACAGCCTGGCACACGGGACGGTTGCTGAGAGAGGGTCCCATTCATTGCTGGGCGTCCATCGCTGTTGATAACTTTCAGAACATCGTGTCGCCCAAAAAGCAACGCGTCCCAGCCCCTCCCCCGGCCGCCACGAGCCCCCTTCCTGTCCGTGGATGAGCCTGCTCCGGACGTTTCACACACGTGGACTCACACCCCCGCGCGGCCTCTCGTGTCTGGTCGCCTCCGTGAGCATCGCGCGTTCAGCGTCCATCCGCGGGGCGGCGGGGGTGGGCGCCGCGCTCCTGCTGGCGGCCGAGGGATGTGCGCGTGCGCGGGGGATACGTTCGTCTGTGGACGTGCGCGTGTGCGGTGGGCGCTTTCCTCTGTGGGCGTGCGCGTGCGCGTGCGCGGCGGACACGCCGGAGGGGCGTGAGCGTGCACAGGGGGCGCCTGGGTGTGGCCACCTCCTGCGTACCGCCAGCCCGCGTGTGCAGGTTTGTGCGGAGCTGGGTGTTCGGCGCTCTGATTCGCTTTCAGCCGGGAGGGAGGGGGGGCGTTGCTGGGTCCCACGGGGAGTCCACGTTTGACCTTCCGAGGAAGGGCCGACCGGTTAACAGCCCAGCGAGGCCCCTCGTGGCGCAGCTGCCTCTCGGCTGCTCCCCGGGGGGTGGGTACTGACGTGTCCTGCCTGTGACTTACTGATGAGCGCAGGTCGGTGGAGCCGGGAGAATTTTCCACGGTTCGCGGTTCCCGTTATAAATGGGGCTGGCGTGAGAGCACGGGCTGCGGGGCCGGCGGGGGGGGGGGGGGGTCCCCGGGCCCGGGACAAGGCCGCCCCACGCCGGCTGCCTCCTGTGGCATCTGCAGTCCCCGAGTGTGGTCAGGACCACCTTGCTCCCCAGCGGCCAGCCACGCCTGGCTCACGACCCTTTGAGGGGCTGGGATGGCCGCTACCGCCCTCGGGGCAAATGCGGGGGCTTCCGGCTGCCTTCGCGTCTGTGACCCCCACCACCCCACCCTTTCTTTCGGGGGGATGCCCTGCAGTCTCGGCCCCGAAAGCGGGGGGGGGGGGGCGTCTTCATTCCTGGGGAGGTGTGGCTGACCTCAGACCCCCACCCTCACGGGGCCAGGGATGGGGGGCCTGTGTCCCACCGGGTACCTCCTCAGTCGCGAGATGTATGCTCTCTGCCTCCTTAAAAGGTTTGTAAAAGCGCTGGCTGTCCCCTGACAAAGTAGTGGTAATAACCAGAGAGGCCGTTCTCTTGGGCCCGACACTCTGGCCTCTGTCGGTGGGAGCCGGTGGGGACTCCGTTTCTCCAGCCGCACTGGCCCCTCCCTCCCCAAGTTCCCTCTTGCTCCCTGAGTTAGGGACCACTGCTCGGGTGCATTTTACAGGCAGGTAAACTGAGGCCTGGAGAGACCGCCCTTTCCCTTCTTCCTCTGGGCGGCAGAGGGACAAGAGGCCTCATCTGGGGGAAAGGAGTACAGGCAGATTGGGGTCCCCACCTTCCCCCAGACTCTAGGTGACAGCCACATGGTTGTCGGGGCCCCTGGGGCCAGGGGCAGGCTGCCAAGGGGTGTTTCTGGAACCAGGGGCACCCAGGCCTCTGCTGCCCGACCATGGCTGTTGGGTGACCCTGGACGCGGCCCTGCCAGCCCCTGCTTGTTCCTTGAAGCCCTGGGGCCCACCCCGCGGCCGGCACCGCCCCTCGGAGAGCCCAGGCGGGGGTCAGGAACCCCAGACAAGCTCCAGCCACACATTCTGTTTGCTGACTCCTACTTTAAGCTTCTAACACATACACACACCTTCTGTCCCTAAAAACAAAGCAACCAGAGGACTTGGTTTCACCCTAATAAGGTGGCCTGGGACCGGCAGCCGGCTGGCTCTGTGAGCTCCTGAGCCTCGGTTTCCACCATCCGCCAACCCGGGTCAGGGCATCGCCTCCCACCATATGCAGGTGGTCATGTGAGGGCTCATGTGCAGGTGTCCGCGGGGAAGGGCAGGCGGTGGCCTGGTCGGAGCAGGGCTCTGGGGCGGGGGCCCGAGCTCGTGATAGACCATCTTCTCTGGAAGGTTCTGTGTCAAGTCAGATGTTGGTTCTGGACAGAGGACCCTGGGCCGGCGGGCCACTCTGCGTCTGGCACCTTTCTGCACACTGTGAGCACTTTTATTCTAAGACACATTTCACAGTCTGTCGGCTGTGGTCACGGTATGCCAGGGACACACGCACATGGAAAACTGCCCGGGGCTCAGCCACACCGATTCAAGACAGGGTCCAAGAACAGACAAGGAGGAAAGAAGGGGAGAGCAGCAGCTCTGTGCGCCCAGGCACACGTCGGACGGAGACCAGGCCCGTCCATGGGCCTCTGCGTCTGCAGAGAGAAGCTGCAAATGTTAAATCTATCTTTTAATTGAGGTAAAATCCACATAACATAGAATTAACCATTTTAAAGTGGCATCCACAAGGCTGTGCAGCCGTCCTGTCTCTAGTTCCAGAACATTCCATCTCCAAAGGAAACCCCGTCCCCATCACCCCCTCTCCCCTCCCCCAGCACCACGAGCCCCCTTCCCTTCCGTGGATGATCTGGACGTTTCACACACGTGGACTCACACCCCGTGTGGCCTCTCGTGTCTGGTTCCCTCCCTGAGTGTCATGTGTTCAGGGTCCGTCCCCAGGGTGGCGGGGGTGGGCGCCTCGCTGCTGTTCCTGCCAACGTGCGCGTGCACGGTGGACACGTCTGTCCGCTGATGGACAGTTTGCTTCCAGCCCCTTCCCTGCTGTGAACACCCATTTTTGTGTCAACACCTATTTCTAGTTCTTTGGGGTTTGTACCTACAAGTAGGGTTCTGAGGCTCCAAATATTTGTGCCCAGAAAGCCTGGGCTGTGATTGCCCGCTGTGCTCGCCCGGCCCCTGCCAGCACCCTCTGTCCCCGTGGGAAAATCTGAGAAGACCCGGAGGTGGACCCGGGGGGCCCTGGGCAGGGGACACACGTCCTCTGAGAGCCCTGTGGGTGGCCAAGCTCGCATTCCACACCATGTGGTCACACAAATGACTGACCAGCCGGAGTGGACAAGACATAAACAGAGACCTCCCCGTCCCCAGTCTTTTCCGTCCGCCTTGGCAGGAAAGGAGGTTTTGTAACTTCAAATGGAGAGCTGCATATGCCAGACTGCAGATCTGCTCAGAAATACCCTAACGAGGGCCAAGGGATGCGTCTTCCAGAAACATCCCTGGCAGACATCTCCCCAAACCAGGGTCAGTCAGGAGCGCAGAGCTGGGGCTGCCGCACCAGGTGACCCTGAACACGTCAGGGTGCTTCGGGCAACATTCATCACTTTATCCGTGAGTGAAGCCAGGCTCATTCCCTCTGCCCTCCCGTGAAAAACCGGGAGCAACTTTGGCGGACTGTCTCCTCAACGATTCATGTTAACCTTCTGGCCTGTAAAATTTATTTCTAACTAACACGTAGTATTTTATTTGAAACAACTTGGTTTGTTCAAAGAAACCATTAGGGGAGTCAGAAGGCAAAGCGCAGACTGGGAGAAAATACTTGCAGCACACGTAACCCAAAAAAGGACTCCGGTCTAGAATACGTAAAGAACGCTCACAAATCAATGACAAAACTCAAACAACCTAATTTAAGAAAATGGGCCAAAAATTTGAACTGGAAGTTCCTGAAGACAGACACCCAAATGACAATGAGCACGTACTTGATGGTCCGTACTGACGGACGCCCGGGTTTTCCTGGACACCTGCTGCAGCAAACACAGGTGCACAAGGGTTTGTCTCAAGGTATGTGTTCAATGCTTCGGGGCCTCCGAGTGGAAGTGTTGGGTCACGTGACAACTCATAACTTTTGAGGAAACTCCAGACTATTTCCCATTGTCCCCACTTTACAGATGAGGGACCGCAGCTCACAGGAGCCAGGAGCCACGTGGCTGAGTCCAGACCTGGAACCTCAGGATCCTCTCTGTCATCTTGGTAACGCATTCCTCGTCCACGGGGGACTTGGCCTGCAGGCTGATCATGTTGTCCCAACCAGGAACCTAAGTATGGGAGAAAAGTCCCCAGGACCCCTGGTCAGCCTGTGGAGCTCAAGGACACCCCCGAGCCACTCCGCTCCCAGCCAGGTCCTTCCTCCTGCAAAGAGCTCCCAGTGGGGAGACAGACCCTCATCCACAGCTGGAGGGAGGTGAGATGGGGGGCTGCTGTGGACAACGGTCAGCAGGTCCTCAAAAAGCTCAACATGGACTCATCATATGACCCAGTGACTCCACTCCTGAGCGTCCACCCCAGGAAAGTGCACACACATCCCGGTAAATACTGGACATAGCGTTCACGGCAGCCAGAACGTGGGAATAATGCTAACGTCCATCAGGTTAAGGAAGGACACACGACGGGTCCGCTGCGCACGCGCACGTCCACAGATGACCGTGTCCACCGCGCACGCGCACGTCCCTCGGCCGCCAATAGGAACAAGACGCCCACACCCGCTGCCCCGCGGACGGACCCTGAACACACGACGCTCAGGGAGGGAACCAGACACGAGAGGCCACACGTGAGTGATCCCATTTATCTGAGGTCCCTAAAATAAGCAAATTCATAGAGACAGCAAGTAAATACAGGCTACCTGGGGCTGAGGAGGGGGGTGACTGCTAATGGGGGGGCGGATTTCTTTTTGGAGTCAGAATGTTCTGGAAGTTGATAGAGGTGATGGTTGCATAACCTTGTGAATGTACGAGAAACCCCTGAATCATACACTTTAAGAAGCCCAGCGGTCAGTTTTATGTTATGTGAATTTTGCCACGATGTTTAAAAGTGGGACAATGAAGGTGGCTGCCAGCGGCTGTCAGAGTGCGAGGGTGGGCGCACGGGGCCAGGCGGGCCCTTCTCAGGGGCTGGCCATGCTCTCCATTGTCATTGTGGCCGCTCCAGAAAGCAGGGGGGAGCCTCGGTGGAGAGGCATCGTCAGTGTCACCGTGTCACAGCGCGATGGCTCCCCCACCCCCAGACAGGAGGGAGGGACAGAAGTCAGGCGGACGGCAGCGCCCCCCACCCTCCACCCCTTCTCCACCTCCATTGCGTCATCCAGTAAAAACTTATTTAGCACCTACTGTGTGCGGGCCTGGGCTGGTGCTCCATTGGGTGACCTCGCGTTAGGTCAGTGCAGAGGGAGGCCCGATCATGAGGGTCTCACCTCTGGCGGCAGCCTGAGACCTGAACCCAGCGGCCCCTCCCCCGGCCCCTCCCCCCCGCTGGCACTCCGTGCAGCTGCGCGGCCTGGGTCCTGCAGGTGGCCTCTCTCTGGGCCTGCGGGTCTTGGTCTGTGACCTGAGAGCCTGCCTCACAGGCTCACTTACTCAGCCAGAAGTTACTGAGCAGCTACTACGTGATAAGGGGGGAGTTGGGCGGAGCCTCGAAGGGGGTGCGGGATCAAGTTGAAGGGGCATTTGGGGAAGAGTGTACTAGGCGGAGGGCACCGCGGGTACAAAGGGCCTGAGCCTCAAGTGCACCGGGCGTCCGGCAGGAGCAGCGAGGAGGCCCGTGTTGGGTGGAACAGAACGAGCGATGGGGAGAGAGGGAGCGGGCCGTGCAGGGTCCCGGGGGAGGCACCGCGGAGCCCCGGAGGGCCGCGGGCGGAGCTGGCACCTGCTCGAGCCGGTGCTCGCCGGCGCCCTCTGGCGGCCGCGGGGAAACAGACCGTGAGCGGGGCTCAGGGGAGGGAGCTGGTCCCGGACCGGTGTGGGGTCCAGTGGGGCCGTGGGGGTACAGTGGGGGGGGGGGCGCTGGCTGAGGGGCCCCCTGGCCCTGCTCCACTCTGCCTCCCTCTTAACCCCACAGAACTCCGTCCAGTGAGCCCCTAGAATTCTCCGATGTTGCCAGAGGCTCTTTGCCACATGAACTCTCCAGGGAGAGCTCAGCAAATCCCCAGCAGGAAACCAATGCAGGAAATACAGTTCGCAGAGTCAGGACTGGGGACAGAATGATACATTCTCTTTGTCGTTTAAATTAAGACAAAAGAATGCGTGTGCGCGTGTGTGTGTCTGTGTGTGTAACTAAAACGACGCTGTGAGTTTTAATACACCGACTTTTCAGTTTTGCGATATTTTTTCCAACTACTTCAATGTTCTAGAAAAAATTAATTAAGGGGATTTCAAATACAGAGAAACATGTATAAAGGGCATGATTTTCTCTAATATGGCTTGGTAAGTCTCTGTCCACCACCACTTCCCTCTTCGATATCTCCACCAGCCTAGGGGCATTTTGTGGGACCGGGACCACCCTGACCCCTACCTGGGCCCTAAAGGGACTCTGAAAATGCCTGCCAGTTAGAGCAGCGGGAAACTTGAAAGAGGCAGTAGGCGGGTTTCCCTGGGGAGAGGGGAGAGCTGGTGCAGCAATGTTTATGTTGTGCCGCCCCCTGGTGGCAGTGTGCATTTGCTCTCAGCCTCGACCCAGGATAATTGGTCGTTAAGTCCCTGGTTGTCTGGTGAGGATTCATTTATTTACTTTGTCAATAGCGACAGGAGTGAAGAGCCAACATTTTTCCACCATTGACCATACGCCAGGTGCCTGGTAACCCTCAAGATGTACCACTTCCGCCCCCCCCCCCCCCCCACGCCCCAGGCTGAGGGAAGAGAGGAGCCTCGGGCAGGATCACTGAAGGTTTCCTGGCAGAGCTGGGACTTGAACCTGCGGGCTCTCGACAGTGAAGGGAAACTGAAGTCCCAGTTTGGGTCCTGGAACCAGCTGAGCCTGAAGCCCGGTGCTACTTTGACTTTCCAGTTATACAACCCGGTAAATTCTTGTTTTGTCAAAGCCCGTGACCTGAGTTGGCTTCACTTTCTCTTGTGATCAAAAACCCCGAGGGCCTCTGCCCAAACCAGCTTCAGTACCAACCCCAGCCACTGCTGGGCCGTCGTGTGACCTCTGGGAGTTATTTGACCTCTGATCTCTCATGGCCTCAGGGGGTGTAGGTGGGATTAAATGAGCTGTGGGCCTTCACCAAAGCCGCAGTGTCACTGATTGTAGGGGCCACCGACATTTTAGGCTCTAGACACTCAGGGCTTTCCCATCACTTGGAAGGCCCATCTCGTGAGTGTTGGAAGAGCGTTCCCGTGGTGGTGTGGGTGGGGAGGGTTCTCACACAGCGTGGTCTGGGGGCCTTTCCACACGCACAAGTGTCACGGGCCAGAGATCGGCCCCCAAAGATACCAGATCCCAATCGTAGGAAACTGCAAATGTTACTTTATTTAGAAGACATGTCTTGGGGCGCCTGGGTGGCTCAGTCGGTTAAGCGTCCGACTTCGGCTCAGGTCGTGATCTCGCGGGCCGTGAGTTCGAGCCCCGCATCGGGCTCTGTGCTGACAGCTCAGAGCCTGGAGCCTGTTTCGGATTCTGTGTCTCCCTCTCTCTCTCTCACCCTCCCCCATTCATGCTCTGTCTCTCTCTGTCTCAAAAATAAATAAACGTTAAAAAAAAAATTAAAAAAAAAAAAAAAAAAAAGAAGACATGTCTTTGCGGAAGTGACCGGGGGGCCTTGAGGTGGGCACGTTTTCCTGGAGGACCCAGGCGGGCGCTGACTGGCGGTACAGGGAGGTCTGGCGCCCCCAGCCCGGTGGTGGCATCCGGCCTCCAGGGCTACGGGGACAGGTCCTGATGCCCCACGCGTGGTGGCCCCGAGACACACACAGCAGCGCTCCAGGCAGCAGAGAGACGCCGGGGAGCGGCACCCACCGGCCACGGGCCACGCTAGCTCCACGGGGGGACGTCTGGCAGGCGCCGGAAACCCCCCGGATCCGCCCACGTCGCAGACCGGCACGCCAAGGGAGCGGAGACCCGGGTGGCCGCCCGCTCAGCGTGACCTCGCTTAGCGCAGCCAGTCGCACCGCGAAGGCCCTGCTTCCGTGGAAGGTCACGGTCCGCGGTTTGGGGGGGACGCGAATTTGGGGGTCCCTGTTTAACCCGTGACAGCAGCCGCCTTCGCAGAGTGGGGAGCGGACACCCTCAGACGGGAGGCCTGCTTTTCACTGTGAATTGGGTCGTGCTGGAAAGACTCGGGCCCGGGCACAGGCTCAGGGGGTGTGACGCCCCCGTGGCCTTCAGCGCGCCGGCCGCGAGCCGCGAGGACGGAGTCAGGTGTGGCTCCATAAAACCCAGTCCACCCTGGCGGGAGAACAGGGAATTCTCCAGGCACGTGAGAACACCAGATTTTAATGAAAATGTCCTGATGTTTAAATTTGGCAAATTCTTTGAAATTCTTGTTTTTTTAAATGATTTTAATTATTTTTGAGAGAGAGAGAGAGAGGGAGAACGTAAGCGGGGGGAGGGACAGAGAGAGTGGGAGACACAGAATCCGAAGCAGCTCCAGGCTCCGAGCTGTCCGCACAGAGCCCGACGCGGGGCTCGAACTCACAGACCATGAGGTCATGACCTGAGCTGAAGTCGGACGCTTAACTGAGCCACCCAAGCGCCCCGAAAGACTCTTAAAAGTGTAAAACACTAATGGCCACGTAAGAGAAGCCTGTGTTCTCAATCCAGCCCTCCGGCCACCAGTGTGGGACCCCAGGGGTGAGGCATTCCTGCTCACTTCATTTCATCTGCCCATAAATCCTGTGAGCGAAGAGTTACCCCCCTTTTCTGACAGGGAAACTGAGGTTTGGACAGACAAAATGCCTGGTTAACTTACGGCAGCCCAATGAGTAGCAGCAGGAGGTGAGGTTCGAGCCCAATCTCTGCCAACAGAGCCCACGCCCTAAACCCCACCTTAGGTCTTCTCAGGATGACCAGAATTCTGAGGTGGCCCAAGACCCCTGCCCCCAGTGACACACCCTGTGTAACTCCGTGAGTGTGGGTGGGATTTGGTAAAAGTGGGCGGCTTTTTCAGATGTAATTAAGGTCCCCGAATCAATTGACTTTTGAGTTCATCAAAAGGGAGATCCTGCCAGGTGGGCCTGACCTAATCAGGAGAGCCCTAGAAAGGCCAGAGTGAGCAACCGGTCAGGTTGTGAACTGTCTGTGAAGGGGCCTGGGGACAAGCACGAGCGTGGGGTGGCCAGCAAGAAAACCGGGACCTCGGCCCTACGAGAGTAGGGAGATAGTTCCAGCAACAGTCAAAGGAGCTGGGAAGCGGGTCCTTCCCCAGTGGCGCCTTTGTCTGCTCAGGCAGCCCCGTGGGGCCCTGAGCCGAGGCCCCGACACCCCGTGCGGGACCTCCGACCCCCGCAGACCCTGAGAAATGGGCGTTGTTGGAAGCAGCTAAGTGTGTGTCAATTCGTTACCAACTAACACAGTCAACTTGATAACCAGTGTCTAGTTTTTACGTTTTGCACTGACGCATCCTGAGGGTCGGCGGTGAAATTTCCGGATGAGCCCTGTTCGTCCCTCCTGCCCCCGCTCACTGCTGTGCTCACTCGTGCGTGCGGCCCCAGGCCGGTCTTGAAGACGCGGGCGCCCTCCGCTCTGGCGAGACTGCTTTCTCCGGGTCCCGGGCGAGCAGGGAGCTCCGCCCCTTTTCTCCTGCTCGCGCAAACCGCGGGTGCCTTCGTGCCCAAGGGCTGGACGACGTGGCGGCCCCACGTGCCCCGCGGCCGGGCCCTGGCGGCTCCGCAGTCCCCTGTGCTGCCTCGGGGCAGGGGCGTTTGAAGCGCCTGCACCCGGGGTGCCCTCTCCGAGGTTTCTCGGGGGAACCAGGAGGTGGCCAGGGTTAGCCAATGAAAGTACAGGGCATCCAGTAAGTTTTAACTTCGGGTAAACGATGAGCGATTGTTAAAAGCACAAGTATGTCCCCAGTACGGCACGGGGCGCACTTCAAGTATGCCATCCGCCGTTGGCCTGAAATTCAAATTTAGCCGAGCGTCCTGAATTTTAGCGCAGCCGGGCGGCCACCCCCGCCAACAGAGCCCTGGCTTCACTTGTGTGAGCGAGGGGCCCCTGCACCCCACCCCCCCACACCGGGCTGGTCACGGCTGCAGGAGCCCGCCCCGCTGCCCCCCACCTCCTGGATGAGCCCGCCCCCTCCACCCCCCACCCCCCCGCTGAACCCGCCCCCTGCCCCCCTTCCCTGTTGAGCCCCCTCCCCGGCCCCCCGCCCTCCCCCCCATGGATGAGCCCGCCCCCTCCCCCCTCCCCCCCCCCACCGAATCGCCAGCGCTGCCCCACCTGCTGGGATGGTTGTTACAGAGCAAACCTGCGGAATCCGCGTCCGCACCGCGCGCAAGCTGGAGTGGATTATGTAAGAGCGGCTCCCGACTCCCCCCGAGGCAGCTCAGAAGCCGGCTGGAGGGAGGAGCACGTTTTAGTTGGAAACGTGGTTTGTATTCCAGCCTTTCTAAGGGCCTCCCTTCCGGGATCATAAAACACGTGGGAGAACGTCTGTCCCCTTGCACGAGAGAATGAGGGGCCGCCAGGGACGCCTGCGGTGAGGTCGCCTCCCAGACAGACCCTCCCGCTTTGGGGTCCCACTGAGACTCAGGAGACCTGGCAGGGGACCGAATTCCCTCCCCGCTCCTAAGGGGTCGGCCGTGGATGAAGAATGAAACACAGGTGAGTCACAGACGCAGGACGTCCCGCCCACACCCACGCCACCCAGAGTCTCGGAGGACGCGGCTCGCCGTCCGGTATTTCTAGTTATTTTAAGCTGGCAAGTCGTGGGCTCCTCTGGGTGGTTCCCAAGGGCCTCCGTGTGCTTTCAAGAGACCGAACACTTTTCGTTTAGCTTTTTAAAGATCTTGGCAAAATGCACATAACACAAAACGTATCACTCTAACCCTTTCCGAGCACACAGCTCAGTGGCGTCAAGCACACTCACGCTGTCCTGCACCCGCCCCCCCCCCCCCGCCTCCAGAACTTTCCATCTCCCCAGACTGAGACTGTCTCCATGAAGCAACGGGCTCCCTGCCCCCTCCCCCACCCCGGCTCCCACCATCTACTCTGTCTCTGCGACGGGACTCCTCTGGGGACCCCCGTGAGAGGGGTCACGCGGGACGTGTCCTTCTGTGTCTGGCTCCTGTCACCGCGCACAGTGGCCTCCGGGTCCCTCCACGCGGTGGCAGGTGGCAGGACGTCCTTCCTCCCTGGGGCTGGGTTACATTCCGGCGTGGGGATGGACACATTGTGTTTGTCCTTCATCCACGGAGGGACCCTGGGCTGCTTCCCTTTCGCTGTTGTGACTCGTGCCTCCGTGACCACGGTGGTGCCAGTATCTCTTCAAGTCCCTGGTTCCCGTTCTCTTGGGGACAGACCCAGACGTGGAACCTCCGGGTCACATGGCTGTTGTGTGTTTAACTTCTTGAGGAACTCGTGTTCATTTTGTCGGTCAGGCTGAACACACAAGGTCTGCTTCCCCGCCCACATTGCGGGCCCCCCAGGTGGCCCTGGTCACCCAGGCAGGGGGCGGGGTGGGTGGGGACACGGCCATCATGCACCCGTGGAACATTCAAGTCTCTGCTCCACCTGGTGGCCCTTGGCTGGGGGAGCGGGATGCGTGTCTCCTGCGTGGGCACCGTCCCAGGGTCGGCATCAAGGGCCGACATCGCCTCTCGAATGGGGTGGCCCCAGGGGCTGCGGACACTGTGTCCTGGAGGGTCCCCTGTCCCCGACTGAGCCCCCGTGGAGACAAACGTGGCCCAAGGGAGCCGGCAGGTTGCAGACGAATCTCCCGCTGTGCCCAGACCCTGGTCTGGATGGCAGGGTGGGGGGCCCCATGGACGTGACCAGTGGCCCCGCCCCCCCACCCCGAGGCAGGGGGGCCACAGGCAGACCCACGCTGGGGAAGCCGTTTCTGAACCTTCCTCGTGGCACCCACCGGACAGGGCAGGATTCAAGGGCAGAGCAAGTATGTGGGGGGACAGACAGACCGCGTTGGGGGAGGACATCACTCCCTGCAGTGGCTCTCTCTGTGTTTTGGGGGAACCTTCACAGGCCACGGTGCTGGGGGCATTATGGGGGTCAAAGGATAGTCTACTGAGACCAGAGAGCTGGTCCCACCAGGGGCGGGGGCCCTCTGACCTAGAGGACTCATGAATGTACCCCTCCGTGACATGACCTGTGTGCAGAGAAGCGTGGTCGGGCCAGGGGGGTTAAAGAAGGGCCCAGGCCATAGGGGAGCCCAGCCCTCCCCACCTCAGCTGGGTGCCTTGTGCACGGCCTGTGCAACAGTCCCAGGAGGCCCTGAGCAGAGGCCAGGGAAGGTTAACCGGGACAGGGGACAAGGAGACTCTGTGTGGTGGGCAGCATAAGGTCCCCAAAGACATCCCCATTCCTGGTCCTCAGACCTGCAGACCTGTCGCCTCACGTGGCAGAGAGGACCTTTGTCAAGGCCCCCGAGGAGGGGGTGACTCTGGGTGCCCTGGGGACCCAGCATCCTCATGAGAGGGAGGCAGAGAGCCCGGCGACCCTGTGCTGCGAGGATGAGGAGGGGCCGCGGGCCCAGGATGCGGCGCCTCTGGAAGCTGGGAAAGTGGGGAGACGGGTCCCCGGGTCCCGGGGGAACCGGCCCTGCCCATTCCCAGGTGTTAGGACTTCTGAGCCCAGAGCCATCGAACCAGTCGTTCCGGCAGCGCCCCCACCCTGGAGGTCCCAACTCGGGGAGGGTGGTGGCAGGCCTGCTGGCACCAGGTGGCTGACCCGGCAGGAGCCGGCGAGCCCCTGAGGTGCCTCCCTGAAGGGTGGGTGGGGCCCGCACTCTGACGCAGGACAGACTGTAGGAATCCCGGACGCAGGGACCCCCGGCCCCAGCCCTGGCCCAGGCCCTGCTTGTGGACACAGACCTCGCCTCCTCCCTCTGACTGGGGCCCTGCCTCCTCCCTCGGCCTGTCTCTGCTCTACCCTGAAGAGCCCCTCCCAGCCCGCCCCGGGCCCCCACGGCCCCACCCCCGCCCAGCTATTTCAGGCTTTTGCCTCCTGGGCTGGCGGGGGCGGCCGCAGGATTTCTGGAACTAGCCTCCTCGGTTTTCCCTGCAGCGGCAGAGGAGAGTGGGGGCAGGAGGGGCCTGGAGGCTGAGGCCGGCCATCCCTGTGCGTGGAGGGGAAACCGAGGCACGGGAGCTCTGGGGACCCCCAAGGCCACCCCGAGGATGGCTGCAGAACTAGGGTTTGGGTCCAGCGTCCACACCTTGCCCAGAATGATCTCGTCTCTCAGGTGGGAGGATAGAATGCACACAGGGCCCAACCAGTGACCCCTCCAACCTCCCCGGACACCAGGGACACTGTTGGAGGGCCACACGGGCCACACCCACTGGCCTCGCCCACTGGACAGGCACTGATGCTGTCACTGCTGGGCCGCGGCGGGGGGGGGGGGGGGGGGGGGCACAGAGCACATGGGTCCCCTTCAGCCCTCTTCTCTGCGGGGGCGGGGGGGCTAACCCCACAGGGCTGTAATTCAGAGATTTGCTGAGTGTGCCACGCAGGGGTGGGGTTGGGGGGCAACACAGAGGCCCTCAGACTGGGTGCTCCTCCCTCAGACCTGCGGCTCCCCCAGGGACCGGCCCCACCGCCCTCAGACTAGCAGGGACAATCACATCTGGACCTGGGGGTGGGGGGCGGCTGGTCTCCTCCCATTTGGGGCCCAAAGTGTTTGGCAAAGTCTTAGAAGCAGAATCGAGAGACCTCCCGTTCCATCCCCAGCATTACACACAGAAAACACAATAATGTCTCCAGGAAGATAAGAACAGGAAAGAGAACCATCAGGGCTGACAATGCATCCGGCCTCGGGGTTGTCAGCCCTGATCTGTGGTGGTGGTGGGGGGGGGGGGGGTTGGGAGGGGGTGGGGGGGTAGTTTAAACAGGCACCTGTTTCCTAAGGGAAGTGGGGCTCGGGATGGGCCAGCAGACCCCCCAGGGCAGGCCCGGGGCGCCCGGCTCAGCCCTTGCCCTCGTTGGCGTAGATACGGGCTTCCCAGCACCTGGCCTTGGCATTGGTGTGGCGGGTGACCCGTGTGGCCTCAAGGACCTGCAGGAGAGGCACAGAGTCCCCGTCAGGGTCCTGACCCCTGGACGCCGTCCCCCACTGCCAGCTCGTAGGAGAGATCTAGAACAGGAGGGAAGCAGGCCATCCCCTCCTCCGATTTGGACCCCCCACCCCTGGTAATAGTGTCAAGGAGTGTGGTAGCTCACCCTGAGACCCACGGCAGGTCCGCTGCCAGCTCTGGCATTTTGGACCCAGTTCATCAACGAATCCACAAAGGCAGTAAAGCGGCCGCTCTCACGCACTGCCCCGGGAGCCTCCTTCTGTGTGTGGCCCAGACCCTCACTCCCCGGCTGCGGACCTCTCCCACGGTCTGTGCCCACGGCAAGCCCCCCCGAGCGGCTCCCAGCAGAACCCACTCAGGCAGGCTCGGGCCGCACCGCCACGAGAAGGGCACCTGATGGCTCTGAGGCCGCGGCGGAGGGCCCAGGGGCACACTCACCTCCGAGTTGATGTGGTCGGAGGCGCTGAGGCTGGCATACTGTGGGAAACGAAGGCACGTGAGCCCCGGGGGCCTGGGACTCCACGCCCGGCCCCCTGGGCCCCCACTAGGGGTGGAGGGGAGGGAGCTCCTCGGCCACCGCGGCCCCCCAGACTCAAAGCTGTCCGCAGCCTGCTTCCCCTGCGCTGCCCCCTCCCTGAAGCCTCGAGGCTCTCTCTGCAAACTCGTCGCAAGGGAGACGGCCAACGTTTTCTGAGCTCCTGCAGCCCGGGCCCCGTCCCAGGGCTCAGAGGGGGCTGTTCTTACGACCATGCGCATTTTACAGAGGAGGGGACTGAGGGTCAGAGAGGATTTGCCCAGCACGACGGGCCAGCAAGTGGCAGGACCGGACTTGAGCCGGGTCACTGGGCCCCCACGCGGTGCCCCGAGCCGCCAGAGCAGGCGGTGAGGCTAGACGCGGAGGAGACGGCCTCAGGGGGACCACTGCGGGGGGCGGAGTCGGGTCTGGGCTCGAGTCCCCGTGTGGGGCAGCACCGCCTGATGCTGGCCACGGCGACTCGAGCTTTCTCTGAAGAGCGTGTGGCAAGACGGACGTGGCTCTGAGACGGTGCAGGCCTGGCCCGCAGAGCCCCGTGCACGTCACCCGCACATGCTGCGCGGTGATGATGGTATGACGGTGCTCATCAACTGTCACTGTCGTCCCCGAAGCAGAGCCCGTCCGTCAGACTGACTCAGGGGGACGCCCTCAGGGTGGGGACCCTGCTCGGGGGCCTCCGACAGACAAAGGGACACGCGCTGTGCACCCCCGTGGGGAAGAGGCAGAGGCACAGCCACCCGCAGGCAGCGAGGGCGTCGGGCTTCAACCCAGGTCCTACCCGCGTCTCGCTCTGCCCTCCTGTGGCCCTAACGGGCTCCGGACTCACCCGCGGCTCCTTCCTTTTCTTCTGCTTGGGAGCACCCGCCACGCCTGACAGGTGGATGGGGGTGAAGAAGTGGGACTCGGACACGGAGTAGCTGCCCATGACGCCTGCGTGGGGAGAGGGGGGCGTCAGGAGGGTCCCGGGGACCCTCGGCCAGACCCCAGCCCGGGAGGCTCCGAGTCTCTGGCCGCGAGGAAACCGGACAACGGACAGACAGACGGGCAAAGCACGGGCCGTCGGGGGGACGAACTGGGCAGCAGCGGACGGCGGGGGACACGACACCCTCGAACCTTCGCACCCCTGACAAGGCAGAGTGGACGTCCGCCTCCAGAATCCGCAGCTCAGGTACAGAGACCGGCCGCCGGAGCCCCCCAGGTGTTCCCAGCCCCTCCGCCCGCCCCCCGCCCCTCACCGGAAGCCGCGGAGGAGCTCCTGGAGCCGTCGGGCTCGTCGTCGTCGTCGTCGTCGTCGTCATTGGGCGGCGGGGAGAAGACCTCAGGAAAGAGGGCCTGCCTCCGCTCCTCGGCCACCTCCCGCTCGCGCTGCAGGACGCTCTCCACCTCCTTCTCCAGCAGCTCGGATGACTGGGACCTCTGCAGCGTCGACGCCAGGATCCCCCTGCCCTCCCAGCCTGGGACGTGGGGGGCCGCGGCCTGCAGGGGCCCGTCCGGGACCCTGAACCGCAGGGGCCGCAGGCAGAAATGCTCCTGTCGGATGACCCCTCTCTTGGCCGGCGGGGGTCCCTCGCGGGGCTTGGAGCACTGCGGCTTTGCGCCTGCCGGTTTTCCAGAGGATTCCAAGAGATGCCACGGAGAGCCTGTGGCCTGTGGAGAGCCCACGGCCTCGGCCTCGGCCGCAGAGAGACCCCCAGGCCTGCCGGACGCGTGGAGGGCCGGGCACGCCAGCCGGGGGCTCCCGGGGCGCAGGGGCGGCTGGAGGGCGTCGGCCGGGATGCCGCGGTCCTCCTTCCTCACCGCGGGAGCAGGGCGGGCCGGCCCGTCTTCCGGGGCCAGGCCGAGGATGGAGTCTGAGCTGAGGGCTTTCCTGAGTCCAGGCTGGGGACCCAGGGCCGCCCTGGCAGGTGTGGACGGCTCGCCCAGCTTCAGGCCCTCCCGCCGGTGGTCTTCCTCCCGCTGGGTCTCCTGCACCAAATCCCGCTGCACGTAGAGTGACGGGCGCCCCCTGTCCCGCCGCGGGGCCGAGGCCAGGCTGACCTTGGTCAGCAGTGGCCTGGTGGGTATTTCCACCATCTCCTGCTGGCTGGCCGCCTGCCGTAGCCCTCTCTGCTCTCGCAGGTCTGCCTCCCGCTCCTGGGCCCGCCGGATCTCCCGCTCGATGGGCGTCTCCCCGGGGGGCTCCGGGGACCCCACTCGGGACCGGGAGCCACGGCCGCCCACAGCCCGGGCACCAGGGGCAGCGGGGAGGCCGCCGGCGCCCCCGTTCTCTCCCGAGACCGCGTCCCTCCCCTGGGGCTTCGGTGGGACGGCACACCCGTTGGCCGGGGGCAGCCCGCTCGAGGCCGTGGAGGCCTGACCCACGGCAGGCGGGGCGCATGCAGGGGCCGCCCTAGCTGGAAGGTTCTGGGGGACTGCCGCACCGGCCTGCTCCAGACTCAAGAACTGCCGTCTGGCCACCAGGAAGTTGATCTGCTCCCTGTCGACCACGTGCTCCTCCGGGGGCCCCGACTGAGCCTGGCCGGGGCTCCCGGGGTCCCCGTGGGCAGGCCTGCCCTGGAGCGTGGCCACCGTGCTGCCCTTTCTGAGTGCCTGGCCCTGGATGACTGCCCGGTGCTCCCGTTCCAGGCTCCGTGGCCGCGTGGGCTGGGCGTCCCTTGGGTGCCGACGGCAGGCCTTCGCCTCCTCTTTCTTGTCACCCTCCCGGCCGAGCCCCCACGGGGCTGGCCGGTCCAGGAAGGCACATGGGCTCCGGGACGCCTTCGGCCCGGCTGCATTCGGCCCGGCCTCTCGGTCAGCAGGCAGGGCCCGTGGCTTGTTCTGGTCCCAGCCGCTGGCCGCAGGCCCCGCGTCCACCAGCTCAAACGTGTAGCCGGTGCCCTCCTCCAGGCCCAGGCCACCCACACGGGGCGAGTGAGGGATGCCGAAGATGGGGTATCTGGTCACTCGGTCCATGGCCTGGGGGACTCAGCTGCCCACGGCTCCGGGCGCAGGTGATCCGGGCTCACTGGGGGAGGAGAAGGGAACAACGGCCAACACGTCAGGGACCGGGACACAGCCCACGGCCGCTCTCTTGGGGACAGGTGCGATTTCCTTTCCCTCGAAGGCCAAAGTCCTGGCCAAAGGGCCTCTATGATCACTTCGGGGATGGATGCGTGACCCAGCCTGCCAATGACGTGAAATTCTGGTCCTGAGACTTTGCGATTACCCTGGAAAATCGGAGCCCTCCGCCCCCTGGGCTTGTTACCCAGCAAACGGCGGGGGGCCGCAACGTGTGCCCTCACGGACACAGCCTGCTTGAGGGCAGCACTGACGCCAACAGCGTCCGTAAAAAATGCTGTGTGAACTCCTGGATCCAGCCGCACCTGTAGCTCACTCCCGTACTGACTGTCTCAACAGCTTGCCCCATGAGCGTCTGACATGTCCTGGTGCCCCTGCCCGTTCGTCTCCCAGACTCCTGCAACTGCCCTCTCCCACCCAGCTCACATGGCCAGACCCAAGGCCGTCCCCAGGCAGCCTCCCTGGGCCCCTGTGTGCACGAGCGCACCTGCCTGTCTCCCAGGGTGCACACGTTCTGAGGTTTCTCTTGTGATTTCTTTCATCAGCGGGCCTGCCCCTCACTAAGGGATGTCAAGTGGGGAAACTAAGGCTCAGAGAGGGAGGATGGCTGGCAGGGACTCCAGTCTCCTGGTTCCCTCCCCTACACCTGCCTAGAGGGACACTTGGTCCCATCTCGGACAGTCCCCCGCCTCGGTGCCATAAAGCCAGGACGGGCTAGGGAACGCCTTGGACCTTGTCCTGCGGGGCCAGGTGAGGCCACGGAGCCTCTGGCCACACCCTGATCCAGTGCCCCAGGGGGCCCTGGCACCTCTCCAAGCCTCGGGATTCTGCTGAGCACAGCTCTGGGAGCCCCCTCCTATGAAGGCACGCACCTGCTCTCCAGGGCCTCCGTCTGACCTCAGCACAAAACCCAGACTTCACAGGGGTCCCTACCCCAAACCTGACCCTCTTCCTCCTCCTCCCGCAGCTCCCTCTGCATTTGTGCTGCTCCACAGCCTTCCTAGCTGCAGCCCACAAGACACCTCCTCCAGGGAGCCCCCCCCCCCCCCATTGCCCCTGCTCTTGGAGCCTGTTGTCCGGGCCTCTCCCGCTGCTTGGCCCAGCACCCAGTTTAGGCTTCACCTGTTTACGGCTGAGGAAAGGAACTGGCTGTTCCCAGGTCTTCAAGCAGCCCTTGTCCTTTTCCCATCTCCCAGTTCTATCAGAACCTGCCGCGTTGGGGCCACCTTGCTTGTGAAAGCTGCAGTTCTAAAGAGGAAAACGCAGCCCCGCCCCGAGCTGGAGAGGGGGGGGGGTCAGGCGACATAAAATCGACCACGGGTACCATGTTCTAACTAACGTGTACTAAGCAGGTGTCCGTATGTATCCAATACTGAGACTATAATTAGAAAGGCAACAGGTAAAGACAAGCAAGCCTGGGTAGTAAATCCCAGCCCGCGGGCCACACCACTGCCCGGGACCACACAGCCCCCCTCCCGGAAGATGCCCTCCCGGAAGCCACAGGGGTGGCTACGTCCTTGAGTCTCGTCTTCTGCCACTGGAAGCCCTCAGCCCAGGACCCTCTCTTCCCGGAGGGCCCAGATGAGCACCCCCTCCTGCAGCCGGAATCCAGTGTACAGCAGGGAGGTGATAAAGACTGGCAAGTTCTCTGCAAACGCTGCTCGTTCCGGGTGCCCAGGACCTGGAGGTCAGGGTCATTTCTGCCACAGACCTGGCTGTGCCTCCAGGCCTCCCCTCCGGCGCCAGCCCGGTGCTGACCCTGAGGGCTGGGCGGGCCTGTCCCCACGCCCTGGAGCTCCCCAGGAAGGTGGGGGGAGGCAGGTGTGCGAACGGCGATGAAGGAGTGTTTGCCCGAGTGGGCAGGTGGACGAACGCCCAGCAGGATTTATAGGCCACTTAGGACATTAACTCCGGGGAGGCGGTGGGGGGACCTGCCCAGAGGCTGTCAGTGGGCCTGGGTGGGGACACTGCCTCCTCCTTGGCCCATTCCTCTTGGGTGAGTCACGGAGGCCAGTGGGCGGGGCTCAGGCTGGGTCTTGGGCTCAAGGCCCCGGGGCCCCACCGGCTGGTACCTCCGGCCTCAGTGTCTACACCCGGACCGGAGGTAGAGTCCGCGGGACTTGGGTCCACCCTGGAAGTCTGGCATGTAGCCAGTATACAGTAGGCACCAGATACATGCTCTCACGGTGGCTGCTAATGGTCTCTAAATGCTGGACCCACCACTGCTCTCGGGGTGACCTCTCTTGTGGCAGGCGTCCTCTCTTGTGGCACCCCAGTGTCCCCGTCTGCAAGCCGGGCCGATGAGGCCCCCACATGGGGCCCGAAGGGGTAGAGCCCAGGGGGTCAGCCTTTTCGGGGCCTCGGAGGCTCCGCACGAATGAGGGGTGGTAGCGATCACAGAGCCTCCCGTGTCTCCCGCGGCCCCTCACACACAGCGCCCCACAGCGGCGTCTCATTTGCTCCTTGTAAGAGGCCGCGGCGAGGGGGCCGTTCTTGTCCCCAGTCAACAGCAGAGGGAACTGAGGCCCAGAGAGGGCAGGCCGTTCACCCGAGACCACACAGCGGGCCGCAGAGCAGCAGGTCCCGATGCCGGAACCTGCATTCCCAGGCAGCTGCCTCCTCTCCCAGGAAGCCCCCCTCCCCCATTGCCCCTCCCAGCCCCACCCCGTATCACGTCGCTACCAGACTGAAACTGGGTTTATGGCCCCTGGTGCCACACATCTGCTTCCTCGGCACTGGCCTCCTGCCCTCGGGCAAAGGCCCGTTGGAAGGGCTAAGGGTCAGAGCAAGGTCACACAGCAAGGAGGGTCCTCCCGGGGCCCTGGCTGGGCAGACGTCCCAACACCTTGAGAGTGCCCCAGCCGCACGGGTTCCCAGCCAGCCCCCTCACAGGGCCACCCCCCATACCCCCACATGCCCCAACCAGACCCTGCACCCCAGCTGGGCCTGGGGCGGGGGGGACTGAGGCACCTCCCTCCCTGCGCCCCGCGGATCCCACAGGTGAGCACAGGCTGCCGACTGACGCGTGAACGCTCGTCCCAGACACAAAGCCCAGTCCACACGGGACCCCCACCCTGCCCCCACACCGGGTGCCGACTCACATGCTGCCCCTGGGCCCCCCGCAGCCTCTGGGCCTGGCTCTGGTGCCGTCGACAGGACAGAGACCGGAATCCCGATGCCCTGCCCACGGGTTGCCAGGGGACAGGGCCCCGCCTGGGGAAGCAGGGGCACCCCCTCCCCTCCAGCCCCACCCAGGCCCGGGAAACAAAGTCCAGAGGAGGAGGGAGAAAGATGATACCCAGGCAGGGAGGACGGCAGGCGCCATGCCCACTGCCTCCCGGCCCCCCGGCCCCCAGGCCTCCAGCCCCACAGAGCCGGGACTCACTGGAAAGCTCCCAGCTGCTCTCAGGCCCTCCGGCACCCCAGAGAGGGGCTATCACGCCCAGAGTCACGCAGTAGGTCCTGAACCAGCCCCCCACCCCGTGCTCCAGGCTCAGAACACCCTTTGGGGCTCCTATCCCAGAGAGCCCCTTTCTGGGGCTCGCCCAGCCTGCTAGCCTCGGGGGGGGGGTTTCGCTGGGTCGGGGTTCAGATTCCACTTAGCCTCTCTGAGCCTGTCCCCTCCTCTGAAATGGGCATACATCACAGAGCACGGAGGATGCCCTGGCCACTTCTACATAAAGGACCCAGAGTGCCGGAAAACATGGGCAGGGTGGGCAAGGCTCAGGCTCCCCTGACGGATGGGGGCCCCAAGGCCCAGCATGGGCAGCGGGGCCTGCCGGGCGCTCAGCCATCCAGCCTGATTCTCAGCCAAGGTGCAAGGAACTTGCCGGGGCCACGGGACCCCGGCGTCTCTGAGGGCCTGGACCTATCGGCCTGGCGGTCAGTCTACATGGCGGGGACACAGTGGACGGGGCTTTAATCCCCTGCTCTGGGGGGTCTGTCCTGACTGCCTCTCGCCTGGCTGTAGGGACCACCAGGTTCTTCCGATCCTGCCTAAGGGAGGAGGGTCAGTGTGGAACTCGAACCTGAGTCCCCCCCCCCCCCCCCCCAAATCGTATGCTGCTCATACTGGGAAACTGAGGCCCAAAAAGGGCAGAGACTGGATCACCCAGCATGTTGGGACACTGGAGACAAGGACCCAACTGTCCTGCTCCCAGACTGAGGAGGCCTCCCACTCAGGGTTCATAAAGCCCATTGTATAGATAGGCAAACTGAGGCCCAGGGGAGGCAGCAACCTCCAAGATCGCCTAGTGAGACAGAAGTGCGGGATGGCAGCCTCTGTAAACACGTCCCACCGTCCCCCCGCCCGGCTCCCGGGGACCGGTTTCTCTGCAGAGCTTGGGGGCCGTGAACCCAGCACAGGCCATAGAACCAGAGGACTCCACAGTTAGCAGGAAGCAAGTCCTGTCACCACCAGCTGCCCCCTTACCTCCAGGCCTTACCTGCCCAGGTGCCGCTCACGTGGGTGCAGGTGCGGTGGGCACTGGGCACCGGGGTGAGCCCAAGGGAGCCCGGGGCTGCGGTGCAGAAGCCTGCTCCCTCCTTCCGGCCTCCTTTTATGGCCGGCAGCCCTGGTGGGGCCACGCCCGCCTGGCCACACCCTTCCCCCCCCCCCCTCCCCGTGAAAGCCAAGGACGCCAGGGCCTGGGGCTGTTCACACTGTTTATTTGCTTCTCTGGGAAAGTCAAGAACAACAAGGCCTTGTCACACATCAAAAGCAGAGGGGCACTTCAGCGGAGGCTCACAGCTCGAGGACTCAAGGAGGAAGAGGGGGTCCCACGGCCACTGCCCAGGGTCACCTCGCAGGGGGCCTCTCCCCCTGCCACCAAGGGGCAGAGCTGAGTCGGGGTCTGGGCTGCGACCAGAGGCGACCCCTGCGCCCGCCCCGGGCACCGGGTGGGAGGCCCCTAGGGGAGGGGCTGAGACGGGGCCTCACCGACCACAGCCCACACGTGAGGGTCTGTGAGCGTGTGCACGAACGCGCCTCTGGGGCGAACGTGGCTGCAACCGGGGAGATGTGTGTGCACATCCAGGTGTCGGCTGCCCCCAGGAGCGCAACCCCTGTCCCCGCCCCCCTCCCGGCGGGAAGGGGACAGGCTCGCATCGGGCGGGGCGGCAGATGGGGGTCTCCTGCGGAGGAAGCCCCCCGCTCCAGGCTGCGTGCTCCCCACCACTGCCGGAAATGTGCCAAGCCCGCTGGAGTGGCAGTGGCCTGATCTCTGGGGTATGGTTGGAGGGGCCCAGCACCCTGGTCCAAGCAGGTCCCGGGCAGCCCCCCAGGGTCCCCAAATTAGCACCAGGAGGAAGAAGGGCCCAGTGGGAGTGGGAGCTCAGGACAAGAAGCGGCTCGCGTGGCCCTGGGCCCCGTGGCAGGGGGACAGCGCAGGGGTCCCGGACCCATCCCCCTCGGGGGCGTGTCCCTGGGGCTCTCCCTTCCCAGGCTCCAGCATGCCGCCCCCCTCACCCCCGGCCACCCCAGAGAGAGCCTGGGGGGAGGGGCACACCAGGCTGGGGGTATTCAGAGAGAGGGGCCTGGCTTCTTTCCAGGACCCTGAACCTGACCTCCGACCCAGACTCCCCAAAGAAGCATGGCCTCACCCCAGTGGCCTGGGTTCTGACGCCACAGCTTCGGGCGGGAAACCCCATTTCCGGGGGCTAAGCGGGGACAGAGCGGGCCCCCAGGAGCCCTAACCCGGCAGGACGTCCCCTCGGGGACCTCATTGGAGGCGGCAGGAAGGCACAGGCAGGAGGCCCAGAGGGTGGCTGGCCGCCGGCCGCGGCTGCACCGAAACCCCGGCCGTGGCGGGGGGGGGGGGGGGGGGGGGGCGGGGGGGGGCCCTTCGCGTTGGGAAACGTGGGTCCGTCCGTGTCGCTGTCCTACCAGGCGCAGGTGCACGGTTCAGTGGCGATGGGGTGTCGGGGGTGGCGATGGGGTGGGGGACCCCCGTCCCTCTCTTTCCATTGAAAGAACCCTCGGCGGGACCATGTGACAGCCGCGTGTCCGGGGCCCGTGACTGTGGGTGGAGGGCGGGCAGGCGCCGGGCCGGGCGGTGGGTGACTGTGGGTGGAGGGCGGGGCGGGGGGCGGGGGCCGGGGGGGCTCACATGATAGAGCAGCATTTACAACGCTGCTTCTTCGTGTCCAGGTCCTGGGGGTCGCTGGCAGGGGCCTCGGGCCCCACCTGGTTCTCCTCCCGGGAGGCGGCGGCCGCGGGGGGCTCGGCCGCGCTGCCGTTGGGCGGGGCGGGCTCCTTGAGCTCCGCGGCGTCCTCGATGACCACCAGCTCGGCCGTGATGGTGCCCTGCAGCCCCAGCACCTTCTGGCTCTCGGCCTCGTCCTCCACGTTCTGGTAGCCCATGAAGATCATGGTGACCGGGGGCTCCTGGCCGGGCTGGATGCCCGGCGGGCCCGACGTGGCCTCTCCCGGCTGGGCCTGCACGCCGGTGATCTCCCGCCTGGACGGGGTGCTCTGCGCCGCCTCCTTGGGCGCCCCCCGGGCCTCCGCCGCCCCCGCCGCGGACCCCGCCTCGCTCAGCGTGACCTCGTCGGCCTTGTGGATGAGCTCGTCTACCTCGGAGGAGCTCAGCGGGTGGATCCCGTTCTCCGCGGTGCCGTCCACAGCGTGGACCACTGGTAGGGGTGGGAGAGACAGACAGACAGACAGAGAGTAAGCTGGCTCTCTCTGGGAGGAGGGGAGGCCTGGCAGGGCTGTGGGCCGCCCCCCAGGGTAAAAAGGAATGCGAAACTGAACCACGCATTTAAAACCAATGGGCATCGAAAGCTCCCTGTGGGCGTCTGTGCCCCCCCCCCCCCCAAACTGGCACACAGACGAAAATGTACAGGCACAGAAGCACCTGTTGGAGACCAGGAAAGACTGGAATCCAGCTGATGGGGCCTCTGTCTGCTTGCATCCTGCAGTGTTTCCCGGCAACTGGGTCCCACGCCGCTTCAGACCATGGACATGGCCAGCCCTTGGTCACACAGCCGGCCGGGGCTGCACCCGACCCTTTCTCCTGGTCTAAGTGTGTTTCCCTCCCATGAGGAGTTTCGGGGACCGTGACTTCCTTCTTTGGGTCCCTGTGGTTGACCCTGAGTTAAAGTTTAGTCTGGTCACTCCCTCTCCTGACCACCCTGGACTCTGTCGCTCGCTGAGGAAGAAGACTGGCCCCTCTAGAGACCCCCAGCCTGGTGTGTACCTGCCCCCCACCCCCGTGTCTGAAAGGAAGACACCTGCGTGCAAACAATCTCCATAAAGGTGTTCTCCAGATCTCTCCAGCTCCACACTGGTGTCCCTGATCTGGGCTGGAGTCCCCAAGGTCAGGGAGCAGTCCCCGAGGGCAGGGAGGGGTCCCGCCACACCATGGCGCCAGCCCAGCAGACTCCTGGAAACACAGCTGCCCTTCGTCAGTGTGTGTGTGTGTGGGGGGGGGGGGGGAGACACACCCTAGGGACTTGCTCCTCTGGGGTCGAGGGTCAGGGCTCCAGTTCCCGGTTTCTGGCCAGAAGGAAAGCGCTTTCTACTTTCGGTTTCCAAATCCGGGGGACGGGTGTCCACACCTCAAGGCCTTGCGGCGACTCTGGGCTGGAGGCCCGGAGGGTGGGGCGTGCCCTGGTTGCACGGGATCCAGCCGAGTATTTCCCACTGGCCACTGCCCCCGAGATAGGAATCCGAGCCCTTGGCCGCCATGGAAATGGATCACCTTCCCATTGCTAAGCAACCAGAGTCCAGTCTGGCGGGTCCAGAGTCCCCCAGGCTGGGCCAGGCTGTGCTCAGGGAGGACCTTCTGGGAGCCCAGGCATCAGGCACTGCCTCTGCCCTCAGCCCTGCGAGGTCACTCTTGTCCAGGAGCCAAGGCAGCTGGGACGTGCCCAGGGCCACACAGCTGGGGAGGGCTGGAACGGGGACTCTACCCACCCAGGTCTACGTTCCAAACCACGACAGAGCTGGGCTGCGAGTGGGCCCCTTTCACAGCCACAGAGACCGAACAGCCTCTAAGACCATGAGGCTCTGGGAATCAACACCACAGCGAGACATCATCTCACCACCAACACGATGGCTCCGGTAACTTGAAGAGGGACGATAACAAGTGTTGCCAAAGACGTGGGGAGCTGGGGACCCTCGTGCACGGCTAGTGGGAGGGGGAGATGGGGCGCCTGGGGGCTCTGTCGGTCGAGCGTCCGACTTCAACTCAGGTCATGATCTCGCGGTTCGTGGGTTTGAGCCCCGCATCAGGCTCTGTGCTGATGGCTCAGAGCCTGGAGCCTGCTTCGGATTCTGTGTCTCCCTCCCTCTCTCTCTCTCTGCCCCTCCCTGGCTCATGCTCTGTCTCTCTCTCTCCCTCAAAAATAAATAAACATAAAAAAAAAGAAAAGAAAAGAAAACACCCAGCAGTTCCTCCAAAGGTAAAACACAGAGTCCCCATGTGACCCAGAAATTCCATGCCTTGGTATCACCCAAGAGAAATGAAAACATGTGCCCACACAAAAACTTGTATAGCATTCTAAAACCCAAAAGAAGGAAACATCCCAGACAGCCATCAACGATGACTGGATAAACAAAACGTGATCCTTCCAAACAATGGAATATTATTCAGCCCGTAAGATATGACCGCGGACGGACCCTGAGCACACGGCGCTCAGGGAGGGAACCAGACACAAAAGGCCACTTGTGCGTGATTCCACTTGTGTGATTCCACGCGTGCGAAACGTCCAGAACAGGCCCATCCGCAGACAGGAAGGGGGTTACGTGGATGCCATGGTGGGCATGGGGGGTGATGGGGCTTCTGTTTTGGAGAACGAAAATGTTCTGCAATTAGACCCAAACCCACTGAACTACGTGCTGAACTGTGTGGGTGTCCTGGACCCTTCCACTCCATATACCACGTTTGGGCACAGACCCCACTGTGGACTTACTAACGGACTCTGGGCCGGGCGGTATAATTTTATCCCCGACTCAGGCGGCCAGCTCCATGAACTCCACTGCATGAGGAAAGCAAATGGTTTGCCTTAATTTTGAATACAACTTTTAAAAAAAAAAAATTTTTTTTTTTAACGTTTATTCATTTTTGAGACAGAGAGAGACAGAGCATGAACGGGGGAGGGTCAGACAGAGAGGGAGACACAGAATCCGAAACAGGCTCCAGGCTCTGAGCCATCAGTCCAGAGCCCGACCGGGGGGCTCGAACTCACGGACCGTGAGATCGTGACCTGAGCTGAAGTCGGACGCCCAACCGACTGAGCCACCCAGGCGCCCCAATGTCTATTTATTTTTGAGAGAGAGAGAGAGAGAGAGAGAGAGAGAGAGAAACAGGATAAGTGGGGGAGGGGCGGGGGGGGAGGTACACAGAGTCCGAAGCAGGCTCCAGGCTCTGAGCCGTCAGCACAGAGCCCGACGCGGGGCTCGAACTCATGGACCGCAAGATCGTGACCTGAGCCGAAGTCGGACGCTTCACCGACTGAGCCCCCCAGGCGCCCCTGAATACAACTTTTTAATGTCTTCTCAAAACGTATTTTGTTTACTGAAGTGATCCGTCTCCTTTTTCCTACGACTGTAGTAAATACTGCCCGAAATTTCCCCTCCCTGGGGTTATCTACATACTATCCCACAGGCCATGCCACAAAGGAGCAAAAGTCTAAATGCCAAACTATTTATGAAATCGCTGTCTAAACACGGACGGATAACACAGTTTAAAAGACAGGTTTTCTTGGGCCGCCTGGGTGGCTCAGTCGGTTGAGCGCCGACCTCGGCTCAAGTCACCATCTCCCAGTTTCTGAGTTCGAGCCCCGCGTCGGGCTCTGTGCCGGAAGCCTGCTTTGGATTCTGTGTCTCTCTCTCTGCCCCCCCCACCCCCGCCCCGCTCATGTGTGTGCGCGCGCGCGCTCTCTCTCTGAAACATAAACATTTTAATAAATAAAGTGGGTTTTTTTACCTAAAAACAAAAAGAGTGAATTTTATGGTTTATGACTTACAGAGAGAGAGAGAGGGAGAGACAGACAGGCATGTTGGGGCTTTTGACCAAGGCTGCTGCTCATCAGGCTTCCTGTCGGAGTCTCTCACATCCTGTTTCCCTCCCGGCCGCCAGAGGGAACTCCCAAAACCAAACCAGATCTCGGCACCTTGGCCCCTGCTCGCCCCTCCCGCCAACGCTTCACCTGACGCCTCCCTCCACTCTGCACCAGCCCCACAGGCTCCTTTCAGTTCCTCCAGCTCAGCAAATTCCATCCCGCCACAGGGCCTTTGCACATGCTGTGGCCTCCGTGAGGCACACTGTTTCCTTGTGCACCTGCTGTGTGTCCAGTGAGGCCCTGCTCACTTCCTCTGAGGAGACTCCCCTGGCCCCTCCCCGCCCCCGCTAGACGCCGCACCTCTGGGGGTCTTGTCATCGTTATCTCAACAATAGTCATCTAAATTTATTCGTGAGCTCCAGACCGAAGGGCTGGGCCCACGGGCCGAGGGGCTCTGCTAGGACAGAGCCGCGTCCCCCTGTGATTCGATTCCCAGAGCCCAGCCTAGGACCCAGCCCTCAGCCAAGCTTCGGGTCAGGTTCCTGGAGTGAACAAAGACAGGGCTGCAGGCCCAGTACTGAACGGCCTCTAAGTCAACAGTGTGGGCTGTGGGGGGTGAGACCGTCCCCTGAGCAGCACCCACGTCAACTCAGGTGGGCTGCGGGAAGGGGGTGGGGTGGGGGCCTGGGGTGGGGGACGGGGGCCGCATACCTTTGGTCTCGTCTTCGTACACCTTGATGCCCTGAGGGAGCGGCTCCCGAGGGAGCAAGGTGGTGCTGGACAGCACCCGGGTCTCCCCCGTCACCTTGTCCTTCTCCACCGTGATCTCGACCGAGTACATGGCTGGCACGGGAGGCACGGGTTACCCAAGGCCACCTGCCCACGTGCCCCCCGCCGGCTGCAGCCAAGCCAGGGAGGGGAGCCGGCAGCGCAGAGTCAAGCAGTGGGGACGCCCTCCACGCAGCACCCCCCAGCTCCTCGTCTGCCCACAGCTGCCCAGCGCCACACGGGCGCCAGCCTGAGGTCCTTTGCTCGGCATTCGAAGCCCAAACTCGCATCCCACCCCACGTGGAAAGCCTTACACTGCTTGCTTCTGTTTCCTCAGAGCCAGCGGGAGGCTGTGCCTTGACCATGGTCACAGCCAAGATCTGAACTTGGGTTGGCAGGCATGCGTTCCCAGCTGGATCTCCGCCCCGTCCTGGACCCCCCACCCCCGCCTCGGTGGTCAGCATGTCTGTGCGTCCGTACTTCGGTCAACTATCGAACTGATCGTCAGCTCTTTCACCGTGAAGAATGGAAAATTCCCTCTTGAAATAAATGAGCGTCATTACCTGTTAGAGCCATAATTCAACAGCCAAAATCCCGCCCCCACTGTACAGAAATCACCACCACAAAGACCACATGGGGAGCCTGGGTCCTAGCAGTGATCCCCGGGTGCTGACCATGGCCCCCAGGACCTCGCCCTGAATCCCAGTATCCCACCTTCCCCTCAGGGTCCCCGAGGAGCCCCCAGATCACCATGTCCAAGACTCCCTCCAATCTGCCCCCATAAGCCGCCCCTCCTGGGTCTCCCTACCCGGATCAGGGCAATTCCCCTCCTCCTCCTCCTCTCTCACCGCCTCCCCCCCCCCCCCAATCTGTCCATTTGCAAAGCTAGTGGGTGCTGCCTTGGGAACAGTTGGAATCTCAACCCACATCTCACCCCCTCCGTGTCCCCTGACCAGGTCAGCTCCCCATCTCCCCCCACCACT
Organism: Neofelis nebulosa; assembly: GCF_028018385.1. Taxonomy (NCBI): domain Eukaryota; kingdom Metazoa; phylum Chordata; class Mammalia; order Carnivora; family Felidae; genus Neofelis; species Neofelis nebulosa. The sequence continues at coordinate 169,844,680 of NC_080785.1, forward strand.
CTGGGACCCACCAAAGGCCTCTCCTGCCCTCTCACTGGCCTCCAGGTGCCGCCCACGGTCTGTTCTCCCCACTGCCACCAGAGGGCGCCAGTGAGCACCGGGTGGTACAGGTCCCTGCTCCCCCCACCAGCCCTCCAGGGCTCCCCTGTGCTGTCCCAGGGTTAAGGCCTGAGTCCTCCCACAACCACGGGACCCAGCATGACTTGGCCTGCGCTCACCTCCTTCCTCTCTTCCCCTAGCTCATTCTGCTCCAATCAACTCAGGCCTCCTGGTTATTCCTTCCCCAAGGCAGGTACAAATCCAGCCCCCCGGGCCTTTGCATGTGCTGTGACCTCCACCTGAAACACCTATCTCCCTGTGCCTTGCTCCGTCAGTTCTTTTGGGTCCTTGCTCAAAAGTCACCTGTTAAGTTTGGCCTCCCCTGAGCCCTCTGATTAAATGTGCCCCCTCCAGCTCAGCTCCACCTGCTGCCTTATTTTCTCCATAAGTTAATTGCATAGACATTGCCCTTATGAGAATGTCAGCCCCCCCCCCCCCCGCCCCGGGTTGTGTCCCTCACACCTTGCATACAGCAGGTGCTCAATAAGCACTTGCCAAATGACTGAACGAATGCCATTTAATCCACACCCCTGCACCACCTAACACCCTCATCTCCAGACACACCGTTGCGTGGGTTGTGCACTACACAAGGTCATTGGTTAAGGGACAGGGTGGAGCGGGCCTAACTGGCACAGAGGGCCCTGGAGACACCTCCTCCCTGGCAAACGCTACCCTCTGTCCCCTGCCTCCTGGGGCAAAACTGCCTGACCCTGCACGAGACCCCGGCCTCCCCCGTCACCGTCCAAGGTGTCCTGGCCACCCTGCCCCGAATATGGTCTTCAGCTCCCTCTGTGTTTTCCTGCATCCACAACTCACCCCAATACCAGCAGCAGCAATAAGGCTTTGCCAGCTGTGACCACCCGTCACTGCTCCCGGGTTGGGTCCCTGACCCTGGGCCTGCAGTCAGTATAATCCCGCTGCCCCAACAGGCGGAGACGGGGAGTCACCTTGTGGCAGAGCGAGAACCTGAACCCCAACTGTGTGATGCTTAGCGCTAACCCTGTCTCTCTCGGCTTCCCAGAAGCGCAGAAATGCCTGAGTCCCAGCTTGGTCACCTCCAGGAACGGTGCGCTCGCTCCCTATCCTGAGGCAGCCTGAGGACAGCAGAGGAGGGAGGCTCTGCAGTGGGCACGTGCGGGCGTGTGCGGGGGGCGCCTGTGCGCCACCCCACAGGCAGGGAGGCGGCAGCAAGGTTAGGGAGGACGCCGTGGGGAGCACTGGGTTAGAGAGCGGCCATGCGAGGGGCCCCACCTTCTCAGGGAAGCTGGGCCAGCGCGTGACCAGGGTGCCAAAGCAGGGGGGCGGCCGGGCCCCACCCCAGGCTCAGGGCTGGGCCTCGGTCCGGCTGCCACCCCCATAACCACAGCTCCTGCTGAGGGTGCGTCTGCGTCTGACCTGGCCCCTGCCTCTCCAGGCCCCCTGGGGCCGGCGCTCAGCCCAGGGACACAGCTGGGTGCAGGGGGTGAGGCAGGGGGCCGACCCACCTGCTTTCATCATGGTGGAGCCTTCGACCGTCCTCACAGGGGTGTTGGAGACTCCTTTCTCTGTTCAGGGAGTGAAGGGTAAAGACAGACATGGCAGTCAGAGGAGGGACGGTCGCACAGACCCCCGGACACCCTTCCAGATACACCCAGACACCTCCAGATATCTAGACACCTCCCCACATGCTCACATACCCTCAGACACCCAGACACCCCCCAGACAACCCCCTGCAGATGCCCCCAGACACTTGGCCACCCCCCCCAGATACCCAGACATACCTGGACACCCCCAGACGCCTAGGCACCCCACCCAGGCAGCCAGATAACCCCCAGACACGTAGACACTGCCCAGACACCCAGACACTCCCCTCCACACGTGTGCACGTCCAGAACCCCCTAAACACACACCAGCCCCCAGTCTGTTTCCATCTCTCAGCTCAGATGATTTTCACAAAATCCCTGAGAGCCCTGGGTGGATTTTTTTTTTTAATTATTCATTTTTAATTCCACAGTAAGACACTCCCCTGAATAATTAACATGCAACAAATCAGGCCAAAGACACTGGCCACCACCTCCAGTCCCGGCTGGTGGCCCTCCTTCCACGCTCCCACATGCGGATACTAGCTCAATATGTACTTTAAAAATATAATTTATATTAAATAATTTTAATATGGTTAATACTTTATTATATTTAACAATCACCTTTGCAATTAAATCTATATTTAAGCACCATACATATCTGTGAAATATCGGCAAATGTATATTATTTATCTGTGATCCTTTTTGAGGAAGGGAGTAAGATAGATCCCACATCTCAAACTTTTGGCTTTTTGTCTTTGTTTCCTGAATGGCAGACTTTCACCTGTGGGCGGGGAACCTTGTCCTTTAAAACAGTGCCCTGTCCCCCGGACTTGCTGAGACGCTGATATCTTGCCCCCACAGATCCCATTGTATAGACGTGAAAACCGAGGCCCGCCCGCCGGCACAGGAGCAAGGGGACGTGGCCAGAGGCGGGGGCTCCACAGAAGCGACAATAACCGGCCTCCGTCGGCAACACCAGCCACCAGCCGTCACTTTCCAGGCACCCTCCCCAAGCCCACCACCCGCCTCCGGCCACCAGAGGGCGCTCGGGCCCCGCCCCACCCCGGAGCCTACCTTTGGGCGTGCCCACCGGGGCCTGCAAGAAAGAAGGGAGAGAGGTCAGGGCTGCGGCGCGCCTTCCCGCTGGGAGCAGTTGGGGGGGAGGGGCGGGGGGACCCCGCAGAGGGCTCGGCTTCGCAGCTGGTGACCCCATCACAGGGGCGGTCTCCTCCGGAAGGGACCCCCCCCACCCCTGCCGTAGCCTGTGACAGCCAGATAATGTCCCGCCCTGCTCAGAAGCCACCGGTGGCTCTCTGTTGCTCCCCAAACGAAGACGAAACCCTTCTCGATGACCCCCAGGGTCCTGGGTCCACAGATTCCCTGCCCGCAGGCCTCTCCTCCCCCACCCACCATGTCTGGCCAGCCTCCCTGTTCCTTGAACACATTCCTGTCCCAGGGCCTTTGTATGTGACGTCCCTGCACTCTAGATTTCTGCCTGGCTGGTTTCTCACTCTGCACCCCGACCACATCAGGTCACTATCCCTCAAGGTACGGTGTCACGTGCCCAACCAGTATCTCCATTTCCTTCAGGACACGGGCGTCACGACAAGGTCTATACACAGTCAACCTCGGTGCAAGGTCCCTCTCGTCTCGAGCCCAAGCCCGAAGAACTCCCGTTCCATTTCAAAACCCACCTCCTCCAGGAAGTCTGTCTAGGGTTCCCATGCATCAAATGCCTCCTCAGGGACTCCGCGGGACCCTGGGCTGACCCACCACGGCCTGACCACCCTCCCCCCGCTCTCCTGGCGTGATTCGGCGAGGCCAGGCCCCAGCCCACATCCCCCTGGTCTGCCCCAAGCCAGGCCCCGGAAAGCAGTGAGAGCAGGGGACAGCTGACAGAGGAGCATGTGGAGAAGGGCCCGGACACACGGCAGGGATGCCGGCCTTCAAGACGCCCCCAGGGCCCCTGCCCCAAGGCAAGGTGCCATCACAGCTAGGACACGAGGTGGGGAACACGTGTCCCAGGGCTCCTGAATCCTACAGCAGCAAAGGTGCCTGGGAGATCTTGAATCTGTGCTAACACACGGCGTCCGTGAGCTCTGGGTCCAGAGCTCCAGGGTCTGGTTTCGTCAGACCCCAGAAACACGGCCAAGTCCGGTAAAGGCCACCTCCTAGCAGTGCGGCCTCAACCTGTCCGGTCCCGGAGCCTTCTCTTCCCCCCGAGGGGGGCGCTGTTCCCACCGGAATGGGCCCACGGACAGGCGACGGTGGTGGCACTCAGTAAACGCAGGGGTGACAAGTAGGGGTTTCGTCGAGAGCTGCCCACGCGCCAGGTCTCGTGCAAAGTGCCCGCGGTCCCTCCTGACACCCCAGCACGTGGGGGCGCTCAAGGGGGGTGGGGGAAACTGAGGCGCACACCGGGAAGTGGCTCTAAAGTCTGAGAAGGGGCTGTGTCTCGCCCTGGGGCTGGCCCTGGTGGGCGCCCCAGGCGCATCATCACCTCCTCACCTGCCGAGAATCTAGGGCCACCTCTGTCTTCTCGTCCTTGGCCGGGCTTGGGGCTGCGGCGCCCTCTCCAGCAGCGGTGGTGAGCGGGCCCGCGTTCTCCAGCACCTCAATCTCCTTCTGGAGCCTGGGGAGGGCGGGGGAGGTGAGCGCCAGCGCCACCGTGGGCTCCCTGACCCGATGCCCCCTCACCCCCCCCCCCCCACCGCTGGGAGCCATTTCCATCCTTCCCTCTCGCAACCGGGGAAACTGAGGCGGGCAGCCGGGCCGGGCCGGCCCATCCCTGGACCTTCACTGCCTCTGGGTACTTGTCTGTTGGTTTGTAACCAAGTCTCCTGTTTTCCGTTCACACGCATCTATGTTTACAGGAAGCTTTCTGTCTCTGGGGGAACTGGAAAACCCACATCACCTTCCAAATACTGCAAAGTAACGAGCCCACGGCCCCGTGGGAACAAAACAGCGCCGGCCGGGGCTTGGGGCTGTGGCCCCTGATGAAGTGAGCCTAGCTCTAGGTGGACAGGCTGGCCACAGTTAGGGTCAGCCTGGAGGGCTTCCTGAGGGAGGCGTCCAGGCAGAGCCACCTGAGGAGGGGGAAGAAAGCCAAGGGTCCCCAAAGCACTTGACTCGTGCGGGACACACGGAAGGGCTCAAGCGAGGCCCCCTCCCCCCGTGAAGTCTCCTGAACTGGCCCGTGTGCCCCGCCCCGCCCAGGGCTGCACCCAGCAGGGTGGGATGTAGAAGCCCACCTCGTCCAGCCCCCAGTGGCCAACAATCCCCAGCAAGTTTCTGCCCTCTGCCTGTCAGTCCTGTCCCGCTTGAGTCCCGCCTCCATTCGAGCCCCCAGCTCTGGCCCCGGGGAACAGCTCGCGGCCCCGGGAATACGCTTGCTTGGACGGCAGGACAGGATCCCAGGTCTTCGTGGTGGGCGGGCCGAGCTGTGGGGCCCTCTTGGACCTTCTCTGGCCCCACGCCTCTTGGACGCTTGGAATTTTGGCCGTCACTTCCCTCCACCGTGACCCTGCCGCCCTGGAGCTGAGCCTCTGCCTGCCCGGAAACCCCAGGCCTTTTGTCCCGGCCCGGGGCTGGGGGGGGGGGGGGAGGAGGGGGGGCGGCAGTGGGGGGGGGGTCACTTTCCCCTGGGCCCGCCCCCCCCCTCCCCAGGCTTCCTGCGGGCCCAGCTGCCTGGGCGTCTGAGGCCTGCACCAGCACCAAGCCAGGGAAGGCTCACCGGCGGGGCTGGCGCCAGGAAACCCCCAGGGAGGCCGCTGCGGGCAACTCCCATCCTCCAGGATCCGCCCCGACGGGTCACCCTCACACACCTGCACCGCCGGTGCTGGAAGGAGCAGGGGGTCCCGCCAGGCAGCCCCCTGCACCCTCAGGCCCAGCTCAGAGGCCCGCACGCCATCCATCAAAGCCGCGCCTGGACCGCACCCCACCCACCTGGAGATGGACCCCTCCAGCAGCCGCGCCCTCTGCTCGTCCTCCCGCATCTGTCTCCGCATGTCCTCATCCCCCTGTGATGCTGAGGACGTCTCCCCCAGCAGCCAGCGCTCCCGCAACGCCTTGGACTGGGGTTGATAGGGACCCGGGTCAGAGTCGGGGTCCGGTCAGCTCTGCCTTCCCACTCCCCCAGCCCCTGTCAGGGGCAAGGCCCAGGTCCTGGGGCCTGGCCCCTCCCCCACCAGCCGAGGCCCAGGTCCTGGGGCCCTGCCCCCCCACCAACCAGCCGAGGCCCGGGTCCTGAGGCCCTGCCCCCCCACCAACCAGCCGAGGGGTCCCAGGTCCCAGAGGCTCTGCCTCCCCCCAGACGAGGCCCAGGTCCCTGGCCGGGCCGCCCACTCGGGACCTTCAGGTGCTGTAGCTGCCGACGGTCATCCTCCAGCTGCCGACGCTTGCTCTCCATTTCCGCCTGCCACCTCCGCTTCTCCTGACAGGGATGCACACGATGGGTCAGGACTAGGTGGGGGCCACACAGACCCCACCGGGCCCACTAGACGCTTTGCCCACACAGATCCTGCTTTACTGTGAATGGCACCTACTTGGCCGATTGGATCCCTGCCTGTCCTCCCCAGCCTATGCCCCGGTCTGACCCCTCCAACCTGACCCCCCCAGTCTGAGCCCCCAGCCTGAACCCCCACCTGTCCCCCCATCTCCAGTAGAAGGCTCCACTAGGAGTCCACGTTCTGAGAACTGAGGGGATCCCTTCATGTCCATTTTGTGGGGAGGCACTCAGGGTTCCCGTGGGATGCCCTGGCTCTGAGTCCCAAGGGCCCCGGGCTGGGTGTGGAGACCCCGACCCCCATCCACACCGTCTGAGGGGCAGGGGACTCACTGCAATGGCCTGGAGCCGCTCCTGCTGGGATGCGGTCTCTGCCGCCAGGACCCTGGGGGAAGAGAACGCACAAGGTCAAGGTGGGGCCCACCCCAGCCTGCTTTCAACAGATCTGGTCAGAACCCAGCCCTGTGCCTTCCAGCTTCATGGGACCCTTCCCTGCCCCCCTCAGAGGCAGCTCTGTCCTGTCCTGAGCCTCATCGCCGCATTCGTTCTCCCACAAAGCTTCCTGCCCCCCTCAAAGCAGGGCCCAGGGACAGGAGGGCGGGGCTCTCTGCCTAGAGACTGGGGAAGGGTTTGGGGAGGAGCTGGGTCGTGAAGGATGTGCAGGAAAAGGCGTGTAGCCCCTCGCCCAGACTCGGAGACTGGTCAGGACAGCCCTCCCCTCGCCCTCCTACCCAGCAAGCACCTGTCATCCAGCCCCGGGAGGGACACACGGAGGGCGAAGGACCCCACGGGCCCCCTCCCAACCCTTGGACTTGCTATCCTGGGGATTCCCCCGGAGTCTCCCAGGAGCCCCAGTGCTCAGAAAGGGCTCTCAGCCCCCTGGGGAACAGGAGGCCAAGAAGCAGCAAACCCAGATTTCAGCCCCAGATGCCCTTTCTCATCCACGGGATGTTTTCGGGAAGCCACCCAGAACTGGCACGTAGCGGGCTCTGGTTAAACGTCCGTGTGGCCAGGTGCAGCTGAAGGGACAGGCTTCCTGCTTCCGTGGGGGGAGGCAAGAGGCCTAGGACTAGATGGGGGCCTGGTTTTTGCCCTTCCCTCCCCACTGCTCCCCCAAACCCTCCACACATGGTGGGAAACAGCAGAACCTGGCCTCTCCTTTCTATGGCCTCTCGCAGGGCCCCTGGAAGCTGCACGCAGTAGGTGCTCAGCGAAATGGCTGCACATAATAGGGTGCTCAGTAGTTGTATACAGTAGGTGCTCAGTAAGATGCCTGCACACAGTAGGTGCTCAGCGAAATGGCTGCACATAGTAGGTGCTCAGTAGTTGCACACAGCAGGTGCTCAGTGAAATGCCTGCACCTGAGCTGTCGCCCGTGGTGGGCCTGAGGATAAAGTCTGGCCTCCAGGGCCTCTGTGACAAGCCGAGGCAGGGAGAGGAGGCAGGGTCTTGAGCTCCAGCACGGACCCCCGCGCCTCCCGGTTCTCTGCCCAGATTCCCAGGATCCCAGGGCCGCTCTGGCCTCACCCGTCTTACGGGGGCAGGGCCGGCGGGCACGGGGGGCGGTTCTGGGCAGTGGGACCCGGATCCTCTTGCAAGACCCTCATCTGCACAGGGACGAAGTCACAGACTGTCCTTCAGTTCTGCTTTCGCCCCGACCAGCCCTCAGCCGTGGGCCAGGAGCCACCCCGGGGCCTCCACAGACCCTCCACAGACCCTCCAACCCCTCTGGGCCTCGGCTCCCCATCTGCACAAACCGTGGGTACAGACGCCCGAGCTCCTGTTGGGTGCCCCCCGCCCCGCCCGCTGCCATTCAGAAAGGAGACAGAGGCACAGTCACACGGTGTGGGACCGAGGCTTCACCCACACCCAGGCGGCTGCTCCCGGGGAGATCCACCCTGAACTGCAATGCCCCACCACACACCCCACTCAGGCTCCGTTTCCTGGCCTTGCTGAGACCCGTGAAGTCATCTGGTTCTCACGCTCCGGCCAGGTGACCCCACCCAGCTCTTCCCTTCCGGGCGGGTGGCACCTGGCCCCTTTGTGCCTCCCAGGGACCCGACAACACCAGCCGCACCCTCTGTGGCTTCCCCCTCTCCTTCCCCAGGGAGGCTGGGTTCGGCTGGGTCAAGTTCAGGAAAGGCTTGATCCAGCAACCTAGCTTGGAGGCCCTCCCTGAAGGGCCCGATCAGCTACGTTTCTGGGTCTGCCACACGGCTCGGTGTGCCCCACGGAGGCCCGCCCTCCACTTCTTGCAAAGCTCACATTTCCCATCTCCGGCCCCGACCACAGCCTGTCACCTGCCTGCCCCCTGAAGGTCCCCTCTCCACGCACAACAGAGGCAGAACAAAAATCAGAACCACTCATTCTCCTGCCCTTGTATGTCCCTGGCTCCCATCACCCCGTGAAGGAAGTCCCAGTGTAGCCCAGCCCTCTCCACCTCTCCGCCCTCACCTCTCTGGTTCTCCCTCTTGCTTACTCCGGGCCCCAGACCCTTCCGGTCCACCTCAAGCGCTCCAAGCTCCTTCCTGCCTGCTGTTCACTCCGCTTGGTGCCCTCCTCCCACCGCTGGCAAGTGAAGCCCAGAGAGGGCAAGTCACTTGTCCACAGTCACACAGCCGGGAAGCACAGAGCTCCGGGCCACCCCACAGGCCTACCCTTTCCCAGCTGCCACGCGGCCCCCAGGCACCCACCAGGAAGACGGTGCAGCTGGGGGAGAGGGGCATAGAGCCACCGAGACCCCAGCGCGCACAGGGCCCCACAGGGCAGACGCAGCAGCGGCCTAATGCTGGGTCCGCACCCCAGCAGGCAGGCGGCCATTCAGGCCGGACACAGGGACACGGGGACGCTCTGTGGCCAGCCTGCCAGGCTGGAGACAACAAGGCAGGCAGTGTCCTCGCTGGGCGGCATGTCCCTGCCGGCTGAACCAGGTCAGGGGAAGGTCAGGCGGGCCCACTGTGGAGAGGGACACAGGCCGCGGGGAGACAATATCCATCCCTCCCTTCAACGTCCCTGTCGCAGCCCAGAGGGCACAGCCTTGTGTGCCCCCCCCTCGGCGCCCCTCCCCACGCCTCAGGGCGCCAAAGCCGCCCCGCCCCGGGCGCCGGCCCCCCCCCCCCCCCCCGCCGTGGGGCCCGCGGGAGGCGGTCGCCCTGGCAACCGCACCGTCCCCATGGCAACGCGGAGGCCGGCAAGCGGGGGCCGGGCCGGCGCGGAGCATCTCCCGCCCCCAAGCCGGGCCTGGGGGGCTAAGGGGTTTCCCGCCCTGGGCCTCAGGGGCCGCTGGGGAGGGTGCGATGCGGGGAGGTAAGGGGTCCGCCCTGCCCCGCTGCTGGGGGTGCCCCCCTTCTGGTGTCAGGGGCCGCAGCCCAGGGAAGGGGATTGTACCCCGAAGGCTCTGGACCTGCCCCTGGAGCCAGCGAGACCGAGGTAAGCCAGACAACGCATCACAATCCGAAGGCCAAAGTCTGACCGCAGAATCCTAATCAAACGGCCACGAAGTAGGGACACCGGTCCCAGCGCTCACCACCTTCCCCCGGCGGGGCTCAGCCCCATTTCCCAGGATGGGAAACTGAGGCTCGGGAGCAGGTGAGCATGTACAGGGCATTTGGGAAGCACCCTCCTGACGACGCTGAGAGGCAGGTGGAGTGATTCGGCCTGTTTCCTCAGTGGGCCAACTGACGCTGGATCCAGACAGGCGGGCTCCTGAGTGCTCCCCGAGCACAGGGCCTCCCTGAGGCCTGGCCAGGTCGCACAGGTGGGGGTGGGGGGGGGGGGACAATGGGACGGCGGGGACGCTCCTCAGGACCCAGCGAGGGACACAGAGGCCAGATGTCAGGAGATGCCGGGCAGAGGGTCGAGCTTTGGCCAAAACACACGGTCGGGTTTGGACAGGTGAGAGCTGTCCCCGCCGGCCGTGTGGCCCAGGGCTGGTCACTCCCGTCTCTGGGCCTCCACTGGCTCTGCTGGGCAATGGGCCACAGCAGCTGCCGGTGGAGGGACAGACCCTCCTCCTGGAGGCCCACCCTCAGCACAGGCAGACTCCTGTCCTCGCCTGATTATTTTTACAGTGCTTGGAGCAAATTCTGGGCTCGAGCCCCGATGTGGGCGGCTCAGGACTCGAGAGGGTGTGGGCTGAGAGCGAATGAGATAATCCTGGCTTCAGGAGATGAGCTAATGAGGCCCAAACCCAAACGAGCCGGGCCCTGCAGAGGCCTCGGCTTTGGGAGGCGTTTATATTTTAAAGGCACCAGAGAGGTTACGCAACCTGCCCAAGGTCACCCAGCGGGCAGGATGAGCTGGGTCTGAGGCGGGAGGGGGGGCGTGGGGGGGTCACACACCGGTCCTTCCAGGCCCATGCCAGGCAGCTCCAGTGGAATGAGGGGTCCTGGCCCAGGCAGGCACGGAGCCCAACACCGGCAACATTCCTGTGCTAACTAAAAGGAAACAGCCGTGGTCGTGGCCGTGGCCACGGGTGCAGGGAAGGAGAGCAGAGTCTGGCTGAGGAAGGGGCTAAGGAAGGGAGCCCTGTGGCCCGTCCCCCCACTGGGGTGGCTGGAATGGGGGGAGTCCTAATCTCACTGCTGGTTCCCAGCTCCCTTGTGGGGCGTTTGTCCCCCTCCAGCCCCCAGAACCTTCCTCCCTGTGAGGCCCTGCACAGCCTGGTCACAAGGCTCAGCCTCTTAGCTGGTGTTCAAGCCCCCACCCTTCACCAGCTCCCTGCCTCCCCCTTTCCTTGCTCCAAGCTCAGAGCACATGCAGCTGCCTCTTCCAGGAAGCCTTCCTGATCTTGTCCCTTCATCAGGAAGGAATTCTCTTCCTCTGAGACCGTCGGCACAGGGGACAACTACAGTCTTTGGTAAGGTGAACAGCCCGTGAGGCATGGCCGGAAATGGCTGGAAAGGTGAGGCATGGTTGGAAAGCTCAAGGCAGAGAGGCATCACCCCCACAGTGGAAACTGGGATCAGAGCAGGCCACAGATCCAGAGGCACAGTTGTTGCCTATTAACCTGGGGGTAGGGGAGGGGGGTGGACCCTGCCCTGGGCCCCCACGGGGGAAGGGCAGTGGGGCATGAATGGCACCCAGAGGCCTTCTCCAGCTTAGGGCAAGCTGGGCCTCAATCCAGAGGCAGAGACCAGCCCCAAAGAGCTGTGGTCCCTCCCCACCCCTCCCTCGGATCCAGCCACAACCCCCAAACATTCCAGGCATGCTCCCACCTCAGGACCTTTGCACTGGCCGTGTCCTCTATCTGCCGTGCTCTCTCCCAGGACTCACTGGCTCCCGCAACGTCACCTCCTCACGTAGGCCTCCCCTGTACCCCCAACCCCTCACCAGCTCGCCACCAAGCAGCACCCTCATCATTTATTTTATTTCCCCACAAGGACAGGGTCTCTTTCTGTCCATAACATGTCCCCAGCCCCCAGTGAATAGCAGGGTTCAATGAACGTTCACCGGGCCAGCGAATCAGTTAGAGTCTGTACCTTTTCAGAGGTGGCCCCCACCCAAGGGTCCCTCCCCTGTCACATTCCCACCACCCTGAGGACCACTGTCCTGTGACCATCTCTCTTGGAAGAAACTCAGTGTCACATCAGACATTTATCTAAAACAGGCTCCCCGCCTCCAACAGAGGACAAGTAATAAGCCCAAGGTCACCCAACCACCTCAGAAGTGACTACACAAATTAATGCGTAAAACAACCCAGTGTCGGGCGCCCGGGGGGCTCAGTCGGTTGAGCATCCAACTTCCGCTCAGGTCATGATCTCATGGTTTGTGGGTTCGAGCCCCGCGTCAGGCTCTGTGCTGACAGCTCAGCGTCTCCCTCTCTGCCCCTCCACGGCTCGCACTCTGTCTCTTTCTCTCTCTCAAAAATAATAAACAAATATGAAGAAAAAATTTTAATAAAAAATAAGAAAAATTTAAAACACAACCCAGTGTCCATTGATGGATAAACAGATAGAACACGTCCACCACACTCAGGAAGGTCCCTCGGCCGCGAGCAGGAGCGAGGCGCCCACCCCCGCCGCCCCGCGGACGGACCCCAGACACACGACGCTCAGGGAGGGAACCCGACACGAGAGGCCACGCGGGGTGTGAGTCCGCGTGTGTGAAACGTCCAGAACGGGCTCATCCATGGACGGGGAGGGGGCTCGTGGGGGCTGGGGGCTGGGGCGTGACTGGGGACGGGGATGGGGTTGCTTGTGGGCTGATGGAATGTTCTGGAACTAGAAAGAGGTGATGATCGAACAACTACGTGGACACACTGAAAACCACTGAATTGTATCCTCCTGACAGGTGGATTCTGTGGTGTGTGGGTTGCATCGCAAGGAAGCGGGTAGAAAACACTCGCGTGTGGAGTGGAAACAGCTGGGCTGGTGCCAGGGCCCCACCCGCCCCCCACGCGCCCCCCACCCGCCCCAGGGGCGGCGGCGGATCCCCCGGGCCCTGCCCGGGACTCTCGGGGTCGGGAGCGTCTGACTACAAACTGACCGGCAGCGCCTTCTCACTGTGACAGAAGTTACCAGAAGGGACCCTGCCCGTCACCTGGCCTTCAGAGCCCAACACTGCCGCCCCCAACACCCACGGTCTGCTCACCGGGCTGGGTTCCCAGGCCCGGCCCGAGCCCGCCACCACCCTTTTGTCCTTGCAGTGACTCCCCCTACTCTGATTCTCACCTGTCTTTCCCACTCGGCCTGGGCTGGGCTCCCCTCCAAATTCCCAGCCTCATCCGGACTGTCCCAGTGATAGGCTCAGGAGGTCCCCCAATTCCTGCTTCACACCCTTGAGAGCAGACGGACGCCCCAGGGGCGCCTGGGCGGCTCAGTCGGTTAAGCGTCCGACTCTCGATCTCGGCTCAGGTCATGATCTCATGGTTCACGGGACGAGCCCCGCGTCGGGCTTGTGCTGACAGTGCGGAGCCTGCTTGGGATTCTGTCTCTCCTTCTCTCTGCCCCTCCCCTCGTTGTGCGCACGCACGCTCTCTCTCTCTCTCAAAATAAATAAATAAGTGTAAAAAAGTTGTTTGAAAACAAGACAGACCCCCAGGCCAACTCCACACACCGTAGACCCTGAGACCCGCCCTCAGCCATCGGCGCCACATGGAGACCCTGTGCCGTGTGGCCAAGACGCCCGCCCCGCCCATCCAGGGGTCTGAAGTCAGGTCTCTGGCACCCGGTCACGGGGTCCCTCCTCCCCCCAGCTCTGCCGCTCAGACACGGGGTCCCCCCCTTCCCCCCCCCCCCCACGGTGACTGTCCACACTGAGCCCTGACCTGGTCCTCAGCTTCCAGATCTTCTTTCTATGCCTAGGTCAAAACCTCACTCCTCTCCTGCTTGGACACCGTGGGTCCGTGACCGCCCGTGGCTCCCCTGCTGGGTGCCCCAAGCCTGGCAGGACCTAGCCCCAAGAGCACAAAGCAAACAGCACTGCTTTCTGCTGAGGCTTTCTTTTCCCACCTCCAGGCCTTTGCACAGGCCAGCCCCCCAGCAGGCACGCCCTCCGCCCACCTAGGTACACCTCTAAATCTCTCTCCTAGAGAAGGTCCGTGATGGGACGGAGCGGGGCCCTATCCCTACACAAGGCTCTGCGGGTGGGCAGGGAGTGTTACCTAAATGAACAGATCACAGGTGGATGGAAAGAAACGGGTTCCCAGACTTGGAAAAAGGGGGCATGACTTTTTTAAAGAACGTCAACCCACTTCCCAGCATGAAAATCTGAGACCCTTGAAGACGGACCTCAGCACCTGAGGCAGAACTCCCCCCGAAATACTAATAGCATCGCCCCCTCCTCTAGCCACACCCCTCCTGGGAGGGGGCGGGGAGGCACAGGGCAGGTGGTCCTAGACGCAGGGGTGAGAAGCTAACGTGAGGATACCTAGCCCCACCCCCCAGTCCATGGGACACAGGAAGGTACAAAGACCCCACCACCACCACCCCCAACCCTGGCAGCTGAAAGGACCCAGGAGCAAATCCCGGCTATGTGGCCTCAGATATATCAGGTCACCTCTCTGAGCCTCAGTTTCCCCACCTTGCAGGGCTTCGTAAGCATCAAGCACATTCACACGGACAAAAAGCCCCGTGCACAGCAAGGACTTACTAAACGTTACCCGCCTTCCCAAGTTCCTGCCACCACCTCTGTTACCGTCCCTTCAAGGGGACACTCACTGTTTCAAGGAACCCCCCTGCTTTCAGAAGGAAATGTCACACCGTGGCCAAGACCGAAAACCAGACACCGCTCACACAAACATCAGAGTAAAAACACTAAAAAATAGATACAATGAGAATCAAAGCCGGTGATTACGTTCAATTATCACTAGACGCTGCTGCCTTTTAACTGGTTCGGCTCTCGCTAAACGGGGAGATTAGCAAGTGTGGGGGAGGCGTTAAGGACCCATCTTGCACCCGGTTGAGACCTTCTCCTGGGAAAAAGGCCCGAGCCTGAGGCCGGGGAAGGAATCTGCTGCAGCCCCGTCTGAGCCCATTCACCGGACTTAGGCTGCTCAGGGCTGCATAGCCGGGTGCCCTGGGCCAGGGGCCACGCGGCCAGCCTCCCCCCCCCCCACCAAGGACAGGTATCCCACCCAGCTCCCGTCCCTCCTCCTGTGCCCCACCCGTCAGCGGGGCCCCCATCCTGCTCCCGGCCTCCCTGGAGGTAGTTGACACAAACTGACTTAACCTCTGATTTAATCCTTAAATTAACAAAATTTTGATAAATTCTTCAATTCATATTTCACCTCTCCAGCAGCGCCGTGAGCCACAACCCTCTCTTGTGACTCGGATGGCAAAGCCCGTGGAGGAGGAAAGGGCAGCTGCCTCGGGCCCCTGGAATGGGACCTCAAGCTGGGCCACCAGGGCCGGGCGTTCCAGCAGGACAGGGCAGGATGGGGCCGCTCCCCATCCACCCGGCCAGCCAAGCCGGGGGCACAGACGCTTTCTCTCACGGCCACTCAGGCCCGTGAACGCCAAGCCGGTCCCACGTCTGCCCCCAGAAAACCCAGCGATCTACCCAACGTGGAGCCCGAGGCAGCATGTCTGATCCACGGGCAAAAGGCACTGGGGCAGGGCCGCAAGCACTCAGGGGCCCTCCTCCTGCTGTGTGACTCTGAGGCAGCGGCTGCCCCTCTCTGGGCCTCAGCAGCACCTCAGCGGGGAATGAAAGGGATAGCAGGAAATGAAACAGGGTCCAACCAGAATATCCGCTCATGCCTCCATCCCGGGCGGGCCTTTTCCTTGGTTTTCACCCCTCATCCCCTGAGACAGCCCCCTCCCCACAGCCACACTCTGCTCAGGGTCTGCGGTCTGGAGGCCCAGAGGCTCCCCTCGGGCCTGGGGAGCAGAGCAGATAAACAAGTCGGGGAACCTAACGCAGGCAGACACATCCGGGCCCTGGCTCCCCTGAGCCCCTGGCTGGGCTCCCGGGGGCCGGGTGGGGGAGCAGGCCGGGCCTTTGTCTGGGTTTTCCAAAGCAGAGGACATCGGGTGTCCCTTCCTGGGGAGGGCGGGCTGCAGCGGCCCCCACCCAGCCGGGGGTGTGGCAGGTCACGGGTGAATCCCTGGAGGAGAGTTGTCGGCTCAGAAAACACACCCAGTGGGAAGAGCAGGGGCGGCTGGGCGATGCGGGGGGAGGGGGGGGCGGGCTGGGGGGGGCCTCCCTGTCCAGGCCTCCGCTGGGTGGTGGGGGGGGGGGGGGAGGACCTGGCCCCACGCAAGACAGCTGCTGGCCTTGGCACACAGTGCGGGGGCTGCCAGGACCCGGACACCACTTCTCATCTCCCGACCATGTCAGCACACCCCACAGCCTCAGTGCCCACCTGTGGGAGTGGGGCCTGGGGGTTACCCTGACGCCAGGAGAGAGGGGACTCTGTCTGAAACGACTGTGCACGCTCATCCAGCACCTTGTGCGAGAACCCTCCGCTGCTGTGGGCAGTTCCTCGCCCAGTCCCCCGGGGACCTAGGCTGCCCCCCCCCCCCCTCCCGGGGACCCAGGCTGCCTGTCCCGCTTGCACCTTTAGCCAATGGTGCAAGTGGCCAGGCTCTTCCTTGGCTACACCATTTGGGGTCCCATCTTGGGGACGCCTTCCCTGGGAAGGGATCAGACCCAAGCTCGCCTGCTGGAAAGCACTCCAGGCTCACACACGTCCCAGACCAGGAAGGCTGCAGAGAGGCCCCCTCCCTCCCTCCCGCGGTAGTCAGGACAGTATCTGCTGGCTGGACCCCCGCCCCAGCAGGCGCTCCTGACAGTGCTGTGGCCCTTGGGGAGGGCAGCCAGACAGAGGGAGGACTGGTGCGTCCAGGGCACAGGGAGCGAGTGCTCAGGTTGGAGGCGGGGGGGGGGGGGGGGGGGGGGCGGTGGGAGGCTGAAGGCCAGTGCAATGCAATGGGGAGGGGTCCGTCCATCACCCCCACGGCTCCCGCTCTGGAGCCCACAGGTGGCCGAGGGTCGAGGCTAGCCCGGGGACGCGGGCGGGGCTCGGGAAGAGACGCGGGCCTCCCCCTCCCCAGCGCCCCAGGCTGCGCCCCCACCGGCCGCTGCCGCCCCAGTCCCCACATGAGCCCGTGGGCCGCCGCCGCCGCCGCCGGGGTCGGGGATGGGGGAGGCCTCAGGGCGGACGCGGCCCAAGCGCTTCTCCAGCAGAGCTGGGAGGCCCGGGAGGCCCGGGAGCCCCTCGCCGCCGCCTTCCTCTCCGCGCGGGGGCCGCGACGCGCCCCACGGAGGGACGGGAGATGGGGGGGAGGCCTCGCCCCTCCCTCGCCCCCCTCCCCCGGGCCCCCGAGCCTTCCACCCCCGGCCCGAGCGCGCCTACTCACTCCATCTCCACGCCGAGGTCCGGGTGGGTCCGCGATGCTGGGCGGGGGCGGGCGCCGGGCGGGCGCGGGGGCGGGGGGCTCGGGGTGGGGGGCGGCGGCGGGCCGGGCAGTGGTGGGGGGAGGCCTGGAGGGCTAAGGCCTGGCGGCCGGGGCTGCGCGGCGCGGGGGCGGCGGCACCGGCTCGGGCATCGCCCCGCGCGCGGCTGTTTATTGTCCGGGCGGCGGCGGCGGCGGCGGGCGCGGGGGGTGGGCTGGGCGCGCGCGTCGCCGCCGCCGCTGCCGCCGCCGCGCGTCTTGCGCTCGCTCCCCGCGCGCTCCCTCCCGGCTGCCGGCGCCGCGCCCCCTGCCGGCCGCCGCCCGCAGCCGCCGCGCCCCCCCGTAGCCCGGCGCACTGGGCCCCCCCCCGCCGCGGTCCCCGCCCCCAGCCTGGCGTCCTGGGACCCCGCCGTGCCCCCCTCCCGCCCCCAGCCTGGCGCACGGCCCCCCCACCCCCGCCGCGCTCCCCGCCCCCAGCCTGGCGCCCTGGGACCCCGCCGTGCCCCCCTCCCGCCCCCAGCCTGGCGCACGGCCCCCCCACCCCCGCCGCGGTCCCCGCCCCCAGCCTGGCGCCCTGGGACCCCGCCGTGCCCCCCTCCCGCCCCCAGCCTGGCGCACGGGGGGGAGTCCCCCCCCCTGCCGCGGTCTCCGTCCCCTCCTCAGCGCACTGGGCCCCCAGCCGCCCCCCACCCCCACCCCCACCCCGCGCCCTGCATTCCGTGTCCCTGGGCGGCCGCCTCTCCGCGCCTGCACAGACAGGGTCGCCCCTGCCCAGAGCCGGGTCTGGAGGGCGGAGACGTGGATGGGGACACGCAACCGAGAGAAGGAGGAGTGGGACCCGGGGAGGGGGTGTCCTGGAGGCTGCTACGAGGAGCTGACGTCTCTGCCGCAGCCCGAAGGGCCGCGAGAGGCCGGTTGTGGGACGTCTTAAAGAAGAGCCGCCAGGTGTAGGGCACGTGAGAGCGCGAGTACTGGCGCAAAGGCAGCCAGACCGGGCGAGGAGGGTAACAGCTGCGCGCTTCCCCAGCGCTGGGCCTGGTCCTGCGGCTGGAGGACAGTCGTCCGTTTAATCAGCCCCGCCCCGCCCCCCCTTAGCCACACTGCAGGCCCAGGCGGCCAGAGTGACGGAAGGGGCCGTTCAGAGGCCACACAGAATGCAGGCTTTGTCCTGGGGGCACTGGGGAGCCATAGCAGAGTTTAGAGCAGGAGAGGATTCAGCCTGTTTTACTTATTTCTGTGAAGGCCTTTCCTGCTGCCAGGAGGGGATTGAGGACAGCAAAGAGAGGGGGCTTGGAGGCTGGACGGATTCTGAAAGGGGAGGCAACAAGATTGCCACCAGATGGGACGTGGGATGACAAGTACTGGGGTCCCTCCGTCTTCTGGGGACCCCCTGGAAGGACATGATGACACAGACAGGGTTGGAGAGATGACAAGGGTGACATCGGGTGGGGTTCAGTGTGAGGCCCGGCCTGGGCTAGTGGTGGGGAGGCCTGGACAGGAGGATGTGGGGAGCAGGTGCCGGTGGCCCGAAGAAGCAGCTAGATGCCCCGCTGTCTCCTTGGTCCCCCGTAGTTTGTCTTGAGTCCTTCATGATGCCAGTGTCACCAGGTGGGCCCCACAGACTGGGAGTGAGGCAGGACCTGTGCCCACCAACGTGCAGACCATGGCCCCGACTTACCAGGCTCTCACGAGAACACTAGCCCCTGACCCCGAACACGTACTGGGGTCCGGAGTGGGGGGAAGTCGGCTCTTCCCTCCACTCGGCAGGGGCTCAATGAGGGGGTGGGTGTGTGCGTGTAGAAAGAAACAACCTTGCATGAGCTCTGAATGGGGAGGGACAGCGATACCTTTCCTTTCGTGGGTCTTTGCCTCTCTCTCTTTACGACGGATGTACATCCGCTTAGCATTAAACCGGTGAGATGAAATAGTCTAGAGCAAACCAAACAGTCCCGAGAAGCATGGGAGCCCTGGGGTTGAGTGCCAGCTCAGCTCCGTGTATCCTGTGTGCCCTTGGGTCCGTTTCTTAACCCCTCTGGGCCTTATTTCCCCCGTCCTAGGACCGCTGGGAGGGTTGATGGAGCGAATATACACAATGCCTTGGAACAGCGTCCGGCACATGCCCACTCAGGGCTTGGCACTTTTTCCGTGAAGGGCCAGGTAGTAAACACTTCTCAGCATTGCAGGCCGATCTGCGTCGCAAGGACTGGAGTCTGCCATTGCAGCGGGAGAGCGGCCAGAGGCAGCACACAGATGCACCCGTGGGGCTGTGTGCCACTACAACTTTGTTTATGTAACAGGTGCTCGGCCGGTCTGACCCTGCGCTAGGGGCTGGGCAAAAGCGGGCCGTGCGTGCGTTCACCGCTACCCCTCTGCCTCTGTGTCCGTCACGCCCCCAAACATTTCTTGAGCCCCTGATGCTGTTAGGTGCCAGGCTTGCAGAAGCCTTGTCCTCGGAGAGGGGGCGCTTTTGTCTACTACGTAAATGATGCAAGCTTTGAGGTTTGCGTTTTGTTCAGGGACCGGAGGGAAAGGAGAGCGTACGGATGGAGAGGGGCAGGTGATAAGCCATTCCCGTCCCTCGCCAGCCCTAAACTTCCCAGGGTGCCCGCCTCCCTCAGATCGAAAGCAAAGTCCTCCCTGAGGCTCTCGGGGTCCCCAACAGAGACCCCGATATCCACAGACCGCTTCCAGGGGGCCAGCCCGGAGGTGGTGCCACAGGAGACAGGGAGATGAGGCAGAGACGGTGGGTGGGCATCCCCGGTGGCACATGTGGCAGGCGATGGCCGGGAGGTGGGCACGGCGGGGTGTGGTGTGCCGTGGGCCAGAGCTGCGTGTTCACCCCAAGAGGCGGCCGCATCACCCACTCCCCTCCTCTCCGCTCGGCACCCTGCAGCCCCCATCCCAGTCCAGGGGCACACCTCCCCCGGCCACTTGCACCCACCGTGTCCCTGATGACACTCCTTCCCCCTGCTTGTCCTGGGCGTGTCCCCCCCCCCCCCCACCAGGGCTCTGCCCAGCAGCCCCTGCCCTGAGCTCCTGCCTGTCCCCCACCCCACCCCCACCCCCGGACGTCCCCTGAGGCCCTGGGACTTCAGGACTCTCTCATGCCGGGCTCTGTGCCGGCCCCCAGAGCCCACCCGTCCCCTGTCACTGAGTCAGAGACGCCCTCACCTTCCCCAGCCCTGACCCTAGCTTGGGCCTTGTGTCCTGTCACCCCCCGCCTCCCAGCCCCGGAGCCTCCCAGGTCTCCCTGCTTCCTCTGTGGACGCCACTGTCCCCATCAGACGCCTGCTGTGGCTCCCCAGGACCCGGCACCCTAATCCCAGGTCCGGCTGAGCCCTGCCAAGCCCGGCCCTCCCTTCACCTCCCCCACCCGCATCCCAACATCCTGCGTTTGCACCCTCTGTGCCCACCTCCAGGAGGACCTTCCCCACTTGTCCACTGTTACTGGGTCTCCAGGCTTCCCTGTTTTAAAGCCCTACCCCCTTCCCCGTCCTTCTCTGGCCACTGTCTTACCACCTAGTACTTCTGGCAGACGACATCATCTGCTCGGTCCACCGGGCACACACTGGCCTGTCTTCCCTGCTGCCGTGTCCCCGGTGCTCAGTAAACAGCCATGGGATGAGTGGCTTCCTGCCTCCCGCCAGGCACTGTGACCACCCCCCTGCCCCGTGGGGAGGATGGCAGGCACTACTGCAGCTGGCCGGTGGGCACCCAGCCCCTCGCTGACCCTTCACTGGGCATCTCGAGATGCCCCAGGGTCACCTGTGCCCCAGGCTTGTGGGGGGGGGGGGGCGGCTCTGGCCAGGCTGCTTTCCCCAGTGCCCTCCCCGGATGGAAATCTGGAGCCATGAAGGCAGACGAGGCGGGCAGAGGTGGTGGGGCTTGGGCCCTCTAGCCTCAGTTTACCCACTGGAGGCACGGGCTCGCTCAAGGGTCCCCCTGTACGAGGCGCCCACCCGGCACCCCTTCTCTGCCAGGCCTTTAGGCGCGGGGCCAGGGAGAGTCCGCGCGAGGCAGGCACGTGCGTCGCAGCCCCACGCTCGCCAGGGCCGAGTCCTGAGAGGCGCTGCAGGGACGTGGGGTGTCGTTGGGCCTGGCGGCGGGCGCATCATCCGTGTCAAGAGATAAGACGCGGCTTCCTTGGAATGCTCGTTCAATTGAGGGAGAGAAGCAAAAGCGTCGTCGAGGGACGCCTGCCGGCCTGGGCCCTTCTAAGTGCTGCTGCCGTCCCGCTAACCGCCGAGGCCCCGGCACAGGCGGGCCAGCTGGGGTCCCCGGGCCCCGACGCCGCGCCCGCCGTCTTCTGGGAAGATTGTGAGCTTTCCTCCAGTTTCCCGTGGCTCCAGACCCACCCCCACCCCCTCTCCTCGCCACGAGAACCTCTCCTACCACCCTGCTGCCGCCCAAAGGGGCTGTGCACCTCCTGAGCCGGGCCTCCACACCTTGGCCCGGGCTGAGGGGTGAACGGATGCGCGCACCCTCAGGGCTGGGGCCGCCGGGACCTGGGTAGACTGGGCCTGCTCGTGGGACGGCCCTGGGAGCTCCAGCTTCCGAGGGTAAGGGAGACGGGAGCATTCGAGGTCTGACAGAGCCACCGGCTCTGGCCGCGTGGGCCCTGGGTCCCCTCTGCACGTCATCAGAATCCACATGCACCCCCGGGGAGGCTGGGTTCTCGGCACCCGATCCAAGCTCGCTCAGGAAAATAAATCCATCTGACCGTGAGTTAATCTCCTCGACGTACAAAGAGCTCCAACAAATCCGTGACGAAAGTAAGCGTTCAGTAAAGGGAGCTGTCGTCATCACCGTCATTGTCACCATCGTCATGGCTGAGCCTGCTCTGACCAGGAAAGCCACCCAAATTTTCTGCGGGAAGACCCTTCAAGGACTGAAGTCCAGAGCTGTGGTGTCCGACCCTGTGCTGGGCAGCCCAGACAAGTCAGGCTCCCCTCTCTGGGCCTCAGTTTGGGAAACGGAAACACTGACCCCTGACCCGCTCCTCGGGGCTTTGGGAAGCTTGCTTGTTTGACCAGGAAGGACGGTTATTTGTTTCATAATCTTTCACCGGATGGGAAGGAAACAGGCCTGGCTGTGGGCAGAATCAGCCGTCGGCAGAGGCAACAGGGGCCGGCCTGAGGCCGCAGCCCTGATCCCCTACTTCCCTCGCTGTGTGACCTTGGCCAAGGCACTCGCCCTCTCTGCGTATCGGTTTCTCCATCGGTCACGGGGGTACAAACGATGCCGACCACCTCAGGTTGTAGGACCAAACGGGACCCCTGCAGCTTTGGGCCATGCCCCCCCCCCCCCAGCGCCTCAGGAGGAGTGTGGCCAGGGGGACCAACTGAGGTCTGGGGCAGCCCCAGAGCAGACAGGGCCCCACGTGGCCCCTCACGGAAATGGCCACCGCAGGGCTCTGGGTGGCCACATGGGGTCTGATGCTGGCAGAAACAACCGTGACGCTGACCTTGTGGTTTCTTCCCGCGGGTTCTCCCGGCCGTGCTGGTTCCCGCCGGCTGGTCTGATGGGTCACCACGGACATGGTGGCTTAGCGAGACATTCACTTAGTACCTGATCAGTGGGCCTCACGGGGCTCAAACCCAGACGGGCCGGGGGCCTCCTCCAGGCCAGCTGGTTCCCCCTCACCTCGCTGCTTTCGCGGCTCTGGACCTTGTCTGTGAAATGGGGTGATGACACACATGGACTGGGGGGCGCTAAGTGTGGCCCCAAAGACGTCCCTGTCCTGGTCCCGGGACCAGGCACCTGTCATATCACCAGGCGGGGGTGACCTGGGGGCTCGGGGGGCCCAGTGTCCTCACGAGGTCCTCACGAGAGGAGGGCAGAGAGCCAGGCGGACCCCGTGCTGCTCTGGAAGCTGGAAAAGGGGGGAGACGGGGCTCCCTGGGGCCCTGGGGGGAGCAGTCCTGCCCACGCCTGGGTGTCAGGACTTCTGAGCCCAGAGCTGTCAGAACCGGCGTGTGGTGACGGGTCCCAGCGGTCTGTGTCACACAGACATGCCGGGCAAGTTCGAGTCTGGGCAGCCTCTGGGGGTGTGGTCACAGGCTCCCAACTCGCAGGGACCCTGAGAGGTGGTACCGTAGGGGGCGCAAGATGGTGCCCCACTGAGACCTCTTCGTGGCGTCCCGGGAGCTGGGTGAGGACACTTCCCAGCCGTGCTGCTGCGGCCGCGCACCATGGGGAGGCTGGGTGAGCGGCCGGGGCCTAAGGGAGGGGTGGGGATGGGCTGCGGGTCTGGGGGCTCCAGCCTTAGCGCCCTGTCCCCACACCCCCGAAAACAGAAACCTCAGCCCCCTCGGTGTGGGCCCACAGCCCGAGACACCGGAACCTGCCCGCCGGCCTCCAGCATCACATGGCCTCACCCTACTGCCCTGTGATGGCCAGCCGGACGGCCACCACCCCGGCTCCGCGAGGTGGTCTGGCCGGCAGAGTGGGAGGGGCACCTGGGGCGGGGGCCTCGGTCACTGCCACACTCCTATCTCCAGCTCCTGCCAGAGGCTGTATACAGTAGGCACTCGGTAAGTGCAACAAAGGCAGCAACCATCTCAGGGCTTTCCGGGGAACTCGCAGCCCTGAGGTCGGTGCCCGAGTTGCAGAGGGGGAGCAGGTGGCAATGGGGCCAGACCCCGTCCGGCTGGAGAGGCGGCCCCACACCCCCAGGAGGCAGCTGGGGGCACGATGCCTGTCGGCCGGGTCCTGGCCGCTGCAGGAAGCTCCCTGCACGTGCTCCGTGGGCAGATGCTGGATAAACCGAGGCACGGGGCGGTAAGTGGCCTCTGGGGTCACCTCCGGGCCCTGCAGAGCCAGGCTTCGCCCCAGGCGGGCAGTTCCTAGAGCCTCGCTCGTCCCCTCGCCGCCCTGTGCCCTGGCCTCCTGGACGGCTGGGACCGTCAACGGCCCGAGGCCTCCCAGAGGCGCCAGCACCGAACTGGGCGTTGCTGGTGTGGCCTGGCCGACCTCCCACCACAGGCCACAGCCAGGTTCCCCCTTTCCGGACCGCGTCCCGCAGAGCTCTGAGGGAGCCACCAGCCGGCGACAGCCATGAGGCCCCGGGCGAACGAGCTGGGCCGCCTGCTGCTGGCAGTGTCTGTGGCCCTCACGCTGCCTACGGGGCCCCCAGGTAAGAGCCCCCGACCCCGTGCAGCTACTCAGCCCTCTGGGTCGCTGCCCCTCTCGGCCTCAGCTGGGACTGGGGGCCGGGGCGGAGGCCCAGGCCCAGGGTTTTCTGGAGTCCAGGCTCCCTCCCCGCACGCTCGAGGACCTCGTCCGGGCGTCTCGCCCCCACCCGACCCCCACCCCCGCAGGTGCCGGAGCCGCTCGCATCACCCCTCTGACCCGCCCCTCCTGCAGGCTCCCGGGGAGCCCGGATCATCGGGGGCCACGAGGTGAAGCCCCACTCCCGGCCCTACATGGTGTCTGTGGCCTTCGAGGGCCAGCACCACTGCGGAGGCTTCCTGCTCCGCTCCCGCTGGGTGGTCTCCGCGGCCCATTGCTTCAGCCACAGGTGAGCCCACCCCGGGGGCCGCCCCCGCCGCTGCCACTCGGGCCCCAGGCCCCCGGCTCCGGACGGCAAGGGGGGGGGCTCGGCGAGAAGAGTGTGTGAGAGCGACGTCGTGGCCACAGCCGGGGTTGCAGCCCTGTGTCTGCTCCGGGTTTCCTGTTGAATAACCCCGGCGTTGCCACGGAAGATATTGGGGGTAACGTTGTAACTGGGGGAGGGGGGTGCTGTAAGAAACGTAGGAAGTATCGCCCCTGTTCTAAGTACCTCGCGATAATATGTATTAACGTTAATAGCGCGCCTATCTAGGTGAAGGCTGTAATTGAGGTGGGAACGGAAATAAACGTAATTATGGTCGTGGGGCCGCACCCCGTTCTGCAGACGGGGACGCCGAGACCCCAGGCTCGCTCTCAGTTGTCCCTCCCCCTGCAGGGACTCCCGAATGGGCCTGGTGGTGCTGGGGGCTCACGTCCTGCACAGCTCGGAGCCCACACGACAGGTGCTGGGCATCTCCACCGTCGTCAGGCACCCAGACTACCAGCCCACCACCCACGCCAACGACATCTGTCTACTGCAGGTGAGCCTTGGGGGGGGGGGCACTGGACGCGGGTCTGGCCCGTCCCTGGCCACCCCCACATGTTTTAAAAACAGCTGTAAGGTCCTGTGAGCACCCGAGTCGGATTATGTCCCGCCTCTGCCCTCTGTGCCTCCCACATTGCCCCCTCGGTGCCCCCTGGGGGCAGACTGAGCCATCAGTGTGGCCCCCATGCCCCCTACGCCCGGGCCTTTGCACTGGCTGCGTCCCCTCCAGGGCGCCGTTCCCCCAGACACCGCATGGCTTTGTCCCTCAACCCTTCCCAGTCTTCCCTCAAACGTCCCCTCCTCTGGGGCCTCCCTTGAGAAGCCCCTGTCACCTGCCCTCCCCCGGCCCCCCCATCTCCCCATCCCGTCCCTCTGTCCCAACTTCCTTGTGTCCCCCACAGCTGAAACCATTTGCTTCTTCACCAATGTTCACTGCTTCCTCCTCCAGACTTGGAGCACAGGGATTTTTATCTCCTTATGGCCGTTTGTAGCACACGGCAGGCCCCGATGTTCACGCTGAAAGGGGAAACGCGTGAGACTCTAGGACACCAGATACTCTAGTCGCTGCCCCCCAGGCCTTTTGCGGGGTTTCCGGGCAGGAAGTGCTTCCTTCCCTCCCTGCCCACACAGGTGCGTCCTTTCTGAGCGCGCCCCCACCCCTGCCTGCCTGGGGGCCGCCCCTCTCAGGACGCTCAGGTGCCCCAAATTCAATTCCAGGGGCCCCCAGGGCCTCCGTTTACAAGGGAAAACACCTCAGGCCTGCTGTCCAAATGTGGTGAAAGGTCAAAACAGAGATGCTCAGCGTAACAGGAATAGGTTCCCGGGAACGAGAGGGTTGGGGGCGGGGGCTGTTCTCCAAGCAAAATGAAAAGGGGGCAGTGAGTATCCGCGGCCAAAGCTGGCATGTGGGTTTTGCTCATCTGTGAAACCCCAAAACCTGGAGCCCACAGCTCTGGTCACCCGTCCCGTTATGCAGCTGGGGAAACTGAGGCTGGGGTACGGTCAGGATATGGCCACGGTTAGGGAGTGAGTACCAAGACCAGGGGCCTGAGTCATTCATCCCATAAACGCTGACTGAGCGCCCACCAGCTGTTTGGGGCCCCGGACACCCCAGGGCCGGTCCCCTTAGAGCTTCCGGTCCCACTCAGTGGCAGCTGGGTAAATCGGCCTTGGCAGGGGCACATGGAACCCAGAGGAGGCTCCTGTCCTATCCTGGGAGTCTAGGAAGGCTCCCTGGAGGAGGTGGCATCTAAGCTGAGACCTGAAGGCTGGATAGGGAGGGTGCTCCGGCGGGGGGGCGGGGGGGAGTGGGGCTGGGGTGGCGGGGACCAGGGAATGACAGTACATTCGTTCTGGGTAGAGGGGAGGGCTGAATGGTGAGCCAGGACGTATTGTCCCAGGAACAATGGGGAGCCATGGGAGAGCTTGCGAGCAGGGGAGATGCTGGTTGGAAGGACGCCGCTGGCAGCTGGGGAGGCCAGCGTCCTGGTCTGAACAGGTGAGGCCTGATGGGCAGGCCTGCGTGGCAGCAAGAGGCTTTCCTGAGCCTCACGGCAGCGGCGGCCGATTCCTCCCCGTGAGTCCGCGGAGAGCCAAGGCGTCATGACGGGTAGACTGAGGCAGGAACACTGATGGGTGGAACTCAGCGGTCTCTCTGCAGCTCAACGGCTCTGCCATCCTGGGTCCTGCAGTGGGGCTGCTGAGGCTGCCACGGAGAGACGCCACGCCACTCAGGGCTGGGGCACGCTGCCGGGTGGCTGGCTGGGGCTCTGTGTCCGATTTCGAGGACCTGCCGCCCGGGCTGATGGAGGCCGAAGTGCGCGTGCTGGGCCTGGACGCCTGCAACAGCTCCTGGAAGGGCCAGCTGAGCCCTGCCATGCTCTGCACCCACAGTGGGGACCGCCGGAGGCGTGGCTTCTGCTCGGTAAGACACCGGGTCCCCACCCTGCCTCCCTGCAGTATGGGCAAACTGAGGCCCACAGACAGGGCTAGAGAAGGCAGAGGCTTGGGAACGAAGTCCTTCAGCTCACCTTTGACCAGATGAAGCCTCACTGAGACCCTGGAAGGACAAAGACTTTTCCGAGGTCACAGGGCTGCCAGGTACAGCTGTGCAAGTTGTGTACTGCACAAAGTACTGCAGACTTGTATATTTATACCAGCAGTGTCCAATGGGGGCAGTAACAGGTCTCAAGGATATGGAAAAGCCCAGAGGCCAGACCAAGCTTGGTTTGCTTCAGGAGCAGCCCAGAAGCCTGGTGGGGCGGGAACCTAGGCAAAGGAGTGCAGACAGATGGGTGGGGGCTAGATGCTCAAGTCCCTTGAAGGCTGTAAGTTTAGTTTTTGCTGGAGGAGCGCTAGGAAGCCTTGGAAGGGTTTCGAGGCAGGGAGGCCAGGGAAAGAGGCCCAGAGATGGACCCCTGACCTTGCCTTTCCCTCCCCCCCCCAGGCGGACTCTGGGGGACCCCTGGTGTGCAGGAACCGGGCACATGGTCTGGTCTCCTTCTCTGGACTCTGGTGCGGCGACCCTAAGACCCCTGATGTGTACACGCAGGTGTCTGCCTTCGTAAGCTGGATACAGGATGTGGTTCGAAGGCCCAAACGGGCCCCAGCCCAGTCCCCTGCCCGGGACCGCTGGGTTCCTGCGGGAGTTGCCTGAACCACAACAGCACGGGGTACACAAATGAGGTGGTAAATGATTCAGATAGCTCCTGCCTGGAAATTCCATGGCTGGGGCAGGGCAACCGTGGGCCCCCAAACTCCAGGAAGCCTGGTGTATCCGTGGGGTGGAGGGTGGGGTAGAGAGGGCATCGGTTCCAAATGCAAAGGGCCAAAATGACCAAATAAAATGTTAATTGAATAACCAGACACAATGGTTCATCTCCAGGGCCCATCCACGATCCTTCAAGTTTCTGTCTCAGCGAGGCCAAGGGTCTGGCTCGGCCACAGCCTCCCTGAGACCGTGAGCTGCTCGCTCAGAGGCCTCATCTGGTCCTCTGGCTTCGGGACCCAGGCCCCTCCCTGCCCTCCTCACCACCGGCCCTTCTGGATTTACCGACCCCCACCCGACAGCCTGCACTCAGGACAGCCTCTTGGCCTTTGCCCAAGCAGTGGCCCAGCCTAGCACATCTCTCCCTCGGCCTCCAGCTAACCACACCCAGGCATAGATGGGGAAACCAATGGGGATGGGGGGTCTCCTGGTCCTCTGTGTAGAGTCTCAGGCTGGCCTGGCCCCCCGTGAAGTCTGTTATTCACTGAAGAGAGTGCTGGCATATGGCCACGTCTGGGTAAGTCCCAGCTGGTGTTATGGTCGTCGTGTTATTTTTAACGGTGTTATGGCGACCATCACACCCCCAGCCCTTCCAGGCCAGGCCTCTGTTTCTGGAGCCTAAACCCGGTGGCTTCTCCGGAGCGCCCTAAGCCGTCTTGATTGCCTCTTCTGTCTCCTGCCCTACGAAGGCTTCCTTTCGCCCCCCGGCCTCACCCTGCACCTCACCTACCTCAGCCCTCTCCCTGGCTGCCGCCCACTGCCCAGAGGTGGACACTGAGGCCCAGAGACAGAAGGCATCTCCCCCAGATGCTCCCAGAGCCCCCCACTCACCACCCTCACAGCACCCTACGCTTCCGACTGGGTGGAAGCACTAGCAAGAGGAGACTGCACAGAGGCTCAGAGAGAGGCAGACCGAGGCTCGGAGGCCCCGAAGTGGCTTTTTATAGTCTTTATTTCTTTGGTGAGGCAGGACCCCAGGGTGCGGAGGTGGCCTCAAGGGCACTTTTCTGGGTGTCACAGGTAAGGCACTTCTGAGGGGCCAGGAGAGGGTGAGAACAACTGGCCCCTGCACGGCTCACTGCAAACTCGGGGAGGTGGGCTCTTGCCTGTTGGGCACCCCCCCGTCCGGTCTGAGCCTCTGCCACATGCAGCCACGGGGAGGTGACACTGAGCAAACAGAAGGCAGCGACCCTGCCCAGAGCCAGCATCTGGCAGGTGTCAAAACTCCTGGCCGGCTGGTGGTTGAGGCGGGTGCACCTGGAAACTGGGCTTAGAGGCTTGGCCAAGGCAAGTCTCATGGGACCGAGGGGTCCTGGTCTGGACCTTCCTTTCGGGTGGAGCAGCAGGGACGAGGGGTGCCGCTAAGACATACAGCTCTAGGAGGCAGGGTGTGCGGTGGGCCTTGGCACACAAACCCCACGGTGAGTGAGCAGGGGCTCTTTGTGGGGCCCACTGGGTCCCGCCCAAAGTGCATTGGGCACCACGACACATAGTGCTCTCTTCTGGCCTCTCCCACCCCAGGAGACACACTGGGCTCTTCTCAGGAGCCACCACAGGACGTCCTGGGGAAATGGAAATGGAGGCACCGAGAAGGTAGGGCCCGGAGTCCTTGAGCTGCTTGTGGACAGTGGCTGCTTCCTTGGCCTATCTGGGGCCTGGGCAGCTTCTGCGGCTCATTTATACACATCCGGGCTGTGGACCCCTTCGTTACTCCCAGTCTGCGGTCTAGAAGGCGGGGGTGCCTCTTCGCTAATTGCTGGCAGGCAATCCCCAGCCCTCTCCGTGGTGACCATAATTTAAGCTAACCCCTAGAGCAGAAGCATGGGGTCCTCCTGCCTGGAGTGGGAGCCCCACCTACCAGCCCCACTCCCAGGCCCCCTTCCCCCAATCCTTCCAAGGTATTGTCAGGGGGCTCCAGGGCTCCTCCTAAGCTGTCCCGGCCCAGGCTCTGGGGAGTGTCCATGGGACATAAATTAGACTCGGCTGTGGCAATAAATAAAACGGGGAGGCCTTGAACGCCAGGCCCAAGCCGGCCCCACGGGCTCACACGAAGTTCTCCTCCTCCGACTCCGACTCCGCATCTGACGGCTCAGGGGTGCCTGAAGAGCGGGAGGGACGAAAAGAAAAGTGGGGGCGCGGAGAGGGGCGGGAGGTTGGGCCCCACCGCTGCTCCCCGCTCCGCGCCACACCTGCACAGCTGCCCGGGTGGCGCACGCCGATGGAGCGGCCCAGGAAGCAGGTGGCCTGGCGGAGGTGACACGAGGACATGTAGGTGACGTTGTTATTGCCGCAGAGCTCCTGGCCGGGGCTGGAGGGCGCGGGACAGGGCGCCGCGCGACACACCACGCAGTGAGCGCTGCCGGTCTGGTCCACCACGCACGACTGCGGCCGCGGGCACATCACGTGCGCGCACGACTCTGCGAGCGGGGAGCCAGGGCGGGTCAGGGTCAGGGGCGGGGGCCAGCCCGCCGCAGGTTCCACCCGCAGGCCCCGCCCCCGGCCGCGCCGGAAGCCACACCCCTTCCGCGCGCCCCGCCCACTCTCGTTCCACACCCAGGCCCCGCCCCTCTGGTTGCACCCGCAAGCCCCTCCCTGAGTCACGCACCCCAATCTCGCACCCCATGTGAGCCTCCCTTTCCGAAACCCCACCCCGCTTTTCCTCATTCCGACCGACCCCGGCAGAAGACCCAATCCGGCGGCGGGGTCCCTTCGCTAGGCCCCTCCCCCAGAGCGCCGCCAGGCCCGCCCCCACAGGCCCCGCCTCCACCCCGCCCTCACGTACTGCGGCAGCGTCCTGGGTACATGACGCGCAGGTCCGGGTGGCCGCGGCAGCGCGCGGCGCGCAGCTCGCACTCGTCGCGGTAGGTGGCGCCGTCGGAGCCGCAGACCTGCAGGCGCGCCGGGAGCCCAGCGCAGTCGGGCGCGCACTCGCAGCGCGGGCGGCCCCCCTGCATGCGGCACGTCTTGCCGGGGCCGCACTCCACGCCCTCGCACGAATCTGCGGACACAGGGCACGCGCGCGTGGTGGTGGTGGTGGTGGTGGTGGAGAGGTGCGTGGCCGAGGCCGGGCGTCCTCGGAGCCCACGGCACCCCCGTCCCTGCTCTGACGCCGGAGGCCGGGCGGGAGTCCGGGAACCCCGGAGAGGACGACTGGTTCAGAGTCTGGGTGCGGGATCCGTTGGGGACGAGATCAGCCACGGTCCCGGTGGACCGGGAGTCGAGGCTGCGCCTGGGCTCGGGGTTCTGTCTGGAGTTGGGGCTCGGAACGGGCGGGAGTGGGTTGTTTCCGCTCGGTTCTGGGGGTCCAGGAACGAGCTTCCAGTACCCCGTCCCGGTGTCGCTCCGCAGCTGGGCCACCCGCTGGGGCTGGCGTCCGTTCCCTGATTTACGCGCGGTTATGGGAAGGCCGGCGCGGGGCCCGGCTGCGTCATCAGAGGGGGGCCCCACCCCGTCCAGGAGCGGGCCTGGGGAGGACCGGCCGCGTCTGTTCCCCGGGCCTGCCAGGACCAACCCAGAGGAGCCCTCGGGGAGGGTGGGGCGTTGGCACCTGGCCTGAGGCTCATTTTCTGGGGAGGGGGCTTCCCACATCCCGAGCCCAGTGAGCCCAGGGGATACCCCTCCCCGCCAGCCCTATTTCTCAGGCAGGGAAACGGGTCTGGCCAGGGCAAGTCTCTCCCTGGGGTCTTCGCCCCCACCCAGACCTATTACTGCGCTGCTCCTCTCACAGGCCCTCCCAGGCTCCTTGCAGTCTCTCAACCACCCCTAGGAGGTGATGACACTTCATTAGCATTTTACGGAAGGGGGAAATCGAGGCCCTGTCACAGCTGTGAGTGGAGGAGAGCCAGGGGCCCCTCAGCATGAGAATTCCAGGCCAGACCCCAGATGGAACCCCCCACCTCTGTTGCTTGTGGACCTGGAGGGCAGACTTGAGCTCTTGAGTTCAGCCTCAGTTTCCCTGTGTGTAAGTGAGGCTGACTGGGGTGCCCACCTTACAGGGGGAGCATGAGCATAAAATGAGCTGGTGCACTGGTGCCCCCAACCAGGCAGAGGCAGGGCATGTGGGCTGCACCTGGGCACCTCCCCCGCTGCCTGCCCACACACACATCTGGAAACGCTCCCCCTGGGTGGCTTCACAAGCAGAACGGAAGTGGGAGAACTGAGTTCCCTTCCCCAAGGCCAGATGAGATGTGGTGCTGGTGGTGGTGGTGGGGGGGGGGGGTGAGCTGGACCTTCTCATGCCCGGGCCAGGCACTTTTTGAAGTCTGTCCTCCCCCTGCCAGAACCCAGAGTAGGTTCTGGAGGGAGCCAGCCAGGGCACATGGCAGTGAGCCCAAGACCACCCAGCCAGGCCGAGCAGGGATTAATCACATCCCAGTGGCCAGCTGGGCTCTGGGCTTGGCCCTCAGCTCCAGCCTCCTCCCTGCTCCCCTGCCCTGACCCCACCCACTAGGGCCTGATCCCATACTTTCTCCATCTGGCAAACTCCTAATCACACTCCAACACCCTGGTCCTAATGCCCACTTCCTTCAAGCCATGCCTCACACTACCGCTGGGCCCTTGCAGGTTCAGCCCCGGCCAGAGAGGCCTGGGAGGATCCCCAACCCCTTCTCCAGAGCAGAGGGTATGTCTTGGCTTATTCACTCAATCATTCTGCCTTCAAAGAGCTCCTAGTCTGAAGAAAGAGGCAGCATTTCTCAGGACACGATCCAGAAGGGACACGCTTATGAAACGTGCATCTGTGGCCCCACCACAGATCGCTGGAATCTGCGGTGATGGGAAGATCAAGTGTTTGGGAGCACTGACTGTGGAGTCACAAACCCCGGTGGCCAGTTAGGAAAATCCATCTTCCTAGGACTTGGGTGTGAGTCGGGTATACCAGGTGGGGTGCAGCTGGGAAAGGCCATCCAGGCAGAGGGCTCAGCATGGGCAAGGGCCTAGAGGCTAGAAACCAAGCTGGGGAGTCCTCCAAGCTTCTTCCTGAATCCTCAACAGAGGGAGGCTGAGGCCTGGAACCTCAGGTCCCCTGTCTCTCTCCGAGCCCCGGGTCCCCCCACAAACACCCTTCCTAACTAACAGCCTCACTCTCCTCCTGCATACCCCCAAGGTGGGGAGCTCACTCGCAGCTGCCCCACCTGCTGGCGGTCACCCTGACCCGTGGCTGATGCCCAGGAGCTCACCTTTGCAGGGGAGGCAGTGGACGAGGCCCAAGAAGCCCAGAAGGCTGATCTTGTTCCCCGGGTGAGTGAAGTTGGACCAGGCGGTGTCAATGTTGCTGGTGGCACAACACTCGGCTTGGCTCACGTCAGTCTGCAGCACCAGACTGCAGGTGGCCTCTCGGCCCTGCTGGAGCCAGCAGACGCCACCTGTGGACAAGGGGGACAGCTACCACTGGCCCAGAGGTGCCCTCCTAGGCCGCTCCCAACGCCCAGGCCTTCCACCCACGGGGGATGCATACAGTTGGCGCTCGGTGATTACACAGGGGGTGATTTTGCTCCCAACGTGGGAAGGAGGGGCAGAGACCTGCACAGGTGCTCCCGTCCCGGTTCTGCTCTCGATCCCTCTGGGATTCTTCCTCCTCTCTGAGCCCCACCGCACACACAACCCTCACTCTTGGTGGGAAGCTCTCCCTACCCCACCCCCGACCTTGCTCCAGGCCCCCAGGCCCCCAGGCCCAGGCCTGGCGTCCTGCCCAACCAGTCAAACACTCAGAGCTCGACATGCCAGGGTCAGTGGGCCCTGGAGCCCCCTCTCCGCCTCTGCCCTCTGTCTAGACAGGGCCCGAGGGCACGCAGAGCCCCCCTCGCCCAGCAGCCCCCCCCCTTGCCTGGCCCGCCTCTTACTCACTCCAACTTGGGAACATTCTCCTTGCATGAGCTCACATCTCCCTGGGGACACGGCCTTCGGGGAGGGGGCTCAGCTCTCCCCTTCGTGCGGGGCTGGGGTGGGGCTGCCGGGTGGGGTCGGAAGGCAGATAGCCCTCAATCCCTTCACCCTTACATGGGGGCGGGAATGGCCCCGGCCCCCATCCCCAGGAGCTTGCTGGTTCCTTCCAGGGGGCAGCTCTGGGAACTCAGCACTCTGGCACCCGTCTTCTAAAAGGAGAAACTGAGGCCAGCGGTGGGGATATTCCTTGCCTGGCATCCCCTAACAAGTGGCAGGTATGGGACTCCAATGGCCCATCTGCCTAAGCCAAAGCTGGGGAGGATCTGACACTTCCGGTGTAGGTCCTGGGGCCTGCCACCCGCCCCCCCCCCAACCCACTCCCGCCTCTCTGGGGCTTCAGGACATAGATGGTTCCGGTTCGAATCCTGACTCGGCCACCGACGGGCTGTGTGACTGCGCCTCAGCTCCCCCATCCGGAAAATGGGCGTGAGAGTACACACATTAATGGGCTATCACATGAATTCAAGGAGGCGAGAGGTAGACACTAAGCGCTCAATAAATGTCAGCCGTCATCGAGACGACCACTCTTGACAATTGTGAAAGGGAGTCACATCTGCTCTGCTGACCTCCTGGTGACCCTCCTTCAGGCCCTTTGGGGCTGGGGGAGGGGAGCCCCAAGCCCTCCCGGACTGAACCTGAGGAGGCCGCCCGATCAGCGGCTAGCACGGCCGCCGTGCCCCCAACGTCTCCCCCAAGGCCCGCATTCCGGGCAGGCCCACGTGGGTGGCCCACCCCGCCCGCCCCTTCCGGCCGCCCCACTCACCGGGCGCGGGGTCCCCCGAGCCCACGGAGCCCACGAAGCCCACGGCCCAAGCCAGGGCCCCCCAGGGCAGTGGCCACAGTGGCCCCGGCGTCCCGGGACGCATGGCGGACGCAGAGACGGCGGCGGCCCCCGCGTCGGAGGCGCGGGCGGGCGGGCGGGCGGGCGGCTGGGAGGGCGGCGGCACCGACTTCCCAGCGCGCCGCGGCCGGGCGCTCCCTATAAAGGTCCCGCTGGCTGCGGGCGGGGCCGGGCCGGGGCGGGGCGCGGGGCCGGGGCGCGCACGGTGTGTGCAGGGGCTGGGCCTGGCCACCCCGAGGGCAGCTGCGCGGGGGGGCCGGGGGGGGGGGGCGGGAGTGCGACCCGGGAGCCCGAGAACTCGCCCGGGAAGGTGTCCCCGTGGCCGGGGCGAGAGGGCCAGCCTGGCCCCTGGTGTGAGTTCCGGGGCTCACCGCGCGTTTGGGGAGGTGGGGTCTTCGGCCGGAGGGCTGCGGCTGAGCTCGCCGGGGACCCACGGGGAGCCGGCCTGCGGCTCCGTGTCAGCCGCGTCCTGGCTTGCTTGCGGTCGCTCGCTCACGTGGCGCCCCCAGACTCATCCCCGCCCCGGTGCGCCCACACACTTCCGGAGACCTGAGTCCCGGCAACGCCCACTCGCACCCCGGGGGCCCCCAACCTGGCCGCTGGAGCCCGTGGGCACAGCTGGGCGTGAGCAAGTGCGAGTGGGCGAGGGCCGGGCGGCAGCAGAGGCGGAGGGGCGCAGGGGCGACAGCGGGAGACCCAGAGCCACCAACGGTCCCTCCCGGCGTCGTCGTCGTGGACAGCAGCGATCCTACCGCACGACTGCCACAGTGTGCCGGGCGCGCCCGCCCCCCAGACCCCTGCAAACGGTCCTCCCAGGCCGCATCAAAGAGAACTCACTGGCTAGGGTTTTCTCCTCTCCCCAGGTTCAGTGCTGTGTCTGCGGCCCCTGGCCACCTGGAATCCCAGACTTTCCAGTTTGTGACAGTGACCTCAGACATCAGCGTGGCCCTGGAAAGTAGTGACCACTGGGGCCTTAGTGAAGCGGACACTCTTCCTGTTTGGGAGCCCCCCCCCCCCCAACCCCAAATTGTCAGGGCATCCTCCAAAGGCTCGGGGGTCCTGTACAGCCCCTCTCTGAGTTTCCAAGAAATAATTCTTGACGATCTTCTCATGGCAGGGCTTGTTCAGGGTGCTGGGTTCCCGAGTGACCAAGGAACGCCCTGTCTTGTCATCAGCAAGCCCATGGCTTGCAGGGGCCGCGGAAATGAAATCCGTACATGGACACATTAATATAGGCCTTCAAAGAGGGGAAATGCTTTCGGGAAAATAAAAACGCTTGAGAGCAGTGTGGTGTATCGTGGGGGGGGGGGGGGGTGCCTCGTCACCCCCCCATTCCCGCATCTCCCCCCACTCCTTCCCCAGGTATGGAACCCAAAGATCCCTGCAGCCACACAGCAGACGCCTTCTGTGTACACGAGATCTGTCAGCAGCATACACCACGCCTAGACCTCTGCCCCATCTCAGCTGCTCAGCCTGACCCATGTGCCCCCACCCGTGGCCAAGGGCCACGTTCCTGCCCAGTGGCACTGAGGGAGGACACCCAGCTTCTTGGCCTGTCCTTGGCCTCTGAGTATGTGAGGGGATTCTCCCCCGGTTGGGGATGGGGCAGGGATGGGACCCTATGTCCTCACCAGGGGTGTGCAAGAGCTGGACATTGTGGCCTTGGCCGAGGGCTGACCCTGCTGTGGCTCAGCCGCCCCACCCTGGGTTTGTGCAAACCAAAGGGTCATTGTTGGCCTGGCGTGGGTTCGAAACTGAGACCAGTTGCCAGCAGCCTCCTGCCTCCCATCCTGGCCTATCTCTCCGACCCACAGGCCATGTGCTGGGTGACCTTAAGCAAGACACTGGCCCTCTCTGGGGAGCCCTCCGCCCCCCCCTTTTTGGTCTCTCCTTTTCATGCCCTCCTGTCCACCCTGAACTGGTCTCAGCCTCATCCCCTGCAGCCCACTTCCTACCTTGGCTGTCTGCCATAAGGCTCCTCCCCCAGCTCAGACATCCACCATGACTCCCCGTGGCCCCAGGCTTCACTCTTCCAGGCACCACAGAAAACAGGCAATGACAATCCAAAGTGATCAGGACTGTGATGGAGGGTGCCATGCCCAGTGCAGACTGGGGAGGCCCAGGCAGACTTCCCAGAGGAGGAGGACATTTATTTTTTATTTTTTTTTTTAATTTTTTTTTTCAAAGTTTTTTATTTTTATTTTCGGGACAGAGAGAGACAGAGCATGAACGGGGGAGGGGCAGAGAGAGAGGGAGACACAGAATCGGAAACAGGCTCCAGGCTCCGAGCCATCAGCCCAGAGCCCGACGCGGGGCTCGAACTCACAGACCGCGAGATCGTGACCTGGCTGAAGTCGGACGCTTAACCGACTGCGCCACCCAGGCGCCCCTGGAGGAGGACATTTAAATCGCATTGGACTGAACAATGGTGAGGAAGGGGGTGTGGGGACAGAAGTGATAGGATGTTTGTGCTACAGGTAAGAGAAAACCCACCTCAAAGGTTTGGATCAGGGAAACGGTCCAGGATTCGCAGGTGGGCCCAGTGGAATCAGAGGATCGTCAAAAGCGGAGACCGCTTCCCTCTGTGGTCACAGTGATGTACGTGACCTGCCATTGCTGTCTGTGAAGGCAGAGGAAGGGGCCTTGAGCCAGTGTATAGCCTCTAGAAGTTGGAAAATCAAGGAACAGACCCTCCCCCCCCCCCCCCGAGACTCCGGAAGGAACGAACACAGCTCTACCAATACCTCGATTTTGGTTCAGGGGTGGACTTCTGACCCCCAGAACTGGAAGAGAAGAATGTGTCTTGTTTCAAGCCACCACGTTCGTGGCAGTTCCTTAGAGCAGCAACGGGCAACGAGTACAAGCAGGTGCTACAGACTGGGTTTGGTGCCACAGTGAGAGGGTCCCCTTCGGCTGGGGACGAACGACAGTGATCACAAGTATGAAGGCAGGCGGCGGTATAGACGCCCCCAGGAGCAGGAGGGTGACCCTGGGGCCTGGAACGAGAAGGGGCCTTCTGGGGGAAGGAGGATGTGCTGCCTTGGCTAGGCCATGTGTGTGGCCATTTTCTCTCTGTGCCCATTTTCTCACCTGTAAAATGGGCACAGATCCCAGTCCTGCAGATTCTAGGAAGGACGCCAGGGACAGTGCCTGGTGCACAGTAGGGGCACGACATGTGTGCCCAGGTTCTTATTAACCAGCAGATAGCTGTGTGTCCAGGGAAGACGCGTGACGAGTCTTCTCTGCCACTCACCACAATGCTGTGAGGCAGGCATCCGTTTTACAGAGCGGGTATTTGAAGCTGGAGGAAGGAAAGTGACTTTCCGGCAGTCACAAAGCCCCACAGTGTCGGGACAGTACCAGAGCAGCAAGATCCCAGGCCCCATGTGCTGAACTGTGGGGCAGGTCCCTCCCCATTCTGGATCGGACATTGGGGGCCAGCCCCCAGGTTGTGGCTGGCATCCCGTTCTGGTTCCAGCACTGGATTTTCCTTTGAGAAATCACCTCCTGTGCTTCCAGTCCAAATGACCCCAGGAATGGACACCAACCCAGGCTCAAACAATTAGAATCATCTGACATTCAGCAAGCCAGGAGGAGTAAGCTCTGAGATTTTTTTTCTGGGATCCAGAGACACCAACTTCCTGCCTGAGCTAGATGGGTGGGAGCCTAGAGCTGCAGGTGGCTCCTACCAATGGCCAGGGAGAGGCCAATCCAGTGGGATGCTGAGCCAAGAGGGGGCAGCAGAAATTCCTTGTGCCGCTATTGGAGTCCTGGATCCAGCTGCACCTGAACTCCTCCACCCCAATAAGACGAAGTCCATTTAAGCTGAGTTTCTGTCGCTCGTAGTGGACAAAACCAGCTTTCAATAAGCCCATTTACATTTTATTCAAGGGGAGCCTTTAGGACCCAGAGCAGTGGGTCTGCAGGGGCCATAGGAATCACACACACCCTAAAGTGCAGACCTTTGCCTCCAGGATATGGGTCTTAGCTTGGTCCAGAACGGTCAGAGTCGCCCCCGCCCCCCTCCCCCCCCCCCCCCAGCTCCCACCTTCCTCAAGCCGGAAGAAGGCTTGTGATGGACTCCACACTCACTTAATGTCCACAGCCCTTGCACTAGGACCTGAAACCTTCAAGGCCTTGTGGGTTCTCCGATAGGGTATGTGATGTTGATAACCAAGGCAGCACCTGAAGACTCGGGCATGGTGGATGCTACGGGAGAACTCTGGTCAGAGCTGGGCTTCATGACGCCTTCATCGGATGTGCCCTCCCCTCTCAAACGCCACCGTGGCTCCCCATGGCCCCTGGACGAAGTCCAGGCTTCTCAGCCTGGGTTCCAGCCCCTTCCTGCTCAATCCATGCAATCCCCGCTGCAACTCTTCCACGCCACCCCCAAGCGCCCCCACCGCATCCCCGTCCCCGCAAAGTGACCGGATCTTGGGCGGGGAGCCGGCAGTATGATTTGTAACCAAAGGTAGGGCCCACCCTCCTCTTGCTAGCCATTGGTTTAGGCGTGACCATGTGACCCAGATCTGGCCAATGGTAGGAGAGACAACCTGCCAGGGCGGGGACTGGAAGACCACGCGGCCGAGCGTGTGCGCACGTGACCCGAGAGAGCTTGATGGATTCGGTTCCCGTTTGCTGCTCTAACAGATGACCGCGATTCTAGCCGCACAAACCCGACGCCTCGCGGTGCTGGGGGTCAGGGGTCTGAGGCGGGTCTCAGCGGCCAAAATCAGATGTGTCCGGGAGTCGCAGCGCTCGCCGCTGTCCGGCCGGTGGCCTCTGCGTCCTCGCCCCCAGGGCGCGTCCTCTATCCTGCAGCATTCTCGCCCCCAGGGCACGTCCTCACCACCCGGCACAGGGGCGACCTGGGCACGTCCCTTGTCCTGTCATCCACCTTGGCCCGTCGTCTGTTTGCTCAGGTGTCCAGTGTCCTGGGGTTGGGCCTGTGAACGGGAAGAGAAAGCACCCGAACTCGAACTCGCTTGGCCTGATCCAAGCCTATGCCGTGTGTAAGGTCACGGCCAAAAATGTCCCATGTGGGAGAACTGACAACCACAGGATGCGGAACGAGACAAAACCATGGAGATGAGCAGCCAGCTTGGATGAGGCTGCGGATTAGCCCCGGCTTTGTGTCTTTGGTAAATGTGCCTTCGGTTCAGGTAAGCGAGTAGCTTGCTTTTGGAGATACACCTGGGTGTGTATGAATAAAATGAAAAATAGAAATAAAAAGTACAAGCCAACAAACATGAATAAAAAGGGAAGGGATGCCTGGGTGGCTCAGTCGGTTGAGTGTCTGTTGATTTCTGCTCAGGTGGTGATCCCAGGGTCATGAGATGGAGCCCAGAGTCAGGCTGAGTGTGGAGCCTGCTTGGGATTCATTGTCTGTCTCTCTCTCTCTCTCTCTCTCTCTCTCTCTCTCTCTCTCTGTCTCAAATAAAAATTTTTAAATGGGGGAGAAAAGACATAACTCAAAATACACAAATAAAAATTTTTAAAAGACAAAAACTGTGTACTCAGACGGTGGCACATTCACACCTGTAGGAATCCTGGCTGGTGGGCCAGTGGCCCTACCTGCTTGGTGCCTCAGTCTCTTGCCTGCAACATGGGAACTCGCTTTCTCCAACCCCGAAGTCCCCGAAGCCTCCTCCCTGAGGCTTGATTTGAACTAAGCAGGTGAATACATGAGGGCACACCTGCCCCCTGGCCCAGGACAGGCCACTTAATGCCACCAGCTCTCTGGTGGTTGAATGTGGCTCCAATCAGAATCTCCATGGCTTGGTCCCTCCTGAGAACGAACCAAGACCATTCTAACTCTCATCTGGAAAAATAAATGAGAAAGAAAAGAAGTTCAAACATGGTCACTTGCCCCAAATCAAGATCAAAACACACTACAAAGCCACAAGGAAAGGAACAGAGTGAACCTGGGAGAGGATTACGAGAGGGGGGGCCCCCTGCCCTTGTACAGGCTCCACCTCCTGAAATCTCCCCACACAGAGGACAAAGCTACTGTGTCCCTGGGTGACAGGCGAGGAACCCTAGCAAGAGCAGAAGTCATCCGCCCAAGGCGGAGACTCAAGGGTGCACAGTGTCAGGGCAACTTCCCCTC
The DNA here is from genome assembly GCF_028018385.1 of Neofelis nebulosa. Lineage (NCBI taxonomy): Eukaryota > Metazoa > Chordata > Mammalia > Carnivora > Felidae > Neofelis > Neofelis nebulosa. Next base: position 169,885,438 of record NC_080785.1, read on the forward strand.
TGCCCCTGAGGCCCCTGGCTCAGCGTGGCGGCGGCCGCGGCGGAAGGAAAGGGTGCTCCCGGCAAAGGGGAAGGCACGTGAAAGGTCTAGCAACTAGAGAGAGCTGGGAGACTATAATCACAGCCGCCACTTGCAGAGGCAGCCTCCCAGGGAGGTGGGAGGCAGACCCACTTTACAGATGAAAGACTGAGTCTTGGGGGGGCTGCTGGTCCTTGTCTTGCAGTGTCTAGGGGGAAGCACAACCGTGTTGTGGGAAGTCCGAGGAGGAAGGCATGGCCCTGTCCTGGGGGGGTATGTGTAGGGCCCAGGTGCCACCTACCTCCTCAATCCACTTTCAGAGCCTTTCTCGGGAAGTGCTGGGCAACCCTCAAGTTGTGTTTCACTGTGCCTGGCAATCAGAGCGCCCTCCCAGGTCTGTCCCAGCAGCAGCAACAGCAGCAAGGTAGCCACGGGGCCGGAAGTGGGTACCTGAGGGCCCCAGAACTGCAGAGACACCGGGTCATTTGCAGACACGGCCTGAGTGCTTGCATTCCAATGCCACAGTCCCAGGGTAGCCAGCCAGCAGGCAAGAGCCCATGCAGAGGGCACAGAGACCCAATGGCCTGTGCCTGAGTCCTGGCCCTGTCGCATGACCATGTTTGAGCCCTCAGTCTCCCCAACTGTAAAATGGGGGTCTTAATTTTCCTCACATCATGGTGCTTGCATGAAGAGTAAACTTCAGGCCCAGCACGTACTTAGCTCTTAGTTTTACAGTACACAAACCCTGCCTGGGCCTGGCACGCAGCAGGCACTCACTAATTATTCGTTTATTCAAGAATCTATGGGGCATCTACTAGATGCTGAGTACTGGCCTCATGTATTGGGAGACGCCATTGATAACTCCTGGATTTGGGGATAGCTGTAGGAGAAGGAAAGAGGGTGCCAGGCAGCGGGGTGCAGTATGGGATGAGGCTCCCTCAGGAAGGGATTGGAAACAGAAGCAAGGAAACAGAAGGGACGGTGGGAAGGGCGTGCCCAGCAGAGGGCATGACCAGACAGGGGTCGCGAGGTGGGATGCAGCTTGGCCCACCCAAGGGGACCAGCAAGGACCAAGGAAGTGCCGTGTGTGCCCATGTGTGCTCCCAGCCTCATCCATCCCAAAACCCGGGAGGTGGGTTCTGCCATTTGCACAGAGGAGTTAAGTGACCTACCCAGGGTCACACAGCCAGCATGACTTGGTGGGATTTGAACACAGGCCTGATGGTTGTAAGGCCTCTTGCTCAATACCTCATAAACTTCTACAGGATGAATGAATGAATGAATGAATGAATGAATGTTGGTGGTATGAAATGAGCTAGGGGCTGGGCTTGAGTGGCCTGAAATGAACTGCCCTCCCTGGATCTGGGGTTTCCTGGACTCCCAGTGATGGGACCCGCATACTCTCTAGTGGCCAGACCAGGAATGGCTTGGAATCACCCCGGAACCTTGAGGGGGACAAGACTGACTGTCAGAGAAGTCCCTGTCCCTACCCTGACATTCAAGATCCTTTGTACACAGGCTCCGATTTTTAATGCCTTGACACTCTGGTTCCTGTGCCCCCTTTCGCGGGAAGCCCAACTCCAACCTACTCCTATTCATTCCTCAAAGCCCTGGCTCAAATGCCCCCTCCCCTAGGAAACCCTGTCTGTCTCCCCAGGCAGAGCCAGTACTACTTAGGGACCCATCCTCTGGCTCAGCCTCACGGGGCTGGGGTGCCTGCATCCAGCTCTGTCTCCCCGAGCCACCGAGCCACTTTCATTGCCTGTTGCGTTGCGTTCCGTGTTGTGTCCTTGTACCACCCATCACAAAGTGTGGCATGTGGCAGGTGACCCATGAACGTTCTGTTGAGTAGATGAGAGAAGTAAGTTCATGACTGGGCTGGAACTAACCTCAGAAATGTTCCGGGCCTGTGCCAGGTGATAGTGCAGTTTTTGCTGATTAATTTTTTGGAGAGGGGAGTGGTTAGGTTCTCTTTGCTCTCAAAAACAAGGCCACACCCCGCAGGCCTTGCACTGTCTTATCCCGTGGGTCACACTGAGGCACAGAGGGCAGTCCCCCTTCGACCCAGGAACGGGTCTCCCTGCATTTATTCAACGAGTGTTCATGGAATACCTGTGTACCAGGCGCTATTAGGAGTCCAGCTGGGAACAAGATATAAACACCCCTTCCACTGTGGAGCCGACTCTGTGGTTCATCAGGCGGGAATAAGTGCCATTGAGAAGGGCAAAGGCTTGAGAAAATGAGAAAGCAAGCCACGCAGGTGTCTGGGGTGCACCCGGCGGGGGCACAGCAAGTGCAAAGGCGCGGAGGTGAGAGTGCGCCCGGTGCCCAGAACCAGTGAGGACGGCGGGGGGACAGAAAGGTGGCACTTGGGATAGAAGACCCGACGAGGGAAGTGGAAGCCTAGCCTCTTTCGGAGAAGAGGAGGGGCTCGACCCCACCCCGCGCAGGCCGCTCCCCTCGGCCTCCTCGGAGCCGGGCCTCGCCCCCAGCCACACCCCCGCTCCCTGCTCCGGGTTGCCAAGGTGACTCGGCCCCGCCCCTCCCAGCCCCGTCTTCGGGCTTCCAGGCCCGGCTCCGTCCCCTCACTCGGAGCCCTGTGAGAGAGGCGCCCGCACTGAGTTTGTCCCTCCGCGACCACCGTCGCCCGGGCAGGCGCCTGCCGCGCGCGCCGCCCGCCTCGCTCTCGCGCGCTCCTCCACCCCACGCCGTGCGTGCCTTGCGTGCCTTGCGTGAGCGTGCGCGGGCGCGTCGGCCGGCAAGGGAGCAGCAAACGGCCGGCGGCGGGCGGCGGGCGCCGCGCGGGGGGCGGGCGGCGCGGAGGAGGCGGCAGTGGCCATGGCCGAGGCGTCGCCGCAGCCCGGACGGTACTTCTGCCACTGCTGCTCGGTCGAGATCGTGCCGCGCCTGCCGGTGAGGCGCGGGCCGGGGCGGCGGGCGGGGGCTCTCTCTCCCTTGGCCTGCAGCGAGCTGGCCCCGCCGGGGAAACTGAGGCCCGGGCGGCGTTGGCCCGGGTCTCTGCGGGGGGCCCGGAGGCGGGGCCCACCCCCGGGGAAGCAGCGGGACCGATGATCCCAGATGCGCGGCGGGGAGGCCGCTCGGTCCCCGACGGGGAAACTGAGGCCCGCAGAGGCCGCGTGACCTGTGCTCGGCGCCCCGCCCCGGAGGAGGTGGGGAAATCGGACCCCGGGAGATGTCTCCGGGGGCCGTTCCCGCAGCGCGTGGTCGGCGCTGCGGGCGCCTGGCTGCGGGCCGCCCCGCCGAGCGCTCCCGCCTGCTTTCCCGATGTCGAGACGGGACGGCTGTGTACCTGGCCCGGGCCTGACAGCCCCGGGCAGGCTTTTGTGACCTGAGCCTGCGCTTTTGTGCTTCCCCGGAGTGGGGGTTGGGGGGCGGGTTTAGGCCCGCCTGTGGCCAGGTGTTGCCTTCTCCTTTAGGCCAGCGTTTCCCAAACCGTGTGGTGCGGCAGGGGACTGCCTGTTCAACGTACAGTGTTTCAGGCTCCTCGCCCCAGAGGTTCCTAGTTAGCAGGTCTGGGATGGGGCCCGTGTTCCCCTGCTCCAGGCCCACAGGGAAAGCGGTGGTCTAGTTGGACCCTTTCCTATTTTACAGGTGGGAAAAATGAAGCCAGGGGAAGCGCAGGCCAGCTGTGGCCCTGACATCCCGACAGTTGCCCCTGGGCCAGCTCCCACGGAGCAGGAAGAGGGAGGTGTGGGATGGTGGAGGCCCTGCAGGTGGTGAGGATTTATTGAGCACTTTCTAGGTGCTCCTAGTACTTTATCTCTGGCCCGCATGCTCCCCACAGTCGCCTGGGTGGTGGGTGGTGGGTGGAGGCTGTTCTCGTCTCAAAGCCAGACTCGGTTCTGCCTTTGCCAGCAGTGGGGACCTCTGGGAGGAGGGGGCCAGGGGAAGGAGTCTATGGGCATCATCCCAGCCACAGAGGAAGGAAGTGGGCTCAAGTCAGGTTGGGAGCAGAGAGCAATGCCTGGGCCCAGAAGGCGAGAAAAGGTAGGGAGGTGCGGCTTCCAGAAGCAAGGGAGGAGGGAGAAATAAAACGAAACCTCAGCTGTGAGCACCCGCTGGGGGAGCCGACACTTGCCTCCCGGAAGTCCTGCTTCTGCCTTTTCCGGCTTTCTGCCGCCCCGGCTCCGTTCTCGACCGTGACCACGGCAGGAGGCGGCTGGTGGCCTGAGTTAGTTGCATGCAGCCCCTTGCGACTGGTATGAGCCCAGGACAGGCCCTGGGACCCAGGCTTTCCCCAGCGCAGCCTGCCCGGAGCCGAGGGGGACCTGGGGCTGGGCGGTCTGCATAGCCAGCTGTTCTGGGCCTCTCTTCCTGGGGCCTGGCCAGGTGTGCCCGCTTCCTGGCCATGTGGCCTTGGACCCGGAGCACCCTGGTCTCTTGCAGCTGCCACCGGGCTGGGGAGGACCTGCCTCAGCACAAGAATCCGCTGGTGACAAGGTATCGTTGACCTCTGCCCTCAGAGTTTATAGGCTGGTCAGGGAGCCAGTGTTGAATAAGCGATTGGCAAATATTTAGTTAGGAATGCTGGCAAATTCCGTGAAATTAGCAAATGGCAGTAAGGGACTCCTGTGCCTGTTTGTGGGTTTGAAGGGTTTCCATGAGGCCCGGTAGACAGGGTGACTGTTTACCAGTAAGGGGCGCACCTGCTGTCTCGGGATGGGGACGGTTGGCCCTCAACCTGGTAGCGGTGGCAGGTCCCAGCCAGCACGCACCGCAGCACGTCCTGTTCACAGGAGGTAGCCCTGACTTTGGCCTGCTCTAGGGCGTTGGGGCTGGGTTTTGTGCAGTTCTTACTTTTGATTTTTGTCACCATCGTGGTACCTCCTTAGGCACTGAGATAGTGCCCGCTCTCAGGTGCTTCTCGGCAGGGTCGGGCTGAGGCCACACCCAGCTGTGCCTCTTATCGCCCGTGTGGCTCTGGGTGAGGTGCTCGACCTCCCTGGACCTCCGTTTCTTCGCCTGCAAGATGGGCTTGACGAGATAACCCGTGCCCGCTCGGTGGGAGCACACATGGAGGGGGGAGCCCAGTGCCTGGCTCCCAGGACGGGGAATGGCTGGCAGCCTAGCGGGAGCAGGGCATGTGGGAGCAGGAACCAGACAGGCCGGCTGGCTTGAGGGCCTCCGAGGCTGGCACACAAGCCCAGACTCGAACCTGCCCAGGAAACGGCAGCTCTTGGGATGAGGTGGACGTGCGGGGTCGTGTGGCGCGACTGCAGGGCTGTGGAAACGCAGCGTCCACGGGCCGCCACCTGCTGTGCTTGGCACCCTGGGGCCCGCCAGGAGGTGCAGGTTCCCACCAGGGGGGCTGAGCCGGTGGCAGTCCGGGGTTGTATCCACCCCTGTGCCACGGCCCCGAGCGCCTCGCCGCAGGCGGTGCCTCCGATGGCCCTCTTCAGGCCGCCTTCTCGTTGCTGGCGACTGCTTTCCTTCTCTGGGACGGCCTGAGTGTGTGACTGGGCGGGACCTGGACCTGGAGGGCGCTGGGGGGAGGAAGCCAGCCTGTGGTCAGCGCCCAGCGGCGGTGGGTGTCTGCCCTCGCTCTCTTTATGCCTCAGTCTACACGTCCTCTGTCCTTGCCCCTCGAGGGGCCTCGAGGAGTCCTGGCCCCTGATACTTAGCAGAATAAGTGGAGTCCTTCCCATGGGGCACCCGGGGCCGGGCTTGCCTCCCCAGGCACCCTGTGGCCTCGGGCGGGTCCCTCTGGCCACCTGACAGCTCTGTGTGCCCACGTGCTGGATGCTGTGCGTCGTGCTGGTCCTGCCCTGTGACCAGCCGTCTGTTCACCGCTGCAGAAATCCGGGTGCTCCGATGTGTGGGCTGCCCCTCTGGGGGACACAGACCCCACCCTGCAACTCCACACAGCGGGTGCTCCAGAGGGGGCTGGCATTTGCTCAGGGTCTGAAGTCAGCGGGGCAGGAAGTGAGCTGAGCCCCCAAAAGGTGGCTGGATGCTGGGCGGAGCCACATCCTAGGGCACCCCAGGCCTCTGAGTCACGTGTCACTGTGGGGAGGCTGAAGTGAGGCGGGGCTCCCAGCACAGTGGGCACACATGTTGTGTCACACGGGGTCCCGGTCCCTAGCAGTGGTGTCAGAAGCACCCTGGCAAGATCAAGGAAGCTTGTAACATCTGCTGGGCTCCGTGTGTAAGCATCACTGGCTCCCAGTGGGCCTCACACACGGCCAGATCCCGGCGTGGCTCTGCACCCTGGCATCCAGCGGTGTGCGTGATGCTCACGGGCGCTTGGGGGACAGGTGGGGTCAATGTGGGGTGTGGTGGCAGCAGGGTGGGCCTTCCGTGGGCCCTGGGCACCTGTCTGCCCAGTGGCAGCTGAGGAGGGCTATGTAGAGCAGCCAGTGCATTCCCGCGGGCCGTGGGCTGGTGGGGCACAGGCTGGGAGCACCAGCAGCAGGGGCCTGGGTGTCCCATCACGTCTGTGACTGGGGCTGTGTCCATGTTCCTTCGACGCAGCGCTACACTGGGGTTCTGCCTCTCCTGGAGGGGCCTTGAGGGGCCGGGGCCCACGGAGGCCGAGGTCACTGTACAGCAGGCGATCCCGTGGGGCCAGCCACCTCTCCACCTCCCGCCCGAGTTTCCCTGATTTAATCATGCTTGCCTGGCTGCGGTGTGAAGGAGTGCCTGAGTGAACCGAGGGCTGCCCTGGCTGACCCTGGGAGACCTGGGCAGGCTACTCCCCGGTCTGAGCCCCCGGGTCCTCCTCGTCACCGAGGAGGGGCTGAATTGCACCTCTTAGGCACGGCATAGAGACCGAGCACAGAGAGCGAGTGCTCAGTGAATTTAGCGTCTGTCTGTCCTGTCGTTGGTGTTCTGGCCACCGCCGTTGCTGATGATGCTGGGGTGGTCCCCTTCATCCCCTCTCCTCCTCCTAGGGGGAGAGGTAACTGATTCACGGTGAGGAACCATCAAGAGACAGGCGCTCACAAGTTAGGGCCAGCGAGTGCCGGCTGACCCCCACCCGGGAAGTGGGGCTGTCACCACCTGGACCTGGGCTCTGCCCTGTGGGTGGCAGACATCCATCCCCGCGTCTCCTCGCTTGGATGCAGATGGCCATTGCTGGCTAGTCTGATTTAACAGGAACTGGTGGGGTGTGCCCGTGGAGGAGGAGAGCACTGGGGCACCCCCAGATCTGGTCCCTTCCCTGCTGCATACCAGCAGAAGCTGCAGCCCCCTCCTGAAATGCCAGGTGTCAGGTGGCCCGTGGCTCAGGCCGATCTGGACTTAGCGTGGGGCTCGCATGGGGATGGAGAGTGTGGAGGCAGGGCCCTGACCGCAGCCAGCTGTCGAGCCATAGCCCTCTGGTCCTCAGTGGCTGCTGGATTTCAGAGCCCTAGGGTTGAGGCCATCCTCCGTTTACAGGTGGGGAGACCGAGGCTTGCAGCCAGGATGTGACGTTTGAGCAGAGACCCGACTTCCAAGAGGGGGCAAGCCAGGTAGCTATCTGGGGGAGAATGCTCCGGCAGAGGGGATGGTGTACAGGCCCTGAGAAGAGAGGGCAGGTGGCGGTGGCCTGGATGGGGCAGGGAAGTGGGAGTGGTGGGCCAGCTTGTTCTGAGCCGACCGCAGGGGAGGAGAGTGCAGAGCAGGTAGTTGGATGAGGTTCTTGTGCGCCGCGTGGGATGGGGCTCCAAGGTGACGCTCAGAGATGGCACCCGGCCTTGGTAGCAGAAGAGGTTGCCTGTTTCCAGCGGGTCAGACTGAGGTGGAGGCTGAGGCTGCCTGGCTCACCGGTCCTGCCCTGGCTCTTCCAGGCTTGCCCAGGGTAGCATGGAGACTGGGGGCGGGCGGTGTGCTCAGAGGAGAGGAGGGGGAGGGACAGCTTCTCACCCAGGCCCCCCCACCCCCATCCTGGCTGGAGAGGGCGGGCGCACTTCTGATTTACGTCTCCCCCGTAGGGCAGGTGTGGTGGCGGTGGGCTCCACCAGGGCCCAGAGAGAGCCTGGACCTTGCCGCCAGCCCCGAGCCAAGGGGAGCCCTGAGCAGACGCCTGCTGTCGTCTGTGACATGGCCACGCTAAGGGCTTGATTGCCAGCGTCCTAACCGAGGCCGTCGCAGCCACCTGCAGCCACACTGGCCCATGTCCGTGGCCCTCTCTCCCCTTGGGGCTGCACCAGGCAGTGAGAGCCCTGGCCCGTCCACAGAGCTTCCCGTGGCCGTCTTCCACCGCAGCCAACAGTCCGAGGGTTGGTCGTTCGCGGTGGAGCCGAGCTGCCCGTTGCCCCCGTGTCCCCACTTGGGAGGGCAGGGGTCACTGTCCTCGCTGCGCCTTCTGATGTCTCTGTTGAGATACAACTCACCTGTTCACAGTGTTTTCCATACGCCCAGAGCCCCGCACCCACCACTGCTGTCTAGTTCCAGAACATTCCCTCACCCTAAAAGGAAGCCCTGTCCCCGTTAGCATTCACCCTCACTCGCCCTCCCCTCCCCCGGCCCCCACGAACCCCCTTCCGTCCGTGGATGGGCCTGTTCCGGACGTTTCACACACGCGGACTCACACCCCGTGTGGCCTCTCGTGTCAGGTTCCCTCCCTGAGTGTCGTGCGTTCAGGGTTCGTCCGCGGGGCAGCGGGTATGGGCGCTTCGCCCCTGCTCGCGGCCGAGGGATGTGCGCCTGCGCGGTGGACACGGTCATCTGTGCGCGTGCACGGGGGACGTGGGCATTTGTGGGCGTGCGGGTGGGGGTTGCGTGGACGTGAGTGTTCGTGTCCCTCGGGTGTGGACCCGGCCGCGGGGTCGCGGGGTCGCGTGGTGACCCTGGGGTCGACCTGACGAGGAACTGACCGCGGGCCTGTCTTCCAGACAGACCGCCCCGCTTCTCGTCCCCACCGCCAGCCGGGGTTCTGGTTCCTCCACTTCCGCTGACGCTTAGCCGTAGTCGGCTGAGTGGCGCGGTCCCGGCGGCCGGCCGGGAGGTGGTGTCTCACGGGTTTCGGTTTGCGTTTGCTCGTTGCCTGACGGTGTCGAGCGTCTTTCTGCTGGTTTGTCGCCCTTTGTGTGTCTTTGGAGAACTGTTTTAATTCTTTGGTCAGTTTTTAGCCGGGTTGTTTGTGTTTTTGGCGTTGAAGCGTTAGAGCTCTGTATTCTGGATCCCAGCTCCTATGGTGGGTGCAGTTCCTTCCTGTCCTCCCCAATCGGCTCAGTGTTCCTTGACCCCACCCCACCCCCCTTTGCTTTTGGTGGCGGGGTGGGGGGGGGACATGGCGCGTGCTGTGGTGGCACCCACTGCCCTGGTGCAGGTGCCTGGCACTCCCGCTGGGTGTCCACGGGGAGGCCCGTGCCTGCTGAGCCACCTGTGCCTGTGGCTCACGTGGGGCCATTGGCGGCCCCCTCCTTGACAGAGTCTTCATCCCCTCTGTGTCTCCCACTCGGCACGCGGGGAAAGTGCTTCCAAAACGTCACCTTAGGTAGAAGCACAGCTTGCCCTCACGTCTGTGTCTTCCTGTTTGGGTGGCTTTTGGACACTCGTGCGAACCCCCAACCCACTTGTTTGGTTTTGGTGTTTCCATGCCTTGCGGCCCCTGGGGCCCGTCCTCCACTCGGGACATTACACCTCCCCCATCTGACTGGTGGGCCTGGCTGGGGCGGGAGTGGCTGGGCTTGGAGGGGGCACGGCCAATGGGGGTGGGGTCACACTGCAGCCCGGGGTCACAGGCCCTGCGCTAGGATTGCTGGAATGTTCCAGAGATGCCGCCATGGGACACCCGCGGGCTGGTCCCTTTGCTCAGGTGGCGCTTCCCGCCCTCAGTGGCCACCTTCCTGGGAGCTGAGCTACTGAGGCCTCGATAGTCCTGTGACCCCACAGTCCCTCCTGCAACCTTCTCAGGAGCTCGGGGCAGGTGTCTTTATATGCAAAAGGGGAGTCTCTCACGGAATGTTCTCACGTCTCACGTCTGCACAAGTCGGGAACTGCTAGGTGGACCCGCATCAGCTGGCCTGTTTGGTACAGGCTTCTTCAGAGCCTTCAACAGCTGGTGTGGCTGAGTGGAGGCCTTGAAGCTCGGAAAGTTTCGTCACCCTGAGGAGCGTGGGCTGATGGACTTTGGCGCGGCAGGAGCTCACCTGGGGGCCCAGGCCTCGCCTGCACGAGGGGCAGGTCGAGGTGGCTGCGGTCATTACCACACAGAGGTGGTGGCCTCGGATGAAGGGCGCCCGCCTCTCAGACATCTCAGAGACCCGGCAGGTCTGTGCCAAATCGGACTCTGGGCCTGAGCAGTTTCACCCATGTGCCTGGAGCCGCTCGGTGTGGCCTGAGGTGGGGGTGTCCGGTGACCCCGCAGGCACGGCTGACACAGCACAGGGGCCGGGACCCCCGAGATCGCACTCACCCGCCCTCTCCTCCGCAGGATTACACCTGCCCCAGATGCGAGTCTGGTTTTATTGAGGAGCTTCCCGAAGAGACCAGGTAACCCAGCCCAGGTGCACGCTGGCAGCGCCCAGGCCCCTTGGGGTGGGCGGGGCTGCGGGCGGGCAGAGGCTGGACAGGCCGCGGCGGGCAGGGGTGAGAGGTGGAGAGGGCCTCCCTCTCTCCTGACTCAGGACACCCCATCCTCCCAGGAGTACAGAGAATGGTTCCGCCCCCTCCACAGCCCCCACGGACCAGAGCAGGCCACCGTTTGAGGTGAGTCAGGCCCCAGATTGCCCTCCCCTCCCCATGTGGACTGGTCCCCCCACCTGACCCTTGACCACTGGGACCTGTCCTTCCTCGTTTCTCCCACACATGCCGAGGCTCCCCTGCTGTATCCTCAACCCTCAGAGCCCCAAGCCTGGGACGGGGCCCCGTGGCACACGGAGGAGACGTGGGGTCCAGGCAAGGGGCTGGGTCAGGTGGGACCCAGGTGGCCGCTCGGGGCTCCTGCCCCGCCCCCCCACGGTCCCATGGCCCTCCTCCCCACAGAAGGTCCTCAGGGCCCTGCCCTCCCCCCGCCCCGTGGTCACATCGCCCTCCCCCTCACAGAACGCGGACCAGCACCTGTTCACACTGCCACAGGGCTACGGGCAGTTTGCTTTCGGCATCTTTGACGACAGCTTCGAGATCCCCACGTTCCCCCCTGGGGTGCAGGCCGACGAGGGCAGGGACCCTGAGAGCCGTCGGGAGAGAGAGCAGCACTCCCGGCACCGGTATGGCGCCCGGCAGCCTCGCGCCCGCCTCACTGCACGACGGGCCACCGGCCGGCACGAAGGCGTCCCCACGCTGGAAGGGTGAGGGCGCTTGGGGGCAGCCAGCGGGTGGGACGCTCCCGAGAGTCTTGCAGCCTGCCCCACCCTGACTTAGCCAGCCTGACCGTCTGCCCCTCCAGAAGGTTCTGTGGTTACAGAGGGGCGGATGCTAGCTCTGGGGCTGACCTGTGGGCGGGGCACTTCCCCTGTGCATCCAGGCAGAGCCCACCGTGCTGAAGAGCTGTGGAGGGGGGGCCCCTACAGTGTGTCCCGGGGGGCCTCTCGTCCACTCAGTGCCTTCCATCCTTCTGGAGGGGTGTCTGTCCCCCGACTCCCTCATCCCCATCAGTTCAGACACGGCCAATTCACATCGGGTCCTTGTCTCCCAGGGCGGCAGGCAAGTGGGGTGGGTTTTGGGCCCCCCTGCTCCACCGCAAAGCCCCGAGCTCCCTCCGTGTCAGCGTCGGCACCAGGAACGGCTTCTCTGTAACCTGAGGCTTGTTCAGAGGACTTGGGGTGAAAAGGAAACGTTTTTCTGAGGGCCCCACTCCCAGAGAACATAGGGTCCTCCAGCATCTTCGTAGATGGAACCAGGCTGTGCACAGAAGTGCCTGTGTCACAGGGAGCCCCGACGCTCTCTGCTCTGTTCCATTCCAGCCCAGGACACAGCCTGGGCTGCCCTGACCCCCCAGGTGTCTCGTGTTCGTGAGCTGCCCTGTAGCAGCCCCTCCCCCCCAAGCTCGGACACGGGCTTCACTGTGACCCCAGCCGGACGTTGCGGAGCGTCTGCAAACAGCAGGGCTGGGGATCCCCACCCCCCAGGTTGTAAAATAGGGAGCAGATGTGGTCATGCGTTGACGGGCACCGTCCAGGCCTCTGGGAAAGCTGGCCCGAAAATCTGCAAGGGAGACACTTTTCTCGGTCTGTCTCGTGTTTGATTGCTTGCAAATCTTATTGGTTGAAAACGCAACCTTTAAGACGCCGTGAACTTCAAAGCCGGACACGTGTGTCCTCTGCTGCCTCCCCTGGGGGTGCCCAGCCTTGAAGGGCGCTGACCACAGGCCGGGCCCCGCTCTGTTCCAGGATCATCCAGCAGCTGGTCAATGGCATCATCACTCCTGCCAGCATCCCCAGCCTGGGCCTGGGCCCCTGGTGAGTAGGTGGGCGGGTCCCCTTGCGCCCTGCCCAGCCCCTCTGCCACTTGAACCCCAGACCTCTCTGCCCAGGGGTGTCCTGCACTCAAACCCGATGGACTACGCCTGGGGGGCCAACGGCCTGGATGCCATCATCACGCAGGTACAGGGTGGCCTCCCCGAGGCGGGCACCAGGGTGTCGCCATCTTCTGGGGACCAGGATGCCCCTGGTGTGGATGCCCTGCTCCCCAGAACTCCCATCCTGAGGCTGGCGGGCCCCGTGTGGACCTGCACGTTCTCCTGAGCTGTCCCTGGGGATGGGGTGTTCACCATGACCTTGGTGGCCCTTGTGCGGTAGGAACGCTGCCAACTTTGCGGCCTTTCGCCGGTGAACTGGTGGTGAACGTGGCCACAGCCAGGCCCAGCCCTCTGGTTCTAGCGGGTGAGAGGACTTAGGGTGGGACCCTCGGCGCTGGGAGGGGCCTCCCTGGCTGCAGGGTGACCCCGACAGGATGAGCAGAAGAGTGGACAGGCGTGGGGGGCAAGGGGGCTCAGCCTCGGCGGAGGGGGGGTCCGGGGCCCCAGAAAAACACAGCCTTGGTGCTTTTGCAGGTAACCCGGCCTTGCATTTCAGAGCCCCGCGGGGCGAGGGGCCGCGCCTGCCTGCCGAGCTCCCGGCACTCTGGCCTCTTGTCTTTCAGCTCCTCAATCAGTTTGAAAACACGGGCCCCCCCCCAGCAGACAAAGAGAAGATCCAGGCCCTCCCCACCGTCCCTGTCACCGAGGAACACGTAGGTAAGTGGCTCGCCCCCTCCTGGGGACACCTGGGTGGGGGGTTCCCTGGTCTCCGCCGTCACAGGCTCCCTGCCCCGCAGGCTCCGGGCTGGAGTGTCCCGTGTGCAAGGACGACTACGGGCTGGGAGAGCGCGTGAGGCAGCTGCCCTGCAGTCACCTCTTCCACGACGGCTGCATCGTTCCCTGGCTGCAGCAGGTGAGCCGGCCCTTGCCCGCCCCCAGGCCGAACCCCGGCCCCCGCCCCCGCCGCAGGCTCGGCCCCTCACCACCCCCCACCCCACCCCCCCACCCCCGCTGTCCCCACACAGCACGACAGCTGCCCCGTGTGCCGGAAGAGCCTCACCGGACAGAACACGGCCACCAACCCCCCGGGCCTGAGCGGCGTGAGCTTCTCGTCCTCGTCGTCCTCGTCGTCCTCGAGCTCACCGAGCAACGAAAACCCAGCGGGCAACTCGTGAGCGCGCCGGCCGGCCTCCAGAGAGGGCACAGGACCTGGGCCTTGCCAGGCCCGGCGGGGCGGGGCGGGGCAGGGGGCGGCGCGGCGGGGCTGGAGCCTGGAGGTACCCCCGCCTGCCTCCGCCCCCGCACCACCCCCGCGCCCGCCACCACCACCGCCACCGCCGGCCGAGCCTCGAGGACCGCAGCCCCCCGGGCCGGAGCAGGCTCAGCCCTCCCCGCGGAGTGTGTCGCGCAGGAGCCTGGGCACGCGTCGACCCCCCCACCCGTTTGTCTCTAACCTCACCCCTACACATTCGACGGCGGAAAGGTTTTTATAATTTTAAATTATTACTGCTTTGAAATAAATGGACGTTTAGCTCACGTGCGGCCTGCATGATCTGTGGAGAGAGCGGGTGGAGCCGCTAGGCCGTGGTCTCCGCGACGCCTGGACGGGTCGCCAGCCCCCAACCCAGGCGCCGGGAGCTCGGGACCACAGGATGACCAGCAAAACAAGAACAAAACTGCTCCGACAGACATTTTTTAAAGGAAAAAATACGTGTATCTTGAAAGCTATTTAAAAATACACCTACTTAGAGAAGCAGGTAGTTCGGGGTCTTCCTTCCGCGTCGGCGCCAGGGGCGGGCTGAGCTTCTCCGGCCTTGGCGGGCTCCGTGGCCGCAGACCCCGAGGACCCCGGGACCCCGGGACCCCGGGACCCGGGGCGGGCGGCAGCTTCACAGTGTTGCAGAAGGTGAGCTGAGGTGGGGCCTGTCGGCAGCGCCACCCCGCCCCCTGCCCGCTGGGAACCTGACTGCGTGTGTGTTTGTGTGGCGTGGGGGGGTGGGAACCAGGGGCCTTGACCCCAGTGAGCGTCCGGGCTGCACGCACCCCCACCCCAGGGACTGTCCCCTTCCCGCAGCAGAATATCCCGCCTCGCTCTGCCGGCTGCAGAGCTGGGTTTGGACCTGGGCTCTGAGCTCTGGCCCCTTTCCTTCCGTTGGTGCTGGGCTGGGCAGGGAGGGCTCAGGGGTGCCCGGCGGGCAGCAGGCACAGCCTCCCCGGGACCCCGAGCTCCTGAAGGACACTGGCATGAAGCCCCCTTGGCCCACCCGCGGCCCCTCCTCATCCTCACGGCTAGCAGCTCCGGGTCTGCCTGTCTCTCTGCCTCCCTCTCGAGAGGACCTCGTGAGGACCCTCCCCCCCCCCCCCCCCGCTGAAAGGGGGCCTTGAAAGGTCCTCTCTGCCACGTAGGTGACACATCTGCAGGTCCCAGGACCAGAATGGGGACCTGTGACCCAGGCACATCCACGTTGCCTTCTCTCTCTTGGCCCTCAGACCTCCTCCCTGCCTCGGACACCGGTGGGTTCCCACCTCAGAGCCTCTGCCTGGGCCGGGTCCGGCCCGGAGTGCCCTTCCCAGACCTTCCGGTGAGCACACGGCCACATCCTTCAGTCTCCGTCCCGGGTGGTGAGTGGGGCCTCCGTGCCCTCCCAGCCTGTGAACGGACACCTGCAGCCTGTGCTCAGCTGAGCGTCCACCTCCCCGCAGACTCAGACAGGAGGCCCCTGGGAGTCAGGCTGCATCTGTGGGGGTCCCGCAGTGTCCCCAGCCCGGCACGCCGCGGACACACCGTTATTGCTTGTGGAGCAGAGGAGTGACCAGACGTGCTTTGCCAGGGCCTGGGCTTCCCCAGCCGCTGGCCGTGCAGCTCGGGCATCTTGTGGGATCTCTGTCCAGCTGCTCCTCGTGGCCCCTGGGAACCTCAGGAGACCAGGACGGGCAGGAAGTGGGTGGACAGGTGGTGCCGCTGTGTCCGGCCACCGCGCCTCGGGGACCCCTGCCCATCCAGCGCCAGGAACATGGGCCGACCGCGGTGACGCCAGCGGAGCGAGGCGTAGGTGTTATAGCCGTTCTCCTCGATGCGCTCCTGGAACCTGCAGTGGGTGGTGTAGACCCGCTTCGGGGGGTCGGGTGTGTGAGGCAGGCCACCGGATACCTGCCCGCCCACCAGACACCCCGCCCCGCCCTGGACGCCCTGTCCCCCACCGGACACCCCGCCTGTCCCCCAGACACTGGTCCCCCCACTGGACACCCACCCGCCCCCGACCACCACATACACTGTGCACTCACCGACCCGTAGAGATGGCCCCCGCGGTTCATGGCCACGTAGAAGCCGGTGTGCACAGCCTTGAGGGCCACGACGCCCACACGGATGGAGCGGATCTCAATGATGCCTGGGGGCGGGGGTCAGTCAGGGCCCACGGTCCGCCATCTACCCACCTGTGCACTCTCGTTCGTTCATTCATTCATTCATTCATTCAGGTGACATTCACCAAGCACCTTCTGTGTGCTTGGCCCTGTGATGGGCATGGTGACACACGAGACCACACAGGCCCTGCAGGAGCACCCCAAAGATGTGGGGGTGACCAAGGGGCAGGAAGGACACTCGAGCCAATGTGAAGGCCCAAGACAGGATCAGCCCTGCCAAGCGGGAGGAAGTCAGCGGGGCAGGAGGGCACTGAGTCAGGTCAAGGGTGAGAAAACCAAGCCAGAGGAGGCAGGGGATGGCCTGGGCAAGCCGTGATGTCAGAACAAGTGACGGGTGTGATGGGCGTAGACCCCCCAATCGGCCTCCAGATGGGAGGCATGGTCCAGGCGAAGGCCTGCAGGCGGGACACGGGGTGTCTACAGCATACCGTGCTCAACTCCGTGAGCACAGCACGGATGCTGCCGGAGCGCTGTACCCCACCAAGCCCACGTATCAACCCCAGGTGGCAGGTGCCTGCTGTGTCTCCTTCCCAGAGAGGGAAACTGAGCCTGGGAAGTGGCAGAGCCAGCTTTGGGCCTGACTTGCAGATGGGTGACCCTGGGTGACCCTGTCCCACTCTGAGCAGCTCAGTGAAGTAGAACTGTGGGATGAGCAGCCGTCCACAGCCTCAACACCCCCCCCCACCCCCCCCCATGTACTGGGGCCTGATCTGGAGTCAAGGCCTTGCCCTCTGGTCTTCAGTCTGGACTTGGATGCCCGAGGTGGTGGGGAGCTCACTCTGTTGCATGGGGCCTTTGTTCCTCCTATTTCCTCTGTCAGAAAGGAAAGTGGTCCTTGCCCTGCTGACTTGCTCCCACTTGGCAGGACCAGGGTGAGCCTTCACGCTGGCTCAAGTGTCCTTCCTGCCCCCTCGGTCACCCCCACATCTTTGGGGTGCTCCTGCAGGGCCTGTGTGGTCCTGAGTGTCACCATGCCAGCTCCTTCGCCCTATATGAAAGCCAACCCAAGCCCATCTCCATGGAGAGGCCCCAGACCTCTCAGATAAAGCTGCCACCCAGTCATCTCCTGGACGTCACTCTGTTTTCATTTTCTTTGCACCCTTTGTGGCCTCCTGTGAGATTACCACATTAGCTGTTCATTTGTTTTACTGCTTTACTCTGCTGTGGGAGCCCCATGAAGGTGGCTGTCCTGGTCACTGCTACGTCCCCTGTGCCCAAGGCAGCATACAATAGGTGCCCAATTAGGAACCACAGAATTAATGAAGGAGAGAAGAGCTCCAAGGACCCCCCCACCCCCACCCTGTGGAGCCATCAACCATGTCACTGCCACTGCTGTCCAGATGGGGAAGGTGCAGCTCAGACAGAAACAGCGACTGTCCCAAGTCACCTGGCAGATCCAGGCCCCACACCCATCTTGAGGCCACCCTGCCTGCCTGTGCCCACCGCTGAGCAACTGGCCCAGCCAGTCCCCCTGTCATCGCCCTTGTCCGGTGAACCTAATGAGAGCCCTGGGAGCCCGATGAAAGCAGCTGGAGGGGCAGGGGGTGATTATCTGCCCTAATGGTGGTGATTCAGGCAGTGGCCAGCGATTAGCCACCGCCCCCCACACCCCACCCCGTTCCCTGACCTGGGCCTCAGAGCTCTCCGGAGACTGAGACAGGACCGGGGGTCACTGACTGTCCCCAGCCGTCCCAGGCTCTAGTCTCTCTTTTGCCCCATCTCCCCTCTTGCCTCATACATTCCACAAAAACTGAGTGCCTACTGTTTGCTGGGCAGGACGTCTTGGCAAGGTTATGGGCATTAAGGAGCCCCAGCAACACCCCTGCCCCCACCCCAGCAGTGTGTCCCAGGGCTGCTCATTTTCCCTCTCTGTGCCTCAGTTTCCTCATCTACCAAAAGGATGTCTAGGAAGAAATAGAGGGGTCCCTAACTCAGGCAGATCCTGAGTTTGGATGTGCAGTGTGGGAAGTCCAGAGTCCAGACCCCAGCTCTGCCTCCACTTCATGATGTAACTGGGCCCCCCGGGGGCCCTTCCAGGAGCAGAGTTGCCCGTCTATAGATGGCCCCAGTGACCCCAGCCTCAACTATTCTGCAAAGACCTTTCTGTGCTGCGGAGCCAGGCCCAGAGCCAGGAGCTTCCTCGGTGACCTTTACTTTAACTGTCCAACCCTCCCACCGTGTGGGCTGGGCCCATTTCACAGTTGAGAATACTGAGGTCCCCGACGGGAAGCGGCTTGGCCAACAGCACACACATAGCCAGAGGAGCCTCTGGGACGCTCCCACGCACGCAGGAGGGCCCGGCTCATCCTTACTATCATGTTGCCCTTGTTGGTACTGCCGGCCTGTCTGCCTTGGACCCCCGCCCCGGACTCACTGTCAGCTCCGTGACGCCAGCGGGTGCCCTGCACGCGGCCGCTGGGGTCCACTCGCAGGAAGAAGTGGGTGGAGGAGAAGAGGCGCCTCCAGCGCACGTCGCCCTCCAGGTGTGGGTAGCTGCGCGGTCTCCGCGGGCTGTTTGGGGTCCCCGCGGCGCCGGACGCCCGCGCCAGCAGCAGCCACACCAGGCTCAGCCACAGGCGGCCGCGCATGTCCCCGCGCCCGGCTCGCCGCCCTCTCCTGTCTCCCCGCGCGTCCGCGGCCGGGCCATCGCCGGGACGGGGGCGGGGTGCCCGGAGGGGCCGGCCCATTCGGGCCAATAGGGAGCCTCGGGGGCGGGAGCCGCTCCACAGGGGGGCGGGGCGGGGCCGGGGGCGGGGCCGCGATCAATGAGCCAACCAATGGAGAGGCTGGGGCTGGCCAATGGGGCGTCGTGGAGGGGCGGGGCAAACGCTGCAGGGGCGGGGCAACGAGGCGGCTGGGGCGGGACCAGGACGCGGGGCGGGGCCCACTCGGGAAAACATTCCTGCCTCCGCGCGTGTTTGTCCTGTGGGATGGGGAGGGCAGCAGTGCGTGTTCCTGAGTCACCGGGTTAGCCTGCAGGGGCTGCGGGGGCGTGGGTGTGAGAGAGGCGAGCCCGTAGAGACGCAGAGGGAGACAGCTACGGGAGAGACAAAGACGAAGATGGAGAGACAGAGACTATGAGACACACGAGGAAAGGCGGCTAAGAGACACAGAGACAGAGAGAGATAGAGAGATCTGAGAGATACCGGGAGAAATGGAGGAGCTAGGGGTCAGAGACTGGGTGGGAAGTTCTGGCCTGCGTGTCCGTGCCAGCCAGGTCCCTGCACTGGGCATGCCCAGGTGGGATTTGTCTGCCCTCCAGACTGAACTCCCTGAGAGGCTCAGGGGCAGGGTCTTCACTGAGGGGTGGGCATGGGGAGGCATGTAGGTAGGGGAGCAAGTGAACGCCTGGGAATGCTGTGCTACAGGTGTTGGAGCAGGGCGGTGGATGGGGTGCTGGGGGCGGGAAGGCGGCTGATGGCGGATGGACACATGAGCACATCTGTGGCCGGCTGACAGGGGCATGGGTGATGACTGAGGCCAGCACCCTGTGCCCAGCGTTCAGAGCTGCATGTCCGAGGTGGGAATGGCGTGGCTCCGTTCACACCCACACCTGCTCATCATTCACAGACACACCCAGGGCCCACTGGGAGGCACCCTGTGCCCTGGATCCTGAGAATATAGCACAGTGAACCTTCACAGACTCAGAGCCAAGAGATGTCATTGACAGATGGGGAAACCGAGGCTGAGTGGGTCAGCAGCTTCCCCAAAGCCCCACGCAGGACACATCCCAGGGCTCCAGTCCCTGTCCCTCTGCTGCCATAGACCCAGTCCTGCAGCCAGAGCCCCAGGTGGCACCTTTAAATAGCACCCAGGTGAAGACAAGGTGACAAGCCTGACCTGATGGCGTGTTGGAGGGGTAACCGGTCTGGCCAGAAGCTGGGATGCCTTCCTTGTGGCTCTGGGGATTCCCTGATCCCTCTTCCTGGCCCCAGGAGGGCCGTGCGTGGTGTGTGCCCCCTCCCATCTGGGAGAGGATGTCCCCCACACTCAGAGCCCTGAGGCCAGTGCCTGAGGGACCCTGCATGCTTGTATCAGGTCCCCAAGCCTCAGTGTCTCTGGAAAATGGGCCGGGAAGGGAAGGCTGGAAGGACAGAATGAGGGAATCCGCGACCTCGCTGGGCAGAGGGTGCAACACACAAACTTGAAATAACATCCTGATTCCCACCAGGCAACACTCAGTCTTCCCTTCCTGGAGTTTCCCCACCCTGCCCCCCCAGGAGGACAGTCTTCGGGCTCTGCGTGACCGGGGTGGGACCCACGCCCAGGAAGCTGTCTTGCCCCAGGCGTTGTTGCAGGTTAATAACAGCTTCATTGAAATATATAGTTCAGGGGGCGCCTGGGGGGCTCAGGTCAATGATCTCTGCGGTCTGTGAGTTCGAGTCCTATGTCGAGCTGTGTGCTGACAGCTCAGAGCCTGGAGCCTGCTTCACATTCTGTGTCTTCCTCTCTGTCTGCCCTTCCCCCACTCATGCTCTGTCTCTCTCTCTCTCTCTCTCTCTCTCTCTCTCTAAAATAAATAAACGTTAAAAAAAATTGAAATATAATTCACACACCACACAATTCCCTCATGTAAGTACACGACTCTGTTTTCAGTACACAGTTGTCAGCCATCACCTAGAATCTCTATCTAGTTCCAGAATATTCCATCAGCCTAAAAAGAAACACGGACCCATTAGTATTCACCTCAAGTCCCTCCCCCAGCAGCCCCCGCCCCCACGAGCCCCCCTCGTGTCCCCGGATGAGCCTGTTCTGGACGTTTCACACACGTGGGCTCACACCCCGCGTGGCCTCTCGTGTCCGGTTCCCTCCCTGAGCGTCGTGTGTTCGGGGTCCGTCCGCAGGGCGGCGGGTGTGGGCGCCTCGCCCCTGCTCGCGGCCGAGGGACGTGCGCGTGCGCGGTGGACACATGGTATGTATCATTCATCTATTGACGGATGCTTGGTTGTTTCTACCTTTAAAAAAAAATTTTTTTTTTTTTTTAAATTTTTTTTTTTCAACGTTTTTTATTTATTTTTGGGACAGAGAGAGACATAGCATGAACGGGAGAGGGGCAGAGAGAGAGGGAGACACAGAACCGGAAACAGGCTCCAGGCTCCGAGCCATCAGCCCAGAGCCTGACGCGGGGCTCGAACTCACGGACCGCGAGATCGTGACCTGGCTGAAGTCGGACGCTTAACCGACTGCGCCACCCAGGCGCCCCAAAAAAAAAAAATTTTTTTTAATGTTTATTTTTGAGAGAGAGAGAGAGAGAGAGTGTGAGTGGGGAAGGGGCATTAAAGAGAGAGGGAGACACAGAATCCAAAGCTGACTCCAGGCTCTGAGCTGTCAGCACAGAGCCCCACGCGGGGCTTGAAGTCACAAACTGTGAGATCATGACCTGAGCCGGAGTCGGACGCTTAACCAACTGAGCCATCTAGGTGCCCCTAAAAAGTGTTTAATGTGTTTATTTATTTTTCCAACATTTTTTTTTTTTATTTATTTTTGGGACAGAGAGAGACAGAGCATGAACGGGGGAGGGGCAGAGAGAGAGGGAGACACAGAATCGGAAACAGGCTCCAGGCTCCGAGCCATCAGCCCAGAGCCTGACGCGGGGCTCGAACTCACAGACCGCGAGATCGTGACCTGGCTGAAGTCGGACGCTTAACCGACTGCGCCACCCAGGCGCCCCTAATGTGTTTATTTATTTTTGAGAGAGAGAGAGACAGAGTGTGAGCGGGGGAGGGGCAGAGAGAGAGGGAGACGTGGAATCCTAAGCAGGCTGCAGGCTCTGAGCTGTCAGCATGGAGCCTGACGCGGGGCTCGAACTCATGAACCGTGAGATCATGACCTGAGCCGAAGTCTGGTGCTTAATGGACCGAGCCACCCAGGTGCCCCATGGGCTGTTTCTGCCTTTTGGCTGCTGTGAATTATGTTGCCGTGGACGTGGGTATACAGGTTTGTGTGTGGCCTTGCTTTCATTTCTTTCGTGTATATGTGTAGTGCGATTGCTGGGTCATATAATAATTCTGTGTTCAGTGTTTTGAGGAACTTCTAGACCGTTGTCCACAACGGCTGCCCCGTCTTACGCCCCAGCAGCCGTGCCTGAGGGTTCTGATTTCTACACACCCTCCCGACGCTGGTGATTGTCCGTTGTTTTGACTACCGGCACCTTCATGGGGGCAGAGTGATGTCTCACTGCAGTTTTTTGAAAGACTTCAAACCTACAGAAAAGTTGTAAGGACAGTGCAGTGAGCACCCTGTTCCTGTATTCTCCAATTCTATGTATTCTTTTTGCTCTCCATCAGCAGGAGGGCACGTACCCTGTAGCATATGTGCACAAGGGAATTTTTTTAAAATTTTTTTGACATTTATTTCTTTTTGAGAAACAGAGTGAGACGAAGCGTGAGTGGGGGAGGGGCAGAGGGAGAAGGAGACACAGAACCCGAAGCAGGCTTCAGGCTCTGAGCAAGCGGTCAGCACAGAGCCCGACGCGGGGCTCGAACCCACGAACCGTGAGATCATGACCTGAGCCGAAGTCGGACGCTCAACCGACTGAGCCACCCGGGCGCCCCCAGGAATTCTATGCCCCAGGAACAGCACAGTGTGGATGAATTTCAGACACAATGTTGCATAGAAGTAGCCTGACCCAAGGAGGTCCATTTATGTCACAGTCTGCAATGGGGCCGAAGCAGCCACGGTGTGAGGCATCAGGATGTGGGTGTCACTCTTGGGGTGACTATGGGGACTGTGAGGGGGCTTCAGGGGCGGGGCATGTTTCAGAATACCCATGTGTCCGGTTGGTGGAAACTGAGCTATATTCTTGACCTGTGCACTGTTGGCATTATGCCTACACACACACACACACACACACACACACGTAATCTTTTTATGTAAGTGGGTATTCGAGAATAAGCCACGGGGATGGTACCAGTTCACCTCTAAACATGTGGATGTATTTCCCGAAGGCAAGGTCCTCTGTCATAACCAAACTGCAATTTAATCCACCATCCATGCTCAGATGGCCCCTGTTGTCCCCACAATGTCCTTCAATAGTTTTTGTTTTTGTTTTTTTTTCCTGATCACAAACTCAGGATAGTCTCTGATCCGCTGATTAACGGTCCCCAAAGATACATCCATACTCTCATCCCAGGAACATGTGAATTTTACCTCATTTGGAAAAAGAGTCTTGGCAGATACAATTAAGATTTTCAGATGAGGAAATCATCCCAGTGGGCCCTAAATACAGTCACAAGTGTCCTTACAAGAGAAACGGAAGAGGGAGATTTGACATAGACACAGAGGAGGCCACGTGACCACGGAGGCAGAGACTGGAGGGGCTCAGCCACAGGCCAAGGGACGCGTGGAGCCCCCAGAAGCTGGAGGAGGTGGGAAGGACCCTCCTCTGGAGCCTCCAGTGGGAGCACAGCCACACCTTTATTTCAGCTCACAGATACTGACGTTGCCCGTCTGGTCTGCAGAAATGTGAGAGAATAACTTTCTGTTGTTGAAGGTACACGCAGCCCTAGGGGGCTGATACCATCTCCTCCCATCTAGAGATCCTGGCCTTTCTCCACCTTTCTCAACATGGACACAACCCAGGCTCATCTGAGTGTCTCATGGCACGAATCTGACCAAACATTTTGGGTCAGAACCCGACATAAGCAAACAGCTTCTGAAACACGGTGTTGCCCAAATTCCAACCTCTGACGCTGTGTTCCCCGTTTAATTACATCTGCCTCCACCTGTCCTGTGTGTTATTCATATTTTTCTTACTTAACTTTTACAAGGAAACTTGATGTCACCATCAGGAGTGGAAAACCAGAACCACACACAGACATGATGACGATAAGCCATAAAAAGAAACACTGAGGAGACGACCATGTGACAAATTCTCAGACCGATAGGATCACAGCCAGAGAGCTGAGGTAGGAGTCAGATGTAGGCAGCACTCAGCGAGACCTCCTGTGCCTGAGTGGGAGCAGAACTTTCTCACTGCTAAGTTCCAGGACCCTGGTTCCAGGGGAATATGCTTTAGGGCATCTGATGCCCCGTTGAATATAAGAGACGACCAAGGCGTCAAGAAAGGCACACTGATTCCAAAGTCTAGGCTTCCAGCACAGGTTCCTGGCTCTGCCAGACTGAGGGGGTCTGAGGGGGGTGTATCTAGGTCTTGGGGAGACCAGGTCATACTGATTCAGCCCCTCAGGGCCAGGAAGGCCATCCCAGGAGTGAGTCAGATCTGAGGTCGAGGCCCCTGGGGCATCTTGGGGTGGGTTGGGGCAGGTTTGAGAGGACGCTGCTGTCTGCTGAAAACATTCCCAGCCGGTGGAATCATAATGCACAGGCCCGCGTGGGCAGCTGCGTCTGGAATGTGCTTTCAAGAGGCCGCCAGGCCGAGGAGGCTGGCCCTTCTAGAGCACAGGTCCAGCTTCCACTCTGGGCTAATGGGATAACCAAGTCTGAGAGCCCAAGGGCAGGTGGCAGCTTGAGCTGAAGCCCCTAAGGCCCACTGGCCTGGCCCCTTGAGAACTCCTCCAGCTTTGTCTTAGCTTCTTCTTCCTAACCCCCTCTCTGCTCAACTTTCTCCAGGTATCCACACCTGACTCTGCCTCAGGGCCTTTACACTTGCGGTGAACTCTGCCTGGAACACAGTTACCCCAGATATTCTTAGTTTCATCCTTCCATGCCAGCTGATGCTCCTCTCCCCCCCGCCTCAGTTTCCCAAGTGCCTTCCTGGTCTGATTCTAAAGCTCTGGCTCTGACTACTCCCGAGTGAGACCACCCTGAAGATCAGGACTGGGAACTTTCAGGCTCCGGGCTCGTTCCATTTTTCATCAAATCAGTTTAGTAGGTTGGTCTGCTTTTCACGCCCTGCTCTGCTCCTGTCCTTGGGACTGGAGGGAGTGGACGAGGGAGACGTCCTGGAGACGACGTCCCAGCTGCCCCTGGTCTGGGGCTGGGAGTCAGACAGACCTCTGCCTTCACTGCGGTCTCCCTAATGTTGGGGCAACTTGCTCGACCTCTCCCAGCCTCAACTTCCTCCGCAATAAACTGGGGCTAGTCATAGTTGCCGCTCCAAAGTCGAAGTTGGAGCAATGAAGATCGCAGACAGGAATCTCTAAATTGCAGAACTCTGTCTTAACTATCTGGCGACCATTCCTTTAGAAAAAAAAAGAAAGAAGAAGAAGAACAACAACAATCCGGCTTCCCGGTCCTCCCAAAGACGGCTTAGAGTCACCCCGGGTTACCCAAGCAACGGCTCTGTCCCGCCCCTCCCTGGCAGGAGGAAGAGCCAATCAGAGGGCTCTATCGGCGCATGCGTCGGAGACTCCCGGGCCCCGCGGCTCCCTGGGAATCGTGGTTCCGGCTACCTCCTCTCGCCGCGAGGTCCCTTCACAGCCGCCGTAGGTTGTGGAACTACAACTCCCGGCAGGCGCAGGCGGCGCAGGCGCGGTGTGGGCGGTGCGAACAGCGCGGGCGGCGCGGCGGTCGGCGTGCGGAATGTCGGCGCTTCGCTGGGGCCGCGGCGCGTCCTGTCTCCGGAGGGCCCTGTGGCCTGCGGGCCCCCCCGGCCCCCTGGCCGAGGAAGGTAACGCGGGGGAGACCCGAGGGTGACGCCATGGCTGCTGCCACTGCCTCCTCTCCCCACGGCCGTGACCTTCGGCTTTTAGGTCCCCGGGATCCAGCTACCCCCCCCCCCCCCACCTTTGCTCCTTGCCCGGTGTGGTTCTGTGGAACCCATTGACTGGACCCCGCTTTCACTCGCCCTTAGGCCACTCCCCCGATGGGGATCGGCACAGCACTTTGACGCTTGACTCTTAGGTTCTTTTGGAGTCCCCTGACCCCTTCTTTGCGACTTAGGGCCCTTGACCTTTGAACTCTCACGGCACCTTTAGTTGGAGGAACCCTTTATGTTGATCCCACGCCCAAATTTCTTTTCTGTAAGGTCCCCTTCACTTTTGACCTCTTGGGTTCTTTCCAACGTGAGGCCCGTGACCACTGACGGTTTGCAATGAATTTAGAGCTCTTTTGCCCCAGGATCCTGCGATTTCTGTCCACACGAGGCCCTCCCAGCCCCCCAGGCCGCGGGCCTCCTTCTGCCTCCCTCAGCCTCTCTCTTTCGCCCACAGGGGCCCTCAGTGGTGTCTGGGGCCGCAGAAGGAGCTTGTCCGCCAGCCCTTGTGAGCAAGACCGCCGGAAGGACTGGGGCCACGCGGAGCTGCTGGAGGGTGAGCCCAGACCCCCAAGGCTTGGAGCCTGAAGCCCTTCCTCTCTGTCCCCCCCGCCCCTCCCAGCCATGGGCACTCTGCTGGGGGGGTTACCTCCCCGTTTCCTCGCAGTGACACCACGAGAAGGGCTGCATTCTGCAAAGCAGGGTAACTGAGTGGTTCCCCTGCCCTCAGTGTCCTCATGGGGATGGTGACAGGAAGCTTGTGCTGTACACAGAGGGCTGTTGTTTCCCCTTCCCCGAACCCCGCAGGCGCTCCTACTCTCCTGGTGAGGCCCAACGTGGTAGCTGGAGAGGCTGGCCCAAGGCTGCACGAACTGCCCCTGCAGAGTCAGGATTCGAATCCTGAACTGACACACGTGCCCTGGCTCGGCTGTCTGGGCTCAGGCGCCCGAGGGGACCAGTCGGGGTCCTGCCGTCTTCACAGCGTGGGACGGCCGGCCCAGTCCTGGCACCGCCACAGGGAGGTGGGGGCATGTGTGTTCCCTCACTGGAGCCCCCCAGACCATGGCCACTGCTTTCTGCTTCCCCCCTGCCCCGCGTCTCCAGTGTGTCTAAAAAGGAAAAGTTTGTTTCAGGAAATTCTGAACATAGAGAAGTAGACTACCGTCGTCCTCAACAGCAACCTTCTTTCGTTTCTTACTCACTACCTAATTGTCTTGAAGCCCGAGTATCCTATGTTCAATGGAGGAAGGTTCTGGAAGTCTGAATCACATTACATCACTCTCCAGCCTAAAAACCCGCCAACTCTGTCCTCTAGCATAGGATAAGCTAATAAACACCCCCCCCCCCCCCCCCCCCCCCCCCCCCCCGGTCACACGTCCATGTGGCCTTTGCCTGCCTTGTCATCCAAAGGCACTGTTGCCGCCGCGGGGAGAAAAGCTGTGCGCACAGCCACGTCGTGTCGGCCTCACCTCCTCGACAGACACGGGTACCCCACATGCACACCCCACGTGTTGGCTCCTACAAGGGCCAAGGCCGTCCTGCCTCTTCAGTTTACTCCAGCAAGTCTTTGTTGGACCGAGGCCGGCGGGTGAGGCTGGACTACGTGGGTGCTGTTGGTCCTCAGCAGTATTTGCACAGTTACCTAAGAACTAAACTCCATCCGTGACCCCCAAATCCCAGCCCCTTGTGGACACGTGGAAAGCAGCAAGTAGTGGAGCTGCCCGATGTCCCCGTCCCCAGCTGGGGTTGAAGCAGGTGACACACTGGCCTCTTGTTTTAGCACATATTGTAAACAAGTGTCCTTCTCAAGGTATGTTTAGTGCCACGTTTCTGCATTTTGGGGGCTGTTTGTTGGTGATTTTGCTGTTTAAAGTCCCCAAGCATAGTGCCAAGGTGTTTTCCACCGTCCTAAGTTCGAGAAGGCTGTGATGTGCCTTTTGGAGAAAATACACATTTTTGTTGTTATTTTTTTAATGTCTACTTAATTGATTTGGGAGAGAGAGAGGGAGACACAGAATCCCAGCTAGGCTCCACACCAACAGTGTAGAACCCAGCACAGGGCTCGAACTCACAAACTGTGAGCTCATGAGCTGAGCCGACATCGAGCGTCAGACGCTTAAGCGACTGAGCCAGCCAGGCGCCCAAAAATAGGTGTTTGCTTGCAGTTGCGGTGCTGTTGGCTGTGGGCTCAATGTTAGTGAATTAACAACGTATGTGAAATAAGGCGTCTTAAGCAGAGGCACACGGAAGAAGGTTACGTGTTGATCTGTCGGGGACTCCCGTGATCTGTGAAGCCATTGTGACGCAGGGCTAGCCGTGGCACCTGACTCTGCAGGAAACTCCGGTCATACCGATCATAGCGATCAGGAGTAGAGTGTGCAGAGGCCCTGAGGCCATTGTGGCCGCAGCCTGGGGGGGAGTGGGGGGAGGCGAGGGCAGGGCCCCTGGGGCACCTGGATGGATTTTGAGGCGGCGCCACACCGCTGAGGGTGTGCTGACAGGCTGGGTGTGGAGGCTTGGACGATCTTAAGGGTTTTTTGGCCGAGGGCCTGCAAGGACCACGCCGCCAGTGACAGCGACAGCCAGTGACGATGACACGGAGGGGCAGGTTTTGGGAAGTTGAGTCAGGCTGTCGCAGAGGTGCTGAATGAGTGGGTAGGGTGTATGCGCCTGAAAATTGGGGGACATACATAGTACTGAGACCTCAAGGGGTGCCTGGGGGGCTCAGTCGGTTAAGCATCCAAGTTGGGCTCAGGTCATCATCTTGTGGTTCACGGGTTCGAGTCCACATCGGGCTCCGTGCTGACAGCTCGGAGCCTGGAGCCTGCTTCCGATTCTGTGTCTCCCTCTCTCTCTCTGCCCCTCCCCCGTTCACGCTCTGTCTCTCTCAAAAATAGATAATCGTTTAAAAAAAAAAAAAAAAAAGAACCAAGGCCCCGAGAGCTGGCGAGGCCAGCCACCCCCCCAGAAGCGCAGGTCTGAAGAGGCTGGTGCTCGCACGGGGGTCCCCCTGACATCCTCGCCCTTCGCCCCCACAGTGCTCGAGGCCCGGGTGCGGCAGCTGCAGGCCGCGCAGGTGCCGGAGGTGACCGTGAGGAGGCCCCGCCCGGCTCGACTCCCGGATGCGGGCGGCTTCCAGCCACGCAGGAAGGCCCAGAAGGGGGGCGAGGGCACCGCCCCGGGGCTCGGCGGCCACTGGGCGCAGAAGCTGGACCAGGAGGAGCGGGCGATGCAGAGGCGCAAGCAGCGGCTGCAGGCGAAGCTTCAGGTGCGGGCCCAGCAGCTGGCCTGTGAGCACCGGCCGCGGATGGTGCCCCAGCTGCTGAGCGCCCCGCTGGCCGAGCGCCTGCTGCGCTGGGAGCAGGAGACCCCCCAGAGCCCCTGGGAGGAGCAGCTGGCGCGGCTGCTGCGGGAGGCGCCGCCGAGGCTGAGCTGCGAGGCGGAGCGGGCCCGCGAGGCGGGCGGCGCCCCCGCGCGGCTGGAGACCCAGCAGCAGAGGCTCCTGGCCTT
Source organism: Neofelis nebulosa (assembly GCF_028018385.1). NCBI lineage: Eukaryota > Metazoa > Chordata > Mammalia > Carnivora > Felidae > Neofelis > Neofelis nebulosa. The sequence continues at coordinate 169,914,450 of NC_080785.1, forward strand.
CCTGGAGTGCTGCCTGCTCTCGGGCCACCTGCCCCTCGCCCACCACGTGCTGGTCACCTGCCACAGCAAGCGGCGGCAGCGGCGGGTGCTCACGCTGGCCGCGTACAACACCGTCCTGCTCGGCTGGGCTCGCCAGGTGAGCGGCGGCCCCGGGGGAGGGGGGTCTGCAGGGTCCGCCGGGCCCCACCCGGGAGCGCCTGGTCCGAACCCGGGGCTCTGGGCCCCAGAGGCCGAGTCCTGTGCTCGTGGCCGTCCTGACGATTCTCGTAGCTTGTCAACCAGCAGTCCCACGTGGCCCTCAACGGAGATTTCCCAGAACAGCCGAAAGAGCGGGAGGGAGTCCTGCTGAACGTTTTAGTCCCTTTCCTTCTGGACGCCTCGACCGGGGCCTCTGTGCCTGCCTGGTGTGAGGGGCGCTTTGGCCTCCGGGGGAGTTTCCAGGTCCTTCTCGGGAGAGCGACTTCGCTGCTTTAGGTGGGGCTTCCTCAGGTGGGGGGTTAGCTTAGCGCGTCTCGATGCGGGCGTTCGTCCGTGGCCGTGGGGTTCCCTGCGGGGTCCGCTCTGGCCATGCCCGGTGTCTCTCCAAGTGTTTCTGATTTCCCCACGGCGGCGGCCCGGGCTGCTTGTTCAAGAGCGTTCTTCACGTGGCCTCGCGGGGGCGCAGCTCCGAGCCCCCTCCCTGGGCTCAGGCCCGAGGCGGAGACCGTTGCGTGGGGACCGGGGCGCCGGCTGCGAGCGTGGGCTTGTGGCCGAGACCGCCGGGCCTCACTCGAGGACAGCACGGCAGGCCCAGGGGCCGCCATCGCTTTTACGTCTGCGTCGGCCCGTGGCGTGGAGATGCCCAGTCCCCACGGGCGGCAGTCACGTTTGTCTTCGTCACTGGGACGCACTAGCTTCAGGGAGTGAGTGAAGGCAAGGAGCTCGTGTTCTTCCACCCAAGGTCACAGGGCCCTGTTACAGCGGGACATTTCTGCCATTGGCGCCGGCGCGAGCTTCCTGCGTCTGCGGCGATGACCAAAACCTGGGCGGCTTAAAGTGACACAGTTATTTTTTTCCAGTCCCAGGTCAAAGCGGGCGGGGCCACTGCCTTCCTGCCTCTTCCAGCTCCCGGAGCCCCTGTGGTCCTGGGCCTGTGGCCGCGTCCCCAGGCGTCTCCAGGTGTCCCGCGTCTGCCCTGTCCTCACACTCCTCACGCGGCTTCATCTGAACTCATTCCGTTAGCAAAGATCCCTCAGGGGCCCGTGTTATGAGGTCCCGAGTAGGTGGGGGTTTGGGGGCATTGCTAACCCTGTCCCAGGCCCGTCCTGCGTCGTGCGTGGACTGCACAGGCATCCTGGGCTCCGGAAGTCATGGTTTCTGGGCGGCCTGCGCATGCGGGATGGGGCTTGGCTGTTACCCAGAGCCCAGCCCGAGTCCTGTGGCCGCCGCTTGCTCACCGTGTGGCCCACGCCTCCCACTTCTCTCTGAGCTTCGGTGTCCCCACGTGTAAGGCAGAGGGGCCTGATTTTAGAGCCTCGGCCACCGTGTCTGCGCGCGCACATGTGTCTCTGTAAAGCGTAAAGGTGAGCCGGCACGTGGGGTTTAGACACGCTTCCGGTAGACCAGCGCTGTCCGGCGGGGGTCCCTTCCCCGTTGGCACGTTCACCTGCTCCGGCTGCGTGTGACCCCCGAGCATTTGCAGAGCTGAAGGTTTAAACGTGGTGGCTACGTGTGGCTGCTGACGGCCAGTAGGGCGGCCTGGGCGAGATCCTTGAGACAAGCGCCTGAGAACCCGGTTGCCGGCACCGTGGTCCCTGGTGCGGCGGCACGCCTTGGATGAAGGCAGCAGGACCTGGGGGCGGGGGTGGGGGGCGCTAGGAGCCTTGTTTTCTCCAGCGGGTCTGCAGCGGCACAGACCTCCAGCGGTCCGGGAGGCAGCTGCAAGAGAACATAGCACGTACAGCAGAACCTGGACCGCGAGGAAGCTGTTCCGCAAGACAGGCAGACGTTCCTGATACATTCTCCCTCGGTGAGCGAGCGAGGTCTTGCAGTTCACCTAGAACGTGACGCCGAGTGTCATGTGGTCGCAGCTGAGCCAGTGGTTCTCTGCGGGGGTGGGTGATCATCGCCCACGCTGGGACGCTCAGTCTCGTTGGCAGAGCTCAGCGAGTTTTCAGAACGTTGGTGCTCGTGTATTTTTGTCCCCTCAACGCACCTGCGGACAGCCCTTTGCTTTTCCATCCAAGAGCGAGCTCGGGAACGCTTTGCTTCATTCTCGGTCGGGCCGCCTGCAGACAGGGACCTTGTCCTCTGCTGTCTCGCTGCCAGTTACATTAAGTATAGCATGTGACAAAAGTTTATTAATCATGTGCTGTAGTCAGCATCAGCGGCAGCGTATACAGTGACCCCCACGCGGAAAAAGGTTGAAGAGAAAGGCGGTAAGAAGGAGATGATTCTGGTGGAAGTCGAAGGAAATCATTGGAGACTATGAACGAGGTACGCGAGGGGCTGAAATTGCAAGATTTTATAAGAAGTCTACGTCTGTACCTTGTCTGCGGAGGAGGAGGAAAAGGCGGAGGAATCCCTCACTTCAGATGAGATTAGGGAGATGTGTGAAGTGTGGGAAACTGCAAAATTGTGTAGCGAAGCACCACCCGAATAAGGCTGTAGCAACGTGAGCAACGGATCTGTTTAACGACAACGCGATGTCCCGTTTTTGCGAAACCCTCAAGAGGAGGCAAAGCAAGCGTCACCGGAGAGGTTCCCTATTAAAGCCGCAGGAAAAGAAGAAGATTGCGTTGAGCCGATAGATAGCAGTGATTCCCTTAGTGATAGTGACAGTTGTCCTGCACAGTCACCCTCCTCTCTCTCGCCTCCCTCACTCCAGCCACGGAGGTTCTCAAAGGTAAGTGCAGGTTAATGTGTATTTCTTTATACCGTGAATTATATTATTTTCTATTATCTTACAGTATCGTAATCATTTTTACACGAATATGTTTGGATTGTGCGTTGCCATTATTTCCCACGGGGAAATCGCTTTGACATACAAGTACTTTGGATTACAAACGTGTTTCTGGAACGACTTACGCTCGCAAACAAGGTTTCCTGTACTTGGAAATGAACGGAGGCCTGAACGCGGCGTGCCTCCAGCCGGGGGGTGTCGGAGGGAGGTTGACGGCCACGGCGCCTGTGTGAGAGAGGCCGCACTCAAACCAGGGACAGGACTAGCACTTGTGGAAATGGGGAAGAGGTGGGCTAACCCCGGAGCAGGCGGGTGGAAGACAGCACACGGACGCAGAGAACACTGAAGAGCCTCTTGTAGCGGCTGGAATAGTGCACGTTCACGTCCACAGTATCAGCACCTCTCCCCGTCGGGAACCCAGCCCCCACCTGGTCCCGCCGTGGTGTCAACCAGCGCCTGCGCTGCACTTGGCCGGCAAGCCTTTTCCTGATTCGCTGGCTGGAGAGCAAGGTCTCAAGGGACGGGCTGGCCACCCCAGGACCCTCACCCCAACTTGGTCTCCCCAGGGCTCCTTCAAAGAGCTGGTTTACGTGTTCTTCATGGTGAAAGATGCCGGCCTCACCCCAGACCTCTTGTCCTACGCAGCTGCGCTCCAGTGCATGGGACGGCTGGACCAGGACGCCAGGACCATCCAAAGGTGGGTGGGCATCAGGCCCTTGCTGGGGCCCGGGCCACCCGGAAGGCCCCCATGGCCGCCTGGCGCTGAGACCTGCAGGGTGCTGGGGGCTGCCCGTCCCTTAGGCACCATGTGCCCCCACAGGTGTCTGGACCAGATGGCCCAGGATGGGCTGCGGCTGCAGGACCTCTTCTCCAGCGTGCCACTGTGCCAGGAGGAGCAGGCCGCACTCCTGCAGGCAGTGCACAAGGCCCAGCCCACCTTCAGCCCTCCTCTGCAGCCCCAGCCCGAGCCCCAGGTCAACACCTCACCCCTGCTCAGGGAGATCTATGCCAAGGTGAGAGGGCCCTGACACCCACCGGGGGGGGGGGGGGGGGGAAGGGGGGGGCATGTCCTGTTGGGGATGAGCCGGGACCACCCTGTCCTTGTGGAGTCTCCTCGGTCCCTCCTTTAATTTCTCTCGGAGCCACCCGCGTCCCAGGGATGCCCTTCCTGCTCTTCAGAGGCCAGACGAACCAGACTTGGCAAGTCCCAGACCCCACTGGGGCCCTGACCCTAAAGATTAAAGCTGGAAGGTGCCACAGCCTCACTGTTGGGTTCCCACCCAGAGGCTCAGCGGCGGGCAGAGCACAGGCGTCATACCAGAGCTGGGTGTAGACAGCCCGAGCTTTGGCCGGCCTCAAGCAGCAGGTGGGCAGTGTGGCCGGGGCTCTGTCCGCTGTGCAGTCATTAGAAGACCTGCCTTGTGTGGGCCTGTGTGTGATTCTCAGCGTGCTGGGTTTTGTGGTTTTCAATTTCTCTTTTTGTTTTTTTTTTTTCCAACGTTTTTTTTTTTTATTTATTTTTGGGACAGAGAGAGACAGAGCATGAACGGGGGAGGGTCAGAGAGAGAGGGAGACACAGAATCGGAAACAGGCTCCAGGCTCCGAGCCATCAGCCCAGAGCCTGACGCGGGGCTCGAACTCACGGACCGCGAGATCGTGACCTGGCTGAAGTCGGACGCTTAACCGACTGCGCCACCCAGGCGCCCCAATTCAATTTCTCTTTTTGGATGGGTCACGCATTTGCACAGTTTCCGGTTTAAACACGAGCTCACTGCCCAGAGACCTGAGCTGTGTCTCCCCAGGTAGTTCCCACCCCCCACCCAGTGAGGCCGGGCAAATGCCGGGTGGCTGTCACGTGCTCTTTGGCACCTTGCTTCCTTCCATCCTCTCGGAGGGATGATTTTCCGGGGACTCGGAGAAGCAGATGTGGCTCTGCGGGTGGGGGTCCTGGACGTGCAGGCCGGACCGCTGCTCTCATCGGCCTTGTGTGTAGGAGAGTCCAGCCTGTGGGGGCCTGACCTCCTGCCTGCCCCCCCCCCCCACACACACACAGGAGGGCCCCGTGTCATACTGTCCCCACCCCACAGGAGGGCCCCGTGTCATACCCCAAGCTGCACCTGCCTCTGTGGAAGCTGCAGGCCCTCTTCCGGCAGCAGCTGCGTGTGGAGATGGCCACCACTGTCACTGTGGAGTCCGTGGAGAAGGCCCAGCTGCTCACCAAGGAGGTCCTGCACGCGGTGAGAAGCTCGGCTGAATCGCAGCCCCCTGGGGTCGGGCGGGCGGTGGGGCCGGGGCAGCCCGTGGGTCGCCCACCGCCCCGAGGAGAGTGCCAGGTGGGCCACGTGGCTCGGGAGGACCCCCCCCCCCCGCCCCCTCCGGGGTCTCCCCACTACCCCCCCCCCCACCCCGGGATGGTGACTCCTGTGTCCGCCCCGCCCCCGCAGCGGAGGACGCTGAAGCAGCTGCGCGCCGCGTGGGTGGAGGCGCTGTGCGCGGGGCTGCGCGACGTGAAGGCCAGTGAGGCCCGCGCCGCCCGCTCCGGCCGCCCCACGCTCTTCCCGTACCTGTGTCTGCTCACCGAGCGGGAGCTCGCCAGGCTGCTGCTGCAGGTGGGGCGTCGGCGCGCTTGGGGGCGGGGCGGGGCGGTGGCGCGGCGCTGGCTGGGCCCTGCTCACCTCCCGGGGCCGCCCCCAGACCCTGCAGGTGCTGCCGCCGCAGGGAGAGTCCCTCCTCTCCCTGGCGCAGCAGCTGGGCCTGCGCGTCTTCAATCGGCACGCGGTGCAGAAGAAGCAGCTCAGCCAGGTGCAGGCGCTGCAGCAACGCTACTACCAGTACCTGCACCTGCTGGCCTCGGACACCCAGGTGAGGCCCGTCGGGGGGGGGGGGGGGGGGAGCTCGGACACCCAGGTGAGGCCCGTCGGGGGGGGGGGGGGGGCTCGGACACCCAGGTGAGGCCCGTCGGGGGGGGGGCTCGGACACCCAGGTGAGGCCGGTCGGTGGGGGGGGGCTCGGACACCCAGGTGAGGCCCTTGGGGGGGGGCCTCGGACACCCAGGTGAGGCCCTTGGGGGGGGGGAGCTCGGACACCCAGGTGAGGCCCTCGGGGGGGGTGCTCGGACACCCAGGTGAGGCCCTTGGGGGGGGGGCCTCGGACACCCAGGTGAGGCCCTTGGGGGGGAGAGCTCGGACACCCAGGTGAGGCCCTTGGCGGGGGGGGGGGGGGCTCGGACACCCAGGTGAGGCCCGTCGGGGGGGGGGCTCGGACACCCAGGTGAGGCCCGTCGGGGGGGGGGGCTCAGACCCCCAGCCCCTGACCCACTCCCCCGCCCCCAGGTGGCGGTGCCCTGCCTGCCACGGCAGTACTGGGAGACGCTGGGGGCACCCGAGGCCCCCCATGAGCAGCCCTGGCCCTTGCCCGTGCTGGTGCAGTTGGGCAAGCGTCTGGCGGAGATGCTGGTGGAGGTGGTGCGAATGCCCGGCGGCCTGGCCGCCCCCCAGGGCTCCTGCTCCCTCATCCCGGTGCTCTACCACGTGTACTCCTTCCGCAGCTTCCGCCAGGTGGGCCCTGCGCGAGGCTGGGGGCTCCGGGTGCCGTGGGGACCCCGGGGCCGTGGCCGGGTCCTGTGGAAATCCTGCTGGGGTCCGACACCCGGTCCCGGGGCTGGAGGGGGCCCTCTGCCCGCCGTGCATCCTTCGGGGCGATCGACGCCTCTGCCGGTCTTTGCCCGCCTCGCCCCCAGATCGGGATCCTGAAGCCACACCCGGCCTTCACGCAGCTGCTGGCGACCGCAGCGGAGCACACGCTGACCTTCGAGGCGGCCGAGCTGCCCATGCTGTGCCCGCCACTGCCCTGGACGTCACCGCACACGGGCGCCTTCCTGCTGAGTCCCACTAAGCTCGTGCGCTCTGTGGAGGGCACCACCCAGCACCAGCGCCTGCTGGACAGCTGCCCGCCCGCCGAGCTGCACGGCGCCCTGGACGCCCTCACCCAGCTGGGCAACTGCGCCTGGCGCGTCAACGGCCGCGTGCTGGACCTGGTGCTGGAGCTCTTCGCCGCCAAGGGCTGCCCCCGCCTGGGTGTGCCGGCCCCGCCCTCCGAGGCGCCCCGGCCGCCCGAGGGCCGCCTGCCGCCCGACGCCTCGCCTGCGCAGAAGGCCGAGCTGCGGCGGGAGCTGGCCCGCTGCCTCAAAGTGGCCCGGGAGATGCACAGCCTGCGGTCGGACGCGCTGTACCGCCTCTCGCTGGCGCAGCACCTGCGTCACCGCGTCTTCTGGCTGCCCCACAACATGGACTTCCGCGGCCGCACCTACCCCTGCCCGCCCCACTTCAACCACCTGGGCAGCGACCTGGCGCGCGCCCTGCTGGAGTTCGCCCAGGGCCGCCCGCTTGGCCCCCGCGGCCTCGACTGGCTCAAGATCCACCTGGTCAACCTGACGGGGCTCAAGAAGCGGGAGCCGCTGCAGGCGCGCCTGGTTTTCGCCGACGAGGTGATGGAGGACATTCTGGACTCTGCCGACCGGCCCATGACGGTAGGGGCGGGGTCTTCCCCCCACCCCACCCCCCCACCCCCCCCCCACCCCCCCCACCTCCCCCACCTGTTCCCTGCACCCGCTACCCTCGCCCCTCCCTTGGCACGCTCCTGGCAGCGTCCTTCCTTCGGGGTTTCCCTTGGCCCCGGTTCCTCGGCGGCTCTGCGGCCCTTCCCTCCAGGGTTAGCTCTTCTTCCAGACCTTTCCCCGTCCCGCTCCTGCTCGCTCGGGGCTGTTCCCGGGTGTCCCTCCCTGCCCATCGCTCCCGTCGCCCCCCACCCCGCTGTTCCGGGGGTCTCTGTCCCGGCCTCATGCTGCCCTCCCTCAGGGCCGCAAGTGGTGGATGGAGGTGGAGGAGCCCTGGCAGGCCCTGGCCTGCTGCATGGAGATCGCTCGGGCCGTGCGCGCTCCCGACCCCGCTGCCTATATCTCTCACTTCCCGGTCCACCAGGTGAGCTGGCGGGGACCGTGTCTCGGGGTGTGCCTGGCTCAGGGGGGCGCGGCTGGAGGTGTGCGAGGTTCCATAGAAGCGTGGGCGCCTAGCGCACACCCCGCTCTGTGTCTGGCTGGCGTCCCCCTCGTGGAGGCCGGCCCCCATGGGAGTGGCTGGCCCCGCGGGGCGACCTCCGACGGCGGTGGTACGGGCGGCACACTGGGGCGCCCCGGAGCGCTGGCTCGATCCCCAGGGTTGCCCCGCCCCCCGCCCCTGTCGGCCCCAGGATGGCTCCTGTAATGGGCTGCAGCACTATGCCGCTCTCGGCCGCGACACCATCGGGGCCGCCTCCGTCAACCTGCTGCCCTCGGATGTGCCGCAGGATGTGTACAGCGGAGTGGCCGCGCAGGTGGGCACCGCGGTCCCCGCCTGCTCATGCCCAGGGCCCGCGTGGGGTCTCCATCCTGGGGACACCTGGATTTGCAGGTCGCGTGGCCCCCAGTCACCTGTGACGGGAGCAGGCGGTCAGGGTGGGCTTCCCCAGGGGAGGTGTCAGAAGAGGGAACCGTGGGGTCCTCGGGAAGAGAAGGGGCTGCCGGGCAGGGTGGGAGGCAGAAGGTCTACGCACCCGCCCGCTGACCCCGAACGCCTGCGCAGGTGGAGGTGTTCCGCAGGCAGGACGCCAAGCGGGGCGTGCGGGTCGCCCAGGTGCTCGAGGGGTTCATCAGCCGCAAGGTGGTGAAGCAGACGGTGATGACTGTGGTGTACGGGGTCACCCGCTACGGGGGCCGCCTGCAGATCGAGAGGCGCCTGCGGGAGCTCAGCGACTTCCCCCAGGTGCGCAGCCTGGTGGGCGCTTGGCCCCACGGCAGTGTCGAGGTTTCCCCCGGCCCCGGCCCGCCCGCTGCCCTGAACGGCCAGCTGCTGGACGGCAGGCAGTACTGGGGGTGGGGCTTGCCCCCCCCCCCCCCCGGCCTCCCAGCCTCAGGGGCTCCCGTGTCTCTCTCCGAAAGAAAGATGGGGCCGGGCTTCTGGGTTCCCAGAGGGTGCCGTGAGGTCGTTTTCCTGGGGGGAGGTGGGTGGGTGATCGCCCACCCTGTGCCCCCGCCGACCGCTGCCCCGCACCCCCTCCAGGAGTTCGTGTGGGAGGCGTCTCACTACCTGGTGCGCCAGGTGTTCAACAGTCTCCAGGAGATGTTCTCGGGCACGCGGGCCATCCAGGTGTGTCCTCGCCCCCTCCCCGGGCCCACCGGGCTGTCCCTGACGAGGGGGGTCCTGCCCTGAGCCCGTGCCCTGTGTCCACAGCACTGGCTGACTGAGAGCGCCCGGCTCATTGCCCATGCGGGCTCGGCTGTGGAGTGGGTCACGCCCCTGGGCATCCCCATCATCCAGCCCTACCACCGGGACTCCAAGGTCATGGTAGGTGCGGCCCCGCCCCACCACCCCCGCTCCGTGTCCGTGTCCGTGTCCCTGTCCGGGCGGGACTCCTGACCCTCCCCACCCCGCTCCTGCAGATCAGCGGTGGGATCCAGAGCCTCACCTTCAGCCACAGTGGGGATACCAGCCAGTGAGTGCCGGTGGGGGTGCTGGGCTGGGGGCTGCCCCCAGGTCAGACCAGGCTAGAGGCGGCTGAGTCCTCCCCCCTCCCCAGGAGGCCCAACACACTGAAGCAGAAGAATGGCTTCCCCCCCAACTTCATCCACTCTCTGGACTCTTCACACATGATGCTCACAGCCCTGCACTGCTACAGGTGGGCCCCACGTCTGCAGCTTGCCTCGTGGGCCGGGCGTGCTCAGACTGTGTCTGTTAGCGATCTGTGTGCACACCCTCTTCTGGGTGTTGGGGACACAGCGGGGACCCACAGAGTGGGGAAGGCAGGTGGTGAGGCCGGGTCAGACAGGGTCAGGGGACCAGGACCGAGGCCTACAGGAGGCGAGGACCCTAGTCACATGGGTTGTTGGACCTGGTGCCCAGAAAAGGACTACACGTAAGCATACGCAAAGGCCCCTTGGCAGTGAGGTGTGTGTGAGGGGGAAGCAGCTGGCTGGGCCGGTGGGGAAGGTGTCACTGCTCCGAGTGAGAAGTGCCTGTGGTTCCATCCAAGGGAGTGCCGGCAGCACACGGTTCTGAGGGATTTGTGGCCCTTGTAGGGGAAAGCGTCTGGGTTTCTGTTCTGAGCTCTGCAGAGGCACCCAAGCATGGCCATAGGGCAGGTGTGTGGATAGTTGGGTTAGAAAGGAGCCAGCGTTCAGAGACAGGTTGCCATTTGTGCCTGCTTCCTGCGGGTGGCACAGGACCCCTGGGACGGAGCCCTGTAGTGACAGGTGGGGGGACAGTATCAGCTGCGGCAACTGGAGACGGGGTTGGGGGCAGTGACATGGGACAGAGTTTTCTTACTAAGAGGAGAACTGTTTCTCGGTATTAATAAGACTGGTAAACAGTCAGTGGCTGGGGGGGGGCGTGGTCAGGAGGTGTGAAGAGGGTGTGAGGCCGGACCACGAACAGGTGAGCTGACCGGTGGGGAGCCGGGTCCCACCGGGGGAGGGGGCTTGAGGTGAGGATGGGAAGGAGCAGAGGGGGGAGTGGCCCTGGAGGGGCAGCCCGCCTCACGGGAGACCCCGACTGCCACCGCAGGAAAGGCCTGACCTTCGTCTCCGTGCACGACTGCTTCTGGACGCACGCAGCTGACGTGGAGGTCATGAACCAGGTGCCGCCCGCCCTGCGCCCACACCCGGCCCCCCTCAGAGGGCGGCGGGTCCCCTCAACCCCACGCCCTTGCCTCGTAGCACCAGGCACCGGCAGCCTCCGTCCAGCCTTCAGTTCCCGGGTTGGGGGCGGGACCTGGGAAGCTCCGCCCGCCCCCGCCCCTCAGGCCCCTGTTCTCCCTCCCGACGACGCCCCCTGCCCCCAGGTATGCCGGGAGCAGTTTGTCCGCCTGCACAGCCAGCCCATCCTGCACAACCTGTCCAGGTTCCTGATGAAGCGATTCTGCTCTGGCGCCAGGTTTAGTGCCCCCTCCCCCAGTGCGGCCGGGACCACCCCGCCCTGCCCCACCGGGCCTCACGCCCACCCTGCCCTCGGCCTCAGGTCCCCACAGCACCTCAAGAGCACGCGGACTGGCAAGCTCCAGGACACGCTGAGGTCGGTGCCTAAGACAGGTAGGGCCCGACACCCTGCGCGTTGCCTGAGGGCGGGGGGCGCGGGAGGTGTCGCCCAGGGCCCCGCCGCAAGGTCTCCGCCGGGCCCTCTGCTCCACAGGGGCCTTCGACCTGAAGCAGGTGAAGCACTCCACTTACTTCTTCAGCTGACGCTGCACCGCCGCCCGCCCTGTACCATAGTGTAAATAAAGCTGTTGCCACCCATGGGGTCGAGCGTCTCCCGCCGGTCTCGGGGCACCCGAGCAGCTGCGCCCCGGCACCAAGCAGTCAGAGGCGGGCAGGCTGGACGCCAATGCTGTCGTTTATTGCGCGGAATGGGGGTGTGGGGGTCAGGGGCATGGAGCGCGGTGGGGGCGCTGCTGCCTCGGCCCGTCGGTACATTCATCGCGGCGGCCCGGCCTCACCTCCGACCCCCGCGCCCGGGCGCAGCCAGGACTGCCCGCCCCTGGGCGCCGGAGGGGGCGGGGGGGGGGGGGGGGGGGGGAGGTCACCGCGGGCCGCGCGCGGACGTGGTCGGGGAGAGGGTGGGGTGGGGGGGCCGGGCCGGTTATTGCGTGAGCGCGATGGGGGCAGCGGGAAGCCGGCGGGCCAAGTATTGCACTTAAAAAACAGAATCCTCATCGGACGGGCCACCTACGAGGGTGGGGGCGGGCAGGACTCCACAGCCATCTCCTTTCGGCCACGGGGCCGTCCCCGTCCCCGCTTCACAGTTGGGGGAACTGAGGCACCGAGGTGAAGGGGGGCCCCCTCGCACGCACTCAGGCGAGGCCGCCGCCGGGGGCAAGGACGATGTGGGTGGGCGCAGGGCGATGAAGGGCACGGCGGGGGCTCGGAGGGGGCTGCCGCGCCGCCCCGGCCCACCCGTCCGACTACAACTACCTAGGACTCCTCTATGGCTTCTGGGGCGGGCGGGCGGCCGACGACGGCCGGGGGCAGCGCGCGATGGCATGGCTTTGGTGTGGATGACGGCCCCGCCCCCGGCCCGCCTGGGCCCGCGGGGCGGCACGGCGAAGGTCACAAGTTGGACGAGAGGCGCGAGCGCGCGGAGTCCAGGGGGTCGAGGCCGCCGGCGGCGCCGGGCGAGGCCGAGTCCCTGCGGTCCGGGCTGGGCGCGGCGGCTCGGGTGGCGGGCGCCGGCCCCAAGCGCGGCGTGGAGCTGCTGGCCGGACGCGCGGAAGCCGCGGGGCCCGGGCCGGGCGCGCCGTGGGGCAGCGACGGCTGCGAGGCCGACAGCGGGCGCGAGGCGCGGCTCAGGCGGCGCGCGGGCAGCGCGGGTCCGGCGCGGGGTGCGGCGGGGGAGCCGGGCGCGCCGCCGTAGGGCGAGGTCCGAGGCGCCCGGGGGCTGGCGGGCGCGCCCGGGGGGCTGGCGGCGGGCGCGGGTCCCGGCGAGGCGGCGGCGGCGGCGGCGGCGGAGGGCGCGGGCCCGGGCCCCGGGGGCGGGCGGCGCACGAGGCGTGGCGAGCCAAGGGCCAGCGGCCCCACGAGCGGGCGCGCCACCTGCGGGCAGAAGCTCATGGCCACGGCCTGCTGCAGCGTGGCGATGGCCGAGGTGACCTGCGGCGGCGGCGGCGGCGGGAAGAGGCCCACGCGCTGGCCCAGCTCTGCCTGCTGCACCATCTCGCGGTCGTATTTGACGATCTCTTGGATGATGGCGTTCTCCTGGTTGTTGAACACGCCCGAGTTGAGATCGTGCTGTACCTTGTGCAGCAGGATGGAGTTCTTCTTGCCTGGGGGCGGGGCAGGGGCGTCAGCGGGCTGCAGCCCTGGGGGGGCGTGTGCATCCGCGGCGCGCCTCCCGCAGTGGGTCCGCAGGTACCGGGCGCCTGTTCTGTCCATCCAGGACGCACACCGTTGCGTGCACTGCGTCAGGCTGTCAGCGCCTACTCGGCACAGCCAGTGTGCACCACGCCCCCGCTCGTACCTACCTACCTGCTGTAGCTGACACGCACCGAGCACCTTTTGCACGTCTTAGGCCAGAATCTGAGCGCCCGCTGTGCACGACAAGCATGTATGGAGCACCTGCTGTATAGAGCAAGCGCACGGAGAGCGTGCAGCGTAGAGCAGCGGGCAGGTGTCGGACACCTACGACATGTAGCTGGCACGCTCGTCAAGAAACCGTTGGGTACAAGTAAGCACTCTCTGTACACAGCAAGCGTGCATGGAGCCCCTCCTGCCTACAGCAAACAGGTCCCAAGTGTCTTCTGTGTGTAGTGTAGCCAGCAAAACGGAGCACCTACTGCGTACAATAAGCACGCATGACCGGCTGCTGTATGTAACAGGCAGGTATGGAGTACCTACTGTATACAGTATGAATCAAGTACTTGTGTGTGGCAAGCACATTAGGGCACCTACTGCATAGGCAAAGCAGGCATGAGACACCTGCTGTATACCTCCAGCATGCCCGGGGCACTTCTTGCATACAGGAGACACGTATTGCACACCCACACAAAGCAGGTATGAGACACCGTAGCGAGCATGCAATGTACCTCCTACGTACAGGGATCCGTGTATTGAGTACCTGCAGTATACAGCAACACACCTAGAACACTCGCCTGTACGCAGCCCCGGGGGCTAAGTGCGCACCATATGGAGCAAGCGTATGTCGAGAGCCTACTGTGTATCGCAAACACCTCTAAGCACCTGCCACTCACGGATATGCTGAGCACCTATGTATAGAGCACGTTGGTGAGTGCCTGTTGTATGCAAACATGAACTGAATGCTTTCTGGATGCGGAAGTCTTTCCTCTAACGCCGCTGCATTCCACCCAGTCCTTTCCCACTTGTCTTCACTTCCAAAAATAGCACCGGGGGCCACCACCTCTCTGACTCGCGTGTCTAGTCAGCAGCAAGTGCTGAGGGCCCCACCTCCCGACCGTCGCCGAGGTTACCCTCTGGCTCTCCCTACACCCGAGGCCAGGCCGCCATCTCTCTCCTGTATGCTACCCTCCCCTGCCCGGAATCATCCATGGCTCCCTACTGCTCCCAGCCCAAACTCCCATCCGCAGCCCAGTAGGTCCCGTGTACCTGGTCCCTGCCTGCCTCCTCGACCTCCCAGCTTCTCCAGCTCCCTGGGCTCCAGGCCTCCTTCCCCCACCCCAGGCCTTTCTTTGCACATGCTGTGTTCACTCCTAGAAACGTACTTTGTCCCTTTCTACCTGGCAACAGCTACTCAGCCTGGCCTCTACTCAGCATCGCGCAGAAGCCCTGCCACCCCCACCCCCTCCTCTGTGACATAAGCCCGAGGGTGGCCTCCGAACCAGCCTCTTGGTCCAGCGTCCACACCTCCTGGCACGCCTCAGGTGCCACACAAATCTCTGCCAAGTGAGCAGAAGTTCTGCACAACTGGAAACACTCTGCACTTGCTCTTTCCTGGGGAACCAGGACTATGTTTGGCCAAGGGACAAAGCAGGTCAGAGAGTCTGGTCTGGGGACTACAAGGGGACTTGCGGTCAGCTGGGACACACCACCTTAGCTCGCCCGGATGCCCCGCCGCCCCGCCCCGCCCCGAGCAGCCCCCTCACCGATGCGGTCCAGGCGGTCGATGGCGACAGTCTCGAAGGCCCGCCGCATCATGGGGTACTCCTCCAGCACCTCGTTGAAGTGGTCCACGCTCAGCGAGTAGAGGCGGCAGTAGGTGTCGGCGCGCACGCTGGCGGTGCGCCGGCCCCGCGTCAGCAGGCAGATCTCTGCGCGCGCCCGGCGGAGGGAGACGACCTCAGCTTCCAGGCCACACCCGCCGGCCCCCATCCAGCCGCCGCCCCTCCCCCCCCAACCCCCACCCCCACCCCCGGGGTCGCACAGCCGCCGGGCTCAGTCCCGCCTCCTCCCCTCTGCTAGTAGGGCCCTTCCGCAGGTCCTTCCTGACGCCCACGGCATCACCCCTGCAGGCTCCCCGCCTGCCCCACCCCCAGGAAGGGGGTCCAGCTCTCACCAGCCCCTGGTCCCCTGCTCACCCCCAAAATAGGAGCCATCGGAGAGCTTCATCTCCTTGTTGCCCTTGGTGAGCACGCTGACCACACCGTGCTGGATGAAGTACATCTTCTTGCCGATGGTGCCTTCTCGGATGATGTAGTCACCGGGCTGGAAGACCTCGAATTTGAGTTTGGTCAGCATGGCCGTGACAAAGTTGGGGTCGGCGTTGGCAAACAGTGGCATTGAGGCCACCAGCTTCCGGCAGTTGAAGTTGACGATCTCCTGTAGGGGCAGGAAGCAGGGGGTGACACAGGGCGCAGGTTTTGGTTCCCGTCTCGCCCTCCCTTAGGGGCTGCCTCTCCTGCAGACCCGCAGTTTCTTCATCTATGAAAGGAGTTTTAATTTTTTTTTTTAACGTTTATTTATTTCTGAGACAGAGAGAGACAGAGCATGAACGGGGGAGGGGCAGAGAGAGAGAGAGGGAGACACAGAATCCGAAGCAGGCTCCAGGCTCTGAGCCATCAGCCCAGAGCCCGACATGGGGCTCGAACCCACGGACCGCGAGATCGTGACCCGAGCTGAAGTTGGACGCTTAACCGACTGAGCCACCCAGGCGCCCCATGGAAGGAGTTTCAAATACTCGGGCTGAAAGCCGGCGTCTTACTTACAGGGCAGACATTGAAGGGTTTTGCCGCCAGGGGCAAGAGCAAGAAAAAAATGTGCAGTGATACCCTGCCATTTAACATTTAACATTGTATTAGCAATGTTACCCTGCCATTTAACATTTAACCGTGTATTAGCAATGCTGGCCAGTGCAATTAGACAAGAAAAAGGCAATCGGAGACATGAGAACTGGGAAAGAAACAGTGACACTAAATCTCTTTACTATCTCTTTTAATATGACGGACCTGGAAGATCCAAAAGACTCCATGTACAACTACAACACTAAGAGTCAAAATAGCAAGCGATTAGAAAAATCAACATAAAAACCCAAGAACTGTAAAATGAATCAGTGGTGGCAGAGACCAGGGTGATGGTCACCCCTGGCAAGGAACCTCTGAGAGGGGTGGAAATGTTCCACATTCAATCCAAGCAGTGGGTACACGAGGGTCTCGCTCTCATCCGTCCAGCGTGCCCTCACGACGTGGGCACTTTTTCTGTAAGATACATTTCAATAAAAAGGGAAGCTTAACCTTGAAAGTAAACTCAATAGCTTTTACGTATACAAACAAAAACCACTCGGAAGAAGACACAACACATGGGAAGACACCGTTTACACCAGCACAGAGAGCAAAGTAAAACAGCACGGCACGAGGTTAAGAAATGTCCAGACCTGTATGAGGGGAACTTGGAGAGACCCCCGAAAGGCACGGTGGGAGGCTGAACACAGTCATTAGGCAGAGCTCGTCACCGTCAGAAGGACGAAAGACGACCGTTCTCCCTATTCATTCACACATGTAACGTGCTCCCAAAGAAAACACCATCAGGTTTGCTTGTTAATTACTGAAGCTACGCAAGGCCGTTCAGAACAAATGAGCAAAAATCACAGGGAAGCCTGCTCGTGCCGAAGAGCAGAAGGGGCGACTGACCCCCCAACACGCTGAAACACGCTGTGCGGCCTCCAGACTCCGTGTGGGCTTGGCACACAGAGCAGGCGGGCCGGCGGGATACACCGGGAGGCCAGAAACGTGCCCAAGCACGACGCAGCGAGTTGAGGGTTGCCCCACAACTTCCGAGGCCAAACCAGACGTCTCAGCCCGAGAGCAGAAGGTGAACCCGCATCCCGTCCCCACAGGATAGTCCAGGATGAGCCCAACAAGCAAAACTACGCAAGTGCTGTAAGGAAGTGTGGGTGAACCCCCACAGTTGGGTGGCACAGCAAGCATGTACTGTGCACCTACTGTATACAGAGAGTAGGTATTCAACACCTACTCTGTGCAGCGATTAGGTACTGAGTACCTAGTGTCTGGAGGAAGCACACAGAGCGCCTGCTGTGTACAGAAGATAGACACTGACCACTGCACACCCACTCTGTGCAGCAGGCACACATTTAACACCTGCTGTGTACAGCAAGCACTCATAGAGCATGAAAATCCCGCGTGGCAAAACACACACACAGACGCACACACACTCAATAAGCAAAGTTAAAAGCCATTGGGGTGCAGATTTGCATCACATGAAGTCCTCCACACATAAAGGATTTGTAAGATGACAAAAGGATAAAAAAAATTCTGTAGAAATACAAACGCAACCTATGGCCGGTTCACAGAAGGAGAAACACAAAACAGCCTTTCATCACATAAAGAGCCCAGACGCCCCTCTCACGTGTGCATTTGGGGCTGGGTGCCTCACAGCGCTGCTGGCTGCCCAGAGGGACTGGACCCTCCCCTCACCCCTCAGCCCCGTCCCAAATACATGAGCAAAACTCCAGAGGTGCATGCCAGAAGCTCAGGGGAAAGAGGAGGGCGGACCCTGGGGCCTCGGTGCCTGGAGGCCCCCACAGCTGGAAGGGTCCAGTGAAGGCAGCTGAGAGCGGTGGCCACGCCTTGGTTTTGCATCGAAGAAGGAAATGGGAGATGTGGCAGGAGGAAGTCAGGACAGGAGCCAGAGATTGTCTGGACATACGTGTTTCTGTAAATGTGACTTTGGAACCGTGTGAGCAAATAGTGGTCAAACACGGCTTGCCAGGAGCTGGGGGGTGGCATGGGGAGTGACAACTAGCTGCCAGCGGTGTCCTGGGGTTCAAGGGTGCTGTGGGTTAGACGGGGGTAATGCCGCACGATTCTAAATACACTAAGAGCTACTGCGTTGTGGGACGCCTGGCTGGCTCAGTGGGTAGAGCATGCGACTCTTGATCTCATGGTTTGTGGGTTCGAGCCCCACATGGGCTCTCTTGCTGTCAGCGCAGAGCCCGCTTCAGATCCTCTGTCCCCCTCTCTGCCCCGCCCCTGCTCACACTCTCTCTCAAAAATAAACATTAGGGGCGCCTGGGTGGCTCAGTCGGTTGAGCGGCCGACTTTGGCTCAGGTCATGATCTCGCGGTCCGTGGGTTCGAGCCCTGTGTCGGGCTCCGTGCTGACAGCTCAGAGCCTGGAGCCTGTTTCAGATTCTGTGTCTCCCTCTCTCTGACCCTCCCCCGTTCATGCTTTGTCTCTCTCTGTCTCAAAAAATAAATAAACGTTAAAAAAATTTTTCAAAAAAATAAAATAAAATAAATAAACATCAAAAAAGAGAGAGAGGGCGCCTGGGTGGCGCAGTCAGTTAAGCGTCCGACTTCAGCCAGGTCACGATCTCGCGATCTGTGAGTTCGAGCCCCGCGTCAGGCTCTGGGCTGATGGCTCGGAGCCTGGAGCCTGTTTCCGATTCTGTGTCTCCCTCTCTCTCTGCCCCTCCCCCGTTCATGCTCTGTCTCCCTCTGTCCCAAAAATAAATAAAAAACGTTGAAAAAAAAAAATTAAAAAAAAAAAAAAGAGAGAGAGAGAGAGAGAGGAGGGGGGACACAGGGAAGGAGGCCATGTAACGGCAGAGGCAGAGATCGGGGAGAGGTGTCCACAAGCCGAGGGACACCGAGGACTCCCACCAGGAGCCGGGAGAGGCAGGAAGGACCCCCCTCCTGGAGCCTCTGGAGGGGGCGTGGCCCCGCCACACCTGGATCTCGGATTTCTAGGCTCCAGAATGTGAAAGAACACATCTCTGGGGTGTGAAGCCGCCCAGCTGGCGGGAACTGATTACAGCTGCCCCAGAACTTCGCCAGAGGTCACACAGGCTGTCCCGGCAGAGCCTGCGCCCAAAGCTGGTGCTCGGCAGGGCTCCTGTGCTTAGCAAAGCCCGACCACCACCCTGGGCTCGCCAGCTCCAGGCCGCCTCCCCTCTGTCCAGCTCGGACCACCAGACGGGGTAAGGGGAATCAGGCAGTGGCTGTGGGGGACCCAGGACTTCTGCAGAAGCGGGGTCTGGGGCGCCGAGGGACATCGTGGGGGTGCAGCACGTGGAGACTCACAGAGGGGCACCTGCTGAGGGTCAGAGCCTGAGGACACATCTAGCTGCAGCCAGGCCAGCCCCCCCCCCCCGCCCCCCGCTCAACCCCAGGAAGGAGGGCCTGGCAGCAGGGACAGCCCCGTGGCCCCGCCTCACCTCCCGCAGAGGCCCGTTGAGCTCTCCCAGGATGCTGTCCTCGTCGAACATCTTGCCCTGGTAGCGGTGCTCGTAGTAGTCATGGATCTTCTGGCGGAAGTCGGCGGGCAGCTTGTGGAAGGACATGTACTGCTCCACCTGCTTGTACTGTGTAAGTGGGGGGAGGGGGGACCCGGGTCAGCGGCTGCCACCTCCGGGGGCCCCTGCTGCAGCCCAGACACGCCTGCCAGCTTCAACAACGGCAACACGAGGTGCCCAGTTAAATCTGACTTTCAAATAAACAGCAAAAATATTGAACGGTACCGGTGCAATATTTGGCACATGCTTATATGAAGGTAAGTTACTCTTTGTGTCCTGGATTTGATCTGGGAACCCCCCCCCCCGAGAAGTGGGGGGACAGCTTGGCTCTAGGCCCTCACAGTGGGCTGGGCCAGACTCCCCAGGTCCCCCAGGATGACGGAGCCCATCCCAGAGGCTCCCGCATCGGTCAGTGGCCCTGCCTCCCCTCCCCAGAGAGCTTTCCAGAAACCACCGGCTCAGCCCCTCCCGAGCAGGGCGGGGCTGTGGGCACTAGACGGGTGCCAGGCCCTGCTGTCCCCAGGATGGTGCTCCCAGGGTGCCCCCAGCCCCGTTTCCGCCCCGGCTCCACCCGGACACAGCTGCCCTGAGCTCAGCGGAACCCGTGATGCCAGGCGGGTGGCAGCACCAGCTCATGTTTGGGTGTGAGACCCGTGGCTTCCGGACAGCCGGGGCGCCTGGCACCAGGCCCAGCTGACCCGGGCGACCCAGCCGGCGCTGCTGTGGGGCTGGGGGGGCGCTCGCAGCTGCCCAGCCAGGACCGGCCACTAGGCAGCAGTGCAGGACGGACGGGGCTGTGTCCCGGAGAGCCGAGCACGCCTCGGCGTTGAAGGGGGACACTGAGGCAGGGTGGAGCTCGAGGCAGAACTCGAGAAAGGGCCAGCACACGGGGCCTCTGCCCGCTCTCCTTGGCCCCGCCTGCCCCCCTCCGGGGGCCCTGGCGCCACCCCCCCAGAGGGGGGCTGCCCCCGCCCAGAGGCCAGGTCCGAGGGGCCAGACATCCTTTTGCTCCCCCAGGGGCCTCCTCCGTGGGTTCAGTCACCCAGCACGTCCTCAAGCGACCCCAGGATTCCTGGACTCCTCTCTGTGCTTCCCTGCTCTGGCCTCGCCCGCGGTGGCCCAGAGACCCCTGGGGTGAGCCCCGCCTCCTAGGCAGCCCCCAGGGGCTCCCTGATGCGCCATGGACTGGCCTTGCTCCGTTGGGACCTCCCCCCTGCCACCGCAGCTCCCACCCTATCTTCAGCTTGTGTCCCCCTCAACCCTTCCCACCATGTCTCCCACCCAGGCTCCCGACTGCCCTCCTCCTAAAGGGCCCCGGGCTTCCTCACTGTCCTGGGGACCTTCTAACGCCTCCTCATCGCAGCCACGGACCCCTCTAGGGTCCTCGGCCCCCACATTCCCTGCTGGCCCCTGTCCTAGGCACAACACAGGGAGCCGGGGGGCAGCAGGGTGGGCCCCCCAGACCTCCAGACTCTGCCCGCCCTCACACCTTCTCCTGGTACTGGCGCCGGGAGGAGTCCAGCGACTGGATGAGGGCAGTGGCGTGGCCGATGAACATGGCGTAGCACGTGGCGCCCACGATCATGCTCAGCATGGTCAGCCAGATGTCGGTCATGCTCTCGGGGGCCTGCCGCCCGTACCCGATGCACAGCATGTGGCTCATGGCCTTGAAGAGCGCGAAGGAGTAGAGCTCGCTCCACGAGTGGTTCTGCAAAGCCACGAGGGGCAGGTGGGCCTGCGGTCGCCACCCCAGGGAGTCCCCTGACCTCAGGGGCCCCACCCGCCCATCCTGCCATCTGGGCCCACGTCTGGCCCCGAGACTCGCCCTTGTTAGTGGTCAGCGTCTCAGCCGGGAATCCACACAGGTGCCTGCGCCCTCCCTCGGTGGGTTCTTACCTCTTCCGGCCCAAGATACTGCTTCCCTACTTCAGGGTTAGGGTACCACAAGCCCTCTTGGACATAGTGCATGTAAGTAAACAGTGGACACAGAGGAAACGTTGGTGACATTAGCTGTGGTGCCAGAAGCTGTCCTAGGCACTCTGGTCAACAAGCCGCCTCTCAGCGGTTGGGGTCTGAAGGTCTCAAAGTCACCAGAGCACCCAGGCGGTCACTGCAGGCGGGGGGTGGGGTGGGGGGGGTGGGGGGGGTGGGGGGGTTCTGGAACTGCACGCCACCGAGGCGGGCACTGGGGGGAGCGGGTTCTGGGGACTGCATGTACCCGAGGCAGGCACCGTGTGGGCTCCGGGGACTGTGCACACCCGAGGCGGGCACTGGGGTGGGCGCGGTCGGGGGACTGCACGCCACGGTGGGCCGGACGCTCACCACCATGCCGTTGATGGAGACCCAGCAGTTCCGCGGGAAGTCCTGCAGCATGGGCACCAGGAACTGCAGGCAGCCGTCCCAGTGACACAGCAGCAGCATCATGCTGATGAGGTTGCAGATGCGCATCACCGCGCTCGCCAGGTCATAGGTCATGTGGAAGATCTGCGGGCGGGGCGCGGCGTGAGGGTCCCCCGCCCGCCGCCTCTCACCCACCAGCGCAGTAGGAGGAAGACGCCCCCGGGCCCGGACCCCCAGCCCCTGAGACCTGCGACGGGCGTCCCCGCCTCACCGCAAGCTCTAACCCCAGCCCCCAGCCCGTTGCCCTCCGTGTTGACGAGAGCGCGTGGCCCAGGTCCCCTCCCACCCCGTCCCCACCCGCTGCCCCCCCCTCGGAGCCTTGCCGCTGCCCCAGAAACCGGGGGCGATATTGCCGGCAGCGGGCTGGAGGACAGTCCAGAAGCGGCTCACTCAGGGCAGAGGGGGCGTGACCTCGCTCCTCTGGGCCTGTTTTCGCTGCCGCCAGTGGGGGCGGGGGGCGAGATCCCCCTTTTACAGGGCAGAATGAAGTGGGGGGGGGGGAGGGGCGCGAATGCTTGGAGGGCCCGGCCTGCGGCCCGCATGACCCTGCCCCTCGCTGCCCCTCCCCGAGCCTCCCCTGCCCGCAGCACCTGCCCGCGGGCCCGGCGCTCACCTCCTCCCACTGGTGGATGTAGCGGATGAGGCGCGACAGCCGCAGCAGCCGCAGGAGGCTGAGGATCTTGGTGAAGCGCACGATGCGCAGCGCGCGCGCCGTCTTGTAGACCTCGGAGTCGATGCCCTTCTCCACGATGAGGAAGATGTAGTCCACGGGGATGGAAGACACGAAGTCCACCACGAACCACGTGCGCAGGTACTTCTTCTTGATCTTCTCAGGGTCCAGGATGATCTCCGTGTTGTCCTCGATCACGATGCCCGTGCGGAAGTTCAGCACCAGGTCCATGAGGAAGAACGTGTCCGAGACCACGTTGAACACGATCCACGGGGCGGTGGTCTCATCCTTGAAGAAGGTGATGCCCACAGGTATGATGATGAGGTTTCCCACCATGAAGAGCAACATGGTGAAGTCCCAGTAGAACCTGGGGGCGAAGCGTGGGCCGTCACGCCGCCAGGCCTTGGCCCACGCGGCACGCAGCTGCGGGGCACGCTGTCCCCACCGCCACGCGCAAGCACACACACGCCCTCGAGGGCCAGCCCGGATCTCGCCTCCTCCAAGCTAAGACTTGGGCCTCGAATCACGGTGTGTACCCCAACTCCAGGAAGCCCTCCCACCCCCTGATGACCCCCACTGCCCGCGGGGCCCCACAGCCTGTGCTCCTCTAGCCGGCCCACGACCTTCCCTCCTTAAAGAAACTGGAGAGGGGCGCGTGAGTGGCTCAGTTGGTGGAGCTTCCCACTTGGGCTTAGGTCACCATCTCCCTGTTGGTGAGTTCAGGCCCCCCATCAATTTGTGTGCTGACAGCTCAGAGCCTGGAGCCTGCTTGGGATTCTGTGTCTCCCTCTCTCTCTGCCCCTCCCCTGCTTGCGTGCTCTCTCTCTCAAAAATAAATATTTTTTTAATTAAAAAAAAAAAAAAAGGCAGGAGACCTGGCAGAGCCCAAGAGGTGCCCCCCAAATTGGTTAAAACTTTCCCATGACCAAAAAAGTTCAATGTGCAAGACACAGGGTCAGTGTCCAAAAAACTATTCCGTATGAGAAAGAAAAGGGGAGACAAGCAAGGAGGAGCTGGGGTGGCAGGGAGTAGGGGGCTTTGGAGGAAGGGGCGGTGGGCATGCAAGGGGGGGGCAGGCACAGTGGGGGACAGCAGGGTCTGGGGTGCGGGATGGGGGCGGGGCATGCAGGGCACACACTGTCCTGAGTAGCAGGGCTTCAAGTGAGGCACCAGAAGGGGTTCCTGGCCCAACTTCCATCTCAGGCAGCACCCTGGGGGGCGGGAGGCAGGGGGAAAGAGGCCTAGGCCCCCCAGGCTGGAGGTGGGTGGCTGGGAGAGGCTGAGAGAGGACATTTCATGTGACAAATTCTCCTGAAAAAGTGCTGACTGGCGGATTCCACTCTCAAGTCCCTGAAGCCGATTCCACACTCCACCTGGGAAGCACGTACAGGGAAAGGCCTGTCCACTCAAGGGACATCTGCTGGTGGCTGGGCTTGGTGTTCTGAACAGAGCATGAGGACATACAGATTCAGAAGGGCCACGTGGACAGATGCCCAGCACAGCACCGATCGAGAAAATGCAAATCAAAACGACTCCAAGGAAAAACTGTTCTGTTAGGTCCTCAAAAGTCCAGACAGTAGCGGGGCGCCTGGGTGGCTCAGTCGGTTGAGTGTCTGACTCTTGCTTTTGGCTCAGGTCATGATCTTATGGCTCATGAGACCGAGCCCCTAGTCAGGGTCTGCACTAACATCGAGGAGCCTGCCTGGGACTCTCTCTCTGTTCCCCGCCCCACCCCTCACCCCTGCTCTCGCTGTCTCTCAAAATAAATAAATAAGCTTAAAAAAAAATAGAATTGGGGCGCCTGGGTGGCTCAGTCGGTTAAGCTCCGACTTCGGCTCAGGTCATGATCTCACAGTCCGTGAGTTCGAGCCCCGCGTCGGGCTCTGTGCTGACAGCTCAGAGCCTGGAGCCTGTTTCAGATTCTGTGTCTCCCTCTCTCTGACCCTCCCCCGTTCACGCTCTGTCTCTCTCTGTCTCAAAAATAAATAAATAAATAAATAAATAAATAAATAAAAACTTAAAAAAAAAAAATAGAATCATGGTCTTACCCATCAATTCCACTCCTAGGTGTGAACCCCATGAACTGAAAACAGGAACCTAAGGATAACTGCGCATGCGTGTTCACAGGAACAGGCTTCACAAAAGCCAAAGGTGGAAACTTCGGTGGGGGAGCAGATTCACACAACAGGGCCACCGCTCACGCGCACGCCCCTCAGGTGCATCCACCACGCAGGCGCACATCCACGGATGAGCGTGTCCACCGCGCACGTCCACAGACGACCGTGTTCCCCGCGCACGCGCACATCCCTCGGCCGCGAACAGGAGCGAGGCGTCCCCCCGCCCCCCGCCCGCGGACGGACTCTGAACGTGCGACGCTCAGGGAGGGAACCCGACACAACAGACCACGTGGGGTGTGAGTCCGCGTGTGTGAAACGTCCAGAACAGGCTCATCCACGGACAGAAGGGGGTCTCGTGGGGGTTGGGGATTTTTAGGGAAGATGAGAAAGTTCTGGATATGGATGGTGGTGATGGCTGCACAACTTTGTGAGTGTACTTAATGCCATTCAATTGTATACTTTTAAATGACTAAATGCCAAATTTTATGTTACATAAAAGAAAAAAAGAGGGGCGCCTGGGTGGCGCAGTCGGTTAAGCGTCCGACATCAGCCAGGTCACGATCTCGCGGTCCGTGAGTTCGAGCCCCGCGTCAGGCTCTGGGCTGATGGCTCGGAGCCTGGAGCCTGTTTCCGATTCTGTGTCTCCCTCTCTCTCTGCCCCTCCCCCGTTCATGCTCTGTCTCTCTCTGTCCCAAAAATAAATAAAAAACGTTGAAAAAAAAAATTTAAAAAAAAAAAAAAAAAAGAAAAAAAGAACTCTGAGGCTATGGGTTGGGGGTCTCCGTGATGAGCGGGTGCCCCAGATCTGGGGTCTGGGTCCACACATCCTGTCTAGATCCAGGTAAAGGAGAGTCTCGAATTTTGAACAAAGTCGCTTATTTTAAATTGCTCTTACTGAATACTGCAGAGAGAGACCCCCACCCCTGGATCGCGTCAGCCCTGTGAGCTCTCTCCAGGTGGTCACTCTCCCAGACAGGTTTGTGCAGGGCTCTGCCGTGGGCCCAGTGCCCTCCCCGTCACGGTGGGGGTCCCCACATCCACTTAGAGAAAGCTCTGTCACCTGTGGGTGGGACAGGCCCCAGAGGCCCCTAAAGGCTGCGGCTCCCTGGATCCTCCTGCTGGCTGGCGGGCTGGAGGGGCAGAGGAGGGGTCCATGGGCCGCAGCGTTCGCCCAAATTAGCACAAATAAATGAAAAGCCATAAGACCCAGGGGTGCCTGGGTGGCTCAGTCGGTTGAGCATCCAACTCTTGATTTCGGCTCAGGTTATGGTCTTGGGGTCCTGGGACTGGGCCCCGCTTTGGGCCCCATGCTCAGCGAGGAGCCTGCTTAAGATTCTCTCTCCTCTCTCTCTGCCCCTCCCTGGATGAAATACCTATGCTCGTTCTCTCAAAATAAGCAAACTTAAAAAAAAAAAAACAAAAACAAAAAACTTGAAGAAAAGCCGAAGGCTGCAGACTGGCTTGGGCAGAGTGAGCTCTGTGTTTTGGGAGCTCCTTTCTGGGCAGCGCTGCGGGGAGCAGCGGTTAGCCCCGTGTGTGCCGGCTGGCCCAGGCCCTCCACTTTGGGGAAGTGATCCCAAGGAAACTGTCCAAGAGGAAGAGAGAAAAATTAAAAAGCAATTTGTACCAAGATGTTCACAGTAGCTCAGTCTTCGAGAGCCAAAGGCTGGAAGGCACCCAACGTCTAACACCTCGGTGGCAGCGGCCAGACCCGGGCTGACACCCAGTTCTCTGGGCTGTTGGTGGGTGCGGCCGTGCGCCAGTCCCACAGCCCCTGGGACCCCCACTCTTCTCTCCATCGGGGAGAAAGGGGCCGGGGAGTGGCAGCCTGTGAGGGCCCTCCACGAGCCTGTCCCACCCGCACCTGCAGCGGGAGCCTCCTCGGTGGTGGTCGTGAGGCCCCTGCTGGGCTGTGATGGGAGGGCCTGGGGATGGGGACAAAGACCCGAAGACCTTGAGAGCTAAAAGGACTGAGTGCCCTGGGGGTGGGTATTAAGGGCAAAATCGAATGGCTGCTAAAAATTCAGGACCTTCCTTTGCCTGAATCTAGGCAAGGTGTGGGGCGCGGGATGAGGGGCCCCACCTGCCTGCTGCCCCTGCCCCCCACCCTCTCTCCCAGCGCTTCCACTGTAGTCCCACCCCTCACCCTCTCTGAACTGAGGCCTGCCCTGCCCCCTCTCCCACTTCTGGCACACGCCTGGGGCAGAGCACGAGGGAAAAAGTAACTGAGAAGGCCAGAGGACCTAGAAACCATGGGTGGGGGGCTGTTAGAAACCACCAGGGGGAGTCTAGAAACAATCTAAATGGCCAGAGTGCAAGGTGGCTTCACAGGTGACTCTTCACAGACATTCTCTCCCTCTGTTCCTGGGATGAGGGTAGGAGCGAGCATCACACTTCCCCACTGACAGACCAGAGAGGTGGCCCCGCCAGGGAGTGGGGGCAAAGAACCGAGATCCAGGCCTGGTGCCCTCAGGACCTGTCCTCTGTCTACTGCCCACCTGTTTAGGGTTAGGGCTAACCTTCCTCCTGCAGGCCTGGAGCCCTGTCCACGGCCCCTGGTCCCTGGGGGAGCGATCCCTGGGCCTGTCGCTCTATCCGGGCTGTCTTCCCAGGTTGGATGGTGTCCCCTGGGCTAATGAGGAGTCAGACCACAGAGGACAGAGCACTGGACAGGGGCTCTGAGGCAGCTCTGGGGCAGAGTGACCCAATCCCCAGGTCCATCACTAGGGTGCCCCACCTGCTCCAACCAGGACGCCCCAAAAGGGGCCCGAGGCCCTGACCCTTGTCCTCACCAGCCCCCTGGTCCCCTGGAAGGGGACAGGAGGAGGAAGAGGGCCCTGCACACACCCACCAAGGGGGACCTAAGGACTGGGGCAGAGGATCTGGTCAGGGGACGGAGGAACCCTGGTCCTCCCCCTAAGCCCCTCCCCTTCTCCTCCCCTGACCTCCCTCCTGGGCCGCACAGCCTGGGACTAATCATTCTCCTCTGAGCCTCAGTGCCTCATCTGCCCAATCCTGGCAGCCCTCCCTCACTGGGCCACCCCAGCAGGACTGGGGCCCAGGGACTACAAGGGCCTCCCCAGGCAGCCAGCAGAGGCCTGGCTCACGGTCAGCTTTCAGCTACCCAGGGCCTTCAATGACCGTAATTAAATCCCATATTTTAAAATCTTCCCTAACATGGCTCAGTCGGTTAAGCATCCCACTATGTGTATATATATATATATATATATATATATATATATATATATATATTTGTTAATGTTTATTTATTTTTTGAGAGAGAGAGAGCATGAGCAGGGGGAAGGGAAGAGAGAGAGAGAGAGGGAGTCACAGAATCCGAAGCAGGCTCCAGACTGAGCTGTCAGCACAGAGCCTGATGTGGGGCCCGAACCCACGAACCCTGAGATCATGACCTGAGCCAAAGTCAGACGCTTAACTGACTGAGCCACCCAAGCGCCCCTAAGCGTCTGACTCTTGATTTTGGCTCAGGTCATGATCTCACGGTTTGTCAGATCGAGCCCCACATGGGGCTGACAGCTTGGAGCCTGCTTGGGATTTGTTCTCTCTCTGCACCTCCCTGCTCGCACGGTCTCTCTGTCTCTCTCTCTCAAAATAAATAAATAAACATTAAAAGAAAAAATCTTCCCTGACAAATAACAATGAGGCCCCAGAGGGGCCCCTGCTTCTGTGGGAGCACCCGGATCCCTCGGTTCTGTCTCCAGCACAGCCCCAGGAGGGCAGCGGCCTTGTTGGCTGAGTGACACAGGCTCAGCCCCAGGGACACTGGGACGATGCAGGGCCTCCCAGGGAGCTCGGGGCTAGACAGCCATGACCCCCAGCCCCCAGGCCCAGGACGTCTCAGCTCCAGTGCCCTGCCGCTGGGAGAAGGTCCTGGAGCCCTGTCCCAGATGCACCCGCGTGCACCCACAGGGGCACGGGACTTCAGCTGGGGCCCCCACCCTGAACGGCGAGTGCTGAGGGACAGAACCCGGGTGCAGAGACTTCCAGGCCAGATAAGGGCTGTTGAACCAAGGCAGCCCGCCACCCCCCACCCCACCGCAGGATCCCAGCACTAAGAACCTGGCAGGAAGCAGTCCAGGAATTACAAATCAGGCAAATCTGAAGGGATTAGGGCCAGGGCGGGCAGGAGCCCTCCCTTATGGAGTTTCAAATCCGAGTCGAGTGTCAGGGATTAGGTAAGGAAGACACCTCCCGGAAAGATCAGCGGATTCCTGGGTGAGCCCGAGCCTGGGCAGGCTGTGGGGGCAGGGTGTGTGCCAGGCTGGGAGGACAGTCGGCGACCACACAGACCCAGCTCTCCCTCAGAGCCCCAGGCTGGGTGGGGGAGACAGACATTCCACACCAACAGATAAGTGAGTGGGATGCTTCAGAGTGGGCGGGGAGGGCTTCTCAGAGGGCATGGCACTTGGGCAGAAAATGGAGAAATAGCTGCTTGACAGAGTTCAGGGGACCCTGTGCCCCATGCAGAGGAGGCAGCAAGTGCAAAGGTCCTGTGGCTGCACTGGGGTTTCCCCTCTCAAGGCTGGCCAGGTGTCCTGGTGCTAGAGTAGGCACGAAAGGAAATGGCTGAGGGCAGGATCTGGGTTCTGCAGGCCCTTGGGAGGCCGTAAGTGAGAGGGAAAGACGGACAAATGTACCTTGAGAGGCCCATGCTGGCAGTGGGGAGGTTAGGAAGGGGGCAGGAGGGAGATGGAATGGCCTGTAGTGGCTGGATTTGGGGCCGGCTTCTTGACGGGGAAAAGTGAAGCAGGGTCTGGTCTGAGGAGGCCCAGTCCCCATGATGCTGGAGCGAGGGGGTTGGAGACATGAGGGTTTTAAAGCAGGGACCAGAAATTCCAAATTCTGGCAGGAGTCCCCTGGAGAGAGGAGGGGGACCTCGGCCACAGATGGCCTCTCACCCTTCATATGGATCATGGAGCTTCCTTCCTTCCACCAGGTGGGCCCTGGGCCTCAACCCTCACCTGGGGAAGTGGATTTGCCCCCTGTCCCCACCCCACATGCCTCCGTGCTGGGTCTGGAGCCAGGGAAACCCTTGTCTCACCCCTGCCCCCGCCCCCCCTCCCCGGATGATGCAGGATTTATTCCCGTGAGTTAATGCGGGGATTTGCAGACAGTGCTCCCACACTGATCTCCCTCGGATCCGCCAGGCCATCTGGGGTAGGAGACAGGGGCCTCCAGTCCCACCCGGTTCTTCAGACCAGCCCCTCCACCGGCCCAGTCCCCCGGGGACCCCAGAGGACGTGACACAGATACAGGTCAGCGTCCACTGGTCCCGGCTCTGTCTAAATGCCTCTGAGGGGCAGGAAAGGGGTGGACTCATCTCTTCCCCTCACACGGGGCCTCCCAGCGGTAGACAACTGGGGATCATTGCAGGAAAGTCAGCAGCGGCAGAGACTCAGATCAGACCTCAGAGGCGCTTACAGACAGGAGCAAGTTGAAAGCCACTCGCCCAAACTTTCCAGACCTGCCCGGGCCCCCGGGCCCCGGGGCTGCCTCAGTTACCAGAGTGACAACCACATGAGGAGGCGGTGGGGGAAAACAACCCAGAACGAGTGATGATCGTCTCTGTAGGTCCCAGCCGGGCCCCACAGGGGCCACCCTTGCTGGGGTCCCCCTGCCCACCCACTGTTCCCCATGAGCTTCACACACGTGGGGCCTGTTGCCCTCTAGAATCAGTGCTGCTCCAGGTGAAAGGAACAGGAATTAACTGTATTTATTTTCTCATGTTTTTGGAGGGGAGGGGACTCCGTGAGGTGCCGGCTGTGACTGTGGCCCTCCACACCGGCCCCGTGGCTGCCCCCCTGCCTCGCACTCCTGTTCTGACACCTGTTCCCATTCGGGCACGGACCTCAGGGTGCCCAGAAGGAACACCAAGCCTCCCAAGCCCAAACTGTTCCCTCTGTCCCTTGGACCTGTTTCTCCGCCTGCTCCCCCTCTCCCCCCACCCCTGCCCCCTGCAAGCCCCTCTGGAACAGGTCCCCGGGCTTCTCCGTCCTGGCCCTGGTGCCTCCCACATGCCCGGTTTCCGCGCGGAGAAACAGCCTCAGAAGGGGTTGGGCTGGTCCATCGCAGCCCAGGGATGGGCAGCACGGAGCGCCTGTGTGAGCTCAGCGAGCTCGCAAACACCTGAGACCCCAGACGTGACAGGGACCTCACGGGCCCTCAGGCCCACGGCAGGCGCTGAGGGGCAGGCAGGCCAGCAACATGAAGTGAAAACGGCCGCTTCGGGGTGTGTCGGCAGTGTGTCCGTGAGACAAGGCGGCAATGGGTCAGAGCTGGGGTGCGGGCAGGGGTGGGGAAGGGGACAGCGTGTGCCAAGGCTGGTCGTTCCAGGGAAGCAGGGGGAGGGGCCGGAATGGCATAGAAAGTCACACACCCCCGTTTGCTCACACCACCACCTCTCACGTTTGGGGAAACCAAGGCGGGAGGCCCAGAGAGGACGCGAGCCCAGCCGCAGGCAGCCCGGGGCCCTCTGCAGACGGCTGCCTTCTGGCCTTTCCCCCGGACGCTCTGTCCTCCCGGACACCTTCCTCTGTCCACTCCCACGTGTCAAGAGCTCCCCCTCCTCGAGGCCTCCACAAGCACCCCACGCCCTGGAAGGTGTATGGCGGCTTGCGCACGAGGCGGTGCCAGGGCGGCTCCAGTTCAGCGGGCACCCGTCGTCCCGTTCTCCGTGCCGGGTGGGGGCCGGGCCGGTGCGCACGGGAAGAGCTTCACAGGCAAGCAACGGCGAGAGCTCAGGGAAGTGGAGACACCCTGGTCTTGGGCAGGCGTGGGGGCTGGCGTGGCAGCCTGCACCTCAGAATCTCTTTCCACTTTAAAGCCTGCACAGTGTGTGGACGCAGGCACCGTCGGGTCAGATTTCAAGGGGGCAAGTGTGGAAAAGCGGACCCAGAAAGGCTCCTCCGCCTTTTGTTCCGTGAGTAGTCTTACAAGAACTCACACACGCATAGAAGCATAGCAATGATCTGCAGCCCGCCTTCGGGTACCCCAATATCTCGAACAGTCTCCAGCAAGCCTTTTCCTTCCCGTGTCTTCCCGGTCCGGATGGGACGCGGCCAGAGGCTGGGCTACCAGCCTGCCCAGGTGTGAACCCCCAATTTGCCCCGATTCATTGTGTAGCTTTGGGCAGGTGACTTAACTTCTCTGTGCCCTTCCCACTTTACAGCTGACATGACTGAATCAGTATTAGTAAGGCGCTGCCATGGCACCTGGGCCGCCCAGGGAGCCTCAGGAAGCTTGGGGCCTGTGTCCATACTGAATCAGCCCTCCACTAAGACATGGGGGGCTGTAGAGGCCCCACTGCATCCCAGATTGGAAATATCCTGTCTTCAATTTGACAGTGTCTCCCCTAGTCCCCATCCCCCTGCTTGCTCAACCCTATTTTACAGCTTATCTGCCCAGCCCAGACCACGTGGCCTGCCCAGATCCTCACAGGTGACCATGCTCCAAGTGGCACAAGCACCGGGAAGCCCAGCTCCTCCCCCTGGCATCCCCTCCCCCCAGGCTGTAAGCCGCCCCTTCTGCAGCCAGGAGGAAGCCCAGGGTCCCCCACCGCTGGCAGTGGGCAGGTGGTGGTGGGGGGGAGGGGAGGTTGGCTGCAGGCAGACGTGCTGGAGAAGACCCAGGGCAATGGCTACTTTCTGCAGGCACCTTCCCCTGCTCCCCCCCCTCCCCATGTCCCTGATGTCCCTTCCCAGCCAGCTGGCCAGGTCGCTGGAACGTGAGCAGAAACACTGACCCAAGTTCTCCCAGCCTGGACCACCTGCAAGGAATGGGGAGCCCCTGTGCAGGTCAGGACCATCCAGATGCACCTCATTCGGACACCCCAGGTCCCCCCACCCGTGGCTTCTCCCAGAACTCAAGCCATTGGTCAAGGGCGTCTTCACCCCCCCCCCCCCCCCAGGGAAGGTCTGAAGAGTGGGCAGGTGGAATCCCAGTCTCTGTCCCTGACTTGTGTGCCCCTGGGGCCTCAGTTTCCTCAGCTGTCAAGCACTGGAGCTGCGGAAGGGTCAGAACGGGGGAGAATCCCACAGCCCCCTTTCCCAGCTCCGGACGTCCGGGAGCAAGTGCGGAGCAAGTTCCCGGGTGGGGGCGAGGGGCTCAGGCTCCCGGCAGGACCCAGAGCTTGATGAAACCCGCGGTTCCGAGAGCGCTGTGGGCTGCTGTCCGTGGTGCTGAAGCCGCGCCCGCCCTGGGATTCGGCCCCGTGGAGACCCTCTGCGTGCCAAGTCACACCTCCCTGACGGCCACTTAACTTCACACACACACACACGCGCGCGCGCGCGCGCGCGCGCGCCCCTAGGGACCCGCCTGCCCCCTAGATCGCTCGGCCCACGCCCCCTGCAGTCACATGCTCCCCATCACACACATAGCCTGCAGTGATATGCACGCTTCACGCTTGCAGGCCACAGGGCGCGCACCCAGGAACAAGAACCACAAACATACTCAGCCGTGACCCTGCGCTGGGCCTTGCTCTGAGCCTTTGCACCTATCAACCGCCTGAACACATACAACGTCTACACACCCACTGACACATGGGCACGCCACCCAGTGGCTCCGGCTGCTGCGGCTCAGAGAACACAGCCTGGGGACCCCAGCACGCTCAGCGCCCTCTCCTCGCGCAATACCCAGGCCCGCGGACCGGAACGCACCTCCCTGAGCTGTGGGGCGCAGGTGGAGACCTTGGGAGCGAGCCACGTTTGCTTAACCCCTTCTCCGCCGGCCTCTCCCAGGCACGTCCTTCCCGGGCGCCCTTCCTTCCTCCTTCCTTCCGCTCTGCCGCCTCCCCTGCGCCCACGTTCCCCTCTATTCGTCCTCTCCGCCCCTCCGCGCTCAGACCCTGGTCCTGCGGCTCATGACGCGCGCCCATCCCGCAGGGATGGGGATGTCAGGGCGCGTGGGAGGGGGCGCTCAGGGGTCACCGCTGGAGCCTGCGCGCGCTTCCCAGAGCCCCCCCACCCCCACCCCTGCCCCAGGGCGGAGCCTCGCGCGCCCAGGCCATTACGGGGCGGGTCTCGGACGCGCCCGAGGTCACCGAGGGGCCCCGAGGTCACCCACGGGGCGCGCAGCCCCGCCCTCCCGGAGGTGCTCCAAGGACGGCGCCCCCCTCGGCGCCCGCCGGGGCCACACCTGAAGTCGCTGTACGGGTGGATGATCCAGGCCCCCGCCGACTTGACGCGCTCCTGCTCGCGCTCCACGGCCTTCTGGCTGCCGAACATCCGCAGCGAGAACTTGTTGACGCCGGGCTGCAGGAGCGCGCCGAACTGCCGCTGCATGAAGCTGGCCTGGCTGCCGCGCGGCTCCCCCGCGGGGCCCGCCTCCTCGCTGCCCGCCTCATCCGCCGGCCCCGGCCCCGCGCCCGCCCCGCGGCACGAGAACGACACCTTGGACCCCCGCGCCGGGCCCTCGGGTGCCGCGGGGCTGCACTGCGGCTCGCCGCGCCCGCACTCGCCGTTCGGGCTGCCCTTGGCGGTGCTCGCCGCGCCCGGGGTGCCCGGGCGGCCGCACGAGCTGTCGCGGCTGCGGAGCCGGGCCCGCGGGCCGCTCTCGTCCGTCGCCTCCGGGGGCGCCGCCTCGGCCCGGCCCGGCTGCTGGGGGGGCGCAGGCCCGGGGCCCGGGGGGGGCGCGGGCGGCGGCGGCGGTGGCGGTTGCTGCTGGGGGGGCGCGGGCGGCGGCGGCGGCGGCGGCCCCGACGCGGGGGTCGCGCCCGGGCTCTCCCCGGGCCGCCCGCCGCCCCCGCGCGCGTCCATGGCGAGGCGGCGCCGGGCAGTGCGGAGCGGAGCCGCCGCCGCCGCCGCCGGCCCGAGCCCGAGGGAGGGGGGGGGAGGCGGGGCCTGGGCTGGGGCGGGGCCGCGGGGGCGGGGCCGCGGGGAGGGGCAGGGGCAGGGGCGGGTTGGGGGCCCCGCCTCTGCCCGCGCCCCCTCCCGGCGCGCCGCGCCCAGACCCCCGCGCCAGGGAAACTGAGGCCGCGGGGTCGGTGACCGCCCAAGGGCACGCGGCCTGAGGCCTTGGAGACCTGTTCAGGCCTCGTTCCAGAAAGGGAAACTGAGGCCCGCGAGGCGGAAGGACACGTCCAAGGTCACTGAGCCCAGCCCCGGGGACCAGAGCCTCCTCCGCGCTCCACCTTCGCAAGGGATCTTCCCCGCGCGCAGGGTTTACCCGCCTGGAGGCCACAGCCAGGCGCAGGGAAGCGAGACCGCCCCCGTGCCAGCCTCCTTCCTTTCTGTAAGTGAGAATTTCCGTAATAAGAAGGATGTTTTTAAAGGCCAGAAGGGCCTTGGCTTTGTAATTAGAGGGCCCTGGAAAGACCCGTGGGAGTGTGTTGTGTGCGGAGGGGCAAAATGGGGTCCATGCGGCCGGTCTCCAGGTCTTTCTCGCCTCCTGCGTGTGAAGAAAACTGTGGCCAACAGGAAGAGCCACCCATTGGTGTTGGCACCTACCCCCTAAAATCCAATGGAGGGCTGGGATCTCCTGTAAGGCTGGTGGGTCCCAGGATCATAGAGGGGAACTCAGAGTCCCTGCCCACTTCCCACTGATGCCCACATGGGAGTCCCACCCGACTGCCCCATTTCTCTGCCTCTTGGGCCCAGCCCCCACCTCTGGGAGGACACCTGAGGCTCTGTGCTGGGACCAGGAACCAGGTTGGGGACTCATTTGGTGTTAAGTGACATGGGAGCACAGGCCCTAGCCCCTGGTCCCTAGGCCCTCGTCCCTAGCCGGGCTCAACCAGAGTGGGGGAGAGGCGTCCTGAGAGGCAGGTGATGGAGGAAGACAGAGAGGAGAAGGCACGTCCTGGCCTCCGGGAGCCTCCAGCCTTCATAGCACTGTTCCGTGGGCACACCCACCTGCTGGGATGTTGGGTCCATGAGAGCAGAGATGTAACTGTCCCTGAACACGGTGGGTGCTCACTGGTGATTGAGAGAGGGAATGAGCCGGGACATCTTGAGCCCCCACCAGGCTGCCTCAAGCCCCGGGGCCCCCGGTGCTTCCATGAGGCAGGCCTGGCCTCCCTGGGGTCACCGCCACCTTGCCTGTGGCCGGACCTGCGGCCAGGCGGGTGGGCGGGCAGGGCTGCTCTCTGTCCTGAGGTGGTGGCGAGAAGATGGGCAGTAGGGTTGGCAGTGCCAGGCTGCGGCCCGCCCCAGGCAGATGTGTGCTCCAGTTGAAGGGGGACCTTTTATGCTCACCCTGGGAGCATGTCAGTCTGGGCAGGCCGCCAGAGCCCCAGGGCTTGTGGCTGAGAGCGGGAGGGAGGCAGCCTGTGGCCCAGCCTGAGGACCCACCAGGCCTGGGGGTGGGAGAGGCAGGCCTGGACCTGGGAGTCGCCTCGGCGGGGGGGGGGGGGGGGGGGGGCGGGGGGGGGAGTCCCAGCCCCTCCTGAGCCTTGGGGACCCTGTCCGCAGGTCCCAACAACTCCCCTTCCTCCCACAGACTCCACCCTGGGCCAGATGGCTACCAGCGTGCGTCTCCCAACCCTGTCACCACCTGCCCAGGACAGTGTTCTTTGCATTCATTCAATTCATTGATTCAACAAATCTTCATTAAGCACTTGATCAGGGGCTGGAATTCAGAACTGATTCTCACAGGCCAACAGTTAAGCAGAGGGGACAGTCAACACAGTAAACATTACGTTTCATAGATAATTAGAAGGTGGCCAGTGCCACGCAACTCAGGCCAGGAAAGGGAGGAAAAAGGTGCCGGGGGCGGGGTGGGCGGCAATGTCCAGAGGCTTCCCTGAGGGAAAACCAGAAGGAAGAGAGGGCTGGTATCATGTGGACATTTGCGGGAAGAGTGTCTGAAAGGTGGCAAGGCCTGTGCAAAAAAGCCCTGAGGCAGGATGGTGCCTGGCTTGTGGGAGAAGAAAGGATATGAAGGACCCAGGGGGTGGGTGAAGATGATGAGGACACTGAGACAGCAGTGGGTGAGGCAGGTCTGTTGCCTAAAACTGCTCTGGACTCCCCAGTGCCTTTGGAAGGAAACCCCAATCCCTCCGCACCATCCAGTTAGCCCCCCATCCTTGCTCACCATTCCTGGACTCTACAGACAGTGCCTCTGCTGCGCTGAGCCCCTGGCACCGTCCCTCCTTCGGTGCTACCCCCGGCACGGGCTCTGGGGGCACCGTCGGACCTCCACTCACAAGCCTGCTCCCTCTCTAGCTGGGGCAAGTCCAGGCTGGAGGCCCTGAAGCCCAGACAGTCTGGGCACCCTCCCTCTGAGTGAAAAATAATTTAAGAACAAGAAGACAAAACGAGGCCAGG
This sequence comes from Neofelis nebulosa, assembly GCF_028018385.1. Lineage (NCBI taxonomy): Eukaryota > Metazoa > Chordata > Mammalia > Carnivora > Felidae > Neofelis > Neofelis nebulosa. The sequence continues at coordinate 169,951,102 of NC_080785.1, forward strand.
GCTTTGGCAGGCCCCAGACCAGTGACTGTCCCGGAGTTTAAGCCTCAGGGGCTGCCGGACTCAAAGAATACTGAGATGTCTGATCAGACATGGGTGGCAGGACGGCTGGCTTAGGAAGTAGAGGGTGACGTGCCCCAGGTCTTAGAGCCACACATGCAAACACCATTGTGCTCTGGGGGTCCCGCCCAGAGTGGCAAGTGACCTCAGCTTCATGGTGTCTGCAGTGAGGATGTCCTCAGTTCTGCTAACCTAGGACTCAGCAGGGTTTTCCTTTCCTCACAGAGATCACTCTCCCTGGTGGATGGGGCGGGACAGCCAAACCTGATGACCCCCAGCACCTCTGTCCTACTTTGTTCCAGCTCTGTCTTCTGCTGCTGGGCAAGACCCCCAATCTCTCCCTTGCTGCCAACCGGTGTGAGACCTTGGGGTGCCCGCACCTTGGGGTGCTCTGGGTGGGGTGTCCCAGGGAGAGGATGCACAGCCCCCTCTGTAGGCCCAGAGATGCCCATGGGGCACTTCCAAACAGCACCGGCAATGTGCCGTTTCGTCTAATGGACACCCCAGCCCTCTGCCCCTCTGCCCTCCACAGATTGGGACCCCGAGACACCGGTTCCTGAGCCTCCTAGCACTTGCCAAATATGAACCCATGGACTCTTGAGACTTGGCTGCTGTCACTTCTTCACCCCACTCTGGGGAAGCTGAGGCAGGCTCCAGCAGGCTGTTAACAAGAACGCCCCCCAGCGGCACAGAGAGCACACTGCCGTGCTCATTAAATGCTTACAGATGGAGGGATGAATACTTAAGTACTTACAAAGAAAGCTTACAAAGCTGCTTGTGAGTGGTCCCAATTTTGCTAATTATGCGTCCACGTGAGGGGCATCTGTGAGGGGAGGGTCTTTTGGGCTAGGAGGACCAGAGAGAGAGGGCTGGTAAGGAGGCCGAGCCTCGCTCACCTCGCCACAGCACCCCCCCACGCTCCGGGAAGCCCCGCTCCTGCCCCAGGCTCTGCCGGCCAGAAGCTCCCGCACGTCCCGTCTGGACCCAGTGCAGAGCGCAGCAGGAAGCAGATGGACAGGGCCCTGGCCTCCCAGGGGACACAGAGCCCCAGCAACCCAGTGCGCACGTGTGCCTTCTGACTTGGGGCGACGAGGGAGGCTGCACCTGAGCCCCGGCAGCTTCCCCAGCGAGGGGCCAGCTCGTCATCACCTCCTCCCCCGCCACAGCCCAGCCACGACACGGGTGCCCAGCCAGTGATGCTGCGTGATCTCCAAAGCGTGAGTGGTGGGTGCCCCCAAGGAACCCCAGGGTGCAGGGAGGTTGGGCCAGCTGTGTCCAGGGCCAGGCTGGTGCAGCCCCAAGAGCCCTCGGTAGAGGAGGGGCACCGCTGGCCCCTAGAGCCTGCTCCATGGCAAGTGTGTAGCGCCCTCTGGTGACGGCCAGGGGGAAGGCCGGGTCCGCAGCTCCCCCAGCCCAGCCGGTTCAGCTCCTCCCGGTGACCTGGGGGTGGAATGGGGCTGTAGCACTGACACCCGTTCTGCCCACAGAAGCCCAGGGAATACTTGCAGCTGACAGTGTGGCCGCCAGAGCTCAGCAGGGGTGGGGGCACCCCGGTCAGCTCCGTTTCAGAGCCTGGAGTCTCAAACTGGCAGTTCGCGGGCCAAGCCTGACCTCGTGGGCGTCGTTACGCTGGAGTTTTTACCCACATTGAAAATTAAGAATTTCACATGCAAGCCCCAATTTCTGGCTGCTACGGAGACTTAGGAATAGCTGGCTCAGGGCTCCTTGGCCTCTGGTTCCTCCTGACCCCAGAGGGGAGGTATGGGACGACCACACTCCCTAGGAGTGGCTGCGGGGTCACTCCTCCTCTGTACCAAGCAGGAGGCCTAGATGGCACGGGCCAGAGCCCCCAGGTTTGGCGAGGACGAAGCTCATGAGGCCCTACCTCCTGTGATCTGCTCTCATGGAGTGTTCCCCAGGCCCTCAGCCCCACCCATGTTTGTTGCAGTTGTCAGGCTGGGCCGTGCAAACAGGGACTCCCTTTCTCCTGGGGGCCAGCTCAGAAGGGCCACCTCCCTACCACAGCACTGCCCTTCGGGGCTTTCTAGGCCTCAGTGGCCTCCCTTCAGCTGGACAAAGTCCCAAGGGGCTGGCTCCACTACGGACACCTGCTGGGATCCATCATGAGGGCCTGCCCCACCCCTCACCCCCTCACTTCCCACTCAAACCATAGGGAGCTTCCTGCCCAGGGCAGGTGGGTGCCAGGCAGCTGTGGGTGGGGGTTGCCTGTCCTGTCCTGGGGGACCCATGGGAAGGATTCCCAGGTGCCCCTGTCCGGTCCTCTTTGACGGCAAGAAACAAACTCAGAGGGAAGGGCTGCTGTGTGGAGGGAACCAGCTGGTGAGCCCCCCCATTCCCAGACCTGCCACAGGCCCGGCCCCTCTGCCCCCCCCCCCATCTGCACCCCCCCACCCCTGCCCTGGTTCTCCTGCTGAGACCCTGGGCCGGCGCACACAGGAGCCTGGAAAGACGGACACGGGGCGGCCTTTATTGGTGAGCAGGCAGGTGGCGGGCGGGTCAGGACGCAGCTCTGGCAGGATGGCCGCCACACCACTCCTCAGCCAGGCGTGGACGGCGGGGGCGCTGCCTGCCTTGAGCTGTCCCAACACACAACACAGACTGGAGGCGACCCGGCAGCACAGACCTCAGACAGACAGGCAGGCACGCTATGCTCCCGCCACACAACCCGTGACTTTCTGCAAAGGGTCCCAACGAGGCCCAGCAGCCTCAGGAGGTAGAGCCCCAGAAGAAGGCCAGTCTGCCCTTCATGACCCCCAAGATGGGGTGGGATGCCGAGGGGATGGGCTGGGGGGACAGGAAGGACAGGTGTCTGCGTGTGTGTGGGGGGGGGGGACAGCGAGGGGACAAGTGGGCAGCGAGGGGACGGGCAGAGGGCACCAGTGATCTCACAGGAAGCTCATGGCTTCCTCAAGGCGCTCACAAAATATTTAAAAAGGAAAACCAAAACTCCTAAAGAATGGAATTCTACATGTAGAAAACCCTAGTTTAGTTTTAAAAAGGAAAGAAACGTGAGCTGACCCACAGTGTGGTCTGCTTTCGTGGAGCGGGTCTCCTTTAAGAGGAAAGAACGTGGACTCTGCGAACAGCAGACACTGAGCTGCTCCGGACAGAGGCTGGAGGCCTGTGTGGGGGCAGGACAGACGCTCAGACAGCAGCCCGAAGCTGGGGGGGGGGGGGGAGGGGGGGGGAGGGGGGTAGTCCTCCCTCCCCTCACCCCCCGCCCCTCCTCACCTCAGTTGGCGTTCCTCTGGCGAACGTTCTTGCCTTTGTCGTTGATGTGCCCGCTGCTCTTCCTGGGGAGGGACAGAAGGCTGACGGACTCTCGGGAAGACACAACGGTGTCCCCGCTCCCACCCACCACGTGCACGGTGCAGGCTATCCAGGCCAGCAGCCCCTCCAGGCCCTGCCCGGGGAACAGTGCCTGCCTGCTAGCCCAGCAAGGCCATGACTTACAGAGGAGCGGAGCCGGTGTCCTCATCTGTGCAGACGCGCAGCCACATGTAAAGAGAGGACAGGCCATCAGGAAGTGTCCCGGGACAAGGCCCCTCGTGGGCTGGCACCGGTCCTGCTGGGCCCTGCCCTCAGTTTCCCTGACTGTTAAGTGCAGGCAACCAGCCCGGCTGCCAGCACGTGCGTCCTCAAAATGAGCTGTCTGGGGTCATGGCCCAAGGGGTGCCTGGGAGCCCTGCCCGCTCCTCACGAACTCAGCCCGCAGGAGCCAGGCAGGGGGCCAAGCTCAGGTTTCCTGAGCTCCGTCACGTACAAAGTCAAGAACATGCTTGGTGCCTACAACCCTTGGGCCCTCAGCAGCCACCACGGGCAGGGGCAGAGCAGCCAAGAGGACAGCCACTCCCCTCGCTGGTCACCCACCTGCAGCCAAGTGAGGGAGGACAGCGGGGCAGACCAGGCAATAGGCGAGCAGACCTCCAGCTGGGGACCCGTTTGACCCCACAGCGCCCTCCTCTGTCCCGCACTCCCGAACAGTGGCCTGCCCCCACCCCCCACCCCCCTGCACAGCGAGCAAAGGGCCTGTGGGCTCACCGTCCAGGACCTCGTCCGGCTTCCGTCGCTTCTCATAGATGAAGATCACAGTGACCAGCACCAGCACCTCGGCCACGATGCCCAGGAAAGGCCAGAGGGCGGCAAAGCGGTTTCGCACGCGCAGCGTGACAACGGCCTGGCTGGTGCCCTCCGAGTTGGTGCCGTTGCAGGCGTACCTGCCGGGGTCCGTCTCCAGGTCCAGGCTCAAGATGTGCAGCTCCGTCTTAGTCTCCGAGGACACCACGAAGAATTTGTTCTGGGAGCTGTTGCTGATGACCTGGGGGTGGGCGGACTTTGTAGGGACCGGGGCCGGGGCGGAGGCCAGCTCTTCCCCCGGCAGGCGTGGGCCTCACCTGGTCACCAGAGCTTTCCATCTTGTACCACACCCAGTCGCTGACCGGGGGGAAGGAGTCAGACTTGCAGCCTAGCACGACCGACTCCCTCTCGGTGGCGTGCTCGGACTTCTTCACGGCCTTGATGTTGGGGAGCCCTACAGGGGTAACCGAGCAAGGCAGGAGCCTGAGCCCATGACCCTGGAGGAGGAGCTGTCCCTCTCTGGGGGTCCTTCTGGCCCCCGGCCCTGCCCCAGATGCCCCCGAGGGCCCCCAGAGCTCACCCTTCACCTCGATGCTGGTCTTGCCTGCTTGCTCTGGGAGGAAGACGCACCAGTACTCACCAGAGCGGTCATCCAGGTCCACCCTGCAAACAGACGCGCAGCAATGAGCGGGGCTCGTGGTGGGGACACCATCCCGTCCTCGGTGAAGTTCAAACCTCTGCGAGCCGCAGGGGACTCCCACTGGGGGCCAGAGCAAGGCCACACTCGGGAGTCCCTGCAGGGCACGAGGGCACAGGCTGCCCGCTTCCCATCAGGGAGAGACGAGGAGGCATGGGTGGCAGATGGAACTGGTCCCCCCCCCCCCCCCCCACTGACTGACCCGGTGCCTGCATCGATGAGCCCCTGTGCCCAGTCACCGCTGAAACCAGACTCTGGTTCTGGAGCTGGCTCAGGCATCGATTAAGACCAGGCTTCAGAGCAGGGTGGCATAGAGGCCCCAAGACCTCAGGGAGCCAGGTGCTTGGGGATTCCGGGCTGGGAGACCCCAGGTCTGCCTGCCCTCCTCAGCCGGTACCCCAGAGAAAGAAGGGAAGGGTCTTGGAGTCCAGCCTTACATTCGGCAGCCAAGGGACCCTCGCTGGATGCCAGGCCTTGGCCATCTCAGACCCCAGAAGCCTGGGCTTCTCACACTGAGGGATCTGAGCAGAGCTTGTGTCTAACGTCTGTCCAAAGCAGGCCCGCCGACTACAACCCCAGTTCTGACTGACCAGAGAGGCCGTGAGCAGCAACACGGTGTGGGAACAGGGGCAGGAAGGGGCCTGGGGGTGACGCCTGCAGGCTGAGATGGGGCCCGGTGTGTTTGCGGGCCCTGAGGCAGGCCCCACTCACTCATACTCTGTCTTCAGGTCGGGCAGTGCGTCTTCCTTCAGCACCTTGCCCGCCTTCACCCAGCGGTGGCCGATGATCTCAGTGGTGCTGTGGTTCAAGGCACAGGTAAGGCGTGTTTTGGAGCCAGCATCATCTACAGATGTCCAGATCCCGCTCCCTAGGTGGCCACAGGAGAGAATATTGGCAAAAGGTCAGGGAAAGAAAGGACCCAAACCAAGGACCCTGAACCACCTGCCCACTTGTCCCTGTGGCAAGCGTGCAATGGCCCGGACACCCTAGGCCATCCACACTGTCCTGAGCCGGCCCAGAGGAGAGGAGTCCTGAATCACACCTGGCTCCTTCTGGAAGGACATCTTCTGTGGAGTTAAAGGAGCCTGGGGTCTGCAGAGAAGAGGGCTTGATGAAGGTTCTGTCGGGAACCATTCTAACCAGCTGGGCCTCAGGTGTTGGAAACGAAAGCCAATAACCACCCTGGGCCCCAGAACCTGGCCAAGACATGGACTGCTGGGTCCAGCCCAGCACAGACCTGAAATTCCTTTTGTATTAAAAAAGTGTTTTTTAATGTTTATTTATTTTTGAGAAAGACAGTGAGTGGGGGAGGGGCAGAGAGAGAGGGAGACACAGAATGAGAAGCAGGATCCAGGCTCCGAGCTGTCAGCACAGAGCCCGACGCGGGGCTCGAACTCACGAGCTCTGAGATCACGACCTGAGCTGAAGTTGGACTCTGTTTTTTATTTTCTAATTTTTTTTAAGTTTTATTTATTTATTTTTGAGAGAGAGAGTGAGTAGGGGAGGAGCAGAGAGGCAGAGAGAGAGAGAGAGAGAGAGAGAGAGAGAATCCCAAGCAGGCTCCACACTGTCAGCACGGAGCCTGATGTGGGGCTTGAACTCACACACCGCGAGATCATGACCTGAGCTGAAACCAAGAGTCGGACTCTTAACTGACTGAGCCCCCCAGGCACCTCCGAAATTCCTCTTTTAAAAGATAAAGCTGGGGTGCCTGGGTGGCTCCATCGGTTGGGCGACCGACTTCGACTCAGGTCATGATCTCCCGGTTCATGAGTTCGAGCCCCGCGTCGGGCTCTGTGCTGACAGCCTGGAGCCTGGAACTTGCTTCAGATTCTGTGTCTCCCTCTCTCTCTACCCCTGCCCTGCTCACATCCTGTGTCTGTCTCTCAATAATGAATAAATGTTAAAAAAAAAAAAAAAAAAAAAGATAAATCTAAGGGCGCCTGGGTGGCTCAGTCAGTTAAGCCTCTGACTTTTGATTTCAGCTCAGGTCTCACAGTTGGGGAAATGAAACAGCACACAGGAGTCTGCACTGACAACACAGAGCCTACTTGGGATTCTCTCTTTCCCTCTTTCTGCCCCTCCCCTGCTCATGCTCTCACTCTCAGAATAAGTAAACATTAAAAAAAAAAAAATTAAAAGAAAAAAAAGATAAATCTACTGGGGGTACCTGGGTGATTCAGTCAGGTAAGCATCTGACTTTTGATTTTGCCTGAGGTCATACTTGCACAGCTCAGAGGAGTTCGAGCCCCATGTTGGGCTCTGTGCTGACAGAGCAGAGCCTGCTTGGGATTTTCTCTCTCTCAAAATAAACATAAAAAAAAAAAAGTTCTTCTCCCTCTGCCCCTGCCCTGCTCACATACTGTCTCAAAAATAAATAAATAAATAAACAAGTGAATCTAGCACAGTCCCAGCCGCCATTCCCTGGATGCCCCTGCAGAACCCCCCCCCCCCCCCACCTCCTATCAAGGCAGGGGCATCCGAGGTGGGTACCTCCCACCGGGGCAGGGCCTGCTGGCTCCAGCTGCCCCGTCCTGAACGGCACCTTCTTCCGGAAGGTCAAGAGTGCACCCCCACTTGCCACTAAGCCTCTCTGTAGGGACAACCAAGGCGCTGCTGGTGGACTCCCAGGGCCTGGACCTTCTGTTTAATTTCCAACTAGGCAAACCTCCCCACTGGCTTGAGATGTTCTCTTTAGGAATCAAAAATCACTTAGAACCAGGGGCGTCTGGGTGGCTCAGTCGGTTAGGCGTCCGACTTCAGCTCAGCTCATTATCTCACAGTCCTTGAGTTCCAGCCCCGCGTCGGGCTCTGTGCTGACAGCTCAGAGCCTGGAGCCCGCTTCCGATTCTGTGTCTTCCTCTCTCTGCCCCTCCCCCACTCACGCTCTGTCTCAAAAATAAATAATAAAAACATTTAAAAAAAAAAATCACTTAGAACCAGACGGTAAGAAGCCTGCTGAGGCAAGGAGGTTGAGCCAGGGAGGGCTGCCCTCCAGGGACCAGAGTTCAGGGAGGGAGACTGTCAGGCGCTCAAGGGGACCCAGGGTCGAAGGTAAGGGGCATGGAGCTATGAGAATGAACCAGGAGGACCCCCCCCACTTCCCTCTACACCAGAGACTGGGCATCAGTGAAGCAGCAAACCCATCCTTGTGCACGTCAGAGCCCTATCCCGGGGCTCAGAGCAGGTGTCACAGGGACACTCTGGTGTGATCATCCTGGAATTCCACATTGTCCCCAGCTGCCTCCCCTGTGACATATGCCCCAGAGGCGTCCCTTCTAGAAGACCACGCCCAGATGATTTGGGCACAGAGATCCATCCCAGGGCTATTGGCAATAAGCTTCTTTTCCATCCAGTCTGCAGGGAGACGCCTACAGCACAAAACTGGGTGAAAAATCAGAATGTGAGACTGTATTTAAAAGGCCACAGTATGAAGTAAGCAGCGACAAGAAGCAGGCTCTCTCGTCCAGAGACCGGGTCGGTCATTAAGAAAATTTAACCTGACCCAAAGGGCAGCAGGCGAGCTTTACTGGAGAGAGATCACTGAATCCTCCCTTCCCCTGTCCTGCTACAGACTGGCCACAGGCTGGCACTTCCAGTGTGGGGAGCGGTGGCCTCTTTGTGTGGAAGAGGCAGGACCTGAGGCCAGTGGAGGGCGGGACACAAGGTCCCAGGACTCTAGACGGGCAGGAGAAGAGGCAGACAGCTCAGCAGCAGCCAGACAGGAGCTACAGGGAGGCTCCTCTCTGCTGCCCTAGGCACTACCCACCCTTGGCGCGTGCACGCACACGCAGCACACGCACACAGCACCACACACACACGCACGCACGCACACGGGTGGTCACGGGCGTGCACACACACACAGCACGTGTATGCACGCGTGGACACATGGGTTCAGACACATACACACGACACGTGAGTACAGACGTATACACGTGTGTGCAGACACACACCCAAAGCACACACAGGGACATGTGCGTGCACACACTCACGGCTTCAAGTCCGTATCGGAGGGCGCGGGCTACTGCTCTGGGGCAAGGTGGACCTTCATGCCTGCCCCTGGGGTGGCCCAAAGCCCATTCACAGGACTCAACACAGGCACAATCCCAAGCAGGCAGAAGGGAGAAGCTGGGGCTCTGTGGCTGCCCTGAGCCCTCTGTGGCTGTGCTGTCTCTTCAGAAGGATCACCTCCCGGCAACCCACATTTCTCAGGAGTCAAGATTTCCCAAGATTGCAAAACCCAACAGCCGGTGCAGAGCCGGGAGGGTGAGTCAGGGCAGGAAGTAAAGCCAGAGAATGCCCTCCTCCTAGACTCGCGTCTGTGCCCTTGTCCCCTCACCCAGAGGCTGCTAGAAAGGTCAGTCCGATCTTACCCGGCCGCGCCCTGCCTCCCTGGGAGAGAAAGAAGTCGCCCAAAGGCCACAGGCCTGAGGGCCACTTCCACCAGCAGGAGCAGTGAGGGCCTAGGCACAGCTTCCCCCACCCTGCCTCCCTCCTCCCTTGTCTGAGGAACCACAGGCTGACACCCCTGCCCTGACCTGAGGGTAGCACACAGCAGGGAACTGAGACACGCCCCACCTGGCCCAGCAGATTGAGGGGGGAGGGCACCCGAGGAATTCACAGGGACCCTAAGGGCCACAGGGACAGGAAGGAGGAACAAGGGAGAACATTTGACCCCCCCCCCCATTTTGGCCATGTGACTGTGACCCACGTTCTCAAGTAAAGTCACCTTCATCTAAAAACAGCCACCCCTCCTCCCTGACCTCAGGCTGCCGGGCAGGGCACAGGGCCAGGCAGGCCTTATGGGAAACAGCCCACGAGCTGGGGATGAGACTGAGGCTCCCGGCACCCACCCTCCTCCCCACCCAACTCAGCAGCTCTACTCAGGTAGGAGGAGCAAGAGAACATTTCTGGGATGCCAGGCGTGGGTGCTGGGCCTCTCCACCCTCCCCTCCCCTCCATCTGGCCAGGAGGCCGCTCCTGCTCCCTTCACCTGAGGCTCGGGCCAAATCACCAGCCCGCAGGACCCAGCTAGCAACCTGGTGCCCATGTGTGCCCTCCCAACCTGGTGCACCAGGACAGCGGGGCCCTGGACAGTCCCAGGGAGAGCAGGGGTCCCCCTGGCAGAGCTCCTGAAACAAGTTTCTGGGGAGCTAGCTGACCCAGCCACGAGAGGTGAACACAGTCACTAATTCACACGTCCCAGCAGAAAAGGGACGCATGGTATTTGTGAGGGTCCCCGGGAAAGGTGACAAAGTAAAAAGGTCCCAGGTGGATTCAGACACGGCACAGACACACCTAGACTCCCCAGCACACACACCCTATGCGAGACGCAGGGCTTCCAGCTACAGCTCTGGTGCCTGGTCCCAGGAAACAGGTGAAAAGGTGCTAACCCAGGGCTTCCCCCTGACGGGAGGAGCAAACGCAGAGACTTCCTTACCCCCCCCCCCCCCCCCACCGCCGCCGTCCCCGGGGCCGTCTGTGGCCACCTCCCGCCAGGGAGAGCTATTCCTGAAGGGCTCCAGCGGCCAGGGACCCGCTGGCGGGCAGTGAGCCATGTGCACGCCAGGCGCCAAGGCCCTTGCCCAGAGGCGTTCAATGAACGGCCGTTCTGATCATAAGGAAGAGGAAAGAGGCCATGAGCTCCTGAAGTGGGTCAGGAGTAAGTGGGTGAAGCTCCCACAAGAGGCAGCTCCTCTTGCCCCCCACCCCCAGCAGACACTGTGACCCTGCACTCCTGCCTCCCCAGACCCTTCTCTGCACTTTGTTCCCTACATGCCCATCACTATAAATCTTTAACCCAGAACAAAACGGGAAGTCTCGATCAAGGAAGAAAATTTCTATCAGGCAAAAGAGAGGCTGTCCCGCTTTCCCCTGAAAAATACGCTTTGATCCATTTTCCCCTGAGCGTTCTCTACACGGTGCGGGCCTCCCAGAAATAAGTGCTGTTTGTGACTCCGTTAAAAACACCCTCTCAACACATCCTGCCCAGAACTGGGCTGCCAAGGCGACCTCGCGGTGACCTTGGAACACGTCCCCTCCCGCCCTGGGCCTCAGTTTCCACTCCTGTTAAAGGAGGAGGGTGGACCAGCTGCCACCTCATTCTGTGGCCTGGAATCAGACAAAACCAAAGGAAGCAGAGCATGCTGGCTTCCTGCCGGAGGTTTCAGGGTTTGGGCAAACACCAGGGGGCAGGTGCCTACCCAGAGCCAGACATGGGACCTAAATCCTGGGAAGAATGACAATCCCTTCCTGTGCCAGACAGCCCACCGGCTTCAGGGGCGGGCATTCCTCAGTCCTTGGTTCCAGCGTCCACGTGAGGGCCTGTGGAGGCGGCCACCGCTCCAGGCCGCACAGGCTTCGCCAGGGCTCGCGGGATCCCGGGGCCGCGCCAATGCACCCCGCGGTGGCACTGGCACGCCGCGGGCGGGGACCCCGCCGGTTGAGAGGGGGCCGCTCCTGGACTCCGGCCCCGGCCTCCGCCGCCGGACGCGGGGACGGCGGAAGGGCGGGGCTCCGCCTCCAGACCCCACCCCAGGTCCCCTCACCCAGGGGTCAGGCCAGCCCTCGGACCCCTCGCGTTCCCCGGCCGCCGGGGTTTAGGGACTCCACCTGCAGGGCCGCCTGGCGGGCCCCCGCTGCCGCGGCTGAGCCTCCACCCGCGCCGGGCAGGACCCTCACCTGCTCCCGAGCCGCCCTCGGCGCTCAGCAGCGCCAGCGCCAGGACCACGAGCTGCCGCACCGCCATGTCGCCCCCGTCCGTGCCTTCCCCGCCACCAACCGCCGCCCGCGGCACTATAAGAACCGGGAGGGGCCGGGCGCGCGCGCGCAGGGCAACGTCGCGGGGCGGGGCGGGGCGGGGGCGCGCACGGCACGCCAGCCGCCCCCTGCGCATGCGCGTGGACGCACGCACGCGTGGGCCCGAGCGGGCGCCTGCAGCGGTGCCACGTGACCCTGGCGGCCACGCCCCACGGGCTAGGGGTGTGGTTGCGTTGCTAGGAAACGGGGGCGGGGCCTGCGAGGGCTGGGCGGGGCCCCGCCTCTGTTTCCTCAGCCTCTCGGAGTGTGATGACAGAACAGATAAGTGCGTGCTCTGTAGAGGTTAAAATACTCGCTTTATGTTATGTGCATCTTACCACAATACGGAAAATAAAGCGTTAAGGGAGGCGGTGGGGATCCCTGTGAACAGGTGGCATGTGTGCCTTGGGCTGGGGTGGGCTGCCAGATTTAGCAAATAAAAATACCTGGATGGCAGTTAAGTGTGGATTTCAGGTGGAGAGCCAGTAATTTCTAAATTAAGTATCCCGTGCAACATTTGGACGTGGCTGTGCAAGAACATTCGCTGTTTATCTGAAATTCACACTAACTGGCTGTACTGTATTTTGTCTGGAAAACCCATCCTGAGGTTCCCCATGCTTTACAACAAATACTTTTTTAATTTTTTAAGATTTTATTTATTTATTAAAAACTTTTAAAATTTATTTACTTATTTTGAGAGAGAGAGTGAGAGAGAGAGAGAACTAGCAGAGGAGGGGCAGAGAGAGGGAGAGAGAGAATCCCAAGCAGGCTCTGGGCTATCAGTGCAGAGCCTGGTGTGGGGCTTGAACTCACAAATCATGACCTGAGCCAAAACCAAGAGTCGGGGGCTTAACTGAGACTGAACCACCCAGGTGCCCCTATTTTTTTTAAGATTTTATTTTTAAGTAATCTCCACACCTAACATGGGGCTTGAGCTCATGACCCTGAGATCAAGAGTCGTATGCTCTTCTGACTGAGCCAGCCGGCCGCCCCCACAGCAAATACCTTGTTAAATGACAAAATAATTTCAAAAAACAAAACAAAACAGGTAGTCTATTGTTCATGATCTTGGGTTAGGCAGTAGTTTCTTACTTGTGACACAAAAAGCCTGAGCAACAATAAAAAAATAGATAAATAGGATTTCATCAAAATTAAAAACTTTGTGTTTCAAAGAACACCAAGAAGGAAGTGAAAAATCAACCCACAGGATGGGAGAAAACACTGGGAAATCATAGATCTGATAAGAGACTCACATCCAATATAAAGAACACTTACAATTCAATTTAAAACAAGTACAAATAGGGGCGCCTGGGTGGCTCAGCTGGTTGAGCATCTGACTTCGGCTCAGGTCACGATCTCGTGGTTCATGGGTTTGAGCCCTGCGTTGGGCTTGATGCTATCAGCACTGAGTCTGCTTCAGACCCTCTGTCCCCCCCCTCTCTCTGCCCCTCCCCTGCTTACTCTCTCTCTCTCTCTCAAAAATCAGTATCAAAAAAAAAAAAAAATGGTTGAAGGGTCTGAATACAACGCTTCTCCAAAGAAGACCTACAAATGGACAAGCCCATGAGGAGACGCTGGCCATCGTGAGCCATCAGGGAGTGCCGGTCACAGCCAGGTGAGGCACCGCGTCCCTCTTCGGCATCCTGATTGTTTTCAACTGGATATTTAAGAGCTGCAGATACCTGAGATGCTCTGAAAAGTCGAGCAGCAGTTACCCTTTTGCAAGAAACATTTACATTTACAAGGGAAAGTCCCTGTGTAAGGGTGGGTCCCTTCAGAAACCTGTAAGGAGGGGAGGCGAGGAGTTGAATGTGCTGCAGCCTTGCCCCCGTCTACTGTGCGGTTCCAGGTCACCTCCCATAACACACTCCCCACCCCCAGCGTCATCTTTGGCTTTCTCTGAAGGTGATGGCTTCCGTACTTCTGAATGTTACTCGGTTTTCGCGACTGTCTCCCATTCAGTACATGTGTTACTAAACTTCTGTTTGTTTTCCTCCTGCTCATCTGTTTTACATCCATTAATCATTGGAGCAGCCAAAGCACCTGAAAGGGAAGCAGGGAAACTTTTCTGCCCTTTGTGGGTAAAGGGAAGGCTGCTCTAGATTGGAGCCGCTTCTTGAAGGGTGTGCTGTTCAGAGAGGCAGCAGCCGCGGGAGGTGAGCTGCAAGTCTGAGAACAGCCGGTCAGGAGTGGGGAGGAGGCAGTGTCGGGGCTCAAGGGCTACGTGCGGAATGAGGCGGAAAGCAGCCAGCTGGCTTCAAAGTCCCTCTGGCCTGGATAGAATTCCACGGCCCCCTTTCCTGCCCTCCCTGGGCTGGGCTGAGGACAGATCTCGTGGGAAATATTAGGGCCACCAGGCAGTCTTTGCTTTTGTTTATAAAACCAAGCTGTCCTCTCCAAGGCCCAGTTTTCTGATTCCCTCTCTGGAAAGTCTTCCCTGTCTCCTCCCACTGGTCAGATGGATCCCTTTGCTGCTCAGTCCTGGCCCCACCTGGGGCAGGAGAAGCCTTCTAGGGCCACTCCATTGTCAGATTTAGCAAATAGAAAGGCAGGACACCCAGGTACATTTGAATTTCAGATTTAAAAAAAAAAAAAAAAAGAGTGATTTTAAAAGTATCAGTCTATCCCATGCAGTATTTGGGGTAGACTTATGCTAAAATGTATCTGTTCTATATCTGATCTGCTCAAAAGCAGCCCTGCTCCATTACCCGCTGTCATTTCCCTCATTTGCACTGGTCCCTTCTGTGACCTCGTGTCCAACCCACCTGTGTGTGAGAGCAGGGACACAGGGTACCCTCCTCACTCCGCGCCCCCACCCCTGGCCTCTAGGCCTGCACCCTCACTGGGACGGGCCCAGGTTCCGGATCTGGACGTCTTCCTCAGACAGAAAAGCAGGGAAGCAGCCCAGCTCTCTGGCCTGTTTCTGCAGCTTTGTTCTGTGCAGCAGCCGGGCTGGGGGTGCGAAGAAGGCAGGGAGCCCGTCCTCTGATGCAGAATCTCTGGAGACCCATAAACCTTGCCCCTGCCGACCCCTCAGGCCTCACTGGCCTGTGTCCTGCCTCGGAGTCCTGCCGTGTGGTGCTGCTGGCTCCCTCCCTGCACCCCAGTGACCACCAGACTGTCCTGGGCAGCGTGTCTTCAGGACCTCAGCCCCAGCATGCCACCCCTGCCCCATCACAGGACACGGCGTCTGCTCTGGTTCATTTGCCTTCTGCTTTTTCTTCCAAAACCTCTCAGGGGCGCCCAGCCAGCTCAGTCAGAGGTGTTTGCAGCTCTTCACCTTAGGGTTGTGAGTTCAAGCCCCACTTTGGGCTTAGAGGTCACTTAAACGTACAAAACAAAACAAAACAACCCTCAAACTCACAGATGAGGAGATGACATCAGACTTTCATTCTGTTACCCATCTGTCCACTGCTAAAATGTTTCAGCTTAGTTTTTTATGTGCATTTTTCTGAAAGGGGGAGCTTTGAAATCCACCCCCTCCAGGCACTGACTGAAGGAGGACAGGGCAGGTTTTATTCTGGTGTTAGGGAGCCCTGGGAGGGGTTTGAGCCAGGGCGGTCCCTCCTCTGTTGTGTTCTAGGGAGACATCAGAGCCGCCCAGGGGAGAGGGGCCTGAGAAGAGGGCCAGGAGCGGACAGGGCAGGCCCTGTCCTACGGCTGACATCCTGACGAAAGGGTTATTCTGGCACAGACCCAGAGCAGGGGCCATGTGATCTTGGGGGCAGACTCGGGATTGACACAGCCACAAGCGAGCCCCGGGGCCTCCAGGAGCTGGAGGAGGCAGGAAGGACCCTCCCCACTGGAGCCTGTGGAGGCGGGGAGCCCATCTCTGACTTTTGGCCTCAGAATGTGGGAAGATAGAGTCCCATTGTTCTGAGTTCCTGCTGTGTGGCTTTGATGCCCCAGATCACACTGTGTCATCAAACCATCAGAGACCACCTTGGGCGGGTGCTGAGTCCCCAGGCAGGCAGGGTGGGGCACCTGCTTATTCCTGTTGGTGGCCTCCCGTTCACCTGGGGGTCAGTTGGGGGGGGGGCGGGGGGAGGAGCCCTGCTGGGCCAGGAAGGAACAGCCAGGCGGGGAGATAAGCCTTCTCCCGGGACAGCAGCAGGCGGGCCTCCCCTAATCTGCAGCCAGTTGGAGCCTTGCCAGAGGCCTCGGCGCGAAGGAAGAGGAAGCTGCTTGGTGCCTGGGAGCACACCTCTAAATGCAGTCTCACCTGAGGATGTCTGTTGAAGAACAATAAAAACCATAGCTTCCTGCAAAACCAGTGGGGACCTCGGTCTTAATGGGCGCGTGTGGGCAGACAAGTGCTTCAAGGCAGTTCACAGCAGCCAATGAAACAGCCCCAATGTCCATCAGCAGGTGGATGGACACACACAAAAGGTGGACGTCCACTGCGAAAGGTTCATGTCCCTCAGCTGCGAGCAGGAGCCAGGCGCCCACCCCCGCCGCCCCATGGACAGACCCTGAGCACACGACACTCAGGGAGGGAACCAGACGCGAGGCGCCACACGGGGGTGTGAGTCCATGTGTGTGAAACGTCCAGAACAGGCTCATCCACGGACAGAAGGGGGTTCGTGGGGGAGGGGCTGGGCGGTGGGGCGTGACTGTGTGGGGACAGAGTTGCTTTCTGGGGAGATGGAATGTTCCAGAGGTGCTGGTCACACAACCCGGTGAATGTACGAACACCCACTGAATTACACACTCTGGATGGATGTTCAGCATTTGCAGGCCCGGCCCCGAAGCGCCCTGGTGGGGGCCCACCCCGGAGGGTCAGCCCCCAGCCTGCCATGTTGCACTGGGCTCCTGTGGACACTGGGCAAGGCCAGGACCTCTGGTCCTGCTACAGGTGACAGGAAGGGGTAGGTGAGTGGGGATGGGGGGAGGAGAGCAGTGGAGGATGGGAAAGCCGGGGGAGGGGGTCCTGGGATGCAAGCTGTTACCCCTCCAACCTGCCCGCAGCACCTTGAACATCTTGAAGGTATTCTCCATACTGGAGGCCAGTTGTACTCTGGGTGCTAGGCTGTGGCCCTGATGCTTCGCATAAGGCTGCTGTTGTGTCCTGGGGACGCCCCGCAGCCTGCAGCCCCCTCCTGGCTCCTGTCTGGCCAGTCTTCCCCTGTTCCCACCGCTGCCCCGAACTCCAGAAGGCGTGTGTCCAAAAACGCCAAGCCCCTGGCTGGGTTCCCCTCAGCAGGGGCTCCGGCCTTGCCCCGTGCGTGGGCTCTGCCTCAACCAGTGATTTGTCCAGAGGCCAGCATGAAACCTAGGCTGGGTCCAGCAGCACTAGAAACAAGCTCTTTCCATGGGACCCGAGGGGCAGCCGTCCTTGCCGCCAGGAGAGAAAGCCTTCATGATCCCACGGCTGAGAGGCGGCAGGTTCGTGAGGACCTCTTGTGAGCACTGGGATTCCGCTGTGCCTGACGCTTGTGTCCTCCCAGACTCTGCAATTACAGGAGGCACCGGGGGCCTTTTGGTTACCCGAACCGGTGTAGTCTGGGGTCTTTGGTGCTGGCTCCAGGATGGGTTTATCTGGGGGCTTCACCATGGCATGCAGGCCCCAGGTTCCTCTGGTGTGGACTTTGCCACCCTTGTGGGTCAGCTCTGCCCCTGTGGCTAGGTGGGAGGCACAGTCCTGAGCGCATGAGGACTGCCCCCCAGCTCTGCACAGGCGGGCTCTAGCTTTCTGCAGCGAGACCAGTATGGGCGAGGAGTGGGGGGCAGACCCTGTGGTGATGTGAATCTCAAGGGTGTTGCCCCTGGGGAGAGAGCCAGGTTAGGGGCAGGGGCCCCACCCCCTCCTGTGACGTTGCTACCTCAGCTCTGAGGCCCCAGACACCTGATGTTACTAGCCTAGCAGTGGCCCCAAGTCCCCGTTTCCTGAGAGGTTCAAGTTGACAGTCAGGGGCCGTCCCCATCTTGCTCTGGCTCCCACTCACCTGCACACAGGCCCCCAAGGCCAGCAGAGGGGCTACGGGCTCCCGTGGTGCCCAGGAAGTCAGCTCAATGAAGACCGTGGTCTGGAACCTCTTCCGTGGGGATGCTCCAAAGCAGCTCTCGCCCTCTGGACTTGCCGTGATTAGCCTGTCGGCCTGCGTGGGCCCAAGGTGACAGGAGCACACCTGAGAACGAGGGCCACTCAGTGGAAGCTGAGCCTGGCAAGTGACGGTTTCTTCTTGCAGATCTAGCGGATTAACGGATTACCACACATTCAGGGCCTGAAGCCACACAAGCTTATTCTTTGACAGCTATGGGGCCAGAAGTAGGAAACGGGCCTCACGGGGCTAACGTCCGGGTGTGGGCAGTGCTGGCTCCCGTGAAGGCTCCGGGGGAGACCTGCACCCCTGCCTGCTCTGGCTCTCAGAGAGCTCTCTGGCTCTCAGGTTACGGGATCAGGGCACGGACATCTCTGGAGCTGTTATTCTGGCGACCACAGGTCTGGGGAGAGACTGCACAGAACCAGCGCCTTGATCAGGCTATGCCTGAAATCCCTGGCCTTGTCACTCACAGAAGCCAATTAAATTCCTTTCTGTTTAAGTCAGCTTGAGTTGGGCATTTTGTCCTGCTACCGAAGGGGTCATTATAAAGGAGAGGTGGCCAAAACAACTGATCACAACAGGCAGATGAATTCACCCAGGTGCAGAGACTCTGGAAACCATTACCGCCCATTTGGTGGCATCCTGTCCTCACCCAGTCGGGTGTGTCAGGCCAGGGATGAGTTCAAGAAAAATCAGTATTTATAGAGTGTGTTCACATGTCCTGTCTAGTTTAGCCGTAACCACCCCCAGGAAGTAGGCTCCATTAGTATCCGGACGGTCAAATCGAATAACTAAAAATAGAGTTCTTGGAATTTCAGATAAACAACAAATACTTTGTAAACATGTCCCCAACACTGCACAGGACATATACCCACTATATTACCACTATATATATATATATATATATATATATATACAGTAAGAATGATTTGTTTATCTGAAATTTATATTTAACTGGGCAACCCTAATTATTTTAAGGTTTATTTTTCAGAAAGAGAGACAGTGAGGGGCGCCTGGGTGGCGCAGTCGGTTAAGCGTCCGACTTCAGCCGGGTCACGATCTCGCGCTCCGTGAGTTCGAGCCCCGCGTCAGGCTCTGGGCTGATGGCTCGGAGCCTGGAGCCTGTTTCCGATTCTGTGTCTCCCTCTCTCTCTGCCCCTCCCCCGTTCATGCTCTGTCTCTCTCTGTCCCAAAAATAAAAAAAATAAAAAAATGTTGAAAGAAAGAGAGACAGTGAGAGAGCAGCAGAGAGAGAGAGAATTCTCAGCAGGCTCTGAGCTGTCAGCACAGAGCCCAGTGTGGGACTCAAATTCATGAACCGTGAGATCGTGACCAGGGCTGAAGTCGGGACGTCTAACTGACTGAGCCACCAGGCTCCCCCGGGCAACCCTGATTATGATCTCTGTTTTGCAGATAGGTTATGGGATGTGAACCCCAAGGCCTCAGGTATCAGTCAGATCTCTGTGCAGAAGCTTCCATGGCAGCTGTGTGGGGGACGGTATGAAGGGAACACGATTCCCATGGAGACGTGGGGTCCGCGCCCCTCCCCTCGGGTCTGGGTGGGTGCCCGCCCGTGTCCAGCCCTGTGCAGAAGTGGTGCGTGTGACCCCCGAGTGATTGAAGCGGCCTTGCTCCCGGGGTCCTCCCGCTGGAGCCCGTGCCGCCGTGCTGTGAGCACACCCGGACAGGGTGGGGCGGGGACGGACCACCCCACCGTGCCGTCCGCTTCCAGACCTCCACCAAGGTCTTCTCGTGCGGGCTGCCAGCCCCCCACACCGCTCCCCGGAAATGCCTCTAGGCTGAGGTGAAGGGAGTGCCCAGCCTGGCCTCGGCGCCCTGTGGAGGTTATGAACATGAGCCACTGGCCTGGCCCTGCCTGCACCTGCTCAGCACACGGGCGAGGGTCACACGCCCAGGCTCCCACTCCGGAGGCTGGGTCGCTGGTGATACACCACAGAGCTCAGAGGCCCAAACTAGGTGCAGGAGGAGCGGGAACAGGTGTGGCTGCCACAGTCCCGCCGAGAACACCACTTGAGTCCAGAGGGGCCCCTCCCCGCCCTGCACTTCCCTCCGGGTTTAAGAAAAGCCAGAGATGAAGAGTGAAACCTTCCACGTTTTAATGGAAAAACATCATTCAGGTTAAAACACCACCAGACCGCGAGGGCAAACCGGGAAAGGCGTGTGCAGGCCACTGTGGGGATCTGTGTGCACCCTGGATGTACCTGCCCCTCTGGCCCGTCCCCCACCTGTGTGGGGTCGTCTGAGCCCCAGGCGCAGTGACTGGTCAGGCTGGGCGTGTGCTCGTCTGACCCAAGGGGGGGCCTCGGTCCTGATGCCATCTGACCCTGAGCCCAGGCCACTCTGGACTTAACAGTTACACTGAAATGAAGCCACCGGGCCTGGGTGACACCAGCACACACGGCTCCTTGGGGGTGCTGTGGCCACAGAGGGGCTGCCTGGGGCCCGATGGCCAGCCCCGCCAGCAGACCAGCCGGCCCCGGGTGGGAATCTGGGGCCGTGACCCGGCCCGGACGGGGTGCCTGGTGGCACACCGCTCTCTGCGGTCCTTCGGGAAGGCCAAGGACAGGTTGGTTCTGTAGCTGCTCATAAAGTCGTTTTATTTAGATTCCAAACAAACCAAAGCAGAGAGAAGAGGTGACCACAAGTGAATCCGTCAGCGCGAGCCGCAGGCCCAAGTCTCTGGCTCGGCCAGCAGGAGCTGAACACGCACACAGGCGGGTCCGCGTCCCTCAGGCCACCGCCGCCCAGGCCCGCCCCACCTGGCGGGCTGCAAGGGACCCGGGACACACGCGCGCGCGGGAAGGGAGGGCGACGCCCGGGAGGAGACCACCCAGGGGGCCGGGCAGCACCCCTCCCATGGGGCAGTCTCGCCACACAGTCCGGGGCTGCTGAGGTAAACTCTGTACGTTTATTCTTGGGGTCGCCCTGTCAGGACTCCTCGTTGCCGGAGTCGTCCTCGTCGTCCCCGAAGCAGCTGTCGGCCTCAGCCTCGGGCTCGCCGTCCTCGTAGTAGTCGTCGTAGAAGAGGTCTGAGCCCTCGTCGGGCGCTGGCGCCTTGGTCTTCACACAGTACTCAGCCAGCGTGGTGGGCACCTTCACGCCGTCCCGCTCCGCGTCCACCTTGGTCCCCAGGACCTGCTTCCTGCGGGAGACACGGGCCCACGGGTCACCGCTCTGTCTCCTCGGGGCCCCGCAGGCAGGAGCACGGACCCCACAGGGGAGGGCCCCTTGAGCCACCAGACAGGAATCCTGGAGACCGGCGGCACCCCGTGGGAAGGTGAAGCCACTATCGCGGTTCGAGCCGGCAGACGTCAGCCACCAGGGGCGACGGGACCGGGACTGGACCAGATCTCCAGCTGCCTGTGCCGGCCGGACAGGGGCGGAGCGGATGAAGAGGGCCAACGCCAGGGGGAAACGGGGACAAGGGAACGCGGGCCCGGGAGGTGACAGGCGCCATGGGTCACGCCCAGGACAGAGCAGACAGCTCTCCTGGGGACTCGGCGTGGCGCCCCCATGAGCTGTGGCAGGGTGGACACCGAGAGCCCACGTCCCAGCACAGGTGACACCCCAGACGGACACCCTGCAGCATCGCCCCACTGGGGGGGGTGGGGCCCTCCAAGTCAGCCGGCTCTGCCCCCGTTGTGCGGGGAACACACTTGGCGGGGGCGGGGGGACAGGCAGGCAGAAGCGCCCGTCACAGCCTTGCTCACGTGGGCGCATGTGAGCCAGCCCACGGGGAGTCTTCAGGGATAAAAACAGTCTGGTTTTAATTTTGGCACCACGTGGGAGGTGCTGGGAAAAA
This sequence comes from Neofelis nebulosa, assembly GCF_028018385.1. Taxonomy (NCBI): domain Eukaryota; kingdom Metazoa; phylum Chordata; class Mammalia; order Carnivora; family Felidae; genus Neofelis; species Neofelis nebulosa. Next base: position 169,972,619 of record NC_080785.1, read on the forward strand.
CTGGGGCGAAGAACAGGCCATGTGGGCAGGACCCCCCGCCACGGAGCTGAGCCGAGCGCCCTCGCCCCGAGACCCCACGAGGGTCCCGCACAGCAGCACCGGGAGGCCTGCAGAGCACCCGGCATCACTCGTGGCAGACACCCGCTCGGCGCCTCCTCACTTCCACAGACCCAAGGCTGTGACCCCGCCCGGCATCGGGGGACAGCTATCCTGGGACGACAACGGGGGACAAACAAACGGGGGAAGGGGCTGCCCTACACGCACATGGGTCACCCTGGGGCCGCGTGTGTGGCTTGGGGGGGCTCTGATGCACTCAGGTCACACGTGCAACACCGCACAAATCGTCCAGAAAATTCTGCTCACGTAAAATACCACGGAAGCAGCAAAAAACGGGCCAGGTCTACGGACGAAAACCGGCACAACTTTACTCAGAGGAAAGAGAACCAAAATCCACAGAAACGGCCTTGCAGCTACGGGCTGTGGACCCCTGACACCTGCGTCTGTCCAGCGTGAAGCACGAGGCGGCAGGGAGCTCTGGCACACGGTGCCCAACAGCGTGTGAGGCCCGTGCACGTGCACGGCGCTGTTCTCCACGTTTCTAGCACGCAGATCAGCGGCTGCCAGGGCAGGGTGGTGGCGGACGTGGGTGTCTGGAAGGCTACACAGAAACTGTCAGGTATTAGTGTTACGGGGCTTCCTTTTCGTTTCTCTCAGGATGTGTGTGTTTCTCTATCACGAACACGTTTGACTTCTCAGCACACAGTTGTTTCTGGGGCTTCGTCTGTGTGAACTGTGGCAACTTAAAGTGTATGGCGGTGAGTTTTGACCCACTTGTGTCTTGAGACGCTGCCCCACAAGCGAGGTCGCAAGCATACCCCTGACCCCCGGAGGTTCCGCCGTGTCTTTTGCATTCTGCCCCTCTGACAGACACCAACGTGCTTTCTGAGGCTACGTGGACAGGCCCCGGCCTGCTCCCTCCTCGCCTGCGGCTATACGCCTGGGTCGTTGACAGCTTTGGCAAATCGAGACTGTTCTGAACATTCGTGTGCGTACCGGTGTGGACACGCGCCCCCGTTTCTCTTGGGTAAATACTCAGACCTCAAGTGGCCGGGTCCTAATGCAGGTGTGCACATGACTCACCCGTTTTTTTAATTAAAAGGTAAATGACGGGGGGTGGGGGGGTGGTGCCTGACTGGCAGGGTCGGAAAAGCATGTTTGATCTTGGGGTCATGAGTTCAAGCCCCACGTTGGGAGATTACCTAAATAAAACTTAAAAAATGACAAACTGAAAGGGCATCTAGGAAAAACCTAACAAAGGGTTAAGCCTGTCATGAAACGAGTCAGTAAACCCGCATTAAAAAGCAACAATGGACAACAGACACAGAGCAGCTCACACAAATCCAGGGAGAGAGAAAAGGGGGTGAAGCACAAGCAGCTCTAGGCCCTAAGCAGACAGCGTGTGCACCCAGGGCCTTAGACCAGGTTCCCACCCTGGTCCCGCACCTGCCCGCTGAGTGTCCATCCTGTGCAAAGGTCCCTTTCCAAGGGTGCTCACCTGTTTATTCGAAGGGGAGAGCACTGGAAATGACCACCCGCCAGGTGGAGGATTAGTCCTGGCCAATCCCCAAGTGATGCATCGCTTTCCTAACCAGACAAAACTTATTTTCTAGAAAAGATAGCAATTTTGTAAGTGCGCTGGTATCATGATCATTTTCTGCCTTTAGGAAATGATTCCAAGCTTCAAAATTACAAACGTAAATGACGTTCACAGCAAGAAACCAAGATACAACGTGACATAAACCAGGCCTCAGTAGTACACAAAACCTACGTTCCCGCCCAAAAGAAAGTAGGAAAACAGAGTTGATGTCAGGAGCAGGTACCCGAAGGACTGTGGTCCCGGAGCACCCGTTTGTAGATAGGCACCAGGGGCCAAAATGCAGACAGGAGGCCCCGCAATGCTTGGGAGAGGTTCCCCAGGAGGGAGGAGAGAGGGACCAGGAGAGTCTCTGCTATTTTAGTTACAAAGCAAAGAAACCGCAGTGAACCCTTGTTAAAGCCTGGCGGTCACCACTCAGGGGCTTCTGTATGTACGTGCCACCAGGTCTGTGCGCAACACATGTGCACCACAGGTGCTCTGAATGCACACACCGTGTTACACATCTCACAGGCATTAAGCTACACATCTGCGACACACACTGGGGCACCTCACCGTGCAACAGAGAAAGAGAACACCCATTTTCTTTAAAAAAAAAAAAAAAGGGGGGGGGGCAAGGAGACCAGCAGAAGAACCAAGGTGTAGGCTTCAGGCTGGCTGGCTCCTCCCCAGGGCTGCAAGTCCCTACTGGGACTGCTGGCCATGAGCAAGCTGGAGGTGTGTGGGCCTGCACAGAAGCCCTCCTCACCTGATGATGTCCGTGTACTCCCGGTCCTTGCCTTTGCTCTCTTTCCACTTCCTGTACATCACAGAGGCATCCACGTTCGCCGGTGAGAAGGTGTTAGGTTCGTTGAGGAGGGAGATGACGCTCAGCAGGATGGTCCTGGGGAAGTAGGGAGTCAATAGGTGCAGGGCGTTTTTGGCCCACGCCACCCACCTACGAGCTGGGCTCTCAGGCCACGCCCAGGCCCAAGCGTCACTGGGGAGCTTCCGGACACTCTGAAGCCAGCACCTGCCTGGGGACCCTCACAGCCCCCCAACCCTGCAGATGATATCTGACTGGACTTCTCGTTGTCCCTTTTTGTCTCAGGCCCCAAGAACAGCAGGGTCCGGCCCCCCTCCCCCAGTCCATCCACCTGCCCGCCCAGCTCCCAGGACAACATGACGTGGGAGCAGCTGAAGCCAGGACCACCTTTGTCCCACATGCCCCTATCCCCGAGGCATCCTGCGGGCAAACAGGTCCCTCTGTACCACCAACTTCTACTATAGTTCGGGCTGGACTAAAGACATGCAGGCTGCGAGGCAGGGAGGCCAGCCCACTCAGGATGAGCAGCTCAGCCCTGAGACGGAGGGGAGATCCCAGGGGCAGGCAGAGGGGCCATGGGAGGGAAGACACAGACCCGAGACTCCCAGGGGCTGTTTCTCATGGTGGATGGGGCAGGGGGCACCAAGAAATGAGAGGAGAGGCTAGGAGAATTGGTCCTGGGGTCTTTGGGGCCCCCAGTATCCTGGTGGGAGGCCAGTTTGGACAGATGCCACGGTACTCTGGCGAGTCATGGCCCTGAAGAGGCCCCGAAGGAGCAAGGTCAGGAATGCTGCGGGGGCCAGGGGTCCACGTGCTGACCAGTCCCTCCGGCAGGGTCTGGCCCAGCCTCACCTGACGTTCTGCGTAGGGTTCCAGCGCTCTGAGGGCAGCTCCCCACTCTGGGGGTCATCGACTGGGGGGTGGAGAATGGAGATGCACACATCCCCCGTCTGTGTGAGGACAGGAGAGAGGGGTCAGCGCCCACAGCACTGCCACCAGGCAGCGCAGTGCCCTCCCCACTACAGGGGAGCCGGGAGGGGCCTGCCCGGTGGGCTCACCTCGTAGATGTTGGGATGCCACATCTTGGTCAGGAACCGGAAGGCCGGCGGGGAGTAGGGGTAGTCGATAGGGAACTTGAGGCGTGCCTGGGGAGGGGCAGAGAGCAGAAGAGCTCAGCCAGTGCTGGCCAATGCTCAGGGACTGTGCCCACGAACACACAAACAAGGACACTGGCCAGGACAGACCCCCCGTTGCAGGAGGACCGCCTGGACCCTGCTGGTCGCCCCTCACAGACCCCCCCAGGACTCTTTGGGGTGGCCTGAGCGGACCCTGGCCCCCCTCCTGCTGCTGAAGGGCAACTCCAAGGCCATTCTTGGCCTAGACCCGTGGGAGGGGCCAGGAGCCAGGCCCCAAGGGAGCTGTGCACCCCCAGCATGGCGGCGACTCCTAGGCCTCAGTTTCCAGGCTGTGGGGAAGGTTAAAAATAGATGTGTGTTCACTCGGCAATCATTCCCGACACCTCTGTGGGCTGGGCTCTGTGGGAGGAGATGAGTCAGCGCTGGACGGATGGGCTCTCTGCCCACAAGCATCCATCCTGGGGGGCCAGGAAGGCAGACAGGAAGGTCCTGGGGCAGATTGGGGAGGGCTGCCTGCCGAGGCCTCAGCAGGTGAAGGAGCTTCGTTTGCGGCTTGAGCCCCAGTCCCAGACATGGGGATGTCTGGCCTAGGGTCCTGGTGGTTCTCCAGGCTCTCCCCGGCGAGCCAGTGTGCTGGGAGCCAAAGCTGGGCTCCTCTGCTGGAGCTTCCCAGGCCCATCTCTGGAGAGTCACCCTCCTGGGCAGGGGCACGGGGGCATTTAGAAGTCCCTCTGTTCCTGGGTGATTGTGCTGAGGCCTGCGAGGCAGGTAACTTGCTGGTGACTGCAGAGCAAACCCGGAGCTCAGAACCTGCCCTACAGGTTTCTAAGCCATGGCCCCGAGGACAGCTGTTCTCAAACACCCAGCAAGTCCCACCTCATCTTGTCTCAAGCGTCCCCAGAGATGCCTTCACTACTGAGCAAACTGAGGCTCAGAGAAGGAAAGTACCTTGCGCAAGGATACACAGCAAGCAAGCTGGGAGGAGGTTGTTGAACCGCGTCTCTCTGGCACCCCCTTGAGTACACTGCGTTGCCCAAATGCTCACCATGGCCCATGAAGGACAAGGAAGGCGCCGCAGGAAGTGGCTGGGAAGCGGTGGTGGCCGCCAGGCACTTCCCAGTCTGGCTGTTCCACACCTGCTGCAGAGGGTCTCCCCACCCAGTCACGCCTCGACAGGAGGATCAGGGTGGGTGCCAAAACCACCCCGGGTCCCCCGCCGGCTTCTCTGAGGACACAACACAACACAACCTACGGCAGATGTGTTCGAATCTGGCAGGGCCCCACCCCCAGTCCCTTCTTCTCCAGAAAAACGGGACAATCCCCCAACCCTAGTGTGGAGGATCCCCTGCAACCAGTTAGCAAAAGTCAGAAGCCCACATCCCTTCCTTCCAGATCTGTGAGCTCACTCAGTCTCTTAGTCTCGCTGTTGCCTCAGGGTGGGACTCCACCTCCGGCTCTGAATGGAGCTCCCATCCCTCCAGCCTGAAGCACACAAAGGAGGCTGGGGGAGGGATCTAGTTGGACCACTAGGTGATCAACCCCAAATCCAGTCCCCGCATGCAAGAGGCCGGATTGCTGATGCACAACTCAGGCGGGAGCGGTCCACAGTCCTCCCCCCATCCCACCCCAACACCAGGGGAATCTCAACTCAGGACTCACCCCCAGCAGACCAGGCTGCTCCCTCACAGCCACTGAGCAGGCTCAGCTAAAACAGGAGCCAAAAGTGCAAACGCAGACATGTGTCCTGGGAGTATCACCCACCCCTCCCCCACAGCCAGGCCTAGCTGTGGTTTCTGCCCACCCCCCGCAACCTGGCAGGGCTGGGGGAGGAGGGTGTTCCCAGGCTGAGGGCCCTTTCCCCACCTCTCATGCACGCAGACCCCTTGCCCCATCCCTCTGGCTCAAAGAGCAAAGCCCTACAATCTGACAAGGGTCCTTCCAAGGCCACGTGGGGGCTCAAATGGTGAGATCAAGAAAGCTGCCTGGGTTCTGGCTCAGATCTTCTGTCACACTAGCGGGAAACACAGCCAGTGCCAGGGCCAGCACGCCCTCCCCGCTCCCAGAAAAGAACTGCCCGGGATGAAACTATCACAGGGGACAGACAAAACGACCCAGACGTGAGATTTGAGCCCCAAAAGGACACCTGCTCAGCGAAACCTGAGAAAAGCAAGTTGCGGCAAGAGAGGGGCCCCAGGTTTGGAGGCCAGGGTCCCGGGTCCGTGGGGTTGTTCTCTGAGGTGTGGCTCCCAGGGACAAAGTGGAGAGTGGCAGTGATGCCACCGTCTTGCCTCAACGTTCCCTAGAGAACAACTTACATAAAGCTCCAGAGGAAGCCAAGTGGGCCTGGCCGGCTGCTATCGGGAAGAGTGGCTGCTTTCCAAGCAGGCCCCAGCTGGCAAGGCCCCATCTGAGCCTTTGTTGGAACCCAAACAAGTGGCGGAGCAGCACCCCCAGTCTGGCCTCCCTCCCTCCCTTCCCCAACCCCGTGCTCCCCAACAATAGAGCTTGCTAGGTCTGGGGAGGCTCTTTGTCTCCTCCGGGCAGGGGGCGGGGAAGGCAGCTGAGGGCCCGGGTCCGCCAGAGGCTGAGGTAAGCACGAGCCCCACACCCAAACAAACAGGGAGCGCCCCGAGCCTTCTCTCCGGGGATCCAGCAGACCGGCTGGGAAGGCGGGGGCCTGGAGCTGCTTCCAGGGACGGAAGGGGTGGCCGAGAGAACCACCAGCTAGACCCAGGGAGACGGGGACCGCCGCGGGCACAGAGGCCGGGTGGGAACCGGGACTGCGAGCCGCGGGCTCACCTTGAAGTAGCCGCCCTCGTAGTAGGTGTTGGGGGGCCCGAAGATGGCCACCTCCCAGTTGTACAGGTCGCCCTCGTCCACCAGGGTCACCCGGAAGCCCTCCACCGGCTCCTCCTGCAGCCCCTTGAGCTCGAGCAGCAGAGCCTTCTGCGAGCTGGGCACCAGCGGCCGGGCCATGGCGGCGGCGGCGGCGGCGGCGGCGGCGGCGGCGGCGGCGGGGCCCGGGGTCGGAGGCGCGCTGGGCCGTGGGGCCGCCGCGGAGGCGCGGGACGGGCCGGGCCGCGCGCCGGCCGGGGAGGCGCCGGGGCTGGGGCCGCCGCCGCCGCCTTCCTCCTCTACGCCACCGCCGCCGCCGCCGCTCGAGCCCCCTGAGCGCTCCACTCGCTCTGGCACCGCCGCCCGCCCGGCGCTCGCCTCGGCCTGACCCGCGCGCCCCGCCCCACGCTGCGCCTGCGCGCCGCCGCCGCCCCCCGACCCCCGACTGCGCCTGCGCGCGGCGGCCGGGGCCCGGACCGCACCTGCGCGCCCGCCCGCGGGGCACGCCGGGAAGTGGAGTCCCCGCCCCCGGCCCGCCGAGCGCGAAGGCGCGACCGCGGGGAGGGAGGGGGGTCGAGCGCGCAGGCGCCTTGGAGCTTTCGACCCCCGGGAGGCCGCCGCCGCCCCTCTCTCGGGCTAGCACCCCGGACACCTGTGCGCGGGGAGGCGGGCAGGGTTGGGCTGCGTCGTCCCGGCACGGGCCGCTGAGCTTTTGGGGTCTTTTTTATGACGTCCCAGCACGGGGTGGGGCCGGGGGCGGGCCGGGGCGGGGTCCTTTGGCCCGGGAAGGGAGGACGGAGGCGGATTCCCTTCTCCGGCGGTTCTGAGCGAGCGGAAAGGGCGGCCCAGCCGGCAGTGGGTAGGCGGGAGGGTGGGGTGAGGGAGTGTCTGGGGTCCGCAGACCGGGTCCTCGTTGGGTGCCTCACTTTCTCGAGGCAGAGGTGAGGAGTGACCTCCCTGCTCAATACGGTCCGACGAACTGGAATCCAGAGATGGGCAAGACACTGCTCCCCAGGGAAGCTGGGGAGATCAGTGCACCCCCAATTTCGGGTTTCATTCGGCAGTGTTGATTCAGCACCCATCCTGGCCGAACCCCCCGCCTGAGTCCCACCCTCGGCTGAGCCCTGCTTGTGCCCGAATCGTAGACTGACCTTCCACCCCAGCTTGTCCTTCCTCCCGACTGTGGCTGAGCTCAGATCTGGCTGGTCCGAGGCCTAGACACACAACCCTTGCTGGGACACTTGGGCATGAGAGTCAGACGTGGTGCCCAGGCCAACATCGTGCACAACCTCAGGGTGACCGCTCCCCATGAGAGTGGGCGTTGGGCCAGTGGCGCCTGCTGTGGTCCCGCCCTGGGATGTGCCTGTAGCCTTATTGGCAGGTGTCAGGGGCAGCCAATATCTGCAACACCTTGGGCTCCGCCCTCCTTCAGGTGTCCCAGCTGAGGACAGGCAGGTGTCAACCTGTCTGGGGCAAGGTGAGCAACATCTCCACAGGGGAGAGAGTCAGGGTACTCTGAGAAGGAACCCCGGGCAGAGCTGAGCTTCAGATGGCTGACCCAAGCCTGGGGCTTTGACTGTCTCATCCATAAAGGGGGCTCTGGGCTTCGAGTCTCAGAACCTCTGCCCTCCTTGGAGGCGCGTGGAGTGGGCCCCTCAGCTGTAAAAGGACTGTGTACCCTGTGCCAAGTGCACTCTGACGCTCATTCTCTGCCTATAGCAGCAGTGTCGGCGTTGGGTGTGGTAGCTTATAGATAAACGGTCGTGAGAGCTAATCGTGATTCTTCCAGAGAGGCTTCCCAGGATCTCCCTATGTAATCCCCACAGCCCCACAAAGTGTTGGGTGGGCGGGGTGGCCTTGGAGAGGTAAAGGGAGGTACCAAGTTTATGGCCGCTCCAGCAGGTGCCACATGGGGCCTCATCCCCCAGGAAAGCCTGCTCCTTGGGCTCTGAAATATCCTGGAGAGCTGGTCATCTGGGGTGTCCACAGCACCTTGATTTTCCCTTAGGGGCTTCTCATTCTTAGTCTGTAAGGTTCAAATTGGACTGACCCCCCCAAACCCTGGCTGCAGGGATGGGTCACCCAATCAGAGCGTTCCAAGCCCCTGGCTGCACTGGTTGGTTCAGGAACAGCATGTGGCTAACCATCGAATGAGATGCAGCTCTGGGACTTTTTCTGAGAACACTGGGCTGGGGTGACTGAGTGGGGACCTGGCCTGAGGTTAGGGGACCGTCTTATCACCACAAGCCCTACGAACAAAGGTGGCGCTCGGGGATCCTGATGACCCTGTGTGTGCTACTGGATGCAGCCATGCTGACCTTCTCTGAATGCTCCAGAGGTGCAAGCTGATAAATTACTTTCGTTCTTATGAAGCCAGTTTGATGTGGGCCTCCCATCACGTGCCACAGGAGCGCCCTGCATTCAAACCTAAGTTCTGCTCTGACCTTGGAAATGGCCCTGGGATGCTAAGCCAGGTCTCAGTTTCTCTATCTGTAAAATGAGTTACATGAGATAATATTTGGAAAACTCTTAGCATTGGCCTTGAAGATGTTATGGAGAGGTATACAATGGCATTTTGCTGCAATCATGCCGGTTGAGAAGGAAGACGTGATCTCAGGAGGCAGGGACTGCAGGAGTGGAATAAAAGGACGGACAGGGGGGAATGTGACCCCTCAAGGGTAGAGGGAAATGGAGTCCTAAGACAGAGGCTTCAAGGCCAGTGTGCTCTGGATGCAATAGAACTGGCTTCGAGGTCAGCCCTGCCTTTTCCTGGTTGTGCCATGGGGCCGGTCACTTACTGCGGGAGAGAATAATGCCCCCCTCACCTCCCATAGCCGTCCACATCCTAATCCCAGAGCCTGTGACTATACCACCTCACAGGACAAAAGGGACTTTGCAGATGAGATTAAGAATCTTGAGATGGGAAGAGAGCACCTGGCTGGAGCATGCAACTCGATCTCAGGGTCATGAGTTGGAGTCCGTTGGGCATAAAGCTTGCATTAAAAAGAAAAGGGATCTTGAGATGGGAGATTATTTTGGGTATTCATGGTGGTTGGGCCCTGTGTAATCTACCCCATTCCCAAAGGACCAAAGTCAGACAGATGGGCAGACCCGGTGCTTCTGGCTCTGAGGATGAGGTGGGGCCATGGGCCAAGGACGGCACCTCTGGAAGCCGGAAAACCGAGGAGATGGGGTCCCCGGGGGAGCCAGCCCTGCCTACACCTGGGAGTTAGGATCGGTGAGCCCAGGGCTGTCAGAGAACCAGTGTGTGTAACTTTAAGCCACTGAATTCACGGTGATTTGTAACAACAGTCGTGGGAATTGAATACACTTAGCTCTGTAAGCTTCAGATTCTTCCGCTGGAAAATTGATTGATTGATTCATGACTTCCACGCACAGATCTAGGCCCTGGGGCTACAGAGAACAGGACTAGCAAAGCCTTCCACCTTTGGAGAGGTAGGGAGAGAGGCCATAAACAAATCGGTAAATAAATAGCGATTTTTGGTAGCAATAATTGCCAAGAAGAAAAATACAGTATGGTGAGGCATTAGCAACAGGAGTGGTTGGAGGGTTGGTTTGGAGAGTGGTCAGGGGAGGTGTCCCTCAGGAGGTGGCATCTGAGCAGAGACCAGAATGAAGGGAGGAAGTGAGCCATGTGGGTCTGGAGTAACAGTGTTACAGAGACAGGGGCTAGCACATACAAAGGCCCTGAGGTGGGGACAAGTTGCTTCAGCTAGAGACTGGTGTGCCCGAGACAGAGTGACGGGACAGAGGCAAGACAAGGAGCTGGGGAGTCTCCTGGGTCAGCTTTCTTGAGTGCTGACTTTGCTCACAGGACTTGTGGTGGTGTAATGGCTCCAGAACTCAGGCCAGGTCCTCCCAGCTCAACTGTGTCAAAAACAATCCCAGGGCTGCATCTCATTGGCCATCCAGGAGTCACCTGCTGTTCCAGAAAAGGGCCAGCTGAGGGGGAGGAGGCATCCAGCCACTCCCCCAGACCCGGGTGGACAGGGGGCTTCCACAGTGGCCACAAACTCCAGGGGAGCCCCAGGTTTGGGAGGTCAGCTAGAGGCTCAGTCCCAGATACAGCAGGCCTAGGGTGTCCTTGGGATGTCTCTAGAAGTCCTAGGTATGTGGTTGGTTCTCGAAGGCTGGAGCAGAGCAAGGCAAGGGGTCCAAGCCATGACTTTGAGAACCCTGGCGTCCAGGCGGCAATAGATGCCTCAGGCCGGTGAGATTCTAAGTGAGGAGGATGTGTGAGGAGAGGCCCTGGACAGAGCTGGGGGGCCATGTCCCCCGACCCCCAAAGCTGAGATAAGAGGAGGAGGCCGCCACGGGGCAGGGCAGGAGCATTTAGAGAGTGGGCAAGGGGGTGTTTCCAGAAGGGGGAGGTTTGTAGTGTCGCATGGTCCACACTGCCATGAGGTTGAGGCCAGGTGCGAACGTCGTGTCAGCTTCCCTGGACTCTGGCGGCTGGCAGAGATCAAGCCGGGGTCGTAACGAATGGGACTTCCGGACCTAAGACCACGCATGATGGTGACCCAGGGAGGCAGCGGGCGAGGCTGGATGGGGCAGGGCAATTGTCCTGGCTGGACTTGGCCTCACTCTATTCTGGGGGGCTCTGGAACATGAGCTGCCCCAAAATTAGCTCCACCTGAGGCAAAGGGGCTGGCTTTTATACCCTCTGGCCCTCACTCACTAGCAATGCCTGCCCCAGAAGGAGTGGAGCTTCCTGGGCAGCGTGGCTCCCCTGCAGAGGGGCAGCGGTGAGCCGGGGCAGCAGGGCGGGGGCAGCCTGGAGGGGGCAGCAGGGAGGGGTGACCCAGTACACAGTGCCCACCTCAGCTTCTGAGGTCATGAAGGAGTGACCGCAGAGCTGACTGTTGAGGCCCCCACCTGCCTGGGCTCTGGGACAGGTACGCACCTAATGCAGATGGCCCACCTGTCTACGAGCCGAGTGTGGGCAGGGGCCTCACCCACGATTTGTCCCTGCTGCTGCCCGGCCCCGTGGCGGCTGGGTTGCAAATTTCTGGAGCAATCCCTGTGTGTGGGCGCAGGACAGAGTAGAAGCGTTCCAGCCAACACTTATTCAGCGGCTTGCTTTACCTTAACCTTCCAGTTGCCCATGGCTGCATGATAAATGACCCTAAAGCTTCATGGCAAACACGGTGATCTGTCTCGCTCGTGAATCTGCGCAGTCGGTGCTGCCAGTCGCCTGCTGTCCCACACTCGTGGCTGCTGAGTGAACCGGTGAGCCCGGGGCGGGGGGCATGGGACCTGGCACCTTTTGTGACCTAGCCGTGGAGATCCTGTACAAAAGCCACGCAAATTCAGTGAAAGGGAATGCGGATTTCACCTCTTGATCTGCCTTTCGAGGGAGGGGTGGGGACGTTCTGGAAGCGTGTGGGAACAGAAATGTTGCTGTGGTCGGTTTTGCAAAACACATAGTCAGTGGCCACACTCACAGTTCGCTGATCACCTGGCCTGTGCAGGGGGAGGGATGGGGAGACAAGGTGGTCCTTGCCATCGGTAGCCTGAAAAATGGTTTCGGCTCTGTTCCCATGGGGTCTCCTTCAATCAGAAAAGGGGCCGAGTCCTGGGTCCCATTTACCAGAGTTGGAGGCGGAGGCCACGAGAGTGAGGTCAGCGGCCGGCCACCATTCTGGGCTGGGAATGTGACTCCTCCTGCTCCCAGAGGGGTTCCTCTTGCAAGCAACAGTCCCCTTGGAGGGGAGAGGGGTGCCCAGCGGGTGCTTGGTGAACAGTGATAGGACGGACTTCGCAGGTGTGTGTGGGTTCTGGGTGGACCGACGGCAGGTGACAGAGATGGTGGAGGGTGTGGGTTCTGGAGTACGCCCCTTGCCGGTAGGGTGACCCTTCACTCCTCTGGGCCTCGACTTCCCCATCTGCCAAAATCGGGGTAGTGATTTGCCTTCCTTGGAGGCACATAAGACCTTGCAGGGCTCACACGTGTCCGCCGTTTCCATCATCACTGTCACGATTACCTGCCCAGCCGGACTCTTTCTTCGACAACTGGGGAACCCGTGGCCAGGAACTGGCTGGGTGGGGCACTTGTGGACAGCAGGGCCTCCTGGGTCTCAGCGTTGTGAGTCCAGGGCGCCTCGCTGAGAAGCGGAGGCAGGAGCGGAGAAGCATTTCAGCGGACATGGAGGGGAGGGGAGGGGAGCACACACACCGGGTCGGCCTCGAGCACAGACTTTATTACTGTCGAGGAGAGGGGCCTTTGTGGGGGTGGGGGGACGGGTGCCCACTCCCTGGGACCCTCGGCCTCCCCTCCGAAGGGGCTGGGACACGATTCCAGCTTGGAAGGCGGGCGTGGGGAGGGCTCCCCGCACTCCCCGCTGCATGCAGGGACACTCCAGTTCCGGCCTCAGACCTGCACTCCGCCAGGGAGCAGGTGGCCACCACCTCGTGGTGCCTCCAGCCGCCCAGGGGGAGGAGGCAGGGAAGGCGTGTGGGCGCTCAGCCCACCGGCTTGACCTTGGCTATGAAGAGGGCGGCAGCCTTCTCCAGGAACTCCTCCCGGGTCATGGGGGAGCTGGGCCGCCGAGCCACCAGGGCGCGGTCCATGGCCAGCGCCAGGCTGTCGGGGCCCAGGCGCGAGCCAGCCTCCAGGAAGCAGGCAGGCACAGCAGCCCCGTCGCTGGCCTGCAGGGCCCCCTCCAGGGTGTCCAGCACGGCCTGGCCCACGCGGCGGTCGGCCACAGCCAGCGTGGGGTCCTCCAGCAGCTGGTAGAGGGCACCGGCCCGCGCCACAAACTCCAGTAGCACGAAGCAGGTGAGCATCCCGGCGCGGAAGACGTCCAGCGGCACGGCCTCATGGTCCCGGCACTGGATCTTGTGCAGCAGCGGTGCGACGACCTCCTCGGGGGCTTCCCCGTCCCGGCAGATGCGCTTGAGCAGCTCGCTGTAGGTGCGCCCGTCCAGCCCCGGCTTCTTCTTGCGCCCACTGGCACTCAGGCACTCGTAGGCCACGCCGACGTTGTTGTTGAAGGCCGTCCTGCGGGAGGAGAGGCGTGTTGGGCCAGCTGAGCAGAGTCCAGCACAGCCGTGGGAACCCTCCCCTGTCCCCATCTATCTTCCTCCAACAAACCAGGCCTGGGGGAGCCCCAGGGCCTTTGCACGGACTATGTGCTTTGCCTGGAGTGCCCTTCCCCCACAGGTCCTCCAGCTCCTGAGTTTTTACTGAGATGTCACCTTTCCTGTGGGGACCTCCCCTGCCTCGTCTATTTTTCTCCATGGCAGTTACCACCATCCGACTTAGTGTAAGATGTCCTTTCGGAATGTCGGCCCAGGAACCCTAGTGCCTAGAGCACTGCTTGGTGTATGGCAGGTGCTCTAGAAATGTCTGCTAAGTTAACCAACGGGCACTGCCCCACAGGGACCGTCCGACAATCACATTTACGCTTACGGGGTGGTCACTCTTGGCCAAAAGCTGAGCCCAGCATTTAATACGGATTAGCTTATTTCATTCTGTCACAGTCCCATGGGCCAAAGTAGGCAAACTACACCAGGGGGTCAAGTCTGCCCCAGGCCCCCCCCCCCCCCCCGCTCCGTCTATTTTGTAAATAAAGCTTTATTGGCACAAGGCCTCATGCATCCATTGACATATTGCTTGTGGTCGCCGCAAAGGCAGAGCTGAATGGCTACAACAGCAACTGGGGCACAAAGCCGCCGGCACGGGAGGGGGCTGACCCTGCTGTGAGCTGTCGGCGCAAGGTGGGCATGGCTCAGGTTCCACTGCACGGCCTGGCCGTGCAGGGGGCCTCACGAGCTGATTGGGGAGAACGGCGGTTATGTGCGGGTTGCAGGGTGAGCCTGGGTGGCTGGTTCGCCCCGTGTCTCGCTCCCTCACTGGACTGGCAGCCTAGGGCCTGGCTGGTGGCCCAGCGCTACCGTGGCTGGTGGCCCGTTAGCATTTCCGCCGTGACCAATAGGTACTGAGGCTCAGTGCAGGCTCACGGTCAGGCCAAGGATCCCAGAGAGGAGGGGGCCGGGCAACTGTGAGGCTTACACTCTTCCTCTGTCCGCTCCGCTCCAGGTGAGGGAAGGTACGCAGAGGCTCCACTCACCTCCCGTGTGACCTGGGCACGTCGTCTCACCTTTCTATGGGCCAGTGAGCAATGGACCCCAGCAAATGCTGGCCCGTAAGCAGCGGGTGCTTAGTGGAGGCTGGGCTGGCGCAAGGCCGGTGCTCAGTACATGCTGGTCAATACGTGACCGCCACTGCGGTCATCACTGCTGCCCGGTGTGGGGCTTGTGGGTGGATGTGCTGACCCAGCGAGCTCTGTGGATCGGAGCCCCATGACAGAGGAGGAAACCGAGGCCCAGAGGCTGCAGAAGTGTAGCCTGGGGGGGTCTCTCTGCCAGCTGGGACTCGCTTCTCCGTCGGTTGGGCTACAAACCCCTTTCTCTTCTCACTCATTGGCCCCTCGCCATTGCTGGAGCCAGCGGTCGGTGAGACTGCCCCGGGGAGCGCTGGCGTGGCGTTAGTGCTCACTCCTTTACCACGACTGTCACCCACGTGAGCCGATGCCTCAAACCAGCCCTGTGCAGGACTTGGGTTTTGTTTTTAAACATTTGCTTATTTTTGAGAGAGAGAGAGAGGAAGCACGAAAGTAGGGGAGGCGCAGAAAGAGGGACACAGGATTGGAAGCAGGCTCCGTGATGTGAGCGCAGAACCCAACGTGGGGCTCCAACTCACGAAACGTGAGATCACGACCTGAGCTGAAATGAGCCAAAATCAAGAGTTGGCCACTTACCCGACCGAGCCACATAGGGGCCCCTGCAGGAGCCCAAAACATTAACTCCTTCCACCGGGAGGAGGAAAGAACGTGGGGGAGGTCCGCTGTGAACAGACTCGGCCGTCACCGGCGCCCCCAGCAGCTACGTGTCGCTGCGTAACAAACTGCCCTGAGCCCAGCGGCCTGAAATGGCAGCAAGCGTTCATGGCCTGTTTCTGCGGGTCGGGGACTCGGCAGTGGCTCAGGGTCTCTCGCGAGGCTGCCGTCAGGGTCCCCTGAAGGCTCACACGCCGGCACCCTGGCGCCCGGGCCCATGGCGTCTCCAGAGCCACCGTGCGCCCTCCCCACATGGCAGCCACCCCATCTGACATGCGGGCGCTCTGAAGGCCCACCACACCCCTCAAGTGAGAGGAGCCACAGGATGTGGCTCCACCACCGACAGGTGAGTGGAGCCACGCGCAGTCCTCTCTCGAGCCAGCTTTGGGAGTGACTGTGGTGTCCCCACGGTCCGCTCCCCGCTGCCGTACTTGGGGAAACCAAGCAAGAGTCCGTGAGCACAGCCCCTCGCGGCCACGGCCTCGTGGTGTGAGAAGCAGTCCTTCGTGTCAGGGCTGTTTGTTACTGCCGCGTGACACGGTTTGTCTCGACCGACACCGACGTGGCCCAAGACTCATCTTTTCCAGCCACCGATTCTCTTGAGGGAATTTGCTCCTCCCTAGAGATGGAGACAGCCTGGCGCGAGAAACCCCAGGAGCCGGCCGGGTCCCCTGTTCACCAACCTCCTGAGCCCCCCACCCTGCGGGTCTGGACCATGAGGGTCCTAATGCCTGTGTTGCAGGATAGAGAGATGGAATTCATGCCAAGGACTTAAAACAGTGCCCCATACGTGGGAGGGCCTCCTGCGCTCTGAGCCGCGTCCAGGGCCGCGGTCCAGTGGGCTGTCCAGATGCCGTCTACCTCGCGGGGCAGGGAGACACGCAAAGAGGTCATCACAGTCCCAGGCAGGGTGCTGAGGAAGGAGACACCCGGCCTCCAGGGCACTGGCCTCAAGTCAGCCCCTCACCCACACCGCATGCGGGGCCACCTGGCTCTGGCCACGTCACGCTAAAGAGCGCAAGCATTTGTTTTAAAGATCCGTGTACGTGCGTGTATCTCCAGAATGAGACGTGGAAACATTTCGCTTTAGCCCAGAGGTTCTCAATGGGGGTGAGATCTGGGGACACTTCTGGTTGTTACCACCGGGTGGGTGGAGGCCAGAGGTGCTACTCGGCCCCCGGCAGGGCCTGGGGTGGCCCCACTCAGAGTGAGCTAAGGAACCGGGCTTGGTGGTGCCTTCTGAGCGTTTTCCCGGGTCATGGGGGCGCGAGGTGGTGCTCTTTCTGTGGCGGTACAGTGGCCCAGACGCCCCGGGGGCCCCAACACCCAGCTCGGGCTTGGGCTCTGCCCCTCAGTGGCCACACGGCCCTCAGCAGGTCTCATAAGGCTTGTTTTGTGCTCTTGGGGACTTGGGGCTGGCAGGGGGGTGGCCGGCTGCACACCACTGCCACCGTCACCAATCCCGGGGGGCCAGCGCTTCTGATTTTGCGAGACGTAGGACAAGGGGAGTTTGGATGACTTCTTCCCAAACCTTTCATGCCGATGACAGCCCCAACCTGGCCCAGTCAGCCCCACCGCATCAGGGCGAAGCTGCCCGGCTTCAGCGGGTGCCCCTGGTTTCCGCCCGGGGACTTGCCTGGCCTGGCTTCTGCCTCTGGCCCGTCAGGCAAGGTTCAGGGCTCCTGACTGCACTGTCTTCTGAGTTAGCCACCGGCTCCGTTTCTGGGGGGCCCAGGTGAGCCCCGATGCCAGCGGCAGACATGCCCTTGTTCACTGCACCCTCGGTGGCCCTGCTGTTCCAAACTGCCTCCAGCCAACGGCTCCCATGCCCCCGCACTGCAGTAAACAGAGTCCCCCCCAAACTGCACGTCTATCCAGAACCTGTGACTGGCCTTATTTGGAAATACAGTCTTTGCTGAGGGAACTAGTTCAGGATGTGGAGATGAGATGAGGTGGCCCTACATCAAATGTCCTCAGATGAGAAACAAGAGGACAGAGAGACACAGAAGGAGGGAGGCTTACCCTGGAGGGAGGAGGGCCGCCTGGAGACCCCCGAGCTCGGGAGGCAGGAAGGACCCTCTCCCCTGGAGCCTCCAGAGGGAGCACGGCCCCGGGACACTGACACCTTGATCTCAGACTCTCAGCCTCCAGAACTGTGAGAGAATAAGTCTCTGTGTGTATTTCTCTTTTTTTTAAGATTTTATTTTTAAGTAATCTCTTACACCCAACGTGGGGCTCGAACTTAGGACTCTGAGATCAAGAGTCGTGTGCTCTACCTACTGAGCCAGCCAGGTGCCCCGGATACCTGTTGTCTTAAGCCACCAAGTTTGTGGTAATTTGTCCCAGCAGCCACGGGAAAGGAATAGGGCCCTCCTGGCCTTAAATCCAACAGACGCTTTGCAGCCCTCGTCTACGGGCCGCCTGACGGACACAGGACTGCCCCCAGTCCACAAAGTGCCTCCGTGTGAACTAGGAAAAAGCTCTGCAAAAAGCCATTTATATAAATGTCCTCATTTGTGACTGCCTGTGGGCGAGTGCTTCATGCAGTGATTGACCTGCATCACCGTACACGGTGGCCCTTTTCCTCTCTGCCAAATGCCCCGGGATGCCATTCTCCGCTGGTTCCCGCCCTCATGTCTGGTTGGCCTGATCATGCTTCTTTGCGGGCTCTCTGAGGCTAGGGCTCCTCAGGGTTGGGTCCTGAGCTCTTCTTGGTTCTCCTGAAGCCTTCACACCCCTCCCAGCCGACGACCTCCTGTCCCAGTTGCAGACCTGTCTATTCTCCAGCTGCATGGTTCTCCCGGAGCCTGACTTAGAGTCCTGGAGCAACACTGCACGCTTTCCCCAAACCAATGACCTCCCATCTCAGTGGATGGCCCCATGGGCTACCTGGGACTCCCTTCCCACCCCAGCCCCTGCAGACCTTCAGACACGTGCATGCTC
The DNA here is from genome assembly GCF_028018385.1 of Neofelis nebulosa. Taxonomy (NCBI): domain Eukaryota; kingdom Metazoa; phylum Chordata; class Mammalia; order Carnivora; family Felidae; genus Neofelis; species Neofelis nebulosa. Next base: position 169,990,853 of record NC_080785.1, read on the forward strand.
TTCTCAGATGCCCACCCTCCACACCCCTTCCCACACCTGAGACCTCTCCCCAGCTTCTCTGTGCCGTCCTATGGCCTGTACCCATGACTCTCTTGGGAGGCCGCCCAAAGGTGGGCACGTGCTTGAAACGTGCGGGGACCCCCTGGTGATCAGGCTGGAACACTCCCTTGCTTGGCTTCCGCTCCCTTCCTTGGTTCTTCTGGAAGCACTCCCTTATAAAATTACCCACACACAGATGCTTGCCTCAGGCTCTGCTTCTAGGGGCCTCTCTCCAGGGGTCTCAACCAAGACCTAGCCATCCACACCCAGTCATGACCTGGTCTGGTGGACGGTGCATGTCAGAAAGCGTCTCCTCAACCCCCCTGATGTGGACCATTCATTCAATCCATGGTCCTCAACCACCTTCCTTGGGCTCAGAACTGTTGGGGGCGGGCCGTGCTCCCGTGCGGTCACCATGTCCTCCACCCCACCAGGCCTCAGCCACCAGAAGGCTAAGGAGCCTGTGGGTCCCACACTGCAGCTCTACAGCCTCCAGGCCAGTGCGCCCGCCGGCTTCGAGCCTGCAGCCCCTCTCCCTGTGCCTAAAGCAGGCCTCTTTCTGGACACCACTCCTGCCCCATGGGCGCTACCTCCTAGGGTAGGGGTCTTGGGTGACTCCACCGCCCAGCCCTGTAAATATCCATTTTCTGGCCTAACGGATGGGGATGCAACGACGCTAGTGACAACACATCTAGGAAAAAACCTAGCTTGTTAGGACCTGGCTCGGAGGTCTCGCTCCGTGACTTTGGGTGAAGTCCTCTCTGAGCTTTGTGATTTTTAAAAGTGGCGTGGGCTTCAAGGGGGAACTCAGCACCTGCAGAAAGGCATCACAACACACGAAGACGGCCAGAACTACAGGCGCCAGCCCCCCCACTCCCACCCCCCCGCCGGGAGGCTTGCGCACTACAGTGCCCAGCACGCCCGCGGGCAGCGAGCTGGGGCTGCAGGTCCGCAGCGGCGCCGCCCCGGCCCCGCCCCGCACCTCTGGGAGTGGTGAGCCAGGCGAAGGTGCCACAGCGCGCGGCCCAGGCGCTGCTGCTGCAACAGGAGCTGGCCCGGGGGCTCCCCGGCGCCGCCGTTTGCAGGCGAGCGCAGGCCCATGTTCTCGAAGTAGTGCGCCAGGAAGGCGATCGGCTCCTCGGGCCGCGCCTCCAGCACCTTCAGCAGAGCCGCGCGCAGCATCTCCGTCACGCCGACCTGCCGCAGGAAGTCCTCCTCACTCTCCGTCGCTGCCGCTGCCCGGGACACCGCCGGCCGGCCGCTGTCGGGGAAACTGGCCGCCGGAGCCACGGCCGGCCGCCGCTTCTCCACTGCCGCCATCTTCGCTGAGGGCAGCGGGACCGGAAGCGCCGCCGTATTCCACAGTGCGCTGGCGCCTCGGGACGGCCATCTTGGTTAAGGGCAGAGCCCGCCCGGATCCCGCTGGAAGACTCTGGCAAATAACTGGAGCAGTCCACTTCCTGCCCCCTTGGGTTTTAGTTGGCACTTTCCCTCCGGGTTCCTCTCCACGTGGGTTGGACAGCTTTCCAGGCTTCGGTCCGGAACCTGAATTTTATTTTATTTTATTTTATTTTATTTTTTTAAATTTTTTTAACGTTTATTTATTTTTGAGACAGGGAGAGACAGAGCATGAACAGGGGAGGGCCAGAGACAGGGAGACACAGAATCTGAAACAGGCTCCAGGCTCTGAGCTGTCAGCACAGAGCCCGACACGGGGCTAGAACTCACGGACCGTGAGATCATGACCTGAGCCGAAGTCGGCCGCTCAACTGACTGAGCCACCCAGGCGCCCCCGGAACCTGAATTTTTACCAGACTCCAAAATGGCTCTCTAGGAAAGGACATGGTTTCTGGCCTGAAGCCGGATTGTTTGCCATCTTGGTAGTGGGCGAGTCCTTCATTAGCATGGTCCCCTAGCAACCGGTTTCCTTGGCTATCAGCGATGCCGGGCGGAGCGTGCGGGCGATTGTTCCAACTCCAGGACGGAGCGCCGCCCCTGCCCTGTTTTCTGATTTTCCGCTGAGTCTGTGCTCAGCCTGGCCTTCAGCCTAGTCCAATCTCCGTCTGAGTTTCAGGCTCGCCCGGTGGGGCGAGGTCTCCTCTCCCCCGCCAACCACCCACCAGGATGAATTGGGGGATCTGCTCTGAGCTCCCACAGCTCCCTGAATGAGTGGACCAACCAAGGCCCCCATTTCCCCGTCCCATGCTGTTACCTTGCCTCACCACCAGAGGGCTCTCTCACACCACAGCCTCTGAAGCTCTGAACTCTCCGGTAGCTCCCCAGTGCCCTCAGGCGGAATCCTCAGCATCTACAGCCTGTCACCTGCTCATCTGATTTCCAGCTCTCCCCAACCCCACCCGACTGACTTAGCCCCCAAACCACCCCAAGAGAGATAAAATTTCCTTTAACGAGCCACTTCTGTGTCTTTGCTCACACTCCTCCCCATCCCCCCCGCCCCCCCCCCCCCCAATACCTGTCCCCACTTGTTTTGAGGAATCCCAGTTATTCTCAAGTATCAGTGTTCCCACATCCAGGAGAAGCCACAAACAGTTGTGTTCTCCCACCCGGGCAGAATCTACGCCATGCTCCCTGTTGTGCCCTTTCCCCCAGCCCTGGCCAAGTGGGGGTGGGGTGCCTGTCCATCCCGACCTCTCAGGGGAGCCCCCCAGTGCAGAGGGTCGCTGGGGCTGGGTAGGAGATTCTGGCATCCCCGAAACACCACAGACACCACTGAGGTCAGACCACACGCCCTTTATTCCCTAGCTCTGGCCCATTGGGAGGTGGGGCCCCAGGGGTCCCACTGAGGGGAAACTCAGATGCTGGCCATCAGAGTTAGCAGGTCATGGCCGGCTCTCAACCGTGTAGATCCAGAATCCTGCAGATGTCCTCTGTTTGCAACTGAGTGGAAGGCAAGGAAGGCCATTTCAGGCCAGTCCTCCTCAATCCAGTCCGCGTGGGGCAGGGGCCCAGAGGGTCTCCTGGGGTTTGGTGGTCAGCCAGCAGGCCTGCAGCGTCTCCACAGGCGATGGGTGAGGAACGCCAGGAAGAGCAGCCCCAGCACCAAGCTGCCCGGCCACAGGGCTGCGGATGTCGTTGGGGGACCTAGAGAAGGAAGTGTCGGGAGCTCTGAACACCTCTTGGCGGGTTTGGGGGAGAAGCTTAGTAGAATCTGCTAGGGGCCTCCACATTTACTGGGTTCCCTGAAACTTTACAAAGGACTTCACGGTTTAGAATGTCTTTTGAAATGTCCAAAAGCTGCTAGACTATCCAAAGGTTTTGGAGTGAATCTTTTGAAAGGCACATAGGACCTTGTAGTTAGAAACGGGCTGTCCAGTGAGGTGACCGCCCCCCACGCCTGTGTTTGAAATACGGCATGTCTGAATGGGAAGTGAGGTCAGCATAAAATCCACACCACGTTTTGAGGACTTAGTTTGAAAAAAGCAGAAAAGAATGTAAGATGTCTCATTTATAGTTCTGAATGTGGCTACTAGAAAATTTGAAATGACCTAAGTGGCTGTATTCTATTCTATAGGCTGTTGTAGGCTATAAAGTTTAGAGTTTACAAAGTGCTCTGAAATCTACACAGTCCCTTAGATTTACAGTCCTTGCCCTGCCAGGTAAGCATGATCTTACATTTGGGAAGCCCACTGGACAGTTTGGGCAATTGAAGCCGGGCGGGACCATTCCTTGTCTAAGGTCTTGATGCAAGGCTTTCCTCCCTCTGAGGCTCCCCCAGCCCCCTCCCTAGCCCCCAGAACTCACAGATTTCAGGGACCAGGTAGAGGCTGGCCATCTGTCCCCCTGGGTCCAGGCGACACTGAAACCAGCCTTCAGGGTTGCACCTGGCCCACAGCACGGTCAGCCGAGCCAGGGCCCCAGCCTCCTGCCTCTCGTAGGCTTCAAGACCCCCGGGGGCCTGGGTCCAGCTCGCTGACATACCGGGGCCACAGGCTGCCTCACACAGTAGCTCCAGACCCCCTGGTGCTGGTGACTGGTGGATCTCAGGGCGACAGGGCCTGGTGGAGCTGTTCCCAGGCGGGGGCCCAGGACTCCTGGGGCTGTGGGTGGAGCTCAGCTCTGGGGTGGCCTTGGGGGAGGTCGTTACAGGGGGCTCCTGGGAGGTCAGCCTATGCAGGACTGGAAAACAGGGGGGTTGTTTTTTCTCCTGCCCCAGGCCCCTTCTCCTGCCTGCCTCTCCATTTAGACCACAGGGTTTGACCCTGTGGCCCCATCCTGGGCCACTTGGGCAAATCGAAGGGTATCCCAGTGGGTAGGAGTGGGGCCAGGGCCTGTCTTGGTCCTCTCCCCACTCTGAGTAAGCATCTGAACCTCTGCACCTCAATTCCCTCAGTGGTAAAGGGGTTGAGAGCCACCCATCCTAGGGGTGCCATGGAGAGCAATTGGAGTGTGGGCTTGGTGAGTACCGACTTTTATAAATTACAGGGCTAGTAGGTGGACAGAGGGGAGGTGCTCCCTGACAAAGTGAAGGGTGCCGGGGCTCTCTGCTCATCCCTTGTGCTGGAGATGGGAGGCTGAGCCCCAGGAGGGGTTTGTACATCTTACCAGAAAGTACCTTTCAGATCCAGTGGCCTCTCTGTGTGCTCTCCCACCACCCCCTCCCTGCACCCCGCCCCTTCCAATCGATCCCCACACCCGGGGAGCTCCCTTGATCTACCCCCACCCCGATGACCCCAAGTGCAGTAACATGAGTTTCAGGGTGCCCTGCTGGAGAAGGGATTTGTGCTTTTTTAATGAGAGCCTGCCAGGGGCTTCATGATGTGGGCAGGGCCCTTCCCACATTAGACACGTTGTTAAATTAATAATGTCTGATACGAACTGAGCACCTGCCGTGTTCTTAGCCCCAAGTTAAATGTTTTCATTTGTTCATTCATTCAGCAAGTATTTACTGCGTACCTACCACGTGCCAGGCACCATGATTTCATCTGTCCTTCCGTCCACCCATCCACTCATTCGGAATGTATCTGTTGAATACTTACTATGTGTTGGGCACTGTTTTAGCCACTGGGGACGTAGCCGTGAATAAAACATATTCCTATCTCAGCGAAGCCAACAGTAGGGGAGACAGACAATGGGAAAAAAAATGAAGAGAAAATCCAGGATGCCAGATATTGATAAAAAGTGTCAAAGAATATACAATAAGAGAAGTCACATGGCTCGTGTGTGTACACATACATGTGTAAGGGACAGTAACGGTGCTTTGACCCTTCAGACAGGGCAGGAAAAGCCTCACTGGGAAATCAACCCGAGGAAAGTGAGTGATGGAACAATGGACAGAGCTGGGGGAAGAGCATTCCCAGTGGAGGCTGGAGCATGTGTAAAGGTCCTGAGGCAGGACTGCATCTGGCCTGTTGGAGGAGCAGCTGGGAGGCTCATGTGGCTGGAGCAGGGTGATGGAGGAAGAGGGAGGAGGTGACAGCAGGTCATTCAAGGCCCCGTGGATGAAGGAGGATTGGTTGCTTGTTTGTTTTTTTACCCTGAGGGAGGTAGGAGCCCTGGAGGACTGTGGGCAAAGTAGGACAGGATCTCAGGGGGTCCGACACAGGGTAGGTGCTCAATAAATCTGTTGAATGACTGAATAGATGAGTAGGGAACGTCACTCTGGTGGCATTTGATAGCCCCACCTGCTGTGGGAATTGTGACCGGTCCACACCGGGACACAGCAGGTGAGGGGTGGAGCCAGGATTCCAGAAGAGCCCCCGGGCAGCACTCATCAAGGCACATAGGAGCTGGGTGACTTCACCTATTTCCTGGGGACACGGAGTGCAGGCTGTCCAGAACCCCGAAGACTCACCTGGGATGGGCCGGTGGTGGCTCAGCTCCAAGCCAGGCAGCTTCATGGTTGCCTGGCAGTGGAGGGTGGGTGGGGTGGGGGTCCCCAGGGGGGGCAACAGCCAGCGCTCTGTCACTCGGAACAGCAGGTCCTCACCTTGCTGGGGCTCCTCCTCCACATCCCGGCCCAGGGCCTGCACCCCCTCCAGTTCTCGGTCCCCCAGGAGCAGGGACAAGGAGAGGGCCTCGGGACTGACGGGCGTGACATTGTGCGCTGTGCAGGCTACCTCTCGGTCCTGCTTGGCCACCAGGGCTACTGGGGAGACAGTCAGCTGGGCTGGGAACGCTGCAGAATGGACAGAGGGTTGGGGCCAGGTGGGCTTAGCCCGTAGGTCAGCTGGGCCCTGAGGAGGAGACTTGAGGGCAGGGCCAAGGGGTGAGTGGGGGCTGCTGGTGCATAGGGTGAGGGGAAGGCCCAGCGGCCACAGCTCGTGTGTCCAGAGTGCAAGATGCTGAAGAGGAGAGCAGAGCAGAAGGGGCGGGAGTCAGGAGGGGAGGGGTGGGGGGTGAGGAGAGCAGAGCAGAAGGGGCGGGAGTCAGGAGGGGAGGGGTGGGGGGTGAGGAGAGCAGAGCAGAAGGGGCGGGAGTCAGGAGGGGTGGGGTGGGGGGTGAGGAGAGCAGAGCAGAAGGGGCGGGAGTCAGGAGGGGCACTGGGCAGGGGTGAGGAGGGAGGGGAATGGGTTGCTGAGTGACTCAGGCTGAGCTGGGGCAGTCTTTGATCGGGGTGGGGGGCGGGCTGGGCAATCTGGGAGGGCGCCCAGGAAAACGCGGTATCGACCGAGGCAGGGCAGGGCTGCTGGGCCGCGGAAAGTGCGAGGGCGGCAGGGGGGTTTGGGAGCTCACCGAACACCAGGAGCTGCACGGTCCGCTGGAAGGTCAGGTCCCCGCAGGAGCCCACGCACACGCGCGGGCCCGCCGCCGACAGGGAGGCGTTGTGCACGGTGAGGACGCTGCGGCCTGCGTCCGACCGCACGGCGCCCAGGCTGGTGTCCAGGCCGCGCCACTGCACCGAGGGCGCCCGGTGGCCGGCGCAGGCCAGCCGGCAGGTGAGCTGCCGCGACCCGCCCAAGGACACCGCCACCACCGGGTCTGGGGGCTCCACCTCCAGGGGCCCACCTGCGGGCAGAAGGCGCTCTCAGCCCTGACCCCACCCCCACCCCAGCGGCGGACCCCCTTGTCCCCGCCTTAGGGTCCTCAGCGGCCTCCCCGCCGCCGCCCTGCTCCAGTCCTCCCTGTGTCAGCAACCACCCCCCCCCCCCCGCCCCAAACTCGTTCCCCTAACGGGGCCCCTTCCCTTGCTGACCGAGGCCTCGATGGAGGAGCCCCAGGAAGAAGGGGAGCAGGAGGCAGAGGCTCTGGTCCATGCCGGGTCCGGCTCTTTCCCCCGCCCAACAGGACTGGCTTAAATAGTGGTGACCCGGCTCCTTCCCGCCGCCCCCTCCTCCAGCGAGTCCCTGGGGGTTTCCCGAGGGGGTTTCCCGTCCTGACCCCCGACCCTGGAGGCGACGGCGGCGCTGCGAGGCAGAGGCCCGGGGCCAGAGATGGGGGGCGGGGGGACCTCGCGGCCGAAGTCAGAACAGAGGGAGCGGGAGCGGGAAGGTATGAGCGCACTCCAGTTTGAGAGACCGGAAGATTGGAGGCTGGAGGCCAGAGAGGGGTGGCAGTTGAGGTCAACTGAATGGAAATCAGAACCAGGCCGGGGGAGGCTGAGCGGGGGCGGGGGTGGAGAGTAGCCTCCTTACCTCCCGGAAGTGCAGAGATGGGTGGGTGGGAGGTGGCCTCCTGGCGGCTAGAGTCTCTGGGGCGGGCTCCTGGGGGGGCGGTTTCTGGGGTGCGGCCTCCTGAAAGAGGGGTCCTTCAGGGTGAGGATTTTGGGGTGGTGGGGGTCTCCTAGGGGTTATGTTCTCTGAGACAGGAGGGTCTCCTGGGGGTGATGGAGCTGAGAGGTACCGCCGCCGCCTCTGAGCTTGTCTGCCCTCAGGTAAGACAGCTCTGGCCCTTGGGAGTCTGGGACCTCCCTGCTGTGTTCCACACAGGTCCTGAGATCCACAGGGAGGCCTGGGAAGGGACTCTGGCCAGGCTCCCCACTCACAGCTGTCATCAGTGAGTCCTGAGAAATCCGTCCACGGTTTCCTCTTGTCTCTCAGCCTGGCCTCGTTTCTTTGTCCTTTGTGGCCATGCATCACCAGCCCCCAGAGTGACACCTCTCTGCGCACGGTGACTCACACCGCAAGGCTGCCTGTGGCATAAAGGGAAGAATCCTCACTTGCCGGGAGCCTTGCAGGGCCGGGCAGCCTCAGGGCCTTGGCGTGGCGGTGCCCTCACCCTGTGCCACCTCTGCCCAAAGGTTGCCTCCTCAGAGTCTTTCCCAAGCAGCTTCAGTTTCCCCGGCAATGAGGTGTCGATGGGCCACTAGCCCTGCGCCTGTGTCCTCTCAGTGTCTCAACTGCCAGAGGCAGAAACCGAGGCACAAGAGCAGGGGCTGGTAGCACAGGGGGGAAACTGAGGTGTCTGTGTGAGCTGAGTCCTGTCTTCCTTGGTCCCACCCCCCTCGAGCCTTGTGCCGGGAAAGCGGCACAGGAAGGTGGACGCCAAGGTGCGGCCCTCCCCGGGCCGGAGGTGCGGGCCTTTCTCGGGAAGCTGGGCTCTTAACCCGGGCAGGGGGCAGTGGGCCCGGTGAATGGGCCTCTTCCCAGCCCCTGACCCTGCTTCCTGCTTCCGTCCCTACTGAGGCCTCTCGTAGGGTGTGACCCAGCTCTCTGGGCTATGCCTCCCCACCCATCACCGGTGCTCCATGGGGCTCATTCCAAGCCCCAAACGCTCTACCTGTGTGGATGACAGACCCTCACGCTCAAGGACACTCACAGCTCTAATCACCGCTGGTATGGGCTGATCAGATTAAGAGGGTTCTGGGCAGAGGTGAGGAGGAGCTGGAACCTGGGGTGGGGGGAGGGGAGGGGGGGAAGAGGGGGGAAGAGGGACGGGAGAGGGCCTGGAGAGAGGGTCGAGGTGGACCCTGGGGAGAGGGGGGGGAACTCTGGGAGCCCAGGACCAGCACTGGAGGGGACTGAACGGCATTTCGCGCCTGCATCTGGTCTCATATCTGGTCTCATTGTTAGGAGACTGAGCCCATGGAGCCGCCTGGGTGGGGACTGAGGTCCTCCCCTACATCCCCCGCCCCCCCAACCTGAGCTTCCTGCAGTGCCTGCCTGCAGATCCCCCCCCCTCCTTCCCGGCATTGTTCCCGCCCAGGATGAAGTCCTCAGTGGCCTTGGCAGGAAACCTCCTTCCCATGGAGGGTCCCAGCCTCCCCCCACCCAAGACTTGTCATCGTGGACTCTACCTTCCCATGACAGCAGTAGTTCTCTGGGGGGGTGGGGGTTGCTGGCTTCCTCAGAGGGTATCCAGGGGAGACCACTTGCCCAGCCCCCCAGAGATGCCCATTCTCTTCAGGGACACCCTTCCCACCGGGGCTGGGCCAGCTCCACTCATTGGTGCTACTGGTCAGTTGGGGGCTCACAGCTCTTTCTTTGACGTGGGCTGGAGCCATGAGGGCAGGGTCTTCTGGGGTCCTTCATCTAGCTCTGGTGCTGGAGGATCCCAGACCTAGGACGTGCCCCCCCCCCCCCCACTCCTGTGGTCACTCTCTGCTTCTGTGGGTCTCAGGGATGGTGGAGAAGGCTATGGAGGCTGTGAATGATTCTTTAATAAAGACCCACGCAGAAGGCTCTGGAGGGCTGGCAAAATTGCCCTGAAGTTGCCTGGCTGAGCTAACCAAGGGATCATGGCAGGAGGGATGATCCCCAGGGCACCAAGGTTGGGGGCCGGAGCCCCAAGTAAATAGTGAACACTGAATGCTCATGAAGGACAACACTGCATGAGTCTCTTTCTGTGAAGCTCAGCCCCGAACTGGTGGTGGCCAGGTAGTTGTCACAGGCAGGGCTGTTAGACCCGGGGGTCTACACCCTCCCTGACCCCTTGGGGCCTGTCTGAGGACCTGAGATTTAAGTTGTCATGAGCATCAAGGGGGCAGAGGCTTTGGGCTGTGATATCTGATTCGGACTGAACGGAGGCACCCAGTGCGGGGTGGGCAAAGGCCCCGCAGCTGGGCCCGGTGTCCCTGGGGACTGTGGCGGGCCCCCCCACCAGGGGGACCTCAGGCTGGGCTAGCGCTGAGGGAGTTGAATAGGCAAGGTTAGGGGTGCCCTGAAGATCCTTAGGCCCTGAGGAGCCGGAAGGCACATCTTGGTGACAGCTGATTTTGGGGTGCTGGCTCCATCACTCTGAGGCTGGGGGACCTGAGCAGGAGTTGGTGGGGCCAGGGCTCCCAGAACTGTAACCCCTGACCTCAGGCCCTGTTGCTAAGTCAGGCTATGCTGTCCTCTAGCAGCGGCTTCTTGCTGATGGGGGCCCCACCCGAAGGGCTGTGGGACACCTTGGGGGCCCACCACCAAGCTTGTTGTGGGCACTGGGCTGCAGGGCAGATGATTGTGCTGGGGGCGGGGGGAGGTCAAAAGGGTGACCAGGAGCTCGAGGAGAACAGAGGAGGTGCTGAAGGGGAAGGGGGGCCCAGGGTGATGCGCCAGTGAGAAGACAGTGAGCATCAGAGGTCAATGTGGGTGTCCCTGGAGGCAGGCAGGTAGACATGTGGGACGCAGGAGGGTCAAGGGGTTGTCCAAACGGTTTGCCATGCTGGTCCTGACAGCTTTGTCTGGGGCCCCGGGCCACCATTTTGCTCAGCTCCATGCGGGACAGATGGAAGACAAAGCTGTAGTTGGGGGGGGGGGGGCCCAGCCTCTTGCACAGGCCACGGATGCTGGCAGTCCTGTTCTGCACGACGCCTGGGGCCAGAACTGCAGGTGAGTCAGCGCCCCTCCCGGATGCCCCCCAGGGCAGGGGGCAGAACAGGCCCAAAGTGAGCCTAGGAGGTACGGGCAGACCAGGGTGGAGTTCTGGGGCCAGTCCTGTCAGTCTAACCAGCGATGTGCCCATCTGTCCGTGGGTCATCCGCCACTGCCATCCATCTATCTCTCCACTCCTTGACCGTCTGTCCATCCCTCTGCCCATCGTCTGTGCATCTACCTGTGCACATGTCCGTCATGTGGACACCCGCTCATTTGTCCTGCCCCGACTGAGTGCCCTCACCATTCTCCCCTCGGGCTGACCGTGCCAACTACAGCCGTCACGGACTGGGGACCAGCTGTACCTGACGAGGCAGTCACTGCTGTGCCCCAGAAAGATGCACTGCTGGTGACTCCTTGGCTTTTCTGTGAGGTGGTGGGCCACCCTTTCCCATCCCCATCCGTGCCCGTATCCACCCACGTAGATGTGGCAGTAGATTCACATCGTTCAGAAGGGTTTGCCCAGGGTCGCCAGGTCCGTGGCTGGGTGATTCCAGCCACGTGCTACGTCAGCCTGGCCCAGCAACCACCGGAGGGCCGGGCTGGCGAGGTGACAGCTTTGGGCCACACTGTGAACGGAGGCCAGGGCAGCACTGTCACTGATTTGTCCCTACTGACCCCCTGAAATATAATTCTGAATTAAAGTTTCAACTTACAAGCAGACACTTGACTCAATTACTAGAAAACTTGTAAGTATGTTTGCAACAACTTGGCTTTGTGAATCTACTTTTTCATCTGCAATTTTATTAAATCTTATAGATGAAAAACATCCAATGAAAATTAAATGTAAAATGCACGTAAGTGTAGAATACAGACTAGACTTTGAGGATTTAGTATGAAGAATGTCACACATCCTAATGTTTATTATATGTTGAGGGGCGCCTGGGTGGCTCAGTCGGTTAAGCGTCTGACTTCAGCTCAGATCATGATCTCGCGGTCCGTGGGTTCGAGCCCCGCATCGGGCTCTGTGCGGACAGCTCAGAGCCTGGAGCCTGTTTCGGATTCTGGGTCTCCCTCTCTCTCTGACCCTCCCCTGTTCATGCTCTGTCTCTCTCTGCCTCAAAAATAAATGTTAAAAATTTTTTTAAAATGTTGATTACATATTGAAACAACTGTACTTTGAATATACTATATATAAAATACATTTTATTTTACACTCTATAAAACTCATTTTATTTATGCTACCTTTTAATTTTTTATTTATCAAAATGTTTATTTTTGAGAGAGAGAGAGGGAGAATGCGAGTGGAGAAGGTGCAGAGAGAGAGGGAGACAGAGGATCCGAAGCAGGCTCCACGCTGACAGCAGAGGGCCTGATTCGAGGCTCGAACTCATGAACCGTGAGATCATAACCTGACCCGAAAGCTGACACTTAACTGACTGAACCACCCAGGTGCCCCTTAAAGTTTAAAAAAAATTTATTTATTTTGGGGGCACCGGGCAGCTCGGTCAGTTAAGCGTCTGACTCTTGCTTTCGGCTCAGGTCATGATCTCCTGGTTCGTGGGCTGGAGCCCTGCACTGACATCGAGGAGGCTGCTTGGGATTCTTTCTTGCCCTCTCTCTGCCTTTCCCCTGCTCGAGTGTGCTCTCCCTCTTTCTCAAGAGAAATAAACTTAAATAAAAAAAGGTTTATTCATTTTTGAAAGAGAGAGAGTGAGCAGAGGAGGGGCAGAAAGAGAGGGACAGAGCCTCAGAGGCAGGCTCCATGCTGACAGCAGAGAGCCTGATGCGGGGCTCAAACTCATGAACGGTGAGATCATGACCTGAGCTTAAGGAAGTCGGACGCTTAGCCAACTGAGCCACCCAGGTGCCCCTATGCTACTTTTTAGAAAGTTATGTATTGATTTATTGATTTATAGAGCACGAGCTGGGGAGGGGCAGAGGCAGAGGGAGAGAATCTTAAGCAGGATCTACGCCCAGCGGAGCCTGCCATACTTGGCCTCAAGAGATCATGACCTGATCTGAAATCAGAGTTGGAGGCTTAACCAACTAAGCTGCCCAGGCGCCCTAAGACTTTTTTTTAAGTAATCTTTCCACCAATGTGGGGCTCAAACTCACAACCCTAGAACAAGAGTCGCGTGCTCCCCTGACTGAGCCAGCCAGATGCTATTTATGTCCCTTTTTCACTGTGTTTTTTTCAGCATGGTTGCGGAGCATTTAAGTGAGCTGTGTGTTCTAGTGGGCAGGGGGCTCTGTCCTCAGGCTGGGTTTGTGGCCTGTCTTGGGCACAGAATGGAAATGTCCTTTGGTTAGGTGGGTAGCTCCCCTCTCCTCCACCTACCTGCAGGCTAAGACCTGGGAACCCCTGGTGTTTCATCACACTAGGACAGTGGTTCTTACTCTGGTGATCCTGGGTGATATGTAGCAGAGGCAGGTGGTTGTCGGGGGTGGGGGGGTGCTCCTGGCATGGCGATGGGGGCTGCTACTGCTCAACCCCCCCCCCCCCCCCCCCCCCCCGCCACGGGGCCCAGAGAACAATCGAGCCCCAATGCCAGCAGTGCTGGGAACTTCAGAGGTTGGGAAATGCTGGATGGGTGACAATGGTGGAGGGGTAGGGATTGAGGCCAGGGTTAGGGTTAGGCTGAGGCCAGGGGTCACGGTCGGCGCTCACACCAGAGCCCTTCAGAGAAGGTCTCTTGCCCAGGAAGCTTCTTCTTTTTTTATTTTTTTTAATTTTTTTTTCAACTTTATTTATTTATTTATTTATTTATTTATTTATTTATTTATTTATTTTTGGGACAGAGAGAGACAGAGCATGAACGGGGGAGGGGCAGAGAGAGAGGGAGACACAGAATCGGAAACAGGCTCCAGGCTCTGAGCCATCAGCCCAGAGCCTGACGCGGGGCTCGAACTCACGGACCGCGAGATCGTGATCTGAGCTGAAGTCGGACACTTAACCGACTGCGCCACCCAGGCGCCCCTCAGGAAGCTACTTTCAGGCGTCTGCACCTGCGACATGGGTTAGGCCACGGATGGCACGGATGGGAGTCTAGCAGTTATGTCTGAGTGATGAGGCGGGGCCAAGTTCAGAGCATGGAGGTGGTTCTGCGAGGAAGGTGGGAACTGAGGTTGCAGGACTGTGCCCGGTGTCTGCGACAGGGGCCTGGGTGGACCGAGCTGGCTTTGGGGCTTCTGGGAAGGGAGGGGGTTCAGCGTCCATGGCTAAGACTGGAGTCCCGGCCCGTCCATACGGGCTATGGGTGCCCAGTATGGTTAGGGTTGGGGTAGGGTTCCGGATCGGGCCGGCGCCGAGGGTCAGGGGTGGGCAGGGGCTCGGGCACTTTCGGCGCCGCCGTCCTCGGTGACGATCTTCTTAGCCAGCGGGACATCGCGAATCTTGTCGTCGGCAGCGGCGCCGCGGCCCCGCAGCACGTTCGCAACCTGCCTTCCGGCCCCGGTCCCGCCCACAAGTCCCGGCGGGCCCTGCGCTCGCCCCGCGCTGCCGCACTACAACTCCCGGCATGCCGCGGACCCCGGTCGGTGTTTCCCCCAAAGCACCGCGCACAGCGCCTGCAGGGCTCCGAGCCGCGGACCCGCGGGGGCAGGGGCGCGTGCTGTGGGCTCCCGGCTGCTTGCGAGGTCGCGCGAGGAACTGCGGTGCTCGCCCCCAGCCCTCTGGGGTGGGCACCGGCCCGACGTCTCGGTCGCGCGTCCGCGGGGCCGGTGTCGGGGAGGCAGCGGGAGGTCCTGAACCCGGGATCTGCGTGCGGAACCCGGAGGCAGCAGGCGCTCGATAGATACGCGCGGCATGAGTGCACAGAGGGGCGTCTCTGGGACCGGAGTCCGAGGCCGCGGGGTTCCTGCTCTCTTCCCCGCGGGGCCGGGATCGCGGCTAGGGGCGCTGGGATCCCTCTGCGAGAAGAGGCCTGTTGCTGGAGGCCGGGGGCTTATTGACCGCCCTGGGGCCAAGGTGCTGGGGAACTCGAGTGTGTCATCTAAGGGTTGGAGGATGTTTCCGGAGTCTGGCGAAATGGTGCCAGAGACCAGAGTCAGGCCGAAGGGTGGCTTGTCTCGGGGGGCCTGATGTCAAAGTCTGAGAGCAGTTGCTAGGGATGAGGGTGACTCAATTCAACCAGTATTTATTGAATGCTTCCTAGATGCCAAGCGTTGTTCCAGGTGCCAGGGTGACAGCAGAAATCCAGGTGGGCAGACCCCTGCCCCAAGGAGAGTTCATTCTAATGGAAGGGGGAGGGGGCAGGAGAAACAGGGTCAAAAGCCTAACTCTGTGGCGCATGCTCATTCCTGTGGTGTCGCTATCCCGTCGTGGCTGATCAAACCACCATCATGACTACCCACGTGGCATCAACCAGCTCACAGAACTCCTGCAAGCTGCACAGTCGTCTCTCACAACTCCAGCCCAACACTGTGCAATGGGAAGAATGGTATACTGTGTTAGCGAGTGATAGATTCTGTGAGAAAAAACGAGTAAGGTGGAAGAGGGATCGGTAGAGTGGTAAGCGGGGTGGTCAGAGGAGGATGTTTGCAAGGAGAGGTCTGAGCAGAGACTTAGCAAGCATGTATGGCGGAAAGGGTGTACCGGGTGGAAGGTACAGTGAGTGCAAGGGCTCTGAGGCTGGAGCTGCCTGGTGTGTTCTAGAAAAGCAAGAAGGCAGAGGGCTGCAGCAGAGGGATGGATGGAGCCAGAGAGGAGAGAAAGCACTTGGCTGGGTAGGAGTTTGTAGGCTCCAGGAAAGCCTGCCGGGACCCCTATCCAGCCCTCCAGTCCTCCCAGTACAGCCCTTCCTTCCTCTGAACCTCAGTGTTTGCATCTGTAAAATGGAGACCCTTCAGACATGCAGCCGGGCACCCAGCAGAACACGAGAGCTCTGTCCCACGTGGAGAGCTGCCACTTTCCTGGAGGGAGACCGGAGGGGAGCCTGGCTCCCCTGGTTCACTGTGTTCTTGTCTTGGGAGAACAAGTCTTCTTTGTTAGAGTCCGCTGGGAACAAAGGGGCAGGAAGCCACAGAGGCACGTGAGTCTGAGTCAGGGGGCTGACCTCAGGACAGAGGACAATTGCGAGTGCCCTGGGGGAGTGACAGATCAGGGCAACTGGGGAGCCAGAGCCGCAGCTAACGCTGGATGGGGCGGCCCATGAACACCTGGCCTGCTGCCACCCGTGTGCCAGGGACAGAGAACAGCAGGCCAGTCACTGACCCAGCCTCCTGGCGGTGCAGTCCCACTTTCAGCCTCCAGATGATTCCAGAAGGGAATGGTGGGGTCTTAGACCCACAGCAGTGGTGATGTCAGTGATAGCCCCCTTCACCCACAAGTCAAAGGTGTTTGCTCTGCACCTGCTCTGGACTCCTACCGCCTCTTCCCGTGTGCGCGCCTATGTGTGCGTGTGCTAGGATGTTGCGTAGAGGAGTGTGGGGGAGACTGGCGATAAACAACTAAAGAAATAAGGCCCCTCGTCTGGGTTAAGGTCAGATCCGTTCTTGAGGAGATTCAGGTCCAAAGAAGCCTTGACTTCTTTTCTCTTACACCTGACCTCACCCCTCCTCTGCCCAGGGCCTTTCAGGTATCCCACCTCCCTCAGGGTAAAAGCTCATGTCCACCACCTGCCCCCTCACCCCATCCTTCTCCCTTCCCTCCCTCTCCTCCTCTCCTCCTTGCTATGCTGGTCCAGCCACAAGAGCTTCCTCGCTCTTCAACACAAAGGCCCAGCGATTCCCCAGGGCCTTGGCACAGGCTGTGCCCTCCGCCTGGAATGTTGGGAACGGCATTATCTGCAGTAGCCTCAAGGGGAAACCTCCTAGAAGCTCATCAGATAAAGTGTGCTGTCTTCATGCAGCGGGATATTACACCCAGCAATGAGAGTGAATGGTCTACAGTCGAACCCAGCAAGAGGATGAATCGTACACACTAGGTCCAGGGAAAGAGGGCTCACGGGAACGCAGTGCACTACCATTTGTGTAAAGCAAAAAAAGGGGGGCACAATATAGCCCTGCTTTTGAAGTCACCATGGTGGTTACAGGGTAGAGGGGAGGAGAGGAGTGCAAGGGGGCATGGTGGGGCTTCTGGAGGGCGGGAAGCATCCTGTCCAGGGATGTCAGTGCTGGCTGTGTGGGCGGGCCTGATCTGTGGGGACAGATGCTGGTTGCAGCCCTCTGCATCAGTCTCCCCTGCAGCATCCCTGGCTCCCACACCCTCAAGTGTCAGGAGCACCCTTCCCGCCCAGTCTTTGCAACAGAAGGTGTCTCTAGACATTCTGCAGTGTCCCCTGGGGGACCGACTGCCACAGGACTAAGGGTTTGGTTCTAAAGCACTCTAAATCTGTGCTGACCACACAGTGGCCACGTGTGGTCACCGAGCATCTGGACCGTGGCTAAGCATCTGAACCCCAAGCTGAGATGTGCTGTGGGCACAAGACACACTAGGTTCTGAAGCCTTAGCAGGAAAGAAGAATGTAAAATGTCTCAAGCACAACTTTTGTATGCTGGAATGACATTTTGGTTATGCTGAGTTAAATAAAATGTATCATTAAAATGATCTTGTTTCTTTTTCTGACATGGCTGCTAGAAAATTCAAAATTGCACATGTGGTTTGCATTCTGTTTCTTGTGGGCTGTGTTGTTGCACCTGCACAGAGGCTGGTATGTAGTAGGTGCCCAATAAATGCAGCCTGTGCCCTCACAGCCAAACAAAGGCAAGGTTAGAAGTTTGGATTTGTTGACGGCACAGTGGGAGCCTGGGGAATGTTTTGTGAGCAGGACACAGGTACGGGGTGACTTTTTGACTTCAAAAGACCATTTTGTTCTTGTGCAGAAGACGGGTTGCAGGGGAAGAAGGGATGCGAGTGGATTTGGGGGCAGTGATGCGTGATTGAAGAAGGATCTAATGGATTCAGGAAGAGATGGGCTGAGAGAGGGAAGAAGAACCAGGGCCCTGGGTGGGACACCTGCTCCCGTTACTGTTATAAACAACATAAGCTCCATCCTGCATGTTGCGCAGACTTTTTCCTTTGGGGCTTTGAGAAACTAAGCAGCCATGCTTGGAGGCCACCTGGCCAGAAGCCAGCTGGAGGTGGGCCCCCCAGTCCCACAGCCACAGATCCTGCAGCAACCCCGGGGAGCTGGGACGTGGGCCCCTCCCCAGTGGAGCCTCCGGATGAGCCCTCAGCCCTGGCCAACAGCAGCACTGCAGCCCGAGCAGAGGACCCAACTCTGTCTATGGACTGTCTTCAGAAGCTGTGAGGTAAGAAATGTGGGTGTTTTTTGAGCCACCGTGTTGGGGGGGGGGGGGATTTGTTATGTGGCCCAGAGAGCCAACAGCCTGGACCCGCGTAGCTGGCTGTCCACCGGAGAGTCCACACCTCACAGTTCCCAAACTGAGCTCTAGACCTTCTCCTAACCTGCCCCTCCCCTGCGTGTTCCCTCCTAGTAACAGGGAGCTTCCCCAACACCTCCGGTCCCCTCACCCCTACCTCAAATGTGCCACAAACCCTGTTGCTTGTAGTTTTAAAATAGATCCAGGACCCACCTGCTTCTTACCTCCTCCTCCACCACCGCCCACCAAGCCCCCCACCTCCCCACACCCGTCTGGGACCAACCCCTTCCCCTGAGCCCCGCTCACGGTCTGTTTCCCCGCGGCCGCCAGAGGGCGCCGGCGAGCACCGGCTCGAGCAGGTGCCAGCTCTGCCCGCGGCCCTCCGGGGCTCCGCGGTGCCTCCCCCGGGACCCTGCACGGCCCGCTCCCTCTCTCCCCATCGCTCGTTCTGTTCCACCCAACACGGGCCTCCTCGCTGCTCCTGCCGGACGCCCGGTGCACCTGAGGCTCAGGCCCTTTGTACCCGCGGTGCCTCTGCCTGCTGTGTCTTCTCCCCAGACCGCCCCCTCCACCCCCAACCTCCTTCAAGTCTCTGCGTGAATGTCACCTTCTCAGTGACCACTTCATGTCAGACTGGAAACTCTCCACACCTCCAACCTCTCCTTACCCTTGGTTTTCTTTTTCTTTCTTCCTGTCTGTCTTTCTTTTTCTTTCTTTCTTTCTTTCTTTCTTTCTTTCTTTCTTTCTTTCTTTCTTTCTTTCTTTCTTTCTTTCTTTCTTTCTTTCTTTCTTCTTTCTTTCTTTCTTTCTTTCTTTCTTTCTTTCTTTCTTTCTTTCTTTCTTCCTTCCTTCCTTCCTTCCTTCCTTCCTTCCTTCCTTCCTTCCTTTCCCTTTCTTTCTTTCTTTCTTTCTTTCTTTCTTTCTTTCTTTCTTTCTTTCTTCCTTCCTTCCTTCCTTCCTTCCTTCCTTCCTTCCTTCCTTCCTTTCCCTTTCTTTCTTTCTTTCTTTCTTTCTTTCTTTCTTTCTTTCTTTCTTTCTTTCTTTCTTTCTTTTTCTTTCCATGTTTATTTATTTTGGAGAGAGACAAAGACAGAGCTTGAGTGGGGGAAGGGCAGAGAGAGAGGGAGACGCAGGATCCGAAGCAGCTCCAGGCTCTGAGCTGTCAGCACAGAGCCGGACGCGGGGCTCGAACCCACGGACCGTGAGATCACGACCTGAGCCCAAGTGGGCCGCCTAACCGGCGGAGCCCCCCGGGGCGCCCCAGCCTTGGTTTTGCTCCACGCACTGCTTTGCCTTCTAAAGCAGTGTAACTCGCTTGTTTGCTTCTTTCAACAAAAGGGTGAGGAAGGGAGTTTGTGTGTTTTGTGCCCACCTCTTTTCCCAGCACCTGAACAGCGCCTGCACGCGGTGGGCACACAGATGGGTAAAGGTCGGGTTAACCCTTATGCGCTCAGACCCTGCAGCCTCCTCCGAGGCACTGAGGCCCGCGGCCTCAGCCGCGGCCCCCACGCGGCGCCGTATTGCCAGGGCAGAGCCTTGTGCCCCATCCCAGTCCGGGCTTCCTTGTTTCAGTTTGCTGATCTGCTCTTTTCTGCCAGTGAATACATTGGATTAAAAACATGGCTCATGTGCATGGGCTTAGAATTAATTAGCTTCCCATTCACATGCTATTACCTGGCAGTTGTGCGGGTTCTGAGCTGAAAGTGAGAGCTGGAGGAGCCGGGTGGTCACGGGTTGAGGCCGGCTGGGGTGCCTAAGCTCAGTCTGGTGATGTTGCTGGACCTTGAGGCCCCCAAAACCTCCCTTTCAGGCTCAGGCAATCATTCCAATCTGTTCCCCACCCCACACTAGCTCTTGGCTCCTTCCTGTGTCACAGTGGGGAAACTAAGGCAGCTGGGGCTGAGTCCCAGCTAGAACCTGGATGAAGGACTGTCCTCCGGCCGGCACGCTGGTTCTTTCTCTGCCTGGCCTGGGGTCCTTGAGGCTGACCCCAGCAGCCGTATCCTGCACTTCTGGCCAGCTTGGGTCAATCAGAGACTCTGCCAGGAGGGAGAGAAGGAGGTGGGGGTGTCTATCTCCCATCTCCATCCTCAGTGCCCAGTTCTGTTCACAGCTCTGGAGTTTGTGCTGCTTCTGGAAGGAAGCGATGGCTTGTCTACTTTGGGGGCCCACAGGTTACTGAGGACGGGGCTGGCTATGGGCTGATTTGTTGGCCGAGTCTCCCCAGGTGAAGGGAGCCCAGGTAAGCACCCTGAGGTGCGAACTGGCTTGAGTGGCTTTAAGGACTGGGAGGTTGCTACTGTGGCCAGAGGAGAGGGGGCGAGGGCAGAGGGGGCAAGACTGGGCCTCGTGGGGCCTCGAGTACCAGGGAGGGCTGGCAGTGGACCCCCAGCACTCCCAGAAGGCTGAGCTGGGGTTGCAGTCTGGGAGAAGACCTGGACCCTTGAGCTAAAATCTGAGTCAGAGAGCCCTGGATTCAACTCCTGGCTCTGCTGATGTTACTCAGGGACCTGAACTCTGAGCCTCAGTTTCCCCACCTGTAACCACAGGTGAGGTTTTAGCAGCCGCATTTCCGTCAGTGAGATGCTGAGATAATTAAACAACACGAGGCACATGAAGTGCCTGAGCCCATGGGAATTTTCTGGTGGCTTCACACAGACCATGCTATCCCTTTAATGTGTGGGGTCTGTAGTAATGTCTCTCTTCCATTTTTTAAAATAGTTTATTTATTTTGAGAGAGAGCACGTGTGCGTGGGTGGGGGAGGGGCAGAGAGGGAGGGAGAGACAGAATCCCAAGCAAGCTCTGCTGACTTTCAGGGGCCAGAAGCAGAGTGCAATTGTGAGGTCATGACCTGAGCCGAAACTGAGTCGGGCGCTTAACAGACTGAGCCACCCAGGCGGCCCTCTCTTCCTTTCTTGATGACGGTAATGTGTTTTTCCTCATTGTTTTTGGTCATTCTAGCTTGAGCTTTATCAAATTTGCTGGTCTTTCTAAAAGAGCCAGCTTTGGGGAGAGGGGCTTTGTTGGTTCTTTCTATGGTTTTCTATTTCCTGCATTTCTGCTGTTGCATCTTTGATTGCCTTCCCTCCACTATTCTTTTTCTAGTTTTTTATTTTAATGTTTATTTATTTATGAGAGAGAGGGAGAGACACAGAGTGAGAATGGGGGAGGGGCAGGGAGAGAGAGGGACATAGAATCCGAAGCAGGCTCCGAACTGTCAGCACAGAGCCCGATGCGGGGCTCGAACCCACGAACCATGAGATCGTGACCTGAGCTGAAGTTAGACGCTCAACCGAGTGAGCCATCCACTATTCTTTTTCTAGCTTCTTAAGTGGAACCTGAGGTCATTGATTTTAAGATCTTTCTTCTTTTTTCCCCCTTCTTTTCTAATATAAGCATTTCAGACTCATTTTGGGAACATTTTGCTTAAAAAGTTAAAAAATTAGGGGATGCCTGGATGACTCAGTCAGGTAAGTGTCTGACCTTTGGTTTTTGGCTCAGGTCATGATCTCGTGGCTTCGTGGATTTGAGCCCTGCATCGGGCTCTGCACTGGCAGCGTGGAGCCTGCTTGGGGTTTTCTCTCTCTCTCTCTCTCTCTCTCTCTCTCTCTCTCTCTCCCTCTCTCCCCCACTTGTGCTGTCTCTGTCTCTCTCAAAATAAATAAATAAATAAACTGAAAAATAAGTTAAAAATTATAGAATGTATTAAAATTACATTAGCAATGAATTGTACTGTATGTAAATTATAATTTCATAAAGCTGTTAAAATCTGGTCTGAAATGGCCTGACCGCACAGCAACACACATGGAAGAGACAGGAATTTGAATTCTGCTCTGCCAAGTTTCCCTCAGCCTCTTCTTAGAGCCTGACACAGTGGTAGCCTTTAGTGGGAGAAAATCTCTGTTGGCTTCTGGGAGGCAGTGGGCTGTCTTGGAGGACCGCCATCACCTCCCTGCCATCTTTGCTTCTGCCCCAGGGTCTTTGCACAGCCATTCCTTTATCATGAGATGCTTTTCTTTTGCCTTCTCAATTCAGTGACCCGTCCTCCTGCCCCAGCGCTTGGCCTGTACCCGGACTGCCATCCTGGGCTCCCAGCCTTGTCTGTTTTCTAGCACATTTTTTTCTAATTTTTTTTTTTTTTTTTTAATATGGAACGCTTCATGAATTTGCGTGTCATCCTTGCGCAGGGGCCATGCTAATCTTCTCTGTATCGTTCCAATTTTAGTATATGTGCTGCCGAGGCGAGCACTCTAATTTTTAATATTTTTAATTTTATTTTTGAGAGAGAGAGAGACGGAGCGTGAGTGGGGGAGGGGCAAAGAGAGAGGGAGACACAGTCAGAGGCAGGCTCCAGGCTCTGAGCTGTCAGCGCAGATCCCGACACGGGGCTCGAATCCACAAATCGCGAGATCATGACCTGAGTCGAAGTCTGACACTCAACCGACTGAGCGCCCAGACGCCCCTGTTTTCTAGCACATTTGACGCCTTCTTATATACTATGTGCTTATTTATTAGGTTATTGTCTGTTTCCTTTGTCCTCTCCTGAGAACACTACCTTCTTGTCTGTGTATTCCTGTTGTGTCCCCACCAACCCAAACAGAACCTGTATGCAGTAGGTGCTCAATAGGTGCTTATTGGATGAAGGCAAGAAGGAAGGAAGAATGCAGGCAGGCTTCTTGGCCTAAAGTTGCAACCCCCAGAGTGGAAAACTCAGTGTACGACTTTGGGCTGCGTCTCAGTTTCCCCAGCTGTAGAAATGGGGCCACACCGCCCATGACCTCACCAGTCCCTTCTGCTACATGGCTGTAGGTGTTGTGTTTGTGGCTCTGGCTCCCTGGAGCCTTCTCTGGCCCCGGCTGCCCAGCTTGGCGGCTCCCCGGGGACCTGCTCTGCTGACACCGGATTCTTCCCTGGACCATCCAGCCACCGGGCCGACACTTGATCCTGGCCTCACTTCCAGGCCAACGTCCGCCGACCAGCCTGCTAGGGCCGGGGCCCCAAGACTCTGTGCTGCGGGACAAGGGACTGTCTGTGCCGTCCCCAGGGGGGTGTGGTGAGTCTGGGGCTCTGCCGACACCAGCACAAGCTGCAAGGACTGAGGACAGTACCGGACCTGCGGCCCGGAGCCGCTGCAGCGGAGGAGAAAACACCAGGCGCAGGAGCTGCCCGGCCCCTGTGCCTCGTGCAGCCACCTCCCCTGCTCACCATGGGGACCCTTAGCTGCAACCCTGCTCCACGGCTGACCACTGAGTGCCAGAGTGTTCAGACCGGCTTGAGGAAGTCCTGTGGGACGGCCACCTCGGAGAACGGTACGCACCAACTGTGGGGGAGGGAGGCCATGGTGGTGGGATCTCGTCCTCTCTTCTCCCCAGCTGTGCTGGGGCTTCTAGAATATTCTGGGAGCCACCTGGAGTGGGGAGGCTCTGATGAGTCCCTGCTCCTCCCCAAACCTCAGTTTTCCTCCAGCAGAATGGGTGTGAACATAGCATTCTGTTGGCTCTTGTGCAGCCCTCCACCCAGCAAGGACTGAGCATTTTATGGGCCAGGCAACCTTGCAGGTGCTGATGCTTCAGCAGTGACAGAGCAGCAAAGGTCTGTGGGGGAGACACACACAAGGCAAAACCAATCAGCAGAATTTATAGCACATTAGTGATAAGCGCCTTCGACAACGTAGAGCGGCAAGGAGAGAACGGGCAGGTGTGGAGGCTTGAGGCCTGGACACTCTGCAGGGGCCACGGGCATCCTGGTTCTGACGCTGTACATTCTCAGTGAGGGTCGAGGCCCCTGCCTCATTTGTCTGTGTGTAGCAAGACAGCAGGAGTTAAGCTCCGTGCCCCTGACATTCTTGCTGAGGACACCAAGCACTGCAGTTGTGGTGGGGTGTCTCTGTTGGGGCCTCAGTTTCCCCAACGTGACAGTGTATCTCCGTGTCTGGGCCCCAGTTTCCCCTACGTGACAGTGTATCCCTGTGTCTGGGCCTCAGTTTCACCACATGACAGTGTATCTCTGTCTGGGCCTCAGTTTCCCCAACGTGACAGCGTATCTCCGTGTCTGGGCCTCAGTTTCCCCTGCGTGACAGCGTATCTCTGTGTCTGGGCCTCAGTTTCCCCTGCGTGACAGCGTATCTCCGTGTCTGGGCCTCAGTTTCCCCTACGTGACAGTGTACCTCCATGTCTGGGCCTCAGTTTCCCCACGTGACAGTGTATCTCTGTCTGGGCCTCAGTTTCCCCAACATGACAGCGTATATCTGTGTCTGGGCCTCAGTTTCCCCACGTGACAGCGTATCTCCGTGTCTGGGCCTCAGTTTCCCCAACGTGACAGTGTATCTCTGTCTGGGCCTCAGTTTCCCCAAGATGACAGTGTATCTCTGTGTCTGGGCCTCAGTTTCCCCAACGTGACAGTGTATCTCTGTGTCTGGGCCTCAGTTTCCCCTACGTGACAGCGTATCCCCGTGTCTGGGCCTCAGTTTCCCCTACGTGACAGCGTATCTCCGTGTCTGGGCTCAGTTTCCCCACGTGACAGCGTATCTCCGTGTCTGGGCCTCAGTTTCCCCTACGTGACAGCGTATCTCCGTGTCTGGCCTCAGTTTCCCCTACGTGACAGTGTATCTCTGTCTGGGCCTCAGTTTCCCCACGTGACAGTGTATCTCTGTCTGGGCCTCAGTTTCCCCACGTGACAGCGTATCTGTGTGTCTGGGCCTCAGTTTCCCCTACGTGACAGCGTATCTGTGTGTCTGGACCTCAGTTTCCCCTACGTGACAGCGTATCTCCGTGTCTGGCCTCAGTTTCCCCTACGTGACAGTGTATCTCTGTCTGGGCCTCAGTTTCCCCAATGTGACAGTGTATCTCCGTGTCTGGGCCTCAGTTTCCCCACGTGACAGTGTATCTCTGTGTCTGGGCCTCAGTTTCCCCAATGTGACAGTGTATCTCCGTGTCTGGGCCTCAGTTTCCCCAAGATGACAGCGTATCTCCGTGTCTGAGCCTCAGTTTCCCCTACGTGACAGCATATCTGTGTGTCTGGGCCTCAGTTTCCCCTACGTGACAGCGTATCTCCGTGTCTGGCCTCAGTTTCCCCTACGTGACAGTGTATCTCTGTCTGGGCCTCAGTTTCCCCTACGTGACAGCGTATCCCCGTGTCTGGGCCTCAGTTTCCCCTACGTGACAGCGTATCTCCGTGTCTGGGCCTCAGTTTCCCCTACGTGACAGCGTATCTCCGTGTCTGGCCTCAGTTTCCCTACGTGACAGTGTATCTCTGTCTGGGCCTCAGTTTCCCCACGTGACAGTGTATCTCTGTCTGGGCCTCAGTTTCCCCACGTGACAGCGTATCTGTGTGTCTGGACCTCAGTTTCCCCTACGTGACAGCGTATCCCCGTGTCTGGGCCTCAGTTTCCCCTACGTGACAGCGTATCTGTGTGTCTGGACCTCAGTTTCCCCTACGTGACAGCGTATCTCCGTGTCTGGCCTCAGTTTCCCCTACGTGACAGTGTATCTCTGTCTGGGCCTCAGTTTCCCCTACGTGACAGTGTATCTCTGTCTGGGCCTCAGTTTCCCCACGTGACAGCGTATCTGTGTGTCTGGACCTCAGTTTCCCCTACGTGACAGCGTATCTGTGTGTCTGGACCTCAGTTTCCCCTACGTGACAGCGTATCTCCGTGTCTGGGCCTCAGTTTCCCCTACGTGACAGCGTATCTGTGTGTCTGGACCTCAGTTTCCCCTACATGACAGCATATCTGTGTGTCTGGGCCTCAGTTTCCCCTACGTGACAGCGTATCTCCGTGTCTGTCCTCAGTTTCCCCTACGTGACAGCGTATCCCCGTGTCTGGCCTCAGTTTCCCCTACGTGACAGTGTATCTCTGTCTGGGCCTCAGTTTCCCCAACGTGACAGTGTATCTCCGTGTCTGGGCCTCAGTTTCCCCACGTGACAGTGTATCTCTGTGTCTGGGCCTCAGTTTCCCCAAGATGACAGCGTATCCCTGTGTCTGGGCCTCAGTTTCCCCTACGTGACAGCGTATCTCCGTGTCTGGGCCTCAGTTTCCCCTACGTGACAGCGTATCTGTGTGTCTGGACCTCAGTTTCCCCTACGTGACAGCGTATCTCTGTGTCTGGGCCTCAGTTTCCCCTACGTGACAGTGTATCTCTGTCTGGGCCTCAGTTTCCCCACGTGACAGCGTATCTCCGTGTCTGGCCTCAGTTTCCCCTACGTGACAGCGTATCCCCGTGTCTGGGCCTCAGTTTCCCCACGTGACAGCGTATCTCTGTCTGGGCCTGCAGCCCCTCCTACCTTTGACTCAGATGTGACTCACAATGCCCCTCCCTCACTTTTCCCCCTCCAGTGGGGGCAGCCCCCCCACCTCCACGTGCCACGGAGGGTGGTTGGGAGCCCAGGCGGGGGCTCAGGGGCTGGGCCCCGGGTTCTCCCCCAAGTCTCAGGGTGTCTGGCCCCAGGCCCTCACCTGAGGGCTTTGGTCGCAGGCTCGGGACCGGGCCTGTACGTCCTGCCGTCCACCGTGGGCTACCTCAACCACGACTGCACCAGGGCGGTCGGGTCCCGCCTACTCACTCTTCCGGAGGCCCAGCCCAGGTAAGGCCAGCGGGGGGGGGGGGGGGGAGCGGGGGGGGTGGGGGGGGCGGGGGGCCTCCCAAGCCCGCTGTGTCCCCTCAGGCCCCCCCCCCGAGGGAGGCAGGCAGCTCGCTGGGGGAGCCTGGAGAAGCTGCGTCCTCGTAGGCAGAAGACAGCAGGGTGTGGTGCTTAGGGCCCGAGTGTGTCTTTGGGCCGCTGCAGACCCCTGGGCTTTGGACCAGTGTCCCAACCGCTCCGTGCCCTCGTCTCCTTCTCTGTGAGGAGTGGTGCCACGCTCCTCACAGAGCTGTCCTCGGGGTTAAACAAACATCCCTTACAAGTAGCTCGCACGGGCTCAGTAGAAGTGGGTGCGGAGGGGTTTCTCTGTCGGCAAGACGAGGCCCCTCACAGGCAGCTGTGGAGAGGACAGGGTGACAATTCCTGCTGTTGGGCAGGCAGCGGGCTGTGGGGCTGGCCCCGTCAGCGGGGTCCTCGCCTCCGCGTGGTGCACCCTTCTCCCCGCTGGAATGACGGCGTCAGGATGTGAGTGAACGTCACGGGCATCGATGCTGTTAACGTGGGAGGCCCTGGCCCCAGCACGCTGTCCACGCCTATTAGCCGTGTCACCGTCACGTTCTAGCAAGACTGTGCCCTTCATATGAATGCCCACAAATTCCATCACCCCATTTTCTAGAGCTGCTCTGAGGTCCCAAGTGCACCTGGGTGGGGAGGGCCCTGAAGGAGGACTTTGATTCACCTGGACGAAGGCACGTGGGGAGGGGGCGGCTGACATCTTCAGAATCAGCAAAAACCCCAAACCAAACTGAAACCCAACTCAGGCAACTCCAGGGGGTCCCCAGGAAGGCAAAGGAGGGAATGAGCATCACATCTATCACCGGGAAGGGTTAAGAACTTTGCCGGTGGCCCAGGGCGACCTGGGTTCCCAGGCTCTGTCCTTGTCACAGGACACACTCTGGGGCAGAGGGACAGATTGGGGAGTTGAGGGTGAGTGGTGGCCAGCGTAGACTTTGCTGATGCCAGGGAAGACTTCTTGGAGGAGGAGGCCTATGGTCTGGGCTTGCAGGAGGAGGAGTTCCATGGAGCCCCAGGAGACAAGAGGCCCAGGAAGGACAGCCCAGGCAGAGGCCTTGATGAGGGGAGGGACGCCCTTCCTTTGTCACCAAAGGTGCTCCCTGCGTGTGTGTGCCGCATGCACACAGAGCCACTAGCCAGTGAGTGTGTGCCCCACACGCCACACACCGATGCGCGTGCATTTATGCCCGAATGGCTTGGAAGCGGCAGTGACAGCACTGGCCCCAGTGACTGGCCCCAGCAGGGAAGTGCCCTGTGCCAGGCTGCCCTCCATGGACCCTCTCAGCTTTCAATCTCCTCACTCACCCTGCCAGTGGGGAAACAGAGGCAGAGACAGGGAGATGGCCTGCCCACAGACAAAGCTCACGGAGGCCCTGCTGAGACCCTCGAGGTCCGACTCAAGGCCCCCTTAGGCATGCCCCATGACAAGCCCAAGCATGCAAAGGGCCCTCCTCAGAGCCTAGTTACTCTTACTGTGGCACAGTCCTGACCCACCCACCAGCTGGTTTCCTAGTCTGCGGCAGAAGAGAGGTCGAGGGGGGCACAGCTGTGATCACAAGGGCACTGATGTGCTTGTCAGACAAAGTCAAAGCAGGTACCCGGGGCCCCCAGGTCAGTGGTCTAAGGTCCCTGCTCTCCAAGATGGGGCTGGGGGTGGGGCCGACCAGGGGCACTGAGCGGGGTCGGTGGGGCCATCAGAGGTGCCATTAGGACCGGGGGCTCCTCTCCCCAGCGTCTCCACAGGACGTGAGCCCTGGGCCAGTCTACTTCTTGGACCCAAAAGTCACCCGGTTTGGCCGAAGCTGCACCCCTGCTTACTCCATGCAGGGCCGGGGCAAGTCTCGGGGTGAGTATCTGATCAATGCTTCCCCACAAGGACCCCACCCGTTCAGGCTCCCACCTCTGTCCTCTCCTTCTCCTCCCATCATCAGGTTCTTAGAATTTCAGTGTCTTTGGAATGACAAATCAAGGGACTCCGAGGAGGGGCTGGGGGCCCTGAGAGAACCTGAATGAGGAAGTGGGCCAGGGTGACAGTGACCCTGTGTACATATGGTGCCAAGAGGGCATCTGGGGCTCATCCGTGACATCAGGGGATGACAGGGCACAGTGGGGACTGTGGCAAATGTGGCAATTCCCTCCACAGACTCCAAAAAACTCACTTCCACCTTAAGTGCCGAATTTAATAACCTGATTCCAGTCTCCCATCCACCCTTTCCTCTTTTGACCTATCACCCATTTGCTCATCTACTCCCTGATCAATCAGTTCATCTATCCATCCACTCACCCATCTATCTACTCACCAACCTATCCATGAACCCACTGCTCATCATCCAGTCCATTTGTTGATCCACTGATCCATCCAACTGTCCATCCATCCACCCACCCACCTATCCATCCATCCATCCATCCATCCATCCATCCATCCATCCATCCAATTATCCTTCCGTCTGTCCATCCATCCATTCACCCCCCAGCCACCCACCCTTCCTTCCATCCATCCGTCCATCCATCCATCCATCCATCCATCCATCCATCCATCCTTCCATCCGTCCATCCACCCATCCATCCAACCATCCATCCATCCATCCACCCACCCACCCACCTACCCTTCCTTCCATACATCCATCCACCCACCCTTCCTTCCATCCATCCAACCATCCTTCCATCCATCCATTCACCCACCAGACAGCCACCCTTCCTTCCATCCATCTGTCTGTCTGTCCATCCATCCATCCAACTATCCTTCCATCCACCCACCCACCCTTCCTTCCATCCATCCATCCATCCATCCACCCACGAGCCACCCACCCTTCCTTCCATCCATCCGTCCATCCATCCATCCATCCATCCATCCTTCCATCCGTCCGTCCATCCACCCATCCATCCATCCATCCACCCATCCACCCACCCACCTACCCTTCCTTCCATACATCCATCCACCCACCCTTCCTTCCATCCATCCAACCATCCTTCCATCCATCCATTCACCCACCAGACAGCCACCCTTCCTTCCATCCATCTGTCCGTCTGTCCATCCATCCATCCAACTATCCTTCCATCCACCCACCCACCCTTCCTTCCATCCATCCATCCATCCATCCACCCACCAGCCACCCACCCTTCCTTCCATCCATCCGTCCATCCATCCACTCACCCACCAGACAGCCACCTTTCCTTCCATCCATCCATCCATCCATCCTTCTGTCCGTCTGTCCATCCATCCATCCAACCATCAGTCCATCCATCCATCCATCCATCCACCCACCAGCCACCCACCCTTCCTTCCATCCAACCATCCACCCACCCATCTGTCCATCCTTCCATCCATCCATCTACTGATCCATCCACCATGATCTTTCCATTCACAATCCATCAACCCATTTATCATCCACCCAATCATCCATCCATCTACCCGCCCACAAGTCAGCTCTTAATCCCTCTATCTATATATCCATGGATCCATTCAGCTACTCATTCACTCCCCATTCAATCACTCACCTCCCATCCTTCTACTCACTCATCCAAACATGTATTAAGCTGAGGAGTTGAAGTAGATTTGACATGCCCTTGCTTTTTATGAGACCCCAGTCTGGTGATGGAGTTAGGCCTACATGGAAACCATCCCACCTCACTGTGCCCATGTCTGGAGGGGAAGATCCTGGAGGGCCCTTGGAAGGGCTGTGAGGGTCTGCCTAGGAGGAGGGAGTGGGGAAGGCTGCAGGAAGGAGGGGGCTGTGGGGCTGTCTGGAAGGGTGAGGAGCAGCCCCTGGGGGGTGGGAATGGGAAAACGGAAGGTATGCGGGGCAGAGGGTTGAGCATGGGCAAAGGCCTGGAGGCTTGAAAGACAACAGGTAGTGTGTGTGTGTGTGGGGGGGTGGGGAGGTCTGGGAAGCAGCAGAGACACTTTGGGGCTGCCTGACAAGTGCTGTGAGCTCCAGGATGTGTAGGGGCAGTGGGAGGCCATGCAAGGTCTTTGAGCAGGTGAGGACTCCTATCAACCCTCCTGCCCCATTCTCACAGGTCTGGAGGTGACACCAGGCCCAGGGGCCTACAGCCCAGAGAAGGTGGCCCCTGTGCGCCAGCGGACACCCCCAGCTTTCACCCTGGGCTCCCGCCTGCGCCCACAGCTCCAGGACACCTCCACCCCTGCTCCTAACACCTATACCCTGCCCTCCCTCTGGGGTTCCCAGATATTCATTAAGCCCAGCAGCCCCAGCTACACAGTGGTGGGCCGCACGCCCCCCGCCCGTCCCCCTCAGGACCCTGCTGAGATCCCAGGCCCGGGCCAGTACGAGAGCCCCGACCCCAACACCTACCGTCAGCGCCAGCCCGCCTTCACCATGCTGGGCCGGCCCCGTGCCCCCCGGCCCCCAGAGGAGACTCCTGGCCCTGGCACCCACAGCCCTGAGCAGGTCACCATGACCAAAGCCCGGGCGCCAGCGTTCACCATGGGCATCCGTCACTCCAAACGCACTCCCACCATGGTTGTGGACACCATGCCCTGACACCTTTGGGGTTAGGGTTCCCAGCTGCCCCGGGACCAACCCAGTTTACCTGTGT
Organism: Neofelis nebulosa; assembly: GCF_028018385.1. Lineage (NCBI taxonomy): Eukaryota > Metazoa > Chordata > Mammalia > Carnivora > Felidae > Neofelis > Neofelis nebulosa. The sequence continues at coordinate 170,022,122 of NC_080785.1, forward strand.
TGTCACACGGGGTGTGGGCAGGCCCCTCCTGGGCCTGGCTGTGGAGAAGACACATCTTGCCTTCCTTTTTTTGAACTCTGAGGTCCTTCTAGGTCCCCTGCTTCCTTTGGTCCCTGGGGGCTGTGACCCCGTGGCTCCGTGCAGGGCGAGCTTCCTTCCAGTGCCCCAGTTTCTTCCTCCCGGTCACAGCAGGTTAAGTCAGGCCACGCAGAGAAAGAGACAACTGCAGCCCTGCCCAGCGGCCGGCAGAGCTTTCTGTGTTCTGGAGCTCAGTGTCCACCCTGCTAGGGCCTGGGTCCCTGGCACAGTTCACGTTTCTGCTAAACTTGGGCTCTTCTCTGCTTCTCGTGGATACACAGCCAGCTGCCTGCCCCTGGTCCCAGCCCCCAAATCAGGCTGGAAGCAGCCTGATCCCTCTCTCTCTAGCTGCTTGCCAATAAATCTCTGTGGCACCAGAGCTGTCAGAATCACACATGTGAGCTCATTTAACCCCTGTCCATGTCAAAGCAAAGAGACTTAACTGTGCCCTTGAGATCCAGACCCCCAATTCTAAAGCCCCCAGGGCCTGGATGGAACCACAGGAGGGATCCAGGGCTGGGTAAGGCCAGAGGCAGACCCAGGGCTTTGAATGGGGGAAGTCAGGGAGGCTTCTTGGAAAAGAGGACATTGAAGGTGGGTTTTGAAAGATGTATAGGAGTTTAATATATTCTAATATCCATCATCAGTAGGTGCCTACCGTGTTTGAGATATTGATAAAGATCATCTAAGCTTCACAGCAATCGGGCGGCAGTTGATGTTCACTGAGAGGAAATGGGGCTTTGGAGAGATTGGACACTTGCCTGAGGACACACTATGAGCCCTCGTGTCCCCCTAATGCCAGGATCCGAATCCTGGCCATTGGGCTCTGTTCCTGCCATTCTTTGCTAGTCCTGTCATGTGACTGAGCCTCCTGTGTGAAAGCCCAGGCCTTATAAATCCTTGACCCAGAAAGACCCTAACCCAGGAGCCTGGGAGGGACAGACTGCCACCATGTCTCCCCAAGGAGGGGGCCCCAGGGCTGCACCTCAGGCTTGACCCAGAAGGGTCCTGACATGCATGACCTCTGCTCTGTCCCTTTCTCCCAGTCCAGGGATGCCAATCTTGAACACACACCCCTTTAACTGACTAAGTGGACACACACCAGGACCTCTAATACACACACACACACACACACACACCCCTCAGGGGAACCCAGGTGCCTTCCTCACACGCATGTTCAAACTTGCACTCAATATACACTCCCACACAGTCCCACATGTATGCAGACAATAATAGACACAAACACGTCCAGAGGGGGCTCCAAACCCAGACAAACGTCCCCCCCCTTCCCCCCCCCCCCCCCCCCCCCCCCCCCGGGTCCACCAGCAGACCCAGAGGCCACGCCCGCTCTATGGGGGCTCATCCGGACCCTGCACAAGAGCGTCCCAGCGTGAGACACACAGGCTTGGGGCAGCATCCCCGACCCCCACCCCAACGCCGGCCAATCGGCTGCGCGTCCCTCCTCCGCTTCGCCTCCTCCTCCACGAGCTCCGCGGCGACCGCCAGTCTGTGATCTCATTTCTCTGATTTATCGATCGGGCTCCAGACAGCCTCACCCCTCCTCCACCTGCGCGCGCGCCCGGGCCCCCTCCCATTGTTTCCCGGCAGTCAGCCCCACCCCAGCCGGGGGAGGGGAAGGAAGGTCTGTCAAGAGAGGCCAGGAGGCCTGGGGTGACCGTGGCATCCCTGATCCCCAGTACAGAAAGAATCACCCTTTCAGGTCTGGGTGGGGGACAGAGAGGTTGGGGACCGAAGGGCGGGCCCGCCTGCGAGGCTGAGGCCCACGAGTTCAGCTGGGTCGCTGCGGGACAGAGCTCCCCAGAAATGGAGGAGGAGCCCGTGACCCTCCAGCCCCGCGTCCCCGGCTTACAGCCTTGGAAAGTGAAGCCCACGGGCAAGCGGCAGAAGGGGGGCCTCGGCTTCGTCCTGAGTCCCCCCTCCCAGACCCAGCCGGCCCAATTCACACTTCCGAGTACGAGCGGCCGCTGCGTGCCCCTCTCTGGGTCTCAGCTTCCCCATCAGGACACAGGGCAGGGCGTGATTTTCAAGTACTTTGCAGCTGGAACAGCGGTTGGGGTTAGGGTTTGGGGCTCTCTCCTCGGACCCCGTCCCCACCCCTCTACAGGCCTCAGTTTTCCCATCGGTCAAAACCGGGAGAAGACAAGTGATTTCCAAGTCTCTCCCACCTCGGTCCTTCTAGGAATTTGGACAACGGGTGGAGGGGCCACGCTGGGGTCGCTGTCCGGGTCTTGGGTTGGAAGCATCGCTCCCTCGCTGGTTGGCGGATCCCAGGCAGGGTCCGTGCCCTCTGTGGGCCTCAGTTTCCCCAGCCTCCCCGCAGGCGCCGGGACGCCCAGGGCCCGGGTCCCAGGGGCGCAGCCCCCCGCGGCTGCGCGCTGGGCCGGGCGGATGACATCACCGGGCCGGGGGCGGGGAGGGAGCGGGAGGGAGCGGGACGGAGGGGAGGGCCTCCTCCGCGCCAGGCGCAGCGCCCGGTCGGGCTCGGTCGGGCGACCGCGGCCATGACGCAGGGTCCGGGCGGGCGCACGCCCCCCGCGCCCCCCGCGCCCCCGGAGCCCGAGGCGCCCACCACCTTCTGCGCGCTGCTGCCGCGCATGCCGCAGTGGAAGTTCGCTGCCCCCGCGGGCTTCCTGGGCCGGGGCCCCGCGGCAGCGCGGGCGGCCGGGGGCGCGGGGGCCGCCGACTCCCAGCCCGAGCCGGCCGGCCCGGCCAGCGTCCCTGCGCTGGCGGCCGCGGTCCTGGGCGCCTGCGAGCCGCGCTGCGCCGCGCCCTGTCCGCTGCCGGCGCTCAGCCGCTGCCGGGCCGCCGGGGGCAGGGGCCCGCGGGGCGCGCGGGGGGCGGCCGGGCCCGCGGACGCCAGCGCCGACGAGTGGATCCGCAAAGGCAGCTTCATCCACAAGCCGGCGCACGGCTGGCTGCACCCAGACGCCAGGGTCCTGGGGCCCGGGGTCTCCTACATCGTGCGGGTGAGTGCGCCGGCCGGGATCCCGCGGACCACACCTCCCCCGGACCCCAGGTGGGGGCGCCCCTCCCCCACTCTTGGACCCTCGGACCCCTCTGTCCCCTCGTCCCTCCTCTCCCTGCCACCCCGGACCCCCACCTCCGGCCGGCTCTGCGCCGGCCGCCCCCAACCGGGAGGCTCCGGGCTCGGTGTTCCCACGGCGTCACGTGGGGAGGGGCGGGGCGAGGGAGGCAGGTGGGTGGGGGACACGCATGCGCAGCGTGAACGCGCTCCCGCTCCTTTGGCCCCCGCTGGCGTAGGGTGAACGCGCTCCCTTTGGCGCCGGGAGGGGGGGGGGGCGGTCTGCGGAGGGCGGTCGCGGGTGGTCGCGTCCTACCGCCGGAGCCCGTTCAAAGCTCTTTCTCGGACGGCGGAATCGGAACCTGCAGAGACCTTGGCCCAGGTGGGGGGCCCGGGGAAGGGGTATCCGGACCCGGCCGCGCCCAGCCAGACCGCAGTGGGACTAGGGGACTCGCGCTGCGGTGTAAAGAGAGGGGCCCTCTTTTATCCTGGTGCTTTACTGGGAACCTTGCAAACGCACGGAACAGCCCCTGTGTACCTGCACCTACGACGGTCAACATTTTCGCCTTCTCCACTCAAAATACCTATCCTGGCGTGTGGTTTTCCATGAAGCAGAAGAAAGTAAGCGGCCGACTGTGACGCTTGCTGTGAGATGTCCCGCACGCGTCTCCCTAGATAGCCGTCCTCCTGCACACGCACAGCTCATTGTTACGTCTGGGAAATTACCAGAGATCCCGAAGTGTCATCAAACTGGTAGTCATTCACACCCCGTCAGTTGGCCTCTGGGGACCAGGAGCCTGGAAGTTAATGTGATTGCATTTGGTTATCTGTCCATTCCCTTTACAACCGTGTCCAGCACCTCTCCCAGGACTGGGCTGAGTAGTGTCTCCCGCTAAATTCATGTCCGTGGGGACCCGCGAATTCAGCCTTATTTAGGAATAGGGTCTTTGTAGAAGCAATCACGTTAAGATGAGGTCATCCTGGAGGGTGGCCCTAATGTAATGGTTGGTGTGTTTATGAGAAGAGGGCATAAGGACACAGACGCACAGGGAGAAGCCACGGAGGACGGAGGCAGAGGCTGGGGTGATGCAGCCACAGTCCTGGGGGCACCAAGGGTTGCGGCTCGCCACCACCGGGAGCTGGAGGAGGCAGGAAGGACCCTCCCCTGGAGCCTGCAGACGGAGGGAGGCAGGAAGGACCCTCCCCTGGAGCCTGCAGACGGAGTGCGGCCCTGCCTCCACCTTGTTTTCAGACTTCTGGGCCTCCAGAACTGGGAGCATGTCTGTTTCTGTTGTAAGCCGCCCAGTTTGCGGTACTTCGTCAGGGCCGGCCCCAGCAGAGGACTGTGCCCCTGATAGGGTGGACGTTCTGGATGTCCCAGACACTCCCTCCACGCGGGGTCCAGGTGTGCTACATCACATCCCAGGGGGGCCTGTTAGATGTGTAGAGCCTCAGGCCCAACGGGGAGTTGTTGAGGCTGTAGACTGCCCCACATTCTGGATCTCTTTTCTCAAGGCGTCTTTTAACTGGGTTCTTTGCCCTTTCCCTTCCTGAGTCCTGGCAGTGGGTCCACAGGCTTGACCGGATTCAGAAGTGGCTTTGTAGCAAGAGTGTCTCGTGGGTAGCGCTGCGGACTTGACAGGGGAGCTGTGTCTGCCCACTGGCTGTGAGGGCAGGCGTGTAGGATGTTCAGAGTTCAGATGCTTGCGTTGTGGGGTGCGGGGTGTTGGGTTCTTCCAATGATCATGACATTTTTGTCAATGCAGCAGGTATTTAATGCATGCCCACCCTGCCAGGCACGGACAATCTGGTCAGAAATGGGGAAGATCTGGTGCCTGCCCTTACAGGGCTTAGATTCTAGAGGGAGACACTGACAGTAACTAACCAAGAGAACACATAAATGGAAGGTGCAGGCAGGTGCTAAATTACGATGCAGGAATGACAGTACCAGAGAGAGACTGGGTGGTCACCTCAGCAGGGGCGTTAAGGAGAAGGCATCTCTCGGCAGATGACATTTAAACTGAGACCTGAAGCTGTGAGGCCCCAGACACAAAATGACTTGGGAAAGAGAGTTCCAGGCAGGGGCAAAGCAAGTGCAAAGGCCCAGTGGCAGGGAATGAGTTTGGCATGTTTGGGTAACAGCAGGAGACCTACATGGAGCTTAGAGGAGAGATAAGAGATTTGCTGGCAAGTTTGGCTGTAGATGGTTTTAAGCAGGGGTCGCGGGGTGGAGTTGGGGGTTTGAAAGGGTCTTTCTGGTGGCGCTATGGAAACGGGGTGGGGGTGGGGGCTGGAAGGGCAGCAGAGAGACCCAGGAGGTCTCCCAGGAGGGGAGAAGACCTGGACCCGGGCAACGTGAGGGTGGAGAGAGGTGGGGACAGGGTCTGTGTTGGAGATGCAGCCCAGAGGGGTCTCCGACTGACAGATGAAGGGCCCTGACGCTGGCCGGTCGGAGGGCCCCGTGGGGTCCGAAACAGCCTCAGCCCCCCGCTGTGTTTGCCTGGGAGCCTCTCTCCGCGCGCGCCTACGTCACAGAGCCAAGTAGCGCCTTTTGGTTTACAGAGCGGCATGAGGTTAAGGCAGGGGGCAGGCATCCCTCAGGTCACACCGGGATTGGCTGGTCTGAGCAGGAGTCTTTCACACTAGGACCCTGGGACTGCAGAAGAGGATGTATGGTTCCCATTTTGTAAGTTGGGAAACTGAGGCACAGCGCGGCAGAGCGTGTCCACAGATGCGGAGTGAAAATCCAGTACCAGACCTGGAACTAAGTTCCCTCCCACAGAGCCTGAACTCACCCGTCTGTCAAATACGAGGGCAGTTGACAGATTGACAACCCCAGAGACATCCCGTCCTGGGACCTACAGATGTGTCCCCTCACACAGCAGAGGGGACCGTGTCCAGGCCCCTGAGGCAGGGTGACCCTGGGGGCCCCGGGGGCCCGGCGTCCTCACGAGAGGGAGGCAGAGAGCCGGGCGGACCCCGTGCTGCTGGCCGTGAGGATGAGGAGGGGCCGCGGGCCCAGGATGAGGCGCCTCTGGCAGCCGGAAAAGGGGGACACGGGGCTCCCTGGGGCCCCGGGAGAACCGGCCCTGCCCACGCCCGGGTGTTAGCCAGGAGGCCCGGGTCCGGCCCTGACTCCAGAACTATAAGGGAATAAGTTTATGTTAAATTTGTAGTCTTTTATCGTAGCGGCAAGAAGCAGCTAGTATGTCAGTCGGCTCACCTCCCTGACGTCACAGAACCGTCACAAAAGCCTGGAAAGATCCCTGTTTGCGATGAGAAGGCCCGGCCCCGGAAAGCAGAGATGGGAACGTGGCATCTGAGTTCTAGGTGCACCGTGCTCAGTGCTGTGTGCAGATCGGGGGGATCACCCTCGCAGCTCTGAGGGTTCCCACCCATTTTATACATCAGGAAGCGGAGGCACGACGGAGTCCAGGAACCTGCCAGGAGCGCTGTCCTGGTGAGGGTCCATCCTGCCTCAGGGCTTAGAGGTAAAAGGTGTCGATAGTCGTATGTGAGAAGAGACCCCGGGGGGACGGGGGACGGCGCCGTGCTAACCTCAGCAGCTCGGTGACCTCATCGTGGATTCAAGCCCTTCTCTTGTGTTGGGGTGAATGGTGTCCCCGTGTTCAGGTCAACCTGGAACCTCAGAACATGGTCTGATTTGGAAGTAGCGTCTTTGCAGATGTATGACCCGAGGATGAGGCCATGCCGGAGGAGGGTGGGCCCTGGATCGGCGACCGGTGTCCTTGTGAGCCGCGTGAGGGCCGGAGAAGGAGGCCACACGAGGGAGGCGGAGATTGGAGTGACCTGGCTACACCAGGGGCTGGACAGCAGCAAGGACCCTCCCCGGAGCCCCCAGAGGGAAGCACTCTGCACCACTTGGATGTCAGGCCTCTGGTCTCCGGACTCTGAGGGCACGTGCCTCTGTTGTTGCGCGCTGCCCAGTCTGTGGTGCCCTGTTACGGCCTCCCCAGGAGACGAATACACCACCCTTGACGTGACTTCCCTCTCGGATTAGTTCCTTTCCTGGCTGCAAAGTAGTGGCTGTGACTCCACCTGTCCCGTCAGCCTGCAGAAAAGACCCTCTTCCCGCGGGGCCTTTTTTGAATAAGGGGACCATTCCCAGAAATCCCTAGCCAGCTTCCCCTCATGTCTCTTTGGCCAGACTTGTGTCCTGTGACTTTCCCTAAACCGAGGTCATCGCTGCCCAAAGAACTTTCTGAGATGATGGGATGTTCTAGATCTGTGCTGTCCAGTATGGTAGCTGCACGTGACCCTGAGCCATTGAAATGTGGCCGGTGTGACTAACAAACTAAATCTTAATTTTACTTAACTGTAAATTCAACTGGTCCCACGGGGCACGTGCTTACTGTGCTGGGTGGCTCGTCTAGTCTCCTTTGGTCTTTGGACCTTGTCTGAAGAGGTAGCAGAAGTGAACCTGTGATGTGGACAAGCCAGAATTTGCACCAAGCTGCGGGGACTGCTAATCTTGTTTTCCTCCCACTCCTACAATTTTGACACTCGCGACTTCTCCATTCACTAGAATTTCCCTGATGAGACCTTTCTGCTTTTTGAGGTGCCCTGCTCGTGTCCTTTCAGGAGCTCTTCCTGAACGAAGGCTTTTACAGCGTGTGCCCAACTCTGCTCGAGGTGCTGTGGGGCACAGAAAGACAGTGACCCTGCCCGGCAGACTGACTCTGGGTGTGGAAGGGAGCTCGAGCCCGGACACATGTCAGTGAAATGACTAGGACTCCGTGTCGCCCGGTCTTTCCTGAAGTGTGGTTCTCAGATCTTGGCAATACGCAAGGAACTACGGGAGGCTGACTGAGCGGAGATGTCCTTTAGCCGCAAGTGGAGCTTATTCCTTGAAGGAAAGGGGCGGAGTGTCTCCGGGGTGGACTGAGTCAGTGGCTTGACAACAGCCCTGAAGACCTAGGCCTTTCCATCTTTTTGCACCGCCATCTTCAGCATGCTGGCTTAGCTGCCCTCGTGGTCACAAAACGGTAGCCACAGCACCAGGCATCACATGTGGACGCGGTCACATGTACTGGAAGAAACGACCATTTCTTCCTTAGTTCTCTTTTTCAGAAACTCTCCACCATTCTTCCCCACCGCCTCCCTCATTTCCCCCAAATGGCAAAATCCATTCACAGTAAGGGAAATCGGATTACCAAAGCGGCTTAAACCAATTATGAGCAGTGTGAGGTGCCTAGACATCTGGGAACTTCTTGGGCTCCACCCCAGAGCTGGAAACTCTGCGAGTGGGCCCAGCAATCGACGTTTCCAGGTGATTCCAATATCGTTAATGTTTGGGAACAACCAGTTTAAGACAATTGCTTGCCATCCTGTTGGATTAACCACGACTTACTAATACCTGGTATTTTGAAACCCTCCACCCTGAAATGAACTGAGATACATATAACACCTACCCGCACATTCATTTCCCCTTAAAATTCATGTGATTTAATAAAGCAACAGTGGAAAGAGAAGCTCAAGGACAGCGCTTGATGGTAGCCTAGGGGGTGTTTTTCAGGATGTAAACACGCAGACTTCGTCCTGTAGGAGCAGAGTGACGGGAACAGGATCCAGTGCCTTTTGAGACCCACCATGCACGTGGCAGCCACAGACACCGTTGGAGGTGCTGTATGCAACTCGATGTTCCAAAGTAGGGGGCACCTCTTGGTAAAGTCTGAGCTACACAGAATAAGTAACGTGTCCATACGTGTGGCGGTTTTGTTAATTCCGTGGCTATTAAAACCATACTGAAGGGGCGCCTGGGTGGCGCAGTCGGTTGAGCGTCCGACTTCAGCCAGGTCACGATCTCGCGGTCCGTGAGTTCGAGCCCCGCGTCGGGCTCTGGGCTGATGGCTCGGAGCCTGGAGCCTGTTTCCAATTCTGTGTCTCCCTCTCTCTCTGCCCCTCCCCCGTTCATGCTCTGTCTCTCTCTGTCCCAAAATAAATAAAAAATGTTGAAAAAAAAAAAAAAAAAAAAAAAAAAAAAAAACCATACTGAAAAGTGAAACATGGAATCACCACGCGACCCAGCAATCCCGCTCCTGGGAGTGCACCTCAAACAATTCAAACCAGGGACTCAAGTGGGGATTTGCAGCCCCGTGTTCACAGCAGCACACTCACTCCACAACAGCCAAAGACAAAAAAAAAGTGGACACACCCCAAGTGTCCATCGGTGGATGAAGGATGAACACGATGTGGCCCGTCCACACCCCGGAGGGTGACCCAGCCCCAGGAAGGAAGGACGTCCTGCCACCTGCCACCACGTGGACAGACCTGGAGGTCACTGTGTGCAGTGACAGGAGCCAGACGCAGAAGGACACGTCCTGCGTGACCCCACGCACAGGGGGTCCCCAGAGGAGGGACAGAGAGTAGACGCTGGGAGCCAGGGGTGCGGCAGGGGGCTGGGAGTCAGTGCTTCATGGGACAGGGTCTCAGTCTGGGGAGACGGAAAGTTCTGGAGACGGGTGGCAGGGGCGGCTGCGCGACAGTGTGAGTGCGCTCGATGCTGTTGAGCTGCGCGCTTAGAGACGGTTACGATGAGGGGCGCCGGGCTGGCTTGGTGGAGCATGCGACTCTTGATCTTGGGGCTGTGAGATCGAGCCCCACATTGGGTGTGGAGACTACTTAAAAATAAAATCTTTAAAGAAAAAGAAATGGTTAAGGTGGCAAATCTTATGTATTTTCTACCACAGGAAGTGAACAGAAGTTGCCTCCCATGGCTTGGGTTATGATTGAGACGAGTTAAGATTGGAGGCACGGTGGTCACACAGGGTTTCCCACATACACGAGAGCCTGCAGGCCATTCTGAAGTCCCTGGGGACCTAGGGCGGTTGGCATCAATGGGAGACTTCTCGTGTTAGGAGCAAGGCGCCCCCGCTTTCTGAAGAGCTCACACTGGTCGTCTTGCAGGCCGTCCCTGGGTCTGTGTCTGACTGGTGTTTGCTCACGATTGGGCTCAGGTTGTGCGTTCTGGGTGAGCAGCACAGAGCTGTGTGTTCCCCACTGAGCAAAGCAGGAGGCAGGGACGGGTGCCAGTCCCGATATCGGTTCTGGAAACTTGGATCGCTTGGTGTACTGTAAGAATAGCGTTCCCCCAAATTCGTGTCTGCCAGAGCCTTAGAATGTGACTTTCTTTGGAAATAGGGTCTTTGCAGACGTAATCTAGTTTAGATGACAGGATGCCGTAAATCTACACGACCGGTGTCCTAAAAGGAGAGAAGTTGGACACGGACACACATGTGACGACAGGGGCAGAGACTGGAGTGTGCCTGGCAGCCGAGGACATCCGGCCACCCCCGTCAGAAGCTGGAGGACGCAAAGCGTCAGCTCCCCTGGAGCCCTTGGCTGCCGTGTGGCCCTGCCCACACTTTGGGTTTGGATGTTTGGCCTCCAGAACTGAGAGAAAATAAATTCCTGTTCTAAGCTGTCCGGATTGTGGTGCTTTGTTACGGTGGCCCCAGGACACTGACACACCGTCACACTGGTGAATTTATTTCCTTTGTAATTAGTAAGTGTCTGCGGGGATGTAGTGTGTGTGTGTGTGTGTGTGTGTGTGTGTGTGTGTGTTTTAATCCGACCTTTAAAACTGAAGGATGACAAGCATAAAGCGTGTTAGGGCGTGTCAAGCTCATCATGTCTGCTTGGGCACCTGTAGTGCCCCCGCGTCCCCCCAGGGGCCTGCAGCCTCCCCACCCCCACCACCATAGTTTGGTTTTGTCTGTTCTAGAACCTTTCTGGGGAGGGGGATTGAGAGGCTGCGCAAACATCCTGGTTCCCAACACGCTCCCACTGATTCGTCTTAGCAGAAATTGACAGCTCTTGCCTGGATGGACGCTTCCCTTTCCGGTAATGATGTTTACTTCAGTGGCCGTTAGGAAAACACTGTTACGCATCAAACCGGAGTCTGATGGTGGCAACAGGCAGTCTCCTCTCTTCCTCATATAAGCTAAAAAAAAAAAAAAACACCAAAAAACAACATATAATTCAGTACCATAAAATGTGCCCGCTTAAATTGTACAGTTCAGATCTTTAGTACATTTATACAGTTGTGAAACCCTCGCCATGATCTAATCCCAGAACATTCCTCACCCTGAAAGGAAGCCCTGTCCCCATTAGCATTCACCCTCACTCCCCTTCCCCTCCCCCGGCCCCCACGAGCCCCCTCCTGTCCGTGGATGAGCCTGTTCTGGACGTTTCACACACGCGGACTCACACGCTGTGTGGCCTCCCGTGTCGGGTTCCCTCCCTGAGCGTCGCGTGTTCGGGGTCCGTCCGCGGGGCGGCGGGGGTGGGAACCTCGCTCCTGCTCGCGGCCGAGTGACGTGCGCGTGCTCGGGGGACGCGCCGTGTCGATTTGTTCATCCATTGATGAAGATTTGAGTCATTTCCTGCCACTTCCTTGAAAAATAAACCCAGTTATGTTTATAATTGGAATTTATTTAAAATGAAATGTTAAGTGAACGATAGTATGTGCCGTGTGGCACGACTTGAGGAGGTAGATGAGGGCGGTGGGAGCTTGGCCCCGTCCCCTTCTGGGCCTCAGTTCCCCGACTGGTAAATCACCCCTTCCCTGTGGCGTCCTGGGGTGGGCTCTGGGCTGCCCTGGTTTTGCACGTGCACAGGAGCAGGTGGGACGCAGGGCCATTCAGGGGTGTCCTGACCTTCCGTGTTAGTGTCCTGGGGCGGCTGCAACACATTAGCACAAACGAGGCAGCTTAAAACACAAGAGTGTTCTCTCCTGGTCCCGGGGCTCCGGGTCTGAGACCCAGCCGGGGCAGGCTGGTTGCTTCTGAGGCCCGGAGGGAAGCACCTGTCCCGGCTCTCCCGGATTCTGGAGGTGCCGGCCTCTCGAATTCTCCACACTCCACCTCCAGCCTCACACACCTCCCTCTGCCTGTGTCTTACTGGGACACTTGTCTTGGATTTGGGGCCCATCCCATCCACAGGCTCGGGGGGTGAGCACGTGTGTCCACCTTCAGGAGGGCAGCCTCCAACACACCACGGCTGACGTTGGGTGAGTTTGTGCTTCTAGGACAGAGGTCACACTCGCTGGCAGACCCAAGGCTGAATTTGACCTCGGATCTTCTCCCACTGCCTTGTCTTTATGTTTACTTTTAATGTGTATTTATTTTTTGAGAGAAGGGGACACAGGACGAGTGGGGCAGGGGCAGAGAGAGAGGGAGACACAGAATCTGAAGCAGGCTCCAGTCTCTGAGCTGTGAGCACGGGCCTGACACAGACCTCGAACTCACGACCTGTAAGATCATGACCTGGGCCGAAGTCAGAGGCTTAGCCCCCCAGGCACCCCTGAGTTTTTACTTTTAAAGAGAAGGCAGTGGGAAGGGGCACCTGGGGGTTCAGTCGGTTAAGTGTCCGACTTCAGCTCAGCTCGCGATCTCCCGGTCCGTGAGTTTGAGCCCCGCGTCGGGCTCTGTGCTCACAGCTCACAGCCTGGCACCTGCTCTGGCTCCAAAGTCCTGGATTTCTTGTCTCTTTAAAGAAGACTCGGGTGTCTGGCAGCACTGGGCCCTCTGGCTATGGAATAGGCAGTTTACCCCAGTCCCCACTCCTTCCTGTTGTGCAGCGGGGAGACTCCAGAGCCTAAGGGCATGGGTTCAAACCCCGCATCTGCACCTACCAGCTTATGACTTTTACTGAGCCTCATTGGGCCTCTGTTTCCTGAGAGTGGCCACTCCACCTAACAGTGGTCATTCCAGCACGGGGACGTGAGTGCTGTCATTAAGAGAAGTAATGTGTGCAGCACGCTTGTGTGATAAGTGGGTTGTGATCCATCAGTGTGGGGGGGCTCCCCTCTCTGCTGGCCTCGCCCGCCTGGCCCTGTAGGGATCTGTCCCAGGGCGGCCCCTTTGTATCCCCTCTTGTGTGAGCTCCCCCTTCCCTTCATCTAAGGAAGGGCCGGGGGCACACTGGAGGACTTCAGCCTCACAGCTAGGGAGGGCTGGCATTAGTTAGGTGAGTCTAGGGAATTAGGTGGTGTGGGAATCAGAACCCGGGCCTAGAACACCGAAACCCACCAAAGCTGTCCTCTCAGTGTGCAGATCTACTCCTCGGAGCAGTGACCACGGCAAATTCCCTTTGAGGTCCCCTGTGTCTAACACATGCCTGGCATATAGGCCGTGCCCATCCATCTGTCCATCTGTCCATCGGTCTACCTGTTCATCCATCCATCCATCCATCAGCCAGCCAGCCGGCCGGCCGGCCATCTTCCCTTCCACCCATCCATTATCCATTTGTTCACTCATCCATCCATCTGTCCATCCATCACCCTTTCATGCATCCATCCACCATCCATCCATCACCCATCCATCCATCCATCCATCCATCCACCCACCCAAGAGAAGGTGGAACAGATCTGTTCACTTCCCTACTTAAGACTCTCCCTAGGGGCGCCTGGGTGGCGCAGTCGGTTAAGCGTCCGACTTCAGCCAGGTCACGATCTCGCGGTCCGTGAGTTCGAGCCCCGCGTCAGGCTCTGGGCTGATGGCTTGGAGCCTGGAGCCTGTTTCTGATTCTGTGTCTCCCTCTCTCTCTGCCCCTCCCTGTTCATGCTCTGTCTCTCTCTGTCCCAAAAATAAATAAAAAACGTTGAAAAAAAAAAAAAAAAAAGACTCTCCCATGCCTCCCCAGCTTGCCCAGCATGAAACCCAGACCTTCAGCACAGCCCCAGGGCTCTGCAGCCTTCTTGCCTAGATCCTGCTACCCTTCTTAGCTCTTTGTGCTCTGCTCTAGCTGCCTGCAGTGAGCCTGCAGCCTCTTCAAACTTGTTCTCACGTGTGGGCCTTGTAGTGGCCATTCCCTTTGCCTGGGTCTTTGCTTGCCTCGCCCCTTGTCTTCCGGTCACTACCTCAGGTAGCAGTCGCTGTGTCGCAAATCACCCCACAGTCTAATGCAGGACAACAAACGTTATTTTTTTTGTGGCTTTGTGGGTCAGCTTGAGCCGATCTCTTCATTCCCGTGGCAGTTGGCCAGCGTCAGCTGGGATGATAGCGATGGGGACGTGTCTGTTCTCACAGAGCAGGCTGGCCTAGCAGGGTCTCAGGGACCTGGGACTAGTGAGGGGACAAGCTCCAGGGCACAAGGGCCTTTTGGGCCTTGGCTGCGTCACCTTTCCTGACATGCCATTCGTGACATGTGTCATCTTCCCTGACATACAAGGGCCTGGATAGGGGGAGGGATAGAGGGAGGGATGGGGGTGGGTAGGGACGGGGAGGGGAGGAGGGAATGGGGTGAGGGACGGCTTGTGAGCATAGTTTCAGTCTGCCAACAGCCTGCGGTTTCTCCCCTGGAAACAACCACTTTACCATGCTAGAATCTGCTAGAATTACTCATCTACTCGCACTGTGTATACTCGCATGTGTGCACATCTTCCGCCTTGACCCCTTGTCCGAGGGAATCGTGACTCACCATGACCTCTGTTCTGCACCTTGTTCCTGCTGATTAATAATATACCTTGGAGATAATTTCATGTAAATAAACAATTCTTGTCTCTTTTACAAATGCATACTCTTCCATTTCAAGAACGATTTGTTTAGATTTAGCAAGCATACAGGGCCCCCAGTTAAATTTAAAGTTCCAACGAATACCAATAATTTTTGGCATAAGTATGTCCCATGCACTATTTGGGGGCATACTTACACTAAGAAATATTCATTGTTTAGTGGCAATTCCAGTTGGCCTGCAGTCACGTATTGGATCGCACAAGCCCAGATGTGTTGTTTTAGGGTGTCTCTTATTTCTTGCTAATTTGTTCAGTTCTACAGGTCCCAGCAGCAAGGGAGTGCGTGTGCAAAAGCTCTCCCTGAGGGGAGACTGAGGCAGGAGACCCAGAAGAGGGCCAGGTGTAGGGAGCCAGCCCCTGGTGCCAGCACCAGGGGGGGCCCAAGGGCAAAGGGAGTGGGTAAGCGCGGATCCATCGGGGCACCAAGCACCTGTCCACCTGTCTCCCTGTAGTCCTGTGCTCGGAGCCCCATGGAGTGGGCAGAACATGGGCCACCCCACATAGTGACTTGTAAACACATTGGCAGTCCCTGGGCTGATGTATCTGTGGGCTAAAGTCCTAAAAATGTAGTTTCAAGGTCAAAATGTATGGGCATCTATGATTTTTAAAAAATTGAGGTAAAATTGACAAAATTAACATTTTATTTAAACAATTTTTAATGTTTATTTCTGAGAGGGAGAGTACAAGGGGGGGAGGGGCAGAGAGAGAGAGGAAGACACAGAATCTGAAGCAGGCTCCGGACTCTGAGCTGTCAGCACAGAGGCCGTCATGGGGCTCAAACTCACAAACCGCGAGATCATGGCCTGAGCTGAAGTCGGACGCTTAACTGACTGAGCCACCCAGGCACCCCAACCATTAACCATTTTAAAGTGTACAAAGTTTAATAGTATTTAGTACATTCGCAAGGTTGTGCAACCATCACCATTATCTGGTTCCGGACATTCTATCACCCTAGAAGAAACCTGTCCTCATTAGCCATCATCCCCTCCCCTCCCCTAACTGCTGGCACCTGCCAACCCTCTCTGTGTCTGTGGATTTACTTGTCTGGACGTTGCACAGACAGGGAATCACAGGACAGGTGCTGCTGCCACGTGGCCCTCAAGATGCTGTGCCAGATGCCCCCCAGCACACAGGCACTGGCTGGAAAGAGGCTTGTGGCCCTAGTCTGGTCCCCGCTCCTCCTCCCTTGGCTGTGGTCGAAGCAGTCTGGGAGCTCTGCTGACTGTTTCTACCTCCTCTGTCCCTCTGCATTGTCTCTTGGAGGTTCTGAACTACCTTTCCGTGGACATGGTGGCCTAGGCAGGAGTTAGCAAACTTTCCCTGTAAAGGGCCAGACAGTCAATGCACTGGGTTTCACAGGCCAGATGGTTTCCTCCCAGTCTGCTTGCAGGCCCTGTGCCGGGTTCTGGGGCTACAGTAGTGACAGGAGCATCACCATCCTGGTCTTCCTGGGCTCACACTCTAATGGAACAGGAAGGGAGAACAAGCAGCTTATGGTTAAGCCAAAGCAAGACTGAGCCTGGAGGGTCAACCAGCTTCCGTGGAACAACTTGCTTAGCATCAGGGAAGGGGGTTCTCTCTGAGGAGGTGACACTGAGCCTGGAGACGGGGAAGGAACCAGGGCACACGAAGATGGGGAAAGGGAGCAGCAGGGGCACAGCAGGTGCAAAGGCCCTGAGGCAGCAAAGCTGGACATTGCTGAGGACGGGGCTGGAGACGAGGGTGAAGAGCTCGCTGCAGGGAGGGCTTGGATTCACTTGTCACCTGACCCAGGCTCTGCTGGGCTCGTGCTTAGGGCCTGCCTGCTAATTGCTTCTTCTCTCTTCTCTTAGTACATGGGCTGCATCGAAGTCCTCCGCTCCATGCGCTCTCTGGATTTTAACACTCGCACCCAGGTGACCAGGTGAGCCTTTGAGACCGGCTGCTGTGGGGCTAGGGCCTCGGGGCAGCTGAGGGAGGGCTGATGTGAGGCTTTGGAGAGGTGGCAGTAGCCGCTCAGACAGTCTGCGCAGCAACATTCCCTCCTGCCTCACAGCTTGGAGAACGGTGTGGCGGGACTGAGAATGGCCTTGTGGCGGGGCATAAGCTGAGTTCCAGCTCTGTCCTGCCGTCCAGTTGTCTCTGCTCCCCAGACCCCGGATTCTAATAGAAATGACACCTGGCGCCTTGCCGTGTGCGAATTCCACAGGCGTGCTGGACCCGCGGGTGCTGGCTGGTGTCCGGCTAGGACTCAGGTCAGGCCTGGAAGGGGCTAGGAGCTGGTTCTGGGTGGCACCTCCGTTGTCCCTGCTTTTTTTGGTGCAAAGCACATCGATCTCGTGATGCTCTGAGCTGCCAGGAATGAGTCATGAAGACGCTTAGGGATCCACGTCCATTTTGTTTTTTGATGTTTTATTTATTTATTTATTTATTTATTTATTTATTTATTTATTTATTTATTTAGAGAGACAGAGAGTGAGCGGGGGAGGGGCAGGGCTGCCAGCTGTCACCACAGAGCCCCACGTGGGGCTCGAACGCATGGACCCCAGCGAGATCATGACCTGCGCCCAGCCACCCAGGCGTCCCAGGATCGATGTCTTTTTGCATGTGAAAACAGGCCATTCACTGTAGACATAAAAACACTCTACTGAGTTGTAATTCACACATCAGACAATTCACGCACTTAAAGTCCACAACTCGATGTGTTTTGGTTTCTTCACAGAGGTGTGCCTGTTCTGGACGTTTCCCAGACGCGGACTCACACCCCGTGTGGCCTCTCGTGTCTGGTTCCTTCCCTGAGCCTCGTGTGCCCAGGGTCTGCCCGCGGGGCGGCGGGTGCGGGTGCCTCTGCGCCTGCTCCCGGCTGAGTGATGTGCGCGTGCGCGGTGGAGGGGTGTCCGCGTGCGGGGTGGACACGTTCATCTGTGGACGTGCGCGTGCGCGGTGGATGTACCTGAGTGACACGTGCGTGCGCGGTGGTCGCGTTTCTCTGCGGATGTGCGCATGCGCGGTGGACACACCTGAGTGATGTGCGCGTGCGCGATGGACACGTTCCTCTGTGGACCTGTGCCTGCGCGGTGGACGCATTGTTTGTCAACCTGTCAATGGACACTTGGGTGGCTTCGACCTTTTGGTGATTGTTGTGACTCGTGCTGCTGTGAACGCAAGTGCACAGGTTTTGTGTGCACGTGTGTTTTCATGTCTCCTGGGATGGGAGGTGGGGTGTCGGGCTGTGTGGTGTCTCCACATCTCGCTGTTTGAGCAGCAAGACCTTTCCCGCCGCGCCTTTTTGCCTTTGCGCCTGCCGGGTGTGAGGGCCCCGGCCACTTGGGGCCCAGCACGGTCCCTCTGACCTTCAGGGCCCGTGAAGTTCCAGTCCTACCCGGGGCTAGCGGTTTCACAGAGGTCTGTCTCTTAGTCTGGCGAGCCCAGAGCAGAGGTCACGCTCTCATGCCACAGCCGGGGATCTTGGCTGGCCTGTGGCAGCATGACACTTGGGGTCCAGGCTGAGGCCCTATGTCGTTGGCTCCCCTGAATCTCACCCCTGTGGTTTGGAGTTGGGCCATGGCCCAGGGATGTGTTGTTCACTGAGAAGGAAGCCCCAGAGGGCAAGAGCTGAGGTCGGTATGTGCATGGGTATCTGCCGGGTACAAACGGGTTGGGGGCTGAGAGCCCCCCGTCCATGGCTCTGTTCCTCCCTCCTTTCTCCAGGTACCCGCTTCCCTCCCTCCTGTGAGCCCCTTCCCAGCTCAGGATCCAAGTACCTTCTCTGCCCATGGCTTCTGCCCCCCACACTCCCTGAGCTCCTACCCCCTCCCCAAGCCCCCCTCCAAGTTCACTAAGCTTCCTCCTACAACCCCCCCCCCCCCCCCCACAGGGAAGCCATCAACCGGCTCCATGAGGCAGTGCCTGGCATCCGGGGCTCCTGGAAGAAGAAGGTGGGTGACAGGCTTGTGGTCCTGGTGGGTGTGGTTGCAGTGGGGAGGGGGGGGGCGCCGTGGCCTTCCTGGACTTTGCCCCAGCTGGAGCCCCTCTGCTGCCCCACCTTTCCCAGTGCCTGGGCTCCCCACTGTGCAGGCCCAGCACTGCCCTCTGCCCTGTCCCCAGGCCCCGAACAAGGCGCTAGCCTCCATCCTGGGCAAGAGCAATCTGCGCTTCGCTGGCATGAGCATCGCTGTGAGCATCTCCACCGACGGCCTCAACCTGTCCGTGCCTGCCACGCGCCAGGTGAGTGCCGCCACCCGTGTCCTCAGCCCCCAGCAGCCCCCTGTGCAGGGCAGGTCCAGGGTCCCGTGGGCGAAGCTGGAGAGATGACAGGTGTGGGGCTGTGTGTGAACATGTTCATCTGGAGATGTGCTGAGGCCCCGCCTGAGCCAGGAGCCGAGCTGCCCTCATGGCACTCACAGTTGGCACGAGTGCGGGGGTGGGGTGCAGGGAGGCTGCTGAACCCCACAGTGCCCAGGACACCCCCGCCGAGATGGACCCCACCCCATTGTCAGCAGTGCTGAGGGTGAAAGCCCCTGGCCGGGAATCTTCTAGTGGAAACAATCCAGCAAAATAATATTGCACAGATAAGGGAATAATTACAAATTCTAAAAAGCATTGTGAGGGGCGCCTGGGTGGCTCAGTCGGTTGGGCGGCCGACTTCGGCTCAGGTCACGATCTCGCGGTCCGTGAGTTTGAGCCCCGCGTCGGGCTCTGTGCTGACAGCTCAGAGCCCGGAGCCCGTTTCGGATTCTGTGTCTCCCTCTCTCTGACCCTCCCCCGTTCATGCTTTGTCTCACTGTCTCAAAAATAAATAAACGTTAAAAAAAAAAAAAATTAAAAAAAAAATAATAAAATAAAAAGCATTGTGAGGCCAGGCAAGGGGTGCTGTAGGTGTGCACAGGGCACTGTAACCTAGCAGGGGTGTCACGAAGGGCTTCCTGGAGGCGGTGATGCTGGCTCCAAGGGAGGAGGTGAGGAGAGATGTCCTAGGCATAGGTCACCCTGTGGGGAGACAGAGCTGGAGAGGCCAGTGAGGCTCGTGGTGGGGAGTTAGGACTTGTCCAGACAGCACTGTGAGCCTGGGAAGAGCGGTGATGTGGGGGGCACCACGGAGGGAGCCCAAGCAGGGCACCTGTGGAGCACCTGGTGAGGCGGCCACTGCTCCCTGGGCCCTGAAGGAACACGAGCACTGAGGACAGCAATGGGAGGTGGCAAATGGATGCAAACGAGCACGTGAATGAACACGGAAACAGGCCTGCAAGTGTGCACCAAAAGCAAGCATGCAAATGAGCAAGCAAATGTAAATGAGCATGCAAATGAGCACACAGATGATGATGCCTGGGCACTGGTGCCAGAAAAGAGCCTCCGGCTCTTCCCTCCTGTGTCTCCTCCAAGCCTCCATGGCTGCATTGGCTGTGCCAGATTAGTGCGCCGTCCGCGGTGTGTGTCTGGGCGGACGCGCGGGCCAGAGCACCAGGCGTGAGGGTGCAAAGATGGGCTTGAGTGTGTGTGACTGCATGTGTGAGCATCTGTGTAGGAGGGCGTCTGTGTGTCTGTGCACGTCTGTGGTTGTGTCCGTGTCTGTGCACGTCTGTGGGCTGTCCGTGTGTCTGTGCACGTCTACAGGCGTGTCCGTGCGTCTGTGTCTGGGTGTCAGAAGTATGCACGTGTGAGGGTGGCGGGCATTCCCCATCCAGCTGCTCTCCTGGTCACCCTGGTCCCCATTCTGACTCCAGCCCTTTCCTGGTCGCTTCTCTGTGGCCCTGGCCTGGTGAGCCTGCCCCCTTCCCCGGCCCCAGGACTGTGGCCCCCATGACTGTGTCTCTCTCCCACCAGGTCATTGCCAACCACCACATGCAGTCTATCTCCTTTGCGTCGGGAGGTGACACGGTAAGGCCAGGGACTGGGGGGGTAGACTTCTGGTCCTATCTGTGCCCTACGGCCCCATGCCCATCCACCCCTGCCCCCTTACCAGGCCGGGGTGGCCCCGGCAGGTCCAGCCCTCCCACTTGTCCTCTCTCTCCCCCAGGACATGACTGATTATGTGGCCTACGTAGCCAAGGATCCCATCAACCAGAGAGGTGAGGTCCCAGTGGGGGCGGGCGGGGGCCCTGTGGGCTGCTGTGCCAGTGGGCCGAGGCTACGCTGATGCTACGTGACCGTGACCCTCTGCAGCCTGCCACATCCTGGAGTGCTGTGAGGGCCTCGCCCAGAGCATCATCAGCACCGTGGGCCAAGCCTTCGAGCTGCGCTTCAAACAGTACCTGCACAGCCCCCCCAGGGTGGTCCTGCCCCCGGAAAGGTACCAGGCCACGTCCTCCACGTCTTCCCAGAGACATCGTGCCACCTGACCAAGGCCAGATGCGCAGTCCCTGCGCTCACCATCTCCACCCCGGGTGTGGGCCTTCGCTTTGTCCCTCCTTCCCTCTCTGCTCCCAGTGGGCACGCGGCTCCACTGCCCGGTCGCCACACCCTCCTCTATAAAACCCGGGTGAAAACAGCCCGCGCCCGGGCTGGGGCGAGGATTAGGGGAGCCAGTCTGCGGCTGTGGTCATCACCAGCCTGGACGGGTGTGGCCAACGCTTCTGTAAAAGGGCCAGTCAGTGTGTTCAGCTTCCTGGGCCAGAACACCTGCCTCAGCCATTGTAGCAAGAGCGGCTGGGGACCATACGTGAAAGGATCAATGGGCTGCCTGCCAGCAAAACTGTATTTTAGGCGCTAAATTCGGAATTTCATGTAATTTTCACGTGTCACCAAATATTGTTCTTTGCATGTTCTCCTAATCACTTAAAAGTTTTGTGGTTTAAAAGAGTAGAAAGCATTCTTAGCTCCTAGGCTGCACGCATGCAGGCGGGGCCAGACTTGCTGAGCCCTGCTTTTAGCTACTTAGTAGCTCACTGGGTGGAAACTTGCCAGACTAAATGACGGACAGGTGAACGTGTTAGACGTACAAACGTGCTCACCTTAAGGAATAGGGAGCGTCTGCAGGAATACACGCTGCCGTGCGCTTCTCCTCCGTTCAGCCCCTCGCCAGCATGCCTTCACCACACGGGCTCACATGTCCATCGTGTCCGCTCGCGGGGCCCTCCTCTGCTGCCTGCACCCTGTGCCTGATAAACACTGATAACAGCCTCCCCTGTCTGGCTGTCGGGAACCGCAGTCGCCTGATCAGTTTCTACAGGGGCCCTTGCAGGGCCAGATGGTGCTGAGGGCACTCCCATCCTGGCCCCGCGGCACCGGCCCTGTGTGCCAGACCGGCACCCTGTGTGTGCTGCATGGTGGGGGCGGGGTGGGCAGAGGTGGGCGCAAGGGAGTGGAGACCAGCTGTAGTTTCTAGAAGGCACTGGAAAGAGTGCGAGGTCCCATTTTATAGAGGAGGAAAGAGCACTGGCCCAGAGCAGGAAGGGGCTCAGCCCGGCCCACCGAGCAAAGCTCCAGCCACGCGGCCTTGGCGTCCTGGCAGGAGCTCCCTCTCTCTCTGCCCCTGAGACCTGAGGTCCCTGCCTGTGCTCCTGCTTGCTGTCTGTCCCCAGGCTGACCAGGCCCGAGGAGTCGGCCTTGGGGGACGAGGAGGAAACGGAACACAATTACTACAACAGCATCCCAGGGAAGGAGCCGCCCCTGGGCGGGCTGGTGGACTCCAGGCTCGCCCTAACTCAGCCCTGTGCCGTCGGCGCCCTCGGCCAGGTCAGCCTCTGTGGCCCTCATGGGGGAGGGATGGTGGGAGGTCATCTCGAGGCACTGGCTCCTTGGGCCTGACCCTGGCTTCTCCTTCTGCTTCCCTTCTCCTTGACCCTAGGGGAAGGTATCTCATGCTTCCCTGCCCCTCCTTTCCCTCCTTCCTGCCCCAAATTGCACAGATGGGTCTGGCCCTACTCCAGATGTGACTCCCACCCTCAGATACTGATTAGAGAATTCTATTGGCAGTTTAATCAGGGCCACGAGACGAGACAGGTTTCCAGGGGAGGTAATGAGAATGTACAACAGGGAGACTGACTTTGTGGTCGGAGGACTTCCACAAGGAAGCAGTGTTTGGGCTGGGCCCTGACGGGTGAACAGGAGTTGCCTGGGAGAGCAGTGCAGGGAAGGGCATCCAGGTGAAGGGAACAGCATGCAGCAGCCAGGGCCTGGGGGCAGGGTCGGCAGGGTGCAGAGCTTCCCTCTTAGCATCTGACTTAGGTCTCCAGCCGTGCAGGAGGGCAGGGTGTTGGATGGTGGGGTGTTGGGCTGGGAAGGTCCAGCCCTCCGGGAGGGTGGGGTGCTGTGCTGGGAAGGGGCTTGCACGTGGCAGAAGGACCCCTCACTCTCTTTTTCAGGGCGTATCACCTGCTCGAAGGGACACCCGCAGTCTGCCATGGGACCTGGGCCCCTCAGGTAACAGTAGGTACCCTGGAGGCTCAGGGAGGCCCCTGCCCCCCCCCCCAGTGCCTCTCCTCTGCACCACTTCACTTTCACCCGCGAGATGTTGTGCACCCCCCACACTCTTAGTTGGTTTGTCTTTCTTCTGTACAGACTGGGTTCATTGCATTTTGGGAGAGACACAGCATTCACGTGGTTCAAAATGCCAGAGCACAGAAAGGCCTTCAGTGAGAAGTCATTGTGTCACCCTGGCCCCGTTTGCCTATCCACCTCCCCAGTCAGGCCACCACTTAGTACCAGTTTCCGTTATTTTTCCAGTATTTTCCACGGACGTTCACGCGCATTCCAATCCATGTACTATGTCTTTCGCTCCCACCTAGCTTTTCCCATGTAGCAATCCATCCTGAAGTTCCTTCCGCATCAGCACGCGCCCTGTGCCCGTTCTTGTTCACACTGCCCGCGACCCCCCCGCGCAGAGGATCTCTTTTTTTTTTTTTTTTTTAATTTTTTTTTCAACATTTTTTTTTTTTTTAACATTTTTTATTTATTTTTGGGACAGAGAGAGACAGAGCATGAACGGGGGAGGGGCAGAGAGAGAGGGAGACACAGAATCGGAAACAGGCTCCAGGCTCCGAGCCATCAGCCCAGAGCCTGACGCGGGGCTTGAACTCACGGACCGCGAGATCGTGACCTGAGCTGAAGTTGGACGCTTAACCCACTGCGCCACCCAGGCGCCCCTCAGAGGATCTTTTTTATCTCGCCTGCACTTGACTCACGGACACTTGGGTAGACTCCAGGTGCTTGCTGTGGCGTCTGTGGTGTGACGAAGGGCCACGGATGTTCGTCACTCCGCTGGTTCTGGTCTCGACACGGTCCGGTCCCCTGAGGGCGGCTCCTTGTTCTCTTGTGATTGAAATCACACGCGTCCCCACCACCCGGCACTTCAGGCTTTGGCTTTCACGAATCGACTGGGTGTTCGGCCCACGAGTACTTTGCCCTGTTACACAGAATGAGAAGTGACGTAAGGCTGGCACCCCCTTGGCCCTCTGCTCCCAGTCGGGGCGCTCAGCCCCCCGGCTCCTCTGTGTCTCCTCTCGGGCTCGGTAAGAACAGGCACCCGCAGACATGGTGACTCTCCAGGCGTGCTGTGGGCGTCTTGGTCGCTTTGAGGTTCTGCAGCGTCAGCCTCCTGGAGCTTGCTTGCCTACGTAGCTCCTACTGGTGGGCACCGAGGGTTCCCCTCACACACACGGTGTGCAGCCCCGTTTTTTCTCCTGTGGGTGCCGAGCCGTGAGGCTGCTGACATCAGAGCCTGTTAGTCACGTTACTGGAGGCCGCTAAGCTGCTCTCCGAAGCGAGGGTGCCCGTCGGTTCGCCCACCAGCCTGCTGTAGTCGCCTGTCCCCTCACAGCCTAACATCTGTGCTGGGCTTTTTTTTTTTAGATCTTCCCAGATAATCTGGGCACTTCGCTGCCAAGCGTCAGAACCCTCGTCGACTGCCAGCACCCAGTGGTTAAAGAACCAGGTGCCAAGCTATAATGTGGCCCTTGTGTGCTGTTTGTCTGGGACATGGGCTGCTCACCCATGACTTCCAGGGTTCATAGGCACTTCCCAGCCCTGAGCCTTTGCACACACTGTTAAGGCTTCTTTTTACGCCTTTCCCAATTCTCTAGCCAAGAACTCCTCCCAATACATCAATGCCCCAGCTCCTGTGTCTGGGGATTCTCTCTGTCCAGATTCTGCAACCTGAGTTTCTTCCCTCTTCCCTGGCCCTGGCCATGAAAGGCTGGGAGAATCCATGCCTCCTCCAGGCATACCAGGAAGCCTGCACTGAAACCTCTCTGCCCCCATCAGCCATCCAGGCCTGGCACATGGTCAGCACTCCTATCGAATCATATCTGTTTGCCAGACACTGTTCTACGGTTTTGGTCCTCACCCCACTTATGAAGGAGACTCCTATTCTCCCTATTTTACAGAGGAAGAGAGTTAGGCACAGAGAGGGTGGCGAACTTTCCCCTGTCCACAGAGGGCAGGTGGAGCTGGCCTGTGAGCCCAATGCCCATGAAGTTAAGGATGTAGTTGGCATACCATGGGGATTGCAAACGGTAGGGCCCTTGGGCTGGATTTGGCCACACAGTGTGCCAAAATCATTATTTCTCTGCCAAGGATTAAAAGTGGTGACGTCTGGAAATGAAGAGACAGTTCTGAGAAAAATACGCACAAATGCCCTTTGAACCTGGGAAAAGCTCAGCCTTGCTCAAAATAAGAGAAATGGGAAGTAAAGTCCCCCAGACGCCATTTACCTGGGAACCTGTCAGACCAGCAAAAACCCAACACCCTGGGAGGGGTGGGGGCAGGGGAACAGGGCAGAGGCAAAGTGGTCAGGATCCAGCAGAATCTGAATGGGGCACTGAGTGGACCCAAGTGAGAAATCCCTCCAAGGATGATTTTTACTGTGGTTGTGGCTTTTGAACCATGCAAATGCGTTACACAGTCACAATTAAGCTTGAAAAGAAAGGACATCCTACAATCAGACAGAAACAGAAACACATGACCTATGTGTCATGTGGATAGCATAATTACAGAGGGGACAGTTCGTTGTTAGTAATTTTTAGATGGGGACATTTAACAGAAGCAGGGGGGTTTCTGCCATCGTCCTGCCTAGTCGCAGTGGCCCCTCCCCGAGAGTGGCCCTCTAGTGCCCCACAGCCCCTGGTTGGACATTTATGGGTTTTCACTCCAGATGGCTCTGCAAGAGGGTGTGAAGTTTCCATACGGCAGGGAGGCGGGCTTGGGCGGGGCTCCCAGGTGAGGTCTGCTGCTCCCCCAGCTGGCCCCTCCACTCCTCCTACCCTCCCCAGGCCCACCAGGGGATGGCTACGTGCAGGCTGATGCACGGGGCCCCCGAGACTATGAGGACCACCTGTACGTCAACACACAGGGTCTGGATGCCCCAGAGCCCCTGCAGCCGGAGGACAGCCCCAAGAAGGACCTGTTCGACATGCGTATGTAGGGGCAGGCCAGCCTGAGGGGGGAGGCCATGCCCCTAGCAACCTGTAGTCTGATGGGGGAGGCCCAGCACTCTTCAGTTGGGACTTTGCAAAGTGGTGAGGGTGGGGTGGGAAGTGTTTCCTACAGGACTCCCTAGTGTGATAGGGGAGGCTCTGGTGGCCTCCCCCCAACCCCCTCCCCGGGGCTCTTCAGTCTGTTGGGAGTAAGCCAGCCTCCTCTCTATAGGGGTCCCTAGCCTGAGGGGAGGGGCCTAGTTCATGCCTGGAAAGAGTGGCTAGTATGATGGGGGAGGCTCAGGCCCCTCTTCTCCATGATACTCCTTAGTCTCTTGGGGGCGGGGGTAGCTCCTTACCTCTGGGTCTCCCAGTCTGACAAGGGGATTTTAGCTCCCTCCTCAGGTGACTCTGTGGCTCCAGGCAGTAGGCCCAAGCCGCTTCCACTGGGAATCCCAGCCTGGTGGGGGAGGCAACCTTGGGGGGACCCCAGTGTAATGAGGGAGGCCGAACCACATATTGATGGAGTGAACACTTGATTCCTTTCTTCCTTCCGTGATGCCCCAGCCTGAGGGGGTGGTCAGTCTATCGGGGGAAGTTTGCGATCCAAACAGCGTCATTATCTGCAACCATGCCAATGTCGTGGTCATCCACAGGCATGGTCATCTCCCTTCCTCGGGACGCCTCCCTAGTGGGAGAGCCCCAGGAAGCCGGCTGGAAATTTCTTCCTTCACAAAGTCTGCCAAGCCCCCTTCCCCACCATCTGACAACTGGAGAGTGTGCGTGTGAGCGGGGGGCAGAGAGAGAGGGAGGCAGAGAATCCTAAGCAGGTTCCATGCCGTCACCCAGGCCCCCCAACTGGATTTCTTATCGCAATAGGACATGGGCTGATAGTGCCCACTGTGCAGCAGTTGCCAGACTAAAGGCGTGGCCCCCGCTGCCTCCCCACAGCAGTCCTCACCTGGGAAAGGAGCTGCTCCAGTGTGGGGGCTTCTGAGGCCAGCGGTCCCCCGGGGTGACCAGGCGGCCCAGCAACCCTGGCCAGGCTTCCATTGAAAATTCTGGGTCTGTCTCTGATTCGTGCGGTCACACGTCCTGGTGGCTGGAGGCTGGGTTGGCTGCGCCCAGACCATGGAAGGAGTCAGGGAGGAGGGATTCCCAAGGGTGAGAAAGTGGAAGGCATGTGGGAGTGCGGGGGTCAGCGCTGGGATTCTGCCTTCCAGGGTGTCTGATCTATACCGCTCCACAGCTCCACATCCACTTTACAGTGAGGAGACAGGCTCAGAGAGGGCGAGTGGCTTGTCCAGTGTCACACTGGTGCTTGCTGGAAGCCTCAGAAAACCCCTGCATATCATAGGAAGCTTTTCTGTGAATGTCTGTAAGAGAAAGGGATGCCTGCCGCCTGCCACCGAGATGCAGTGTCGTATTAGAGGGGCTGGCGATGTTACCAGGCAATTAGTGAAACAGGCATAAACACTGGAGAGGAAGAAACGCTGACCTTATTTGCATAGACTTAACCAAATCCGTGAGAATATACTGCATAACTAATAGAACCCATTAGAGGGGCAGGAAGGTGACTGGTGACCAGGTTGGCACCACACAGAGCACACACACACACACCCACTCAGCGCACAGCCAGTGACATACTGTGGCCTTAGGGCAAGGTCTGAGGCACCCTAGGTGCTCAATGTTGCTCAGGTCCTGGGTGGGGGGTAACCACCTGGAGCTTTTTCCTCCCAGCCCAGGCCACCCACCTCCGCTTTCCAGCAGGAGGCAGCTGCCAACCCCGCCTCCTGCACTTCATCTTCGCCTCCAGGACCCTTCGAGGACGCTCTGAAGCTGCACGAGTGCTCTGCGGGGGCGGGGGCGGCGGTAGCGCCCCTTCCCCTGGAGGACCAGTGGCCCAGCCCCCCCACCCGCCGGGCCCCTATCGCCCCCACGGAGGAGCAGCTGCGGCAGGAGCCCTGGTACCATGGCCAGATGAGCCGAAGGGCCGCAGAGAAGCTGCTTCGAGCCGACGGGGACTTCCTGGTGCGCGACAGCGTCACCAATCCCGGGCAGTACGTCCTCACAGGCATGCACGCGGGGCAGCCCAAGCACCTGCTACTTGTGGACCCTGAGGGCGTGGTAAGGTGGCGCGCGGGGGCCGGAGGCGGGGCCTGAGAGCGGAGGGGCGGGGCCGCAGGGGGCGGGGCCGGGGCCGCAGGGGGCGGGGCCGGGGCCGGGAGCATGGCCCGATGGACAGACGGCCTTAGCACCTTTAGGTTTAACGAAGTAGTTTGAGGGTTACAAAGCAGATTCTGTTTCCGTTTACCAGGTAGCTTAGAATTACAAAGTATTTTCCCGTTTAAGAAGAATTTTAGGGTTTACAAGGGAGTTCCCAGTCTATACGGCGTTTTAGGGGTTACAAAACCTTTTCTAGCCTCGAGGCCTTTCAGGGGTTACAAAGTGCTGTATTTGATCAATTATAAGATGCGCTTTTGCCCCTACAGTCTGTCATCACTATGCGTCTTTTTTTTTGATATATTTATTTTATTTTTTATTTTTTAAAATTTACATCCAAGTTAGTTAGCATATAGTATGACAATGATTTCAGGAGTAGATTCCTTGGTGCCCTTACCCATTTAGCTCATCCCCCCTCCCATACCCCCTCCTGTAACTCTCAGTTTGTTCTCCATATTTATGGGTCTCTTGTTTTGTCCCCCCACCCCGTTTTTACATTATCTTTGTCTCATGTCATCACTGTGTGTCTTACAAAGAATGATGTCTTTGAGTGTTTTTTTTTAAATAATGTATTTCAAGCCTCATAAACATGTCAATTTGCAAGGAGTTCTAGGGTCTACAAGTTAGTAAATTTCTTCATGATGCACACTTTCCTTTCATCTATTTATTAAAAATTTCTTAATGTTTATTTATTTTTGAGAGAGAGACAGACTGCAAGCCAGGGAGGGGCAGTGAGAGAGGGAGACACAGAATCTGAAGCAGGCTCCAGGCTCTGAGCTGTCAGCACAGAGCCCGACCCGGGGCTCAAACTCACAAACTGCGAGATCATGAGCTGAGCCGAAGCCAGTCGCTTAACCGACTGAGTCACCCAGGCGCCCCAAAGTTTATTTATTTTTGGGAAGCAGGGGAGAGAGAACAATTGAGGGGGGGGGAGCACAGAGAGAGGGTTCCAGGCTCCAAGCAGGTTCCAGGCTCCAAACTGTCAGCGTAGACTCCAATGTGGGGCTCGAACCCATGGACCACGAGAACATGACCTGAGCCAAAGTCAGATGCTTAACGTACTGAGCCCCCAGCCACCCCTCTCTCATTTTTTTTGAAGAGACTAAGGTTAGTTCCTTTTTCAAATTTAAGTTTTATTTTTTGATATCAATTATTTACTGAAATTCTAGTTAGTTAACATGTATGGTAAAATTGGCTTCGGGAGTATAATTCAGTGATTCATAACACACACACAACATCCAGTGCTCATCACAATAAATGCCCTCCTTAGTGCCCATCACCCATCTAGCCCACCCCCACCCACCTCCCTCTCTCAGCCCTCAGTTCGTTCTCTATCATTGAGTCTCTTGTGGTTTGCTTCCCTCTACACCCCCCCCACCCCCTTTCCCTACGTTCATCTGTTTTGACATCTTTGAAGCCTGCGTGTTTTTTAACCATCAGCTGTGTCTTTGAACTGCATCAAAGACACATCTGCAAAGACACTTTCTCCAAATAAGTTCCTGTCCACGGCTTCCAGGGTTTGGGACACGGACACGACTTTTTGGGGACCACCAAAAAGGGGTCTGTTGGGGACCACAGAACCCTGGTGGTTTTGGGGCCCGTGTGCATACCTTACTCTGGAATCTTGAGTCTGAGTCTATGGTTGAAGTCCTGGAAGCTTCTGATGCAGCAGCTCTCAGACTGGAGCATGCATCAGACCCACGGGGCAGGCTCCCGAGGTTGCAGATTCCCAGTCAGCAGGCCTCTCCAGCTCCCAGTGCTGCTGACGCTGAGGCCTCTGGCCCCACAGGTGCGGACGAAGGATGTGCTCTTTGAGAGCATCAGCCATCTGATCGACTACCACCTGCAGAACGGGCAACCCATCGTGGCGGCCGAAAGCGAGCTGCATCTGCGCGGCGTGGTCAAACGCGAGCCCTGAGCCAGGTGCGCAGTGGGCCCCACGGATCCCAGCTTCACCCGTTCGCCACCTTTTCTCTCATTTTAGAAACTAAGAAAATTCACAAAGCACACAGTTCACCCATTTAAAGTGTGCAACTCAGTGTTTTGTTTTGTTTTGTTTTTTAGCATGTTTAGAGATGTGCAACCATCCTCTACCTAATTCCAGAACATTCTACCACCCCAAAAGGTACCCTGGCACCATCACCCCTCCCCCAGTCCCCGGCCCCCACGAGCCCCCTTCCCATCCGTGGATGAGCCTGTTCTGGACGTTTCACACACGTGGACTCACACTCCGTGTGACCTCTCGTGTCTGGTTCCCTCCCTGAGCGTCGTGTGTTCGGGGTGCGCCTACGGGCAGCAGGTGTGGATGTCTCGCTTCGGCTTGCAGCCGAGGGACGTGCGCTTGCGCGGGGGATGCGGTCATCTGTGGACGTGCGCGTGCGCGGTGGGCACGTGTTTATCCACTCACTGTCAGTGGACATTTGGGTGTTTCCACTTTTTGGCTATCACGAGAAAGACCACTCAGAACACATACGTCCAGGTTTTTGCGTGGACTATGTTCGTGGCTCTTGGGCATATACCCAGGAGTGGAATTGCTGAGTTGCTATGGTAACTCCGTGTTTAATTAAACACGGGGGGGGGGGCACCATTCTGGAGGAGGGGCTAGCGTAGCCTGGGTCCGATGGGTGTTTCAGGAGAGGTGCGCGAGATGAAAAGGTGCACCCTTGGGCTTTTGCTTTTGGTGTTGGGGAGGGACAGGCAGGTCTGGGTCTGGGTGGTTCCAGGACCTTTTGGTGAGAGACTGGGGCCTCTGGGGGAGGTGGGGGGTGGTTTAGGCAGAACATGCGCGTGAGCTGCGGGTGCAGGGGGTGGTGGTGGCATGAACTGTCTTGGGGAGGAGGGAGAGGCAGGACCTGGGATTTGGAAGCCAGGAGCTGGGGGCTCAGCTGGGGAGGGAGGGGCCGCAAAGGAAGAGGGTTGTGGAATTTCCCCAAGGGCTCAGCAGAGAGGAGCTTCTGGCCAGGTTGGGCTGCTCTCCTGTCCCCAAGACAACGGTCCCCTTCCTGCCTCCTCCCCCACCCAGGCCTCAGGCTGCAGTCATAGAAGGGGTTTCCAGTCTAGGGAAGGGCTTCTGGGGCTGGGGGTGGGCCCATGGGACACCTGAAAGGATCAGCAGGTGGGGGGCTGTGTGTTTGCACGTTTGCTTCCCTTCCCCAAGGTGTTTGGATCCGAGAAACAATGCTGATGACAGTAATAATAGCTATGCTCCCACCTCCCGAAACTCCACAGGCTTCCCCCGTGGTTCTGAACTGGCACTGTCATTAGCATTGTCGTTTTGCAGAAGAAATAGCACAGGGAGGTTAGAGCACTACCCTAGGTCACACTGTAGGAACGTGGGGAGCTTCACCCCGGTCCCTCAGCCTGGAGGCCCTCACTGGGCCCCGTCACTGAGGTTCAGGGTCCCGGACGCCGGAACCTGGGTCTCTGGTTGCCGTCTCAGCTGACCCTTGACCTCTCCTTCTCTTTCTTCCCCAGGTGATGGTTCTCAGCTCCCAGCTCCTGTCCTGCTCCGCAGATGCCCCTGTTGTGGCCTTACGGGCTCCTCAGCCTCTCCCTCCGGACCCTGGTCAGGCTGGAACCGCCACTGTCTCTCCTTCCCCTGCATAGGCCTCTCTCCAGCCGTCCCTGGGCGGGGTCAACAAGGCCAAGAAATGGGGGCCCACGACCCCTTTATCCTGCTGACGCCCTGCCTGCCTCCACCCTCTGCCTGGAGTGAGGGTGTCCATACCAAAGACAGAACCTTTTCTCACCTCTAAAGAAAATACATTAAAGACAAGCAGTCCTCCATCTCCAAGCCCTGGCCAGGGCCTTCGATGGGTTAAGGAGGCCCACCTCTTTTCCCAGATGAACTTCAGCCTCTCTCCCTGGAAAGAGGGATTCCTGTCCTTGACTGGTTCAGTTTTTCCACCTGAAAAATCAGTGCACAGTTGTCTTTTATGGGGAAGAATTGAGATGCTTTGGGTCCTCAGGCCGGGGCACCTGCTGATGTTGAAGGGGGCGGGTAGTCTTGGGGCCCAGCTGGGATGGGGGGCATCCAGGCAAGGCCAGCACAACCGGCTCGGCGGGGGGAGCGGTGGGTGGTTGTGGGACTCTGCCCTCCCGGCTGCCAACCTGCATGGACATTTGGGATCTGCTGGTAACACGACCATGAGGGAACGAACCCACCTGCACATTGAGAGGCCCTCTGGCTGGAAGGCTGAGGCCAGTGTCCCAGGGGCAGAGCCAAGGCCCACGGTGTGGCCTTTCGGGGCTGGAGGATGTGGGGACTGGAGGGGGGGGATGGGGAAGAGGGCGTTGGGCCTGTGGGGCAGTGGTCTGCTGTCCCAGAACCCCCGGCATCTCCCTCACACCTGTTTTTACCCCGAGATAAAGCCTCCCCAACACCCCCGTCTTCCCCTTGGAAACATCTGTATTTCCTGAATGCTGCAAACCTCTTTCAAGATGCCCCTGCATGTCTGGCAAAAAGTTCTTTTCCCTCCAAACTGCTCCTGACTTCCCCCCGAATGTGGCCTGACTTCTCTCAGACCACCCCTGTTACCGGCAGAGCCCCTGCACACAGCTGTTGCTCTGCAGACCTTGCCTCACATGATCTCTGGGCTCTCCTTCCCAGAGACCACCATCTCTCCCGGAACCCCTCCCCTGGCCCTCCTGGAGAGGCCTCCCTGCCAGGGCCACACCCCTGCCCAGGGTCTGGATCTCTGGGGAGACTGAGAGATCCGATGAGATTTCTCTGCAGTCAGCAGGCCACACCCCCTGCCCTGGGGGAGCCTGGTGAGGGTGAGGGGAGCAGCCCACACTCTGCTCTGTCTGTAACCAGGGGGGAAAGCCGTCAAAAAACAGCCCGAGGAGACTGACGCCGTGCCTCTTACTTTGGAGACACGGAGGCAGAGAGCCACCAGTGTGTGCACCCAACCCACGTCCACCCATCGATCCAGCCCTCTATTAGGCGTTCCGTTCACTGGCCATCCACCCCTCCCCGCCATCCTGATACCCTTTAGTAAGCCTGCATTCGCCTCTTACCTGCCTGGACCTCTGGTGGATTAACAAGGGTGCAGCAGGACCGAGACTGGTCCTTGTGGTCTGTCCTTGTGGGGTTAAGAGCCAAGTGACATTAATCAGCAAATCACTGCTAAGCGTGTAATGACAACAGTGAAAAGGAAAGAGTCCTGAACTTAGTGATCTGTGGGAATGACACAGGGGCTGCGATCTGGAGGATGAGAGTCCCAGATGAGGAGGACAGAGTTCTAGGCAGAAGGAATGGCACATGCAAAGGCCCTGTGGTGTGTGTGGCTCCCAGCACATTTAGGGACCAGAAGGATGACCTGTGTGTGACTACAGGTGGAGCGGAGGACACAGCTTGTTCGAGGCCTCACCGCCGGGGGGTAGCAGAGCTGGGGTTCGCACCCCATCACCTCCTCGTCCTGCTCTCTGCGCTGGAAAAGCCAGGTCTGGGGTGCACGCACAGCGACGGGAGCTGTGAGCCTAGCTCCAGCTGGGTCCCCCACACTTGTCTCTTGCGCCATTCTACCTTCAGTTATTCAGCAGATGCTCCTTGCGGCAGCCTCACCCCCAGGGAGTCTTGGGGTGGGAGGCGGCCACCGTGTCAACTCAGACTGGCTGCTTCCCTTCCCTGAACTGCGTGCCCTGTGGAATTGGGCTGCCCCCTGTGCCTCAGTTTCCTTACCTGGAAACCGGGCGTGGTGGCCCTCCCCCACAGAGAGTTAACCTCTGCCTTGTTGGGTCGGGGTCTCTCCTGGGAGCTTGCAGATGGGCCTTCCTTTTCCAGGGGAGGAGACAGAGCTCAGAGGAGCAGCTGTTGCCACAGCTGTGTGGGTACAAGGTGGCCCTCTGGACTGGAGCTTCCTTCTTTGAGGCCCCTCCCTGTGCTTCTCCCAAGACCTGTCTGCGGTGGCTGTGGGGGGCGGCCTGTGACTCAGGCTAGCTCCTGGGAAGCACCGTGTCCCTCCTCCTTCCCATGAGGCTAGCTCCCTGGGGGGTGGGAGTGGAAGACCAAGGCCATCCATCATGCAGTGGCATGACTCAGGTCAGGGGTGGGGGTGCTGGCCAATATCGCCTGGTCCCCCTCCCCAGCTTGGACTGGAAGGCTGCACCTCCCCATTTCTGATCCCAGGAAGGCTGCAACTTGGGGTGTGGGGGAGTCCCGGGGGGTCTGCCACGCCGGTCAGCCACAGGGCTCTGCAGAGGAGGTAGGTTTTGTCGGCTGGGAGAGGTTCTTCTGTACGGACTGCAAGCCTCACTAACCAGCAGGAAGGGCCAGCATCCTGGCCCCCGCCCCTCCCAAGGCAGGTGTTTGGGACCTGTCCCCAGGTACCTTTTCTGTCTGGGGCTCAGTTTCCCCAGCCCCCAAAGGTGATGGGGTGCAGGCACAGGGGTGTGGCTTCGGCTGAGCTAGCAGTGGTGGGGTTCAGGTTCTGGGGTTCCCTTCGAGGCCCGGCCAGGCCTCCCACAGCTGAGCCCCTTTTCTCACCAGGAGCAACATCCAAGAAGTGAAGGCTGGCGCTCACATCAGTGCTCTAGGCCCTGTTGTGAGCACCTTGCCTGTCAGCACCTGTTTGTCCTTGCTCTGTGGCTGTGGTGCAGGGACAGCTGTTATGCTGGTGGACAGCCGAAGAGATAGCGGCAGAGAGGTCTGGACACTTCAGGAAGTGTTGGCCTCGGGATTCAAACCCCAGATGAGCATCCCCGGTTGCTTAGCACAGGAACCGGCACAGAATAAACTCATTGCCTCCTCCCTCAACCCAACTGGGAGTAGACCTGCCCCAGCTGGGTAGGGGTGAGGGCGGAGTGAAGCCCCCAGCACGCAGCGTGGCTTGTCGTCAGAAGACCTGAGATGGTCACTCCACCTTAGTGGGCACCACTGTCCCTGTCTGTGCAATGGAGAGAGGCGGCCCATGGCCTCTGAGGTCCTCCCTCCTGCCTGCTACCAGAAAGAGTGCACTTCCAGGAGTCATCCCTCTTACTGTGGTGCTAGTTCATCCATTTGTCTGCCAGGTAGTTATTAAAGACCCCAGTGTCTTGGGGACAAGGCAGGGACAAGGCTGCCACACCCCTTCCTCCCAGCAGTTCCAGGCTGGCAGGGGCAACGGATGTCAAACAAGTATGCGCTCCAGGGCATTCTTCATGGTAGCTCAAGTTGCGGTTCAGTGGGCTCTGCCAGGCCGTGATGCTGGCCCAGCCCAGGCTGGCAGGCAGGGCAGGCTTCCTGGAGGCAGTGGTGAAATGATGCATTCATTGGCATCTGCCTCCCCTGTCAGACCCTGTGGTCGTGCCAGTGTTGCCCACAGCACAAAGAGGGGCCTTAATATTTGCTGAGAGAGAGCAAAGCTGAGACAGACCTTTGGGGGGGGGGGGGAGTCATGGACCCTGCTGAGCCTTGCTTTTCTCATCTGGACAATGGAACTCCAAAGCCCACCTCACTCCAAGGTCAGGTGGAGGCATTGGAGGGGCAGGAGTTCTGTCCGGCTCCCACCTGCCCCCCTGCACCCCCTTCTGCTGTTGAACCAGTGGTCACTCCAGACCAGCCCCAGCCGAAGCTGGGGCCACGATGGGGCTTGGGGACATTCTTGGAACACAGGAGGCTCTGGGACAATCGTAATTTAATAAAGCCCAGGCTTTGGATCAGTCCTGGCCATACATTATCGTGCTGTCTCCTCACGCAAGACGGGCAGGCCTTAGGTTTCAGAAGGGGACATCGAGGCTGGGAGGGAGGGCCAGGAATGAGGAAGCAGAGGTTGAGGGGAGCAGATCACAAGTCGGGAGGGGCTGGGATCCAGCAGACCTTGTGTGCTCAGGAGCTGCCAGGCCTGGGACCCTGTCCTGGTCTCACCCCTCCTCTGTCTCTCCGTCTGTGAACAGCATGTCGGTGCTGTCCCCTCTTCCCTTGGGTCACAGTTTCCTGTTATGCGTGTGTCACAGGAACCACCGAACCCTTAACATTTCATCGGTGTCTGTCTTCTGGCATCTCTCGCACTGGGACGCGTCAGAAAGCTGGACGTTGTGTCCACGCATCACAGTCGCGTCCTCAGCACCCAGACTGCTGCCCGCCCGGCGTCCACCAGCTGCTCAATAAACATTTGTTCTCGAAATGAAGGCCGCTTCTTGCACGGCAGCAAGGTGCGGACGCCCGCCGGTTTACTGGAGAGGAGCGCGTCTCAGCGGCCATGTCCTTATTTCCAGAAGGAAACCCTCACTTCCCCTGCACAGACCCACCGGGTTCTGGTGAATCCTTGGGGGCCGGCGGGGACACCTTCAGCCGCACTTTTTTTTTTTTTTTTTTAATGTTTATTCATTTTTGAGAGAGAGACAGAGAGCACGCGTTGGGGAGGGGCAGAGAGCGAGAGGGAGACACAGAATCCGAAGCAGCCTCCAGGTTCTGAGCGGTCAGCCCAGAACCCGACGCGAGGCTCGAACCCACCAACCGTGAGATCATGACCTGAGCGGAAGTGGGAGGCTCAACCGACTGCGCCCCCCCAGGCGCCCCAATTGTTGCCATTACTGTACTCATCGCGTGAGACGGGAAGGGCCTGTCTCTGGAGCCCCGCTCCACCGCAGATGCCGGGTCTGTGCCCCGCCCAGGTGAGCTGAGGCAGGGGCTTGGGGCCTCCGGGGGGCCCTACAGCGCGGATCCACAGGCACAAGAGCTACGACTGGCCTTCGACGAGGCGCAACCACCTGCTTGCCTCCCATCGACCCCCACCAGGCCCCTGGGGCCTGGGCTTGGGGGCGGGGCGGGGCGGGGGCCCCTGGGGCCTGGGGGCGGGGCGGGGCGGGGGCTGTGGTGCGGCTGTACTAGGAGGAATACGGCGGCGCGGCGGCCGGGCTGGGCGGTTTCCCGCCGCCGCCGCCGGTGAATGAGTCCCTGCTGCGCTGCCGCCGCCGCCCGAGCTGGAGCTGCGACCGCGTCCCCCCGCGGGCCCCGACCCCTTCGCGCTGCGACCCCGGCGTGCCCGCGGGACAGCCTCCAGCCTCGGGTCACCACCCCGGGGCAGGTGAGTGTGGGGACACCGCCACGGTCCGCGGGGGTCTGCTAGGACCCCCGCCCCCACCCCAAGCTGAGTCTGGCGGGGGGGGGGGGGGCGGGGAGACACGCGGGAGGGGTCAGCTCGCTGCGCCTTCAGTCCTCCGACTGACCTCCTCTCCCTGCCCAGACCCTGGTGCCTGGACCCTCAGTCCTGGGCAAAGCCACAGGTGGGTGGGAGCTTGGCGGGGGGTGGGAGGGGGGACGGGGGGGGGGGCGCGGAGCGGGGACATCCTGGGGATCCGCGCATACCAGGGGTGCCTTCCCTTTGGACTGAGCACAGACCCTTTAGCAAGCGCTTTGAGATCCTCAAGACGGGGTGGGGGCGGGAGAGGGGTCGCTGTCCCCTGGGAGCTTCCCAAGAGTGGAACGTCGCCCCCACCTCCCTCGCTTCGCCTTGGTTCTGGGAAGTTAAGCTCGATCTCCCTGGGGAGGGAGGACGGGGGAGAGGTGATGCGCTCTGAGTGATCCTGCGCAACCCCCCTTGGCCGGGACCTGCCCCTGTGGCTCCCCTACACAGGCGTCGGGAGCCCCTGTTCCCTTCTCCCAGGGCCTGGGATGCAGCTTCTGACCCCGCTTGTCCTCTCAGACTCTGCAGAGCTCTTCCTGGCCTCCCCTCTGCCTGCCCCCATGAAGAAAACCAACGTGTGGTTCCTGGAGCGTCTCCGGGGGTCCGGAGAAAACGCCAGCCCTGGGAGTGAGGCAGGGGACAGGGGATCCAAGGGACCCCTGTACAGCAATGTGCTCACGCCCGACAAGATCCCTGACTTCTTCATACCCCCCAAGCTGCCCGCTGGCCCCACAGATCCCGAGGCTCAGGCAGAGCTGGGCCCCGCCACCTCCGATCAGAACCTGGCCTCCGGGACACCCCGCCGAGCCCCCCGGAGTCCCCGGCTGTCTGCCAAGCTGCCGGCTGAGAGCAAGAGCCTCCTGAAGGCAGCCACCCGGCACGTGATCCAGATTGAGAGTGCGGAGGACTGGCCAGCGGAGGAGGCTGCCACCAACGCAGACCCCCAGGCCCAGGGCGCCATGTCCCTGCCCTCTGTGCCCAAAGCCCAGACATCCTATGGCTTTGCCACACTGGCAGAGAGCCCCCACACGCGGCGCAAGGAGTCCCTGTTCCATAGCGAGCATGGAGCCCTGGCTCAGGTGGGGTCCCCAGGTGCCGGGCGCCGTCGGGGGGCCCCCAAGGCCAATGGGGGAGATGGGGTGCCCAGGGAGGCTGGTGGGGCCCTCATGAGCCCCAGTCGCTACTTCAGCGGTGGGGAGAGTGATACTGGGTCCTCGGCCGAGTCCTCCCCATTCGGGTCCCCTCTGCTCTCTCGTTCTGTGTCACTGCTGAAAGGCTTTGCCCAGGACAGCCAGGCCAAAGTGAGCCAGCTCAAGCACTCGGCGGGCCGCCACGGCTCTCTGTCTGCTGAGGACAGTGCACCAGACGCCAGCCCCGGGGCTCGGCGCCGTTTGACCCGCAGGGCCACCCCGGAGCCGGGCCCTGAGACTGGCCAGGCGCCCCGGGCAGAGCACGCCGTCCGGATGGGCCCTCGGGGCAGCGTCAGGCTGCTGGCAGAGTATGAGGCGGCCCAGGCCCGCCTGCGGGTGCGCCTGCTGGCTGCCGAGGGCCTCTATGACCGCCTGTGTGACGCCCGGAGCATCAACTGCTGTGTGGGCCTGTGCCTGGTCCCCGGCAAGCTGCAGAAGCAGCGCAGCACCATCATCAAGAACAGCCGCCACCCCGTCTTCAACGAGGACTTCTTTTTCGACGGCCTGGGGCCGGCCAGTGTCCGGAAGCTGGCCCTCCGGATCAAGGTGGTCAACAAGGGCGGCAGCCTCAAGCGGGACACGCTGCTTGGGGAGAAGGAGCTGCCCCTGGCCTCCCTGCTGCCTTTCCTGTAAAGGCCCCTCCCTGCCTCCCTGCGGAGGGCAGGGTGCGGGGGGGGGGGGGGGGGGAAGACCCCCCCCCCACCCGGGTCCCCATGGGCAGGAGGCCGCGTGGCCAGGCCGGGGGGGGGGGGGGCGGGGGCTGGGGTGCGGCGTGTTCAAGCTCAGACCGGGGCTGCAGTCGATGCCGGGGGTGGCCGGGATACTATTTTTCACGGATTCATTTTTTTTTTTTTTTGGAAGAGGAAGAGAGGGGGCTGCCAGCAAAGAGAAAGGGACACTTGGCAGGGCTGAGCGTCCCCCCTCCCGACCCCCCATGCCCCAAGTTCTGCGCGGCCTTACCCCTTCAAGAGTTCTGGAAAGGGGTTCTCAGGGTGGGGTGTGGGGGGCCGGAACCTGTTCCTGGAGGCAGCTGGTGTGGATCACAGGCCTAGAGGTGACCAGTCCTGAGGCTGAGGCCCATCTTTCCCTTGGTCGTATGGGAGTTCTCCCGGCCCGGCCCACGAGACACCCCGTCCCCCCGCCAGAGAGCAGTAGCAGGCCTGGGATCTGCCAACAGCACCCACAGGGCCCCAGAGGCAGAGCCCGCCGGGGAGCAGGGTGCCACGTCTGGTCTGAGAGCCACGACCTGGCAAAAGACAGGCAGAGGAGGGGGCCCGGACGCAGAGGAAGCCCCAGGAGGGCTGGTGGAAAGCAGACAGCTCTCCTGTGTGCTGTCTTCCTCCAGCACCTTCCCTGGCCCGACTCACCTCACCTGAGACCCTGCGGGGACATCCGGAGCCTGCTTCCCCAGGAGGGGCTGCTCAGAACAGACCCAGACAGCAGCCTCCCGGCCCCCCCGACCCCCTCCTCCCTGCCCCTCTGGGGCTGGGAGCTGCCACCCTGCCAGCCTCCTGTGCAGCGCCCTTGGCAGCTGGACACCCGGGACTGATGGCTGGATTTTACTCCACGTGGTAAATGATTGTGGTTGGTGTGGGTGCGACGGATGGATGAAGCTGGCAGGCCAGGAGTGCCCTCTTGTGCCCCTTCGTGCCGCTAGGCTGCTGCACGGATTTAAGTGTTGTGTCAGTACGTGGGTCCTCGAATGATGTCTGCAGACAGTTTCCGGCCTAACAGGACAGAAACAGTATGGTTTGAAGCAGGGGCCTCTCCTAGCCCACCTGGTGGGCACCCTTGGGCCAGGGCAGACCAGGATGGGGGCACCCCTCCCCATCCAGGCACTGTCTCTCCTAAGTAGGGTCCCAAATCCCACTGGGGAAGGGACGGAGGACCCTTCCCCCATAGCCTGGGAAAGCACTTGGTCCCCTTTGCACTTTGGGGAGAATTTGGGGCCCTTGGAGCTGAGGTCCCTTGCTGTGCCCCCCTTGCCCCTACCTCTGTCCTAGGCCTGCTCCTTCATGCTCCCTGCTGCCAGTGGCAGAGGGGCTCCCCTTTACTCTGGAACCTGGGGACCACCCAGCACCAGGCTTGTGGGCTGGAACAGGCAGACAGAGGACCCTGCGTTGAGTCAGATGCTTGGGGCTTCCACTGTCTCCCTTCCCTCTGACCCCGACCTCTCATCCCTGCTTTCCGTCTGGGGGGGGGGGTGTTTTATACACCCCTGCACTATTCGATATCTTTGTGTTCCGTGTCGACTATGGGTAAATCTTCAAGACACCCTCCCCCAAGTGTGTTTGTTTATAAATGCTGTTTTTAGTGCAATAAAGGTGTTTCGGGAGTGCGGGGGTGGAGATCTGCTTGTTTAGTAACGAGAGGAATTTTGCCTTGAGTTCCAGGGAGGGTCGGTGGAGTTTTCTCAGCCCTTTGGATCCTCTGGGACTGTCTCCTGCTTGTGGGGGAGGCGGGAATGCCAGACTGCCACACAGCAATGGCCCTGGGGACCCCCAGGCCCTCTCACAGTCACAGCAGGTCAGTGAGCATTGTCCTGTTTTCGTCCCCCATCTGCACACATGACATCCCACCTCACAGGCCAGGCTGGGGACCTTCGGTAAGCTGCCTGTGGCAGCCCAGCTAATGAGAGCCAGGATGGGAACCCACTGTGGCCACCAGAAGGATGCTCGGGCCTGCCACTTCCAGGCTATGGAGCAAACTGGACTGAGGTGTCATCACCGATAAGGACCCCCTCAGATGCCATGAGCTGCCAAGGCAGGAATGCCCCCGCTGACGCAGCCCTCACTCTCAAGCCCTAGGCCTTGAGGTCAGACAGGAATAGAAAGCCAGCATTTCAGCCAGGAGGCCACCCCCACCCTTGTCATGCCACTTGGAGATGCCCCGGGGCCAGGGCGGCAGGAATAGCCTGGGCTGTAGGCCATTCACATCGATGCTGTGTCCTCAGCCTCGAATGCCTCCCAGCCCCCAACTTCTCCACTTTCAGGCTTCAGCTGAGATGGTGCCTCCTCCAGGAAGCCTTCCCGGTCCTCTTGGCTGGGAAGGGGGGCTTTTCTCAGTATGTCCTACATCCGACCTCGGCTCACATGCTGCCTGGGGTCCTGTCTGTCTCCGACTCCAGGGTCGGGACAGGTTCATCTCGGTGAGTGGTGTCTTCAGGTCCAAAACCATGCTGGGCTCCCACGAGGTGCCTGACCGGCGACTGATGAATAATTGGAAAGCCACAGCTTGACCCCCACGTCTGTGCTCCTGCAGGGTAGCTGGGGAACAGGGAAGCCGGCAGTGAAGG
Organism: Neofelis nebulosa; assembly: GCF_028018385.1. Lineage (NCBI taxonomy): Eukaryota > Metazoa > Chordata > Mammalia > Carnivora > Felidae > Neofelis > Neofelis nebulosa. The sequence goes on from NC_080785.1 coordinate 170,063,924, forward strand.
GGCACCCGCCCTTCACCCCAGCTTGGCTCTCACCAAGGAGCTGAGTTGGCACGAGAAGTGGAGAACTCTTGTCCCGTCAAGGCGTGATGGGAGGTGGCATCCATGATCTGGGGGACGTGTGGGGGCTCCTGTCACAGAATGCCGGGGGTTGGAGGTGGGGCATCACGAGGAGGAGAGCAGGTCAGTCTCGGGGAGTGTGGGAGCTCGGCTGACGTGGGCTCCGTTTACTCCAGACTTGCTCCGTCTGATGTGGGGGCGGGGGGACCGGTCCAGAGAATGGAAGCAGGTCAGCTGCATTTCCAGTGACCTGCTCAACAAGGGTGTGCTTCCTCCTCAACACCAGTTCTGGGACAGAGTCACTGCCTGCAGTCGAGGGGGCACGGCTGAGCCCTGGGGGTGCTTCCCTGCCACCCTTTCCTCCACAAAGCCTGTGTGGGGCCTGCCCACCCCCACCTGGCACAGCCAGTGTCCTTGTAGAACTGGTGGGACTGAGCGGCCCCACCAGACCCCGTGGGCTGTGGGGACAGCAAACACATCTGAGTGTTCAGTCTTTCTGCCTGAAGGGTGCGTTAGCTGAGCTCCGGGGGTATGCTGGGAACAAGGCCACCACATCCCAGCCGGGAAGCTGCATGTCGCAGACCAGAGGCGAGGATCCGTGTGTGGCCCTACTGTGTGCAGCTCCTGCGCCCTGGGTGCCTGCCATTGTCTGCTGGTCTCTTTCTCTGGCACCCACTTCACAGCAGAGAAACGAGAGTGCAGGGAGCCCAGGAAGGAGCTGGCCTTGAACCCATGTGCAGTAGGACGGGGGCGTGGCCAAGGGCTGGATTGGATACCCCCCCTCCCCCCGACTACTGGCTCAGAGCTGGGGTCCACTAGGAACCCCCCCCCCCCCCGCCCCAACACCAGAGCTGGTTTCCTCTGGGATTCTTGAGCAGATTGTGAGTGCCCTGTGCCCCAGTTCAGGGCCCTGTCTCCTGGTCTGAACCGAGGCCTGGCTCCTTTCTCTCCTCTTACCCTCATGGGGCCTGGACTGTCAGGCCCACCACGAAGCCACCAGGAGCCTTTGTGTGGAGCTGGGGTCCTGAGCAGCCTTCCACCTGCTGACAGCCCGCCAGATGAGCCGCACTAATGAGGCCTGGTCCGGCACGGTTGGTCCCAGGATGTGTTGCCAGGGCAACCGGGCGCCTTCTTGCCTCTTCCCCACTAGCCACTCATTGCCGGCAGCCTGTGTGCTGTGTGTGTGTGTGCGTGCGCAGGTGTGTGCTGTGCGTGTGTGCATGGGCGTCTGTGCACATGTTCACCCTGTGGGCGTGTTAGTGTGGCCACATGCCTGCTCTGTGCAGGGGTAAGTGCAGGAGCGCGTGTGTGTTAGAACGTGTGCACCTGCTGCCCTCGCACCTGCACGGGCTGTGTGTGTGCTTCTCTGTGCACGCATCGTGTGCACGTGTCACCATGTAGTGTGTGTGTGCTGTGGCTGCCCCGTGCCTCACGACACTCAAGAGGACGTGCCCAGATGGGACCAGCAGCTCAACAAGGCCCCTGCCTCCTCTCCCCGTGCTGGCTCCTCGCTGGGAACACCCTCGCCATGTGCTCTCACTCTGCGTTTAGGTATCAAGCCGCCTTCTCCTTCTCAGGGTGGCCGGCCCCCCGGTGAGGTCAGATCCCCCTTCATGACCCTGGTTGTGTCACGCACCGCCTGTGATAGCAAGTTGATAGGAATGGCCTGTTGTTTGCGCCCAGCGCTCAGCCCTGGGTGCAAGCCGCAGGGCGGGGGGAGGCATGAGTCTTTTGTGCCTCCAGCCTGGCTGCTACACTGAGTGCCCCTACACCCAGGAGAGCCATGGACATCCAGGGCCACCACTAGCAGTGGGCAGATCACAAAATGGTGCCCCTTTGTCTGACCCGAGCCGGTACCATTGACAACAGAGCCCAGAGATGAGGAGTCAGATGCCTGGTGACCTTGTGGGCACCTGGATCTGACTGTGCCTGAAGTCCATAACTGCACACCATTGCAGTTCAGAGGGCCAGTAAAGTTCCTTCTCTGTGTAAGCCAGCTTGATAATATTTGTTTGTTTGTTTGTTTGTTGTTTTTCCATTTGTAGTCAAAGAACACTGATAGGCCAAGTCTTCAGTCTGGTGAAGTAGAAACAGCCCTGACCTAGGCAGGCAGCCCCGGAAGGCCTGGGAGCTGCACGTCCCACCGCGTTGGGGAAGGTGGCACTAACCAAGGAGGGCTTCGCAGAAGGGGCAGAATCTGAGACAGGGAAGGGCACTGGGGCAGCAGGGACCTTCCAAAGGTGGAGGGAAGGGGCCTGGGGATGGGGCCCACCATGGGTCTGCATCCTACCCCAGTCTGCCCTCTGCTACCCCTGCTCCCAAACCTTCCATGGCTCCTCATGGCCCCATATCCTGGCCTTGGAGACCCACCCTGTGGCCAGGCCCCCACTGTCTGTGAACCTGTTCTCTGCGTGTGCTGTACTTTTCTGGGCCTGGAGATCCGAACCCTAATCAGGGAGGAGCTTAAGGGCAGCGCTCCACGCTGGAATTCAAGCCCCGGATTTTTCCATGGCGCGGCCTCCAGCGAGTCCCGGGGTATGTCTGGGTCTCCGATGCTTGGGCTGCGATGAGGCCCAGGCGCCTTTGTGGGCAGAGCTCGACGCACAGTCGCGTTCTGCAGAAGCAGGCACAGTTTTGCGATGATAATTAATATAATCACATTAGGGTGATAATTGTAGGCTACCGCCAGACCCACTGTGGTCGGGCTCCCCCTTGGCCGCAGGGGCGGGACCTCGCTCCCCCGCCCCTGCTCTTCCCTCCAGCTGCCGGCACCCCCTCTCCGGTGTGGGATTCAATTAAGCTGTTCCCCCCCTCCCCCCCCCCTCCCCCGCTTCTCCGCGGTGGCGACGGAGCGGCTACCACGGAGAAAAACGACTTCAATAAACAGGAACCTCAGGGAGGGAGCTGACTGTGTTTGCCGACCCCTGTCAAGCCAGCCTCCACGGAGGGCCTGCTGGGGCCGCGCCCCACCTGTATGTTGGAGATGTTCCGCCCTCCAGGGTTGCGTGGACATGCAGACCGCGCAGGGCCCGTCGTTAAGCCCGCAGTGGGTGACAGGGATGGACTGCTGAACCCTTAGACTCTGCTGACCCGACTCACACAGGGGGAAACTGAGGCACAGGGCGGTAGGCCCAGCTGGCAGGTGTCAGGAAGGCGATTCCGCCAGCGCTGGGTGCAGACCCCAAGCCTTCAGCCTCAGTCAGGCTGCCTTCCCACACCCTCACAGCCTCCTTCTCAGGGAGGCACCACCCCCTGCCTTCCAGGCCCTGCCTGGGCCTCTGGCCTGAGTCTGAATCAGGACAAGTCAGTCCCTTCTCTGTGGTTCAGCCTCCTCCTCGCACTCTGCGTCCTACCCCATGCTGTTGGCGGCTGGGGGAAGGTCTGATCTGGCACAGGTGTGCACCCAGAGCGGGCGCTGCTAGGGCCGCTGCCTGGCGGGGAATTTGAGCTTGCCCGGAGGGCTCCGGGACACAGCCGATGCCTGTGGTTTAAAGCGGGGCCTTGGGTCCCCAAATCCGTGGACCTGGAGGTGGAGTTCAGCCACAGGGGGCCACCTGCTGGGTCTGGCGGGGGGGGGGGGGGGGGGATGTGGCAGGAGGCCAGCCTGGCTGTTCCCGCTGAACCGCACCCCCCCCCCCCCCCCCCCCCCCCGCCACGCTTCTCCCTTGGCCCTGTTCACCCGCATAGGCTTTGCCCGCGTGTTCAGTGAGTTCTGTGATTCCCTTCCAGAGAGTCACCAAGCGTGAGGGGGTTCTGGGGTTGCCTGGATTTGCAGTTGGTGTCATCTAGTCTTTCCAGCTGGGCTTCCTCCCGCACCGCCACGCCAGCCCCTTGCCCCTCCCTGGGAGCTCATGTTGCCATGGTGACCACTCATTTCCCCTCCCCCACCCCTCCCCACTCCCTGCCAGCCCCTGACTGGCGCTTACCTTTACCTCCCTGGAGGGAGGACTCAATCCCCGAGTCCCCGGATAAGGCTACCCCTTTGGTCCCCATCCTTACTTTAGCTCCCCCAACCAAGCCACAGAGCCCCTTCTTTGTTCCTTGAAGTCAGGGAGGCCACTCATATCGTGGATGGCAGCCTGGCTCCCTGAACTGCCCAGAGGACCCTGGGCAAAACCCTCTGCCCTGCCCTCAGTTTCCCCATGTGTAAAATAAAGTGCTAAACTAGCTTTTAGCTGGGGGGGGGGGGGGCAGTGGCAAAGTCAAACTTGCAAAACGTTCACAACATAAACCTCATCCAAATATGCAGTGACCACGTAACGTCATAGATTTATCTGAGCGCAAAGCTGCTTCAAAGGAGACTCAAATTTTACAAATTCCGAGTTCAAGGTAAAGCAAAACTAGTTAATGCCTTCCAGGGCAATAAAGTGTAGCCTTGGGGATAGAATTCTTCTGTTTGCAGCTGTGAGTCTTCAGGTTAGCAATTAGCAACCAGCCCCACAAGCCGAAGTGTCAGAGTGAATGAGAAAGCACCTTTCCCTGGGCGTCCGGTGGCCCTGCCTCCCCCCTCCCACGACCTGCTCCCTCCCCTGCGCCTGCACTACCTGCCCCCCCCCCCCATTCTGTTCCAGCCAACACGGGCCTGCCTTCCGGTTGCTCCCCCAACAAGGCAGGTATGGTCCAGTCCCAGGACTTTTGCACGTGCTGTGCCCTCTGCCTGCCTGGTGTGCTCTTCAGATCTCCCCAGGACTCTCACAGAGGAAAGGCCCTCCCTGGCCGTCCATCCAAAATGCCCCTCCCACTCCCTTTCCCCCTACTCTTCATTTTCTTTTAGCACTCTGGGTCGGCCAGGACTGCCTCCTTGCTGAATTTCGAGGCCTAGACCAGTGCTTGGCTCACAGTAGGTGCCCCACAAATGTTTGCGGAGCGAATGAGCCACGGAATGGCCATCAAGACTCTAAGATGCTGTGTTTTTCTGAGGAGTCAGCCGGAGGGGTGCAGGGCCAGGCCTCCTCCCACCTTCAGAGGCAGCAGCAGACCCCCATTCACACTCCCACGCAGACTCTCTCCAGCTGACTGGGAAGGACCTTTTTACTGCGTGGTCAGCCGCCTCCAGTTACTTAATTGCACGCTAATAAGGGCAGGCCGAGGATTTGGGGGGCACACACAGCAGGTGTGTGTGTGCCTGCCCGGTCCGCGTGTCCCATTGCATGCCCGCCCTTGCACACTCGTACCTGCAGCCTTTGGGGTCCTTGGCTTGCATACACGTTCCTCCCGTCTCCGCCTCTATCCTCCTTGGCCTCCTCCTCTGTGTCCTTATTCCCTCTTCTTGTAAGGACACCAGTCACTGGACTTAGGGCCACTCTACTTCAGTATGACCTTGTCTTATTTCAAGTTCATTTCCCAACTCCGTTTTCGAATAAGGTCTCATTCACAGGTTCTGGGAGTTGGGACGTGAACATGTTTGGGGGCCACACAGTCCAACCCACAACAGCTTTCTTGTCCTCAGCTGCCGGTTAATTCAGACTCTGGGCCTGTACAGCCAAGTCTCTTGATGGCGTCCAGCGCTCTGTACTTGGGGTATTGTTTTTCTCAACTTTTAATTTTGCTCTAATTTCAAATCTGCAGAAACTTTCAAGGTTAATACCAGAAACTCTCATAGACTCTGCACAGACTCACCAATTGGTTGCTTTTAGTCCTGTCTGCTTCGCTGTGTTCGGTGTCTATATCTATCTATTATCTGTATGCATATGCGTATATTTAAATGCACTTTTCTGAACCATTTAAGGCTGGAAGTGTAATGCCCCTTCACCCATAACACATCACCGTATATTTTCTAAAAACCAGGATTCTCTTTTATAACCCACCGCGGTTATCACAATCGGGAACTTTCACATCAATACAGTACTCATCTCTAACACCCTGTCCGTATTCAAATGTCACCAGCTGCTCCAATGATGTCCCACTGGGGGGACTTGGTAATGAGCAGGTTGCCATGGCAACAGATTCTGGCAGCCGGGTCAGCAGGCAACAGCTCAGAGGAGCCTGGGCTGTGCCTCCTGGGGGGCAGCCTGGGGGAGGAGGGCCCGGAGGGGGCAGGAGGGCATCCCCTACTACTCTTGGAGATGGTCCTTGCCCTGGGTCAGGGTTAATGGAGCCTTGCGGACCACACAGAGTGAAGTTCCTCCTGGTCTTCTCAGATCGCTGGTGTGGAGGGGGTTTTGGGACTTGAACGTGTCTTTCTGGGGAGACACAATTCAAGCCGGTACGAGTAGAGCCCAAATTCCTGAGGCGCAGGGTTTAGGTATTAGCCAAGACATTGCTGGGCAAGGCAGTGCGTGTCGTGTCTTCTGTGGTGACCACCCCGTGTGGGGCACCTGCCTCAGAGCTGCCCCTGCCTTGCAAGCCCGCGTTGCTGCTGCGTGCCCACCGTGCTGCCTTTCACGCTCCTGGTCCCACAGCTGGTCGCCAGTCACCTGTCGGTCTCCTTCCTTGTGGACAGAGCCTAATGTTTGGGTGCCCCTCCCCATGGTGTGACTCAGGGAAGCCCGTTCTATGTGGTGCTGGCACAAATCTTCACCGGTGGTCCGCTTCGTTGCTGGGGACTGGTTTACGCGTGGGCGTGTAACCCCTCCCGGCCAATGAGATGGGGGGGAGGTCTTGGAGGGGGGCAGCTTCTGGAAGCCGCCGCGCCCTCTGCTTATACCCCTTCAGCAATGCCAGCTCTGGAGCTCTCTCTCTTTCACCTCCTGCTTTCACTTAGCAAGACCCTTACGATTACATTGAGCCCACGAAGATAATCCGGGATGATCTCCCCACCTCAAGGTCAGCCGATCACAGCCCTAATTCCATCTGCAAACGTGATCCCCCTTGTCCACAGCATAATGTATTCACAGGTGCTGGGGATTTGGAGCGCATCTTTGGGGCTGTTGTTCAGCGGACCGTAGAAGGTTTCCTTGCTGACCGTGTGCCTTTGGCTGTGGCAGCCTCACGATGAGATGTCCGGAGTAGCTGCAGCCATGCTAGTGCCCATTGAGGAAGAAAACAAAGCAAAAAGTAGCAGAACCCAGAGGATCACAGAGCAGCAAAGCGGAGAGAAGTCCAGGAGATTCTGAGTAGGGAGGCTTGCTGGGAAGCGTCGGGAGCCGTTTTGGGGGGGGGGGGGAGATAATATGTTGCCTCACTGCTTAAGCCCATTTGAGGCAGGATTTTCTGTTGTTGGCTGCTGAAGGCATCCACAGAGGAGAACCCCAGCCACCCCTTAAATGCCCTTGAAATAGAATCTCTAGCTGTGTGTGTGTGTGTGTGTGTACGCACGTGTGCGAGAGAGAGAGAGAGAGAGAGAGAGACTACCTTTCCCAGACTCCCTTGCAACCAAGCGTAGCCATGTGACTAAGTTCCAGCCAATGGGATACGAACAAGAGTGGCAGCGTCTTTTCTGGGCCTGGACACCCCCCCCCCCCCCCCGCCCCGCCCCGCCCCAGGTCCTACCATCTGTGGATGGGGCAAACGACCCAGGTGTGTTTTACTCGGTGGGACCCTGCCCAGCTGTGTGAACACAGGGCGGTCTCACGGGCACCATTCTGAGCCTCACAGGCCAGACGCAAATGAACACGAATACCGAAGGGGATCCCGTTGATAAAGAAAAGTCACGTATGAGGACAGAAGGCAGGACAGTGGTTATTCCCGTGGAGGAGGGAGAGGGGGTGGAGGGTCTGGGGGTCTGCTGTGAAATCCGCCAAGCTCTGTATTAGGACAGATGCTATCCAGCCCTGAAAGTAAAGTGCAGGACCCAGGGCAGGGGGCACAGCCTCCCCTCCCCCTCTTTCTTGAGTTGCAATGCACAGACCCCGACTTGTGAGAGAGAAAAGATCCCTCCATTTCAATAAGCCATAGACCTGCTGGGTCTTTGTCGCAGCCATGAAGCTATGTTGCATCTGTGACGACAGACAGGCTGTCCTCACTGGGGTCAGAGATGACAAAGCCACGACAACTGTCTTCCTCAGGGTCAAAGCTTCTTAAACATGAGTGAAGGGTGCTTTTCTATTTCGGATGAGAGCAGACAGCATGAACTTCACCCTGCTGGTCAGACTCCCTGCAGCAGGCCTCGCCCATGTGTCAGTGCTGACATGGGGGCTGTCCTGCCCCAGGGGCCACGGGGCCCTGTCTGGGGTCACATCTGGGGCTCTCCTTGCACCAGGTAGGTGGGGCCAGGGCCAGGAATGCTGGGGAAACCCTGTTTTGTAAAACGTGCCGCAGGCTGGGAGGCCCTAGGCCGCCTCCTCCAGGGCCCTCAGACCAGCAAATCCCAGCCGACCCCAATCTCTGATCCTGCAGGCACCACCTGGGTGGGGGGTAGGTGGGTAGGGCTCATGGGTTACCTTCCCCAGGACCCCCAGTGCGGACTCACTGCCTGATCACTTACCCCTCCCATTTGGGGAGGTCTTAATTTAGGCTTAGGTGAGGGTGGGGTAAGGAAGCTTTGGCCGGGGTGGTGGTAGGCAGGGTTCAGACGGTTCAGAGGTGGGGGTCGTGGGAGGCGTCAGGAGGCTGTGTTAGTCCCCCCGGAACATCCTTCCATGATGTGATGGATACTTCATGGTCCGACTGCCCGGAGGGAGGAAGGCATCACATCCCTCGGCTTTTGCTAGGAAACCAGCGTGAGGTCAGTGGTGACACCTGGGGGGTGGCACTCAGCAGTGGGCGCTTAGCGTGTTGGGGTCGGCTGGCCGCGCTGACCCCGCTGTGTCCCACATGTCCTCATCCTCCAGCAGGCTCACCCAGGCACGTTTTCAATGGCAAGCGGAGACGGCGAGGGTAGGAACAGGCACAGCCACCCACGTCTTCCACCTTCTGTTTGCCAAAGTCAGCCATCAGAGGAAGAACTTCAGAGTCACCTGACAAAGGGCACGAGCAGAGGGCGGGTGAGGCCTCGGGGCCTCTGTATAAATGATTTCCCTCCATCACAAAGTTTTGGGAAACATGACTAGTTTAATAATAATGATAGGATTTTAAGCAGGCTCCATGCCCAACGTGCTGCCCAGCACGGGGCCTGAACTCACGACCCTGAGATCAAGACCTGAGCTGAGACCAAGAGTCAGACACGCTCAACGGACTGAGCCACCCAGGCGCCCCTAGTTACTGTAACGAAATACGATCCTACCGCACACCAAAGGATTTAGGATTTCAGGGTCACTGCGGCTTCCTTGAACATAGCAGAGCAAGCGACCTGGAGAGCAGGTCACTGGTCCCTCTGCACTCGGCCCGCCCCCCGCCTGCTCGGCGCTGTAGAAAAAACTCGACACCTCGGAGAACCCCTGCCCTGTCTCTTCCACCAGTGGGAGATCTGGGGGAACCCTAGAGGGAGAAGCCGGGTGTCTGTCCCTCTCCCTTTCTTCTGGCTTTAGGTGGTGTCCCCGCTGTGGCTCCAGCTCTCTGGACAGGCCCACCGAGGTCCCAGCTTCCATCAGGTGACTTCTGCTGCAGCCCCTAACAGTGGTGGCAGTAGTGGCTCCTTGATGTGGCTCCTCTTTAAATTGTCACCCCATCCCCTGTGTGGCTTCTCGGATCTGTGGGAACAGATGCTCCCCTGGAGCCTTCTGAGGGAGCCAGCCCTTCCCACAACCCTGACTTTAGTGCAGTGAGACCGAGTTGACTTCTGACCCCAGAACTGTAAAAGAATAAATGTGCTTTGTTCGAAACCACTGCCTTTGGGGCAATTTGTTAGAGCAGCCGCAGGAGACTCTAGATGTCTCCAGGTGCCGGGTTTGGGGGGGGGGGTGAGCCCAGCAGAAACACGTCACTCCGCCCTATACAGCTTGTGCTCCGGCCATCCCTACGTCCCCAAAGCCTGTGTTGGGAACTGCCACTGGGAAGCCCATAGTCTGGGGACACATGTTCCCACTGAGCAGGAGGGATTTTGGGGGAGGGGCCTGGAGGACAACACACAGCTTTTGAGTCCCTATCACTCTTTTTTTTTTTTTTTTTCAACGTTTTTTTTAAATTTATTTTTGGACAGAGAGAGACAGAGCATGAACGGGGGAGGGGCAGAGAGAGAGGGAGACACAGAATCGGAAACAGGCTCCAGGCTCCGAGCCATCAGCCCAGAGCCTGACGCGGGGCTCGAACTCACGGACCGCGAGATCGTGACCTGGCTGAAGTCGGATGCTTAACGACTGCGCCACCCAGGCGCCCCAGAGTCCCTATCACTCTTGAGTCACTGTCATGATTTTGGTCGACCCACGCGTACTCTTGTAGCCGGATGTATTTCTTTAGGTCAGCACATTGACCCATTTCCTGAGTAAATTTGTACGAAAAAGAGTGTACCGTGTCCGTAAATGGGAAACCAGCACAACTTTCCATAAAAAGAAAGAAGCTGTGAAAGTCGTGGCTGAAAGTTTGATGAGAGGAAACAGTATTTGAATAGTCTTCAAGTATTTCTCAAAAGATGCTTATTAACTTCGAGGGGGAGAACATGGTATTGTGGAGAAACCTGGACAGACCACCTGAGTCAAAGGAGGGAGGTTAGCGCCCGCAGCGATGGGATGTGTTGTTGGCTCTGCTCGCCTTCGGACGGCACCCGCTGAGGGATTCTTGCCAAAATGCACATCCCTTCACCGATCATGAGAACATACTAGAGAAACCCAGACAGTGTGACATAACTGGCCCAAACCTTCAAAACTGTTTAGGTCATGAAGGAGAGTGAAGGGTTGTCAGAGGACAGGGTACCGAAGAGGTTCATAGGTGTGATGCCTCGCTTGGACTGACTCTGGAGGGGAAGAAACAGTGGGAAAGGACATTATGGGACTGTCTCTCAAATTTGGGGAAGAATTCTTGATGAACTAAGGGGTTGTATCAATGCTATGTTCACCCTGATTTTGATAACCTGCTGTGGTTATGCAAGAGAACATCCTCGTTCTTAGAAATACGTGCCGTGGGGCGCCTGGGTGGCGCAGTCGGTTAAGCGTCCGACTTCAGCCAGGTCACGATCTCGCGGTCCGTGAGTTCGAGCCCCGCGTCAGGCTCATGGCTCAGAGCCTGGAGCCTGTTTCCGATTCTGTGTCTCCCTCTCTCTCTGCCCCTCCCCCGTTCATGCTCTGTCTCTCTCTGTCCCAAAAATAAATAAAAAACGTTGAAAAAAAAAAATTAAAAAAAAAAAAAAAAAAAAAAAGAAATACGTGCCGAGTCTTCAAGTCTTGGTGGGGGGACCGGGGGGGGGGGGTGAAGGGGCGTGATGCTTGCAACTGTCTTCAAATGTTCAGGGAATGATAAAGCAATGTGTCGACATGTTAACAGTTGGTGAATCCGGGTGAAAAGTCCATGGCGGTTCTCAGTACACGCTTGCAACTTTTCTAGACAGTTATTTTGAAACAATCACAGAACAAAACCAGAAACAAGGTGTGTAAACAAATAGCAGTGCAAACAAAATAAGGTTCTTAAATTCCAGCTTTTCTGGGTCTCCCTCCCTGCCCCCAGACGTGGGCCTGCTCTCTTTTGGTTAAAAAGGATTAATAGAACTGAGCAAGTCAAACTTTGGTTAGCTGCAAGCTGAGATTTTCCTCTAGAGGTACCCAGAAGCATTGTAATTCAGCAAAAAGGGGGGTGATTTATCACCACCATATTTGATGGTACTGAACTCTGGGCCTTTATCTCACTTACAGGCACCTTGAAGATACCAGTCTGTGTCCCTGCTTTAGGAAATATTCTGTGGAAGGTGGGAGCCACAGAAGGTTGCCGTGTGAGGGAAGAGCATAGTTGTGGCTGGTCTTCAGGGAGACTACTTTAGCCCGAGGAAGCTACCCGCTTCATCTGTAGTCTTAGGGCATCCCCCATCACCACTGCATTTTGCAAGTGTGGTCCTAGCTGGGGGCACCACCGGAGGCAGCCGCCGTGTGTGCGAGTCCAGCGCAGACTTGGGCGGTGACTTTGTCTCCCTGAGCACTTTTCTTCCCGGAGGAAAGTGGGGGCGGGGAATAAGAGCTGAGGAGTGGGGCGGGGCCTCGAGGCCGTGAGGGCGCCCGATCGGCCCGGCTCCCGGGGAGCCCGACATGCCCTTGAGAGGGGCGACCTCTGGTGGCCACGCCGCGTCACTGCCGCGTCTCCCTGCGAAGGGCCGCCGCGCACCTGCGCCGCCCCCCCTCCCCACGCTACCCCCCCTTCCCTCCCGCCACCACGGGGTCCAGGCAGGGTCCCGGGCTCTGGCCTGCATTGCGCCCCGCAGGCACGGCGGGGTGAGCAGCTGTGTCTTCTCTCTGCAGGCTTAGTTTGAAGTCACTTAAAACCAGGTGGAGGGAGTTTAGGGAACAGTACTGGTCATGCCACCGCTCCTTCGTTTCTTTCCTCCCTCCTCGTACCCCGCCCTGGCCTGTGTTCGGAATCCGAGTAAGTAAGCGTCCTGTGTCCCTCCTGAGATGCCATCGCTACTAGTCCGGTGTGACCCTGTCTTACGTCTCACTTCTTGTTTGGCTGCCAGCTGGGGCGCTCGCTCCTGCCTCACATAACGAGCGCCCATGAGCTCGACTCAGAACCCCAGAACAGGGAGGGAAGGACTCAGCCACCTGCCCCCCACGACCCCGCCAGCACCGCCCTCAGGTCTCCTTGTGGGCACACGGGTGCCTGCAGGCCGCTCCTTCCGTTCCGCCTGCTTCTCCTGAGCCACGTCCGTGCTCCCTGGGTGCTGCTCGTGCTCCCGCTGCCGGGCCCGCCTCCGCTTCCCCGGTGAGCCGGCTCCTGGGCTGCCCGCCGCTTCTCCCCATTGTGAGCGGTGCTGCCGGGCCGCCGCGGTCAGCTCTCCCAGTGCCCAGCTGGGTGTTGCCAGATGCACCTTTATGACTTCATGCCAGATTGTTCTCCACAGTTGGGCCGCGTCCCTGTGTGTAAAAGAGGTCGTTCTCTCCGAGGTCTTACGGCCAGTCTTCGGTTTTGCCGGCTGGATGGATGTGAACTGTGACCTCACCGGTTTTCCCTTCATTTCCCTGCTTATTTGTGACACCGCGTGTCGTGTCTTTGTGTCTCCTGTGAAATGTCTCCTCCTGTCTGCTTCCTATTTTACACTTGGTTTATGCTTTTTCTTACGCATTGCCTCTCGAACCCTGAAATCATTTCGAGTGGATTTTTGTGTGTGGGGTGAGCTGGGTGTGGTAGGAAGCATAGTAGCCTCAAAGATGCCGGGAACACAGTGTCCTGTGTAGCCAAAGGGACTGTACGATGTGGTTGAGGCTGCAGACCCTGCTCTGGGCTACCCGGGAGGGGCCTCATTGGATCACGTGGGTCCTTAGGCACTGAGGCCCTTTCTCTGCTGACTCCAGACACGTGAGGGGCAGGAGAGGGGCAGGCCTCGCTGCTGGCTGGAAATGGAAGGAGGGCCCTGGGCCAGCGCTGCGGTGCCTCTTGGGAGCCGGGACTGCCCTCGGCTGACAGCCATGGGAAGTGGGGACCCCAGGCCTACCGCCACAAGGGGCGGGGAACGGACCCTCCCTGGCAGGCTGCAGCCTGTTCTCCATTCGAAACATCCACATATCCAGAGATTACCACCCTGCCTTCAGCCCTTTGGCTGTGAACTTTCTTGCTTTTCCGCATATTTGGGCAGCAGAAGTGGAGTGTCCAGCCCTTCCCTCAGGGCCGGTGGAGCTCTGGCCTCTTCGGCGCCCTCTCCTTGACCTCGTGTGTGCGCCTGGCTTTGGAGACCCTGCTCCCCCCGTGAGCTCGAGGGGATGCCTGGCCTTCCCAATATGGACTTGAATTCACGCGAAGCAGGTTTAATGAGCTGTCTCTAGAAGGAAAGTGGACTTAACAAGGATTTTTATTGCTTCTCAGCCTTTTGGCTAAGATCAATTGTAGCATCTGTTCTTATCAGTTTAACATGTGACACGTCCTCTATCGGAGGACAACATATTAAATGGAGTTTTGGAGCCGGAGATATAGAATAGGAACTTGCTCTGTCCACTCCGCACATCGACCTGGGATTGCAGAACCTCGGGCGGATTGGGGGGGGGGGGGCAGACGGCAGCGTGGGAGGTCTCGTGCAGGGGCATAGCATTCCTGGTGTGAGCGCCTAGGGACTACCCTCCACGTGGGACCGCACGTTTCTCCCGTCCTGGGCCCACAGGCCTGTGTGCCTGCACCGTCAGGATCAGCCACACCACACTCCATCCACCACAGGAAAGCCCCCCCTGCCACACCCTCGTACCTCTGTCTTTTCTCTGTGTCATATGCCTGCCCCCCAAAAAAGAAGAGAAATAAATTTTATTACTTAAACAATTTTTTAAATGTTTATTTATTTTTGAGAGAGAGAGAGAGAGAGAGAGAGAGAGAGAGAATGAGCGGGGGAGGGGCAGAGAGAGAGGGAGACACAGAATCGGAAGCAGGCTCCAGGCTCTGAGCTGTCTGCACAGAGCCTGACCCAGGGCTCGAACCCACAAACTGCAAGATCATGACCTAAGCTAAATAAAGCCAGCCGCTCAACCGACTGAGGCACCCAGGCACCCCCTATGTGTCCTTTCAAGAGAGAGGAATCCATTCCTCGAAGCCCCCTGCAGATTCCCCCTCGGGTCTCATTCCTAAGCCAGTCCTGGGAAGGTACAGCCACCCGCACTGGCCCCTTGAACTGAGCACAACTGGGGCCTCTTACTAAGAAGAAATGTGGGATAGGGTCAGGTCCTACTCCTGGTTCAGCCAGGAAAAGACAGAGAGAGGGGCTAAGCAGCCCCCTGGCAGGACCTGGTGGGAGAGCCCCCATGGGGAGGGGCAGACCTGTTGGGAATGGAACGTGGACCCCGAGAATGTGAATGCGGGCGGGCCATTCTCCTGTTGCCCGGTGACCGCGACCACAGACACACTTGGGTGTTGGGGAGCAAGGCTGCAGGACTGGGGAGGACCCAGTACATGGGGGACCGCCGGCGAAGTCTGTCCCACAGCCACCACAGCTCGGAGGCCGAAGGTGGGCCCGACTGGGGACGGGACGATGATGCCCTCGGCGTGCAGGGCACAGTGTTCAGGAGTCCAGGGACCAAGGACACCACGTGCCTGGATGACGAGGAGCTGAGTTTTGAAGACCGAGAAGCGGAGACCCTCCCAGAGGAGGTGACTGGGGGAGAACCGCCTGGCCCCCGGGCCCCCGAGGAGGCCCTCGAGCCGCTGGAGAGGGTTCTGGAGAAAGATGCCGAGGGCATACCTGAGATGAGGTGGGCACCACGGAGTGGGGCTTGTGGCAGGGGCAGGGGCAGTGGGGGGAGGGCAGCAGCCCCAGCGAGGCCCCAGGTGCCCCCGCTGTGGGCGGGAGGACTGGGGGACAGCCGCTCACTGGCCTCTGAGGCAGGAGCCAGCGAACACAGCCCTGTCCAGGTGGAGGGTGGGTTGGGGTTGGAGACCTTCCCCGAGTTGAGGAGTCAGGGGTGGAGACTCCGTCAGAGAGGAAGGCAAGTGGGAGGGTCTCCCCGCGCAGCTCAGAAGCTGAAACCATTCCAAGTCCCCGCCAGCTCCGGTACAGCGGTAACTGGTGGCCTGCGAACCTGCGGGGGCTGCTTTCTGGCAAGTGGTGTGTCCTGGAAAGAAGCGGGTGCTCCCTCGCACGTGCGGGGGGCTCTGCGCTGTGGGCCTCCCGCCTGCCCTCCACCGGCCCTGGCCAGCCTCAGACGGTTCCAGCGGGAGCGCCTGTGGGCCAGCACTGGTGGACTCCATGTGCGCTCCCCGTGGCCCCCCTGGAACCCTGCACAGCCCCCACGCCCCCCATGTAGCTCACACACCCAGACCTGTGGTGTGGCGGGCGGTGGCCGGGGACACCTGCCGTGGGAAAAAAGGCGCAGGCCGGTGGGATGGGCCTCGGTGGGGCTTCCGGCCAGGGGCAGCACCCAGCGAAGGGACAGGCGGGCGTCTGAGCCCCCAACATCCTATTCCTCCCGCTCCCTGGGTTTCCAGGGGTCTGGCACACAGTAGGCACTTAATGCATGCTCACGAGATTTAGGGAGCCGGGAGCAGGTCTCCTGCCGTTTCACAGAGACGGTGACCTGGCCGGGGTTGCACACCTGGCTGGGGGGAGCTAGGACTTCACCCAGGTGTCTGCGATGCCAGACGCGCCCCTAGACAGGCCAGGAGCCTCACTGGGCACAGCCCCCGACCCGCTCACCACGCCCCTCTCCCCAAGCCGGCTGTCCATCAGCCAGAGGCTCCCCAGTGCTGCCTCAGCCAGAGGGATGAGGAGGAGGAGGAAGCGGGTCTTTGAGCTGGCAAAGCCCAAGACCAACTGGCAAGTCCTAAAAGACAGGTGAGGCCTGTGGGAAGCCTCACTGGAGGCAGGGGTGGGGGTCCACGAGGAGGAGGGCAGCTCCTGGCGGCCCCCCCCCCCCCCCACCGCCCCCGTGTTCACCCCCTGGGCTGCCCTTCCCGACTGCTCTCTGTCACTCACATGGTGACCTGGGGGCAGGTGCAGAGGGAGGTGAGAAGTCAGGGTTCCAGAGGGTTAGGACTGGGGTGGCCTCTGGGAACTGCCTGAGGACAGTGAGGCCTTTGAGCGAATGGAGCCGCAGAGCAAAGGCAGGGGCTTGGGCCGTCTCATCACAGGATGGGGTGCTGCTGTAAGGGCTATGCCTGGGTGTCCCCGTGCAAGAGGAACTGACAGTTCTGTGTCTACTGGTGAGTCTCAGGGAGCCTCTCCATCTCCTGCCACGGGGGGATCTGCCCTCCCCTCCAGGGGCAAGAACTGGGGGAGAGGGCCCTCCGATGGGGGGCTTCCTCACCCCAAGGGCCGTTCCCAACCACCCTGGCGCTCTGGACGCCAGCCCACCCAGCCGAGGAGTGGGTCTGCTGCTGTGATAGGGCCCCTGGGCTCCGCCCTTTTCTTTTCCCGCCTCCCCTTTCTCTGAACACCAGCCCTGCTCAAAATAAACCACATTTCCCACGGGCCTCTCTGACCTGCCCCTTTCCACATCCTCTCAACTTGTCCTCCTCCAACTTCCTTCCTCCTCCAACCACCCTGCCTGTGCCCCATTGTCTGTGTCCTGTGCCCTGGCTTGCTTCGCTCTGAGCCACGCCTCGGTGTATTCCAGGCCTTCTGTGTACTGGACAGAGAGGTTTCTTGAAGACACCACCCTCACTGTCACGGTGCCAGGTAGGCTGAGCCCACCCACCACCCCCACTTCTCCATCAGGGGTCACCTAGCTCAGGGGTTGGCCAGAGGTAGCCCTTGTCCCAGCTCTGGTGCTTGGCCACCCTGTCTGACATGCTGCCCCTGGTCTCCTGGGGCTGGGTCACCCCCATTCCACTCCAACCCATGCCTCGTTCCAACTGAGGAGATCTTGGGGCTTCCCTAGCCCTAACCTCAGGACAGAACTCCCTGCTGCTCCTCCCTCGTCGGCCATCCCCCTTCCCCCAGGTGTGTCATCTCTGGCCTCAGTCCCCTGAGGAGCCAGAGCCTCAGGAGGCTGGTCCTGGGGTGAGGGAGTGTGGGGCAGACTCTTTAGGGGGCATCCAAATTTGCACTACAGCCAAAATGGGGATTAATACTAAATTTATTAAAAGACTCTTTGCCTTCCCTTCCGCAATGGTCTCTATAGTTTTTGAGAGAAATGGATTCCTTCAAATAAAATATTTCAAGAAATCTCTTCCTGGAGAGAATAAGGCAAGTTCTCTCTTGGGGGTTTAGAATCTTTCTCGCAGTGAACACGAAGCCCCTGTAAACCCTACGCTTGTACTAAGTGCAGACCAAAATCCACTTTCCCAGCCAGTGGGTTGTTGGAGCCACACTGAGTTCTGTTGAGGAACTGATGATGGGTCTGAGCTCCCATTCCAGCCCTGTGGCTCCCATCCTGTGTGTCCTGAGTTAAGGGGCTTCAGGCCCTGAGACCATTGTCCCCAGGATGGGGGCAGCAAAAGTCACTCCTCTGCAAGGTAACTGGTGCTCAGCTCTCTAGGCGCTCAGTGCCGTACATTGTGCCCTTTGCCGTAGCCAGTGGAACGCTGGATTCAGCAAGAAGGAAACCCCTGAGGGTGGCAGGTTTTTAAGTTGGGGCTGTTTCTCCTATTTTGCATAGCGGTGACGCGCCGAGTGGAGGAGCTAGCTCGACCTAAAAGGTTCTACTCGGAGTATTTCAACAACAACAGGTAAGGGAAGGAAGGCAGAGTGGGGCAGAAAACCTCCCCTTTTCCTCGACAAGCCATAGTATGGGGAGAGTCCAGGTCCTAGGAGTAGCTGACCTGACTTCAAACAGGGCTGGGCTATCCCCAGCTGGAGGCCCATGGCAGGTTCTCGACCCCTGAGGCACAGCTATGCACCTGTGGGATGGGTGGAGGTGGGGAGCATCCACAAAAGGTACTTGGTGCAGTGTCAGACCTAGCAAGTGGTCAGTGAATGTTACTCATCGCCATTATGGATTTTTTTGGCCCCCCAAAGCTAGGAGTCCTAAGACATTATTTTATGTGCAACTTTTAACACAACTCCTTCTTATCACTCAGAACTTTAATTTTGTTCAAAGTGATCTTTAGAGTTATTTAGATACAGATTTTTAATTACCTACTTTTATGCACGTTAAAGGGAAAATAATAATGGAAATAAATTAGCTGAAATGCGTCTGAATGTTTTGAATCACTTTTTGACTCAGATGTTGACAAGTTCCACACACTATTTTTTTTAACATTTATTTATTTTTGAGAGAGAGAGAGAGAGAGAGAGAGAGAGAGAGAGAGAGAAGCAGGGAGACGAAGACACAGAATCTGAAGCAGGCTCCAGGCTCTGAGCTGTTGGCACAGAACCCGACGCGGGGCTCAAACTCATGAACCATGAGATCATGACCTGAGCCGAAGCTGGACGCTTAACCGACTGAGCCACCCAGGCATCCCCCACACACTGTCTTTATGCCTGTCTTTGTGACAGTAACTTTTCACTTTAATGCTGACTCACCGTGTACTCTGAAGATAATGTAAAGTGCGATTAGACTTGATATCTGTACGTGGAGGGATGCTTGTAACTCGGTGGAGGCCATTTCTGTGCCAACAACTATGCAGAGCACATGCGGGCAGGGGCACCCGTGGAGCTTCTGACGTTTGGCTGACAGCATTTATCAGCTGCATTCCAACCTCAGAGATGAGAAAAGATGAAACATGGCCTTATTTCGGGGACACAGGCAGAGCTGACGTCTGAGTTAAGGAGATGCGAGCCCCTCAAGCTCAGTCCAAGTGCACTTTCCCCAGCTTCCTGTGGCAAGAACAGGACACGCCCTTTTATCCCTTCTATCCTGACCCCAGCCCCGATGACAGGTGTGTGCGCAAGAGGCCCCGGGAGGTGCTGTCACCACAGACGGGGACATGGGAGTGCTGAGTGGGGAGGCGGCCATTGCACACAGAGCTGGGATGACCTCGGGAGAGGGTAGCTCTATCCTTTTTTTTTTTTTTTTTTTAATTTTTTTTTAACGTTTATTTATTTTTGAGACGGAGAGAGACAGAGCATGAACAGGGGAGGGGCAGAGAGAGAGGGAGACACAGAATCGGAAGCAGGCTCCAGGCTCTGAGCCATTAGGCCAGAGCCCGACGCGGGGCTCGAACTCACGGACCGCGAGATCGTGACCTGAGCTGAAGTCGGACGCTTAACCGACTGAGCCACCCAGGCGCCCCAGGGTAGCTCTATCCTTGAGAACACTCGGGCCTTCTTTTGGGGATTGTTTAATGAATCCCCTCCTGGAGGTGTTTTCAAAACCCTCCGCGGCCCCCGGGGGCTGTCCCTTATTCCCCAAGTCAGAGATGGGCTGAGAAGAGGTGACAGAAGCACAGACATGCCCCTGGTCGGGCTGCTGTCTCAAACGTGGATGTCCCTTAGGAGCACCTCCGTCTGGCCCGTTCCTCGCCCTACTCTGGAATACCAAGCTTCTAGTCGCCTGAGGGAACTGGCCACCCCGAGGGTCCGGAATAACATTTGGAACATAAACATGTCTGAGGTAGGTGCCTTGCTATCCTCTGGAGCGCCCCCCTCAACCGGGGGCCGGAGGTCCGCGGCAGAAGGGACACACAGACTCCAGAGCGGCCTGCGTGTCACCGCGCTGGTGAACACGCAGGATTCACAGGTGTCTGCTCAGGACAGAGCTTCGTTTCGCTTGAAGCCTGCGCGGGGACACCTTCCCTGCCCACGCGGGCCCGAGGTGGGGCCCAGGCCTCCGGCTCACACGCGGGCATCTCAGAGGGCCTGGAACCGTTCGGTCCATTCCGAACCAGACACTGGTCTGCTGCCCGCTCAGGCCGGACACGTGACCCCCATTCCCCCGCCTCCCCTTCTCCCCGGTGCCGGGAATGGGCCGCAGGCTCGTGGCCGCCCTCGCGGCTCAGCTAACGTCTCCGAGATCCTCGCGCCTGCTAGCAGTTCATGCCTTCTTAGTTGCCGAGTCCTGTTTCGTCCCACGGATGGCCACAACTTTATTCCCTCGCCCACTGAAGAGGTCTGGGCTGTCTCCTGGTTGGGGCTGTCGCCAATAAAGCTGCCTTGGAGCTGGTATCTCACTGTGGTTTTAACGTGCGTCAAAGAACGTGTTGATGGATTTTTTTCCCGTGGTTATTTTCTGGACAGCCCCCCGCCCTTCAAAAATATTTAAAAGTAAATCCAGACGTCATACCATTGTAAGCACTCCAGGATGTACTTCTAACTGACAACCATAATAACAATGATCACACTAAAAAGTTTAACAATAATACTTTAATATCAGAATACTCAGTCTGTGTTCACTTTTTCAGTGGTCCCCCAAAAGGCCTTTTATGGTCAATTTGGTTGAACCAGGATCCGAAGGAGGGCACTGTCCTCTTGACTGGTCCCACCCACCTCCTACCCAGAGACGCATCTGCTGTTTTCTGGGCTCCTGCCCTGACACCTCCTCCCTTCTGTGCACCTGACCCTGGGGCACGGTCCGGTCCCTGGGAGAGTCCACATCCCCGGGCCGAGGAGTGAAGGCTCAACAAGCCTTGGTGCTCCCTGACCTCCCTCCCTCACGCTCCTGCCTTGCCGGGCTCCATTGCAGGGTCCCTCAACAACCCTCTGGGCCTGTACCCACTCGGGTTCCGCTACTTGGAACACCTCTGCCGTCTACGTGTGGCCCCTGTGTACTCAATGAACTCAATGAACTCTCCTCCTCCAACCCTCCCGTTTCCGACCAGTCTGGTGGGAACCCCACCTTCAGCCTGCTTCCCAGCCCCTAGCATAGTCTCTGGATGGACCCTTGATCCTTCCACCAGACTGTGAGCAGCCTGAGGACAGAGACTGCACCTTTCTTGCTTATTGTGGCAGCATTCCTGAGCCTGTCTTACCCTGTGCGGGGCACAGGGTGGTAATCAGTGTTCGCTGAAGGCATGGATAGGTGAAAGTTTACCTGCCTGCCCACCTCTCCAGGCAGGACTGCCATTGGGCCCGTGTCTACTTCAGCAGTCAGGCCTGGGCTATGTCAGTTGTGGGGGAAGAATGGAGGCAGGGAGAGCCAGGGAGTGGGGAGGAGGGAGGCAATAGAGGGTTGAATGGGACATAACATTGTAAACACCAAGATGTCTTTGATAGGAGTAGCATCTGTGATTTTCAAGGAAGACAATTTTAAGAGGAGAGGGACTCAAATTTCAGACTGACCCCTGGAGGTCATTTCAGCCAACCCCTGCTTCCAAGCAGGTTCCTGCTAAAACTGTACTGTGCAGAGAGCTTTCGTATGACACGAGACATTAAAACACAGCGCCACCGATCACAAGCATTCCTGGACCTACTCCAACACTTCGACAGGTTTATTTCAGACCTATGCCTCCTCTATAAGGAGTAAAACATCCCAACAACTACCTTTGCTTCCTCCTCCCTCTCCAGAGGTGGCAGGAGTGGCCAGCTCATCTTCCCCTTTTGTCACAGCCAGACACATTCAGAATGTTATTTTTCCCACCCTTTGATTCATTTGCGGGCAGACTGTTTGCACATGTGCAGGAGCCAGCTGGTGGGCTAGTGGTAAGGAAAGGGGGGGGCGGAGCAGGACATGTACTAAAGAGAGCGCAGCCTGGGAAGAGCGTGTCTTGTATGCACTTTTTTGGGGGTGGGGGCAGACAATGATTAGCCTTGAGATGACAGAGCTCAGTCTAGGCACTGCGTTTGTGTAGGCTGATGCACAGTAGCCAAGCCGACAATTGTGATTGTGTCTGGATTCTCTGGAAAACACTAAGAAGTTATCTATGGAGGAAGTGGGTCAAGTTTCTCAGTGAAACGTCTGCCAGGGTTTCCCCCTCCATCATCCCCACTCTTTCCAGCTCTGCCTCATACCCATAATTTTAAACTTTATTATTATAGACCCATAAACTATAATCGTAGCCATATACATACACAGCATCTTAACTTTCTTGCTTTCCTCTCAATATTTGTTTTCTAGAACACTGCATGTGATTCATATAGAAACACTACTTAACATGCTGGATTGCACACTACCATACGAGTATAGAATAATCGATTTACCCAGTCCCCTACTGGTAGACAACCTGGCTGCTTCCAACTGTTTGCCATGATATTCAAGCTGCGGTGAATATCACTCATTCCCTTGTGCTTCGGTGTAGGGCTTCTCTATGTGGTGGTCTTCAACAGTGCACATGTTCAACCTGAGAAGGACAAATGCTCTCCAAAGTGTTTGTACTAATTTACTGTCCTACCAGCCATGCATGAGGATTTCTCTCCTCCCATATTCTTGCCAGGGCATGATGATTTTTTAGACTTTTTAATTTTTTCCGAGTCTGCTTGCATAAAGTAATATTTTGTGGTTTTAATTAATATTTCCCTGGTCAAGGAGATGATTATTCACCATTTAGGGTTACTCTCCTACATGATTAGCCCAGTCATATAAATCATAAAAACCCATAGTGATTTTTGGGTTATTGATTTGAGGAACTCTTTATATATGATAGCTACTAATCCTTTGCTGAACTTCCCAATCTTTTTTTTTTTTTTTTTTTTTTTAGAACACTAAAGGGGTCTTTCTGATCCAGGGGCCTATGAGGAATCATGGGCTGTTTTACTCTTCCCTTGTAATTGTTTCCAGGTGTCCCAAGTATCCAAGGCAGCCCAGATGGCCATCCCCAGCACAAGGATCCTACGGCTGGCAAAGCCCAGGGCCCCAGCCACCCTGTTGGAAGAGTGGGACCCCATGCCAAAACCCAAGCCGCATGTGTCAGACTACAATCGCCTCCTTCACTTGGCCAGTAAGTAGTTCCGCTGGGGCTTGCCTCCTTGTCAGGCTCTTGTGTCCTTCCCCACTGGCCACAGGCCATGGGGTGGGGGTGGGGGGGGGTCAGTCAGTGGACCTGGGCTACAGGCCTGCTTCTTCTAGATTTGCCCTTCCCCCTTTGCTTCATCTTCTCCCCAGACTGCGCACACCAGTTGTCCAGACACCTGTAGACCATTCACAGTGTGACCCATACAGGCTCCCCTGGGGGCTGGCAGAGGGGACCACTCCCCAGGAGCAGAACTGAGAGGGCTTGTGGCCTGACTGGGTCTCCTGGCAAGGGCAAGTGGGTGCAGGAGAGCAAGGTGGGGTGCAAGGCCAGACGCCAACCCAAGAGCCAGGCTGAGGTCCAAGGGAAGCTTTAAGGTGGCACCTACCCGATTCTTCCCCTTTCCTCTAAAACACACGAGGTACCTGGGCCCCCAACCACACAGGAGCGGTAGAGAACTGGACCCCACACCAAAGATAATCCAGTTTGGTGTGTTTCTGGGTGTGCACACACACATCCGCAAAGTTGTGTGGCCACATGTATGTGCATGCCTGCGTGCACCCTTCCAGATGCTCTCCCTGCCCGGCGTTTCTATGACACCGTCCACGTCCAAGGCAAGGAGGACTCCTGTGGGCTCTGCCTTCTGAGCTATGGAGGCCCCTAGCTGCCTCCACCCCCACAACCCTTGTGGGCCCACCGTGCATCCCTGGACCAGACCAGGACTGCCCTGATCCTGGGCGCCACCCCTGCCTGTTTCAGATTCTGTCCTTCTCTGCTCATGACCCACTCAGGGGACCTTGCGATCTGTGCCCTGGCTTCCTCCACCTGACTCCATTCTGCTTGCGCCTCCCCAGTGGCCCTTCCCACAGCCTGGCAGGCGCTCCCCAGGCTCCCACAGGGCTTGGCGAGGGCCCTCACTGCCCTGTCTCAGTCCACAAGCTAGCCCACCTCTGGGGACCACTTGTTCAGCACCCGTCACCTTCTAACATTTTTTATTTTTATTTTTTTATTTTTGGGACAGAGAGAGACAGAGCATGAACGGGGAGGGGCAGAGAGAGAGGGAGACACAGGATCGGAAGCAGGCTCCGGGCTCCGAGCCGTCGGCCCAGAGCCTGACGCGGGGCTCGAACTCACGGACCGCGAGATCGTGACCTCAGCTGAAGTCGGACGCTCAACCGACTGCGCCACCCAGGCGCCCCTAACGTTTATTTATTTTTGAGACAGAGAGAGACAGAGCATGAACGGGGGAGGGGCAGAGAGAGAGGGAGACACAGAATCGGAAACAGGCTCCGGGCTCCGAGCCGTCAGCCCAGAGCCCGACGCGGGGCTCGAACTCACGGACCGCGACATCGTGACCTGGCTGAAGTCGGCCGCTTAACCGGCTGCGCCACCCAGGCGCCCCTTTTCAACGTTTTTTACTTATTTTTGGGACAGAGAGAGACAGAGCATGAACGGGGAGGGGCAGAGAGAGAGGGAGACACAGAAGCGGAAACAGGCTCCAGGCTCCGAGCCATCGGCCCAGAGCCCGACGCGGGGCTCGAACTCACGGACCGCGAGATCGTGACCCGGCTGAAGTCGGACGCTCAACCGACTGCGCCACCCAGGCGCCCCAGCACCCGTCACCTTCTAACAGACCTTCCAGTATATTTCTGCATCTGTTATGTGCCAGGCCAACAGTGTCAGAGGCACTTAGTCACCAGAGAGCCCGATTGGCCACTTTGGTTCACTCTGTTCTATCATTTTCCTGGTTTTCTAGTTCCCTTTTTTTTGTTATTGATTTAGAGCAGCTCTCTTTATATAAGATAATCACCAACCCTTTGTTGAGTATATGGCAACATAACCTTTTCCTGGTCTCTCTTCTTTTAACTGTGCTTATGGGATCTTTTGTTTGCCCATCCATTTATCCATTCTCTTAATATTCATGAAAAGACCAGTTAAGTGAATGTACACGTGAGAACACGTACCACTGTGTCAGGCCACATTGTCTTTCTGTCCCTGTCACACACCCGCATCTGGGATATAAACATACATGTGTGTGTTGTGTGTTTGCAAGGAGGGTATAAGGCTGAGTTTTTCACGCTGCAGACTCGCGTCCACTAATGGCTGTGACCAGCAGTTGAAGGGGTGCACGTGAAGCTAGACAGGTGTGGGCACAGTCCATGGCCGCTTTGCTTCTCCGTGTGTGTCCGTGGTGTATTGTATGGAAGCACACTCTGTCACCACTGTTAAGTTGTCCCGGGCAGAGTCGGAAAGTCTAGATGTCACGATGGTGGTCGTGCTCCTAGATTCTCAGAGGAGTTCAAAGAAGCCTGGGTCTGGGCATGGTCCTCTTAGCCCTGAGGGGCGCTGAGGCCCTTCTGCTCGGCCCCTTCCCTTTGGACAGGTCGCTTCTTGGGTCACCTGCCCGGCACATCTGTGTCCAACCCTGGTGACCTTGCCCCGCCAGGCCCCCCGTGGACTTGTGCCTGCCTGGTGGGAGGGACCCCACTGAGCTGGGGTTGCTCCGCCGAGAGGGTGGACGGCCCGTTTCCATTCTCACGGAGGCTCTGGGCCAAGCGGGTGTGGAAAGGAGGCAACCCCAGGGTCCTGAAGCTCGCACAGACCGAAGGCTAAGACCACCGGTGACCACTTCTCTTCTAGTCCCCAGACAGCCCACGTGCTGCAGGAAGGGGTGGTGGGGAGGAGGTGAGGAGGGGCAGACCAGCAGGAGGGGTTTCCGCGGCCGCCGGGGGTGAGAAGAAGGAGCCTGGCTGAGCCACAGGCCTCCGCGCGTGAGAGCCGTGAGTCCTCAACTGCAGCCGCTGGCCGTGTGTGGCTACTTCGATGAAATTTAAATCAACCTATCAGTTGATCTAAATTAGTTGATTGACGGGGCGCCTGGGTGGCGCAGTCGGTTAAGCGTCCGACTTCAGCCAGGTCACGATCTCGCGGTCCGTGAGTTCGAGCCCCGCGTCGGGCTCTGGGCCGATGGCTCGGAGCCTGGAGCCTGTTTCCGATTCTGTGTCTCCCTCTCTCTCTGCCCCTCCCCCGTTCA
This sequence comes from Neofelis nebulosa, assembly GCF_028018385.1. Classification (NCBI taxonomy): domain Eukaryota; kingdom Metazoa; phylum Chordata; class Mammalia; order Carnivora; family Felidae; genus Neofelis; species Neofelis nebulosa. The sequence continues at coordinate 170,090,148 of NC_080785.1, forward strand.
TGCTCTGTCTCTCTCTGTCCCAAAAATAAATTAAAAAAAAAAAAAAAAAACGTTGATAAATTAGTTGATTGATTTCATTAAAACTGAATCAACTAAAGCTGCAGCCCAAATCAGGCATTCTGTACTCACACGTGGCTGGTGGGAGCCACGTTGCCCAGTGCAGAAAGCTGTGTTTCTTGAGAGGGCCCGGCAGGAGCCCAGAGGATCAGGGCAGTCTCAGCCAGGAGGCTGGTGCCGAGTCCCCAGGGGGCCCTGTCCTGGGGAGCTGCCCTCCATCCCCCCACCAGGCGTGCAGCACCAGCCAGGGAGAGGAGATGCCTCTCACACCCGTCTGCTTCAGAGGCTGAGGCATCAGAGCAGGGAGGGGAGGAGGTGAAGGGGCCGGCCAGGCACCCCCCTCACCCTCGGCTGCTAGCCTCCCTCCTTTGGCTGGCCCCTCTGTGTGCCCCTGTCTGGGACCTGTGGCCACTTGAAATATTTTTTCTCTTTTCAATTCACCCTTTTGAAGCGTACAATTCAACATACCTCAGTAAAAAAATAAAATAAAGCATACATTTAAATAATTTTTAGTACATTCACAGGGTTGTGCATCAATTACCACAATCTATTTTAGAATTTTCATCTCCCTAAAGAGAAACCCCGTCCCTATGAGAGGTTACACCCCCTCCTCAGCCCCCGGCCCCCACGAGCCCCCTTCCCGTCGGTGGATGAGCCTGTTCTGGATGTTTCACACATGTGGACTCACACCCCGTGTGGCCTCTCGTGTCTGGTTCCCTCCCTGAGTGTCGTGTGTCCAGGGTCTGTCCGCAGGGCGGCGGGGGTGGGCGCCTCGCTCCGCTCTGGCTGAGTGGTGGTCCAGCAGGCGGATGGGCCATGTCGTACGTATCCGTTTTGAACTTGGGAGCTCTGACCTCCACATGTCTGAAGTCTCAGTGCCTGACTCGGTCCCTCTCTCCTGCCCTCTCCAGTGCCCAAGGCCCAGTCGGACCAGTGTGTTCCTGACCGAGATCCACGCTGGGAGGTGTTGGACGTCACCAAGAAGGCAGTGGCCAGTCCTCGGATCATCTCCCTGGCCAAGCCCAAAGTGCGCAAAGACCTCAATGAGGGCTATGACCCCTACCACATTTCCCCCGCGTCTCTGGTGGCTCAGGCATCCCCTCGCTTGTACGAGCTGGCCACCCCCAAGAGCATCACCAAAAGAGTGTGAGCGACCCAGGCCTGGCCTCTGAGATCCCATTCCCAGTAAACACCCAACTGCACCCTAACCTTGTGTGTCGTCGGCTCTGAGTGTTTTGGCCCGAAGGCGGGAGGGCAGGCTGGTGGCCACATCGAGGACAAGGAGGAAAATGATAATGTTCATGCTTACATTCAGCCTGGGATTTGTACGGCCCTGTTATCTTCCAGATCGCGCTCTCCTGCCCTCTGCGCTTCTCAGGTGCCCACTTCCTTCCCTCGTTCCCTCTGAGTCTCCTGGGTGTCCCCATGCACCTCAAACTCAGTGACCCTATAATAAAATCAGCTGAGGCCTATTGCATGACTTACTGATCTTTCCAGTGACCCAGTGAAGGGGGGCTGTACTTGTGCACATTTTACAGAAGTGGACACTGAGGCTCTCAGAAGTTGGGAAAGACTCACAGCCCCTATCCGAGCCTCCAGGGTGGGGGCGCTGCTCTAACAATTCACCACACACACTGGTTCTGACGGCTCTGGCCTCAGAAGTCCTAACACCCAAGCGTGGGCAGGGCCGGTTCCCCCGGGGCCCCAGGGAGCCCTGTGTCCCCCTTTTCCGGCTGCCAGAGACGCCGCATCCTGGGCCCGCGGCCCCTCCTCATCCTCACGGCCAGCAGCATGGGGTCTGCCCGGCTCTCTGCCTCCCTCTTGTGAGGACCTCGTGAGGATGCTGGGCCCCCGGGAACCCAGGGTCACTCTTGCCTCAGGGGTCTTGACAAGGTCCCCCTTTGAGGTGACAAATCCCAGGTCCCGGGACAATGACATTGGCAACTTTGAGAGCTGTTATTCAGCTGACCACAGCCGGAGAGATATCTTTTCTCTTTCTGAAACTCTAAACAAAGGCTCATATTTTGCTGATTCTGGTCAGGCTACTTCTGGGCTATTTGCTGGGTCCTGACAGTGTGCTGTGATGACCCCCTTAGGCCAGCCCTCCACAAGGGTTCTCCTAGCGCCTGCCAAGTGTTGGGTCCTGAGCCATGAGTCTGAGAATACAAAGTTGCTAACAGGCTCTAAGTCACTTAAAGACATTAATTCATTCACTAACAAAGGATATTTGTTGAATACTTGCAGGTGCTCGAGACAGGTGCTCAGAAGTAAAAAGTTAACAGCAAAAATCTACCCTCACCCTCTTGCATGATATGATGACATAAACCAGCAAATAACTGACATTCCAGGAGGCTGGGACCCTAGCTCAGAGCCTGTGGCAATTGTTGCTTAAATATGTACACATTTTAACTTTAATTTAATTTAATTTTAGTAATCTCTACACCCCGCATGGGGCTTGAGCTCACAAACCTGAAATCCTTGGACCCAGCCAGCCAGGCGCCCCTGCTCTAATGGGTGGACCCGCTGACTTTCTATGCTGCTCTGGGGGGCACAGTTGGGACCACTGAAGACCTTCCGAGGACGTATTTGGGAGGAAGAGCACGAGCGAACAAGCAAGACTCAAACCCCTGTGATGTCGTGAGGTCCCATCCTGAATCTGCCACAGTGGTTCCCTGAAGAATGCCCCAAAGATGTCCCGAAACCTGTGAATCTTATTTTATTTGTCAAAAGGGAGTTTGTAGATGAGATTAAAGATTTTGAGGTAAAGAGATTATCCTGTGCGATACAGTCACACATCCTTAGAGAGGCAAAGGGAGATTTGGCCTCAGAAAAAGAAGGTACTTTTTCTGCCACCAAAACAAGATGATGTCAAGCCCCGGCTTTGATGGAGGAACGCAGCTGTGGATGGAAACACATTCTCCCCTTAGGGCTTCAGGTTGGAGCAAGCCCCTGCTGGCCCCTTCATTTCTGTCCCCCGAATCACACGTGCGTGTGGATTTTATTGGCTGATTTTGCAGTAATCTGTTACAGCAGCGAGAGGAAGCTAGTACAGATTAGCGACCCTAAAGACGGACTCCTAACAGGAGGCGGAGGGTGAGGACCGTCCTTGGTTGCTGCGCAGCTGGCGGCCCCGCAGGCAGTTCAGGCACACTTCCACCAAGAAAGGGAAGGCGACCCGGCATTTTCAACCTCAGGGGCCTTCAAAACAAGACAAAACAGAAGCTTTAAACCAACTCAGTGTCCGAAATGGCATGTATGATCTCTGTTCAAAGACCATCTCGTGTTTTAATGTTCTTATACAAGTTGAGAAAAAACAAACTTCACACTGACGTATCTTTATAAAATAAAATTTAACCAGCCGAAGTTTAAATTATTATCTTTTTTAAAATGAGAATTGCTGGTCTTTATTGACTTGTAGAAAGTCTTTAGATACAGAATTATGGAAATTAGCCTTTGTAACATGAGCAGCCAGGTATTTTTCTAGGGTTAGGGTCTATTTATTTATTTTTTAACGTACATCCAAGTTACTTAGCATGTTGTGCAGTAGCGATTTCAGGAGTCGAACCCAGTGATTCATCCCCTACGTATAACACTGAGTGCTCATCCCGACAAGTGTCCTCCTTAATGCCCCTCGCCCACTTAGCGCATCCCCCACCCGCAACCCCCCCAGCAGCCCTCAGTTTGTTTTCTATATTTAAGAGTCTCTTGGGGCGCCTGAGTGGCTCAGTTGGTTAAGCGTCTGACTTCGGCTCAGGTCACGATCTCGCGGTTCTTGAGTTCAAGCCCCACGTCAGGCTCTGTGCACACAGCTCAGAGCCTGGAGCCTGCTTCAGATCCTATGTGTGTCTCTCTCTGCCCCACCCCGCTTCCACTCTGTCTCTGTCTCTCTCAAGAATAAACATTAAAAGGGGCGCCTGGGTGGCGCAGTCGGTTAAGCGTCCGACTTCAGCCAGGTCACGATCTCGCGGTCCGTGAGTTCGAGCCCCGCGTCAGGCTCTGGGCTGATGGCTCGGAGCCTGGAGCCTGTTTCCGATTCTGTGTCTCCCTCTCTCTCTGCCCCTCCCCCGTTCATGCTCTGTCTCTCTCTGTCCCAAAAAATAAATAAAAAACATTAAAAATAAAAAAAAAATTTTAAAAAAGAATAAACATTAAAAAAAGTCTCTTATATTTTGCCCCCCTCCCCGTTTTTATATTATTTTTCCTTCCCTTCCCCTATGTTCATCTGTTAAGTTTTTAAAATTCCACCTATGGGTGAAGTCATAGGATACTTGTCTTTCTCTGACTAATTTCACTTAGCATAATACCCCCCAGTTCCATCCACATAGTTGCAAATGGCAAGATTTCGTTCTTTTTGATGGCCGAGTAATACTCTATTTGTGTGTGTGTGTGTGTGTGTGTGTGTGTGTGTGTGTGTATACCACATCTTCTTTATCCATTCATCAGTCGATGGACATTTGGGCTCCTTCCATACTTTGGCTATTGTGGATAGTGCTGTTTAAATTATTCTCTTGTGGGGCGCCTGGGTGGCTTGGTCGGTTAAGCGTCCGACTTCGGCTCAGGTCATGATCTCACGTTCCGTGAGTTCGAGCCCCGCATCGGGCTCTGTGCTGACCGCTCAGAGCCTGGAGCCTGTTTCGGATTCTGTGTCTCCCTCTCTCTCTGCCCCTCCCCTGTTCATGCTCTGTCTCTCTCTGTCTCAAAAATAAATAAACGTTAAAAAATTAAAAAAAAATAAATAAATTATTCTCTTGTGATTTAAGGCATGAATGAAGAATCATATATGTTGCATGTCACAACTGTGTTTTGTGGTCAGCTTTATCGAGATGTACGGACTGTTGTGGATACAGTTTGATGAGCACTGACTCAGGCAGCTGTATAACTGCCACCACTATTGACAGAGACGGGTTTTGTCCCCCTTTGAACTTCCCTCACGCTGCTCTGCTGTCCTCCGTTCCCTCCGACCCCAGAGCCCTGGCAACCACTCATCTGTTCTCTGTCCCCACGGTTTGGAATTTTCTAGAACATGGTAAACTGGTGGAAGAGTGTGACTAGCTTTGTCTCCATGCAGCTTGTCCTTACTATACAGCATGTAGAGCACGTGGCTGGGATTTGCCCTGTCACCTGTCCTGAGAGTCCTTCTGAGTTTGGCCTATTACATCTCCTGACTGGACATTTGGTCTTAGTTCTTCCTCAGTTTTATGCTACTTTTTAAAATTGTATAACTCCTTTTGTTTGTTCTTTAAATCTTTCAGAATAGGACTCAGAGGTTATGCCCTCGGGAAACAGACTTCGAGACAGGGATCACGGACAGGGGGGTTCCTGGGGACCGCCCTTGTGGTTGGAGCGTGCCAGGCAGTGAAGGAAGCAGGGCTGGACAGAGGGACAGGGGGCTGAGAAGATGGTCTCAGCTGACCCTACGGGGGCCTCTGGAGCTACACAGTTGTCCCCTGGTAGCCACAGGTGCTGGCCTTTATGCGTTTGCATGGAGAAGTCCTGGTGTGGGCAGCCTCTGTGAAGGAGGGGGGACCTGGGAGACACTCAGCTTCGAGCCACCAGCCACTGGCACCCCTAGCAGCTGAGAGAAATGCTGCTTCTGTATGTTTGGGGGGTTTGCATGGTGCACACAGCATCCACTACAGTCCACCCAGAACTGCTCAGCTCGATGTATGTTCTGGAAACACCTCACCCAGGACCTCGTTAGGCTTCTTTTTCTGCAGGGAAACTTGTAAGAAAAAGATTAGTGTGGTGTGCTACAGCCCCCAGCGCCACCCTGGGCTGGACTCATCATCCCCCACCTGCAGCCACACCCTCCTCCCTCTGTCCCTGTCTCCGAGGCTGAGTTGCTGGGGCAGCCCAGCCCAGACCCCAGTCCCTGAGGGGCCCGAGTGCTTTGTCAGCAACCGTCAGACTAAGGGTGCCGTGCACTCCCTGTCTGCACCAGGAGGGCCTGCGCACTTGCGGTGCCCAATCATCAGCTCTCCAGGCCTCTGTCTTCACGGTCCCTACTGGGAGGACACCCTCCCAGCCTCTTCTTCCTCCTTTAAGACTCAGCTAAAGACACCGCTTTTTATTTTCTTAGCTTTATTACTTTTACTTTTATTTGAAAACCATTCAGGTATACAGAACAATTGCAAGAAGAAGCATAGGAAAATATCTTCACATACCCTCTCCCAGGTTCCGCTCTTAGCATTTTGCTCCGTTTGCTTTATCATTTGTTCCGAACCACCTAAGTTGCTGGTGTCATGGCACCTTACTCCTGTCTAGTCCCTTTGGGCTGTTCTAACAGAAACATCATAGACCAGGTGCCTTATAAACAGCAGGAAAGTATTTTCCATAGTTCTAGAGGCTGGAAAGTCCAAGATCAAAGTGCCAGCAGGTTTGGTCACTGGTGAGGACCTGCTTCCTGGTTCAGAGGCTGTCTTTCCACCACCTGCTCATGGGGACAGAAGGGGCAAGGGTGCTCCCTGGTGTCTCTGCCATAAGGGCACTGATCCCAGGGCACCTGGGTGGCTCAGTTGGTTGAGTGTCCATCCAACTCCTGGTTTCGGCTCAGGTCACGATCTCGAGGTTTGTGAGTTCGAGCCCCACATTGGGCTCTGTGCCAATAGCACGGGGCCTGCTTGGGAGGCTCTCTCTCTTTCTTTCTCTGACCCTCCCCTCCCCTCTGTCTCTCTCTGAAAAATAGATAAACAAACATAAAAATTTTTGAGAAAAATAAGGCACGCATCCCATTCACGTAGGTTCCATCCTCATTACGTCCCAAAGTCTCCACCATCAAATACCATCATATCGGGGATTCAGTTTCAACATATGAATTCTGGGGGGACACGGACATTCAGTCTATGTTAACCTCTAAACATTTCAGTGTAAATTTTTTGAGAATAAGAATATTCTCTTACAGAACCACAGGACTGTTATCAATTTCCCCGAACTTAACATTGATGTAACACGTTTATCTAATCCACGTCTGAATTCCAGTTTTGTCATTCTTGTTCCAGTTATGTTTCCAATAATGGTCCTTATAGTCTTTCCATCTGCACTGGCAGATCCAGTAGGATCAGATATTGCATTTAGTTGTCCTGTCGGAAAAAGTGGTCTTTTATGGCAGTAACATTTCTGAAGAATACAGTCCTTCTCTGTTTGTTTAACAGCATGTTCCTCATTCCGGATTTATCTGCAGTTTTCTCAAATATATGCAGGATATGGATTCCTGGCCAGATTAAGTGATGTAGTGTCCTTCTAAGGGCATCACATTGGAAGGTACATGGTGTTCGTCTGCCCCTCACTACCATGTTAATTTTTTATCAGCCGGCCAATGTTGCCTCATTTCTACACTGTAACTGTAATAATCAGCCTGTGGAGAGAGGCTTTCAGACCTTAAAAACTTTCTTCCCTTCATCTGGATCCCCTGCTGCCCCTTCGCATCTCTCTGATGATTCTTGTCCAAGCCGTTTCTAAGAAGTCTTCTCTGGTTTCTCAGCCTGACTCAAACCCTTTGCCTTGGTTTCTGCACGTGTTATAAACACAGACACCCCCCTCTCGTTGTATCTATTGGCCGTCTCCCTGCCTCACTGGATCCCTGCAAGCCCAGCACCTAGTTGAGGGCTGTAGGGGCCATGCGCTTAGTTCATCGATTAACTGAATGAATAAATGGATGAATGAATGGATGATCAACTGCTCTAGGTATCAGTGAGGACTCTCAGACACAAGCGCCTGAACCTCCAATCTGAATGAGGTGTATCTAACACAAGGAGTAGGGAGCCCACTGACTCATATAACTGTGAAGGGCAGGGTAGACTTTTTTTTTTAACGTTTTTATTTATTTTTGAGAGAGCAAGAGAGAGTGGGGTAGGGGCGGGGGGGGGGGGGGACAGAGGATCCGAAGAGGGCTCTGTGCTGACAGTAGAAAGCCCGATGCGGGGCTCAAACTCACCAATGGTGAGGTCACGACCTGAGCTAAAGTCAGCTGCCCAACTAACTGAGGTGCCCCAGGGTACACCTTTCAAAAGTGGTTCTTCTGTCTCCTGGCTGGTAGACTCTCAGAGCGCTGGGGATAATGCTTTTTATCAAGCATCATGCCTGGTGGATCTCAACTTCTCAGTACCCCACTGGCTGATGGCTGGGAAAGGAACTAGGCTTTTGAATTCCCCACCTCCTCAGTCTTGGAATCACCACCCGCTCATTTGTGCCAGCCAGAAATCTGGGAGCCATCGTCACATTCTCGCCACCTTCACTGCATCCGGGGGTCTTGTGGGTCTACTTTTCCAAGCTGTCCACCTCTGTCCCCACCCCTCCATCCTAGTCAGCAGCTGACGTCTCTGCAGGCTGAGGGCCTTGCCACTGGCCTGCCTCCGTCCTCTCTTGCTTTTGATTACAACACTCTTGGTACATCGTGCTCAGAGCCCTCGTCAGTCCGAAATTTAAAATGTTGGGGCTGTCACGTTCAAACTCTGCCCCCGTGCCTAGCAAAGGTTCGGGAAGTGCATTAGGTCCACAGACATTTAATCAGTAAACTAAACACAACAACTACGACTTCGGAGCCAAATGGCCCTGCGTTGGGATCCTCCCCTCTTGCCCACCCCGCCAGGACTGGCTCCCAGCACAGGGAGCCGCCTTCTCAAAGCTCGTCTTCAGGCACATTTTCGCAAGCCCCAGTCGACTCTGCGGCACACGAGGTGCCATCCCCTCGTGTCATCCCCGGGCCAAAAGTGCAGAAAGTTCCAGAGCCACGCTGCCCAGCCTTCCATCCTGGGTCCAACACCGGCGCACGGGCGGCCCGTTTCCTCATCCCTAACTCGGGGCGCGGACAGTACTCGGCCCTGGGATCGGAAGGAGGAAATGGGACAGGGCTCCCTGCGCAGGTGTGGCTCTCAGGGATCAGCCTCCCTCCACCACAGCCCGCCGCCCAGGCGCGGCCCAGGCCGGGGTCCGGCGGCGGCCCCGCGCATCCCCGTCCGCGCGCCCGCTCCGCGCACCCCGCACAGCCAGCTCCGCGCACCTACTACGCGCCCGCCCGCGCCCCGCCCGCGCCCCGCCCCCGGCCCCGCCCCGGCCCCGCCCGGTGCCCCAGCCTTCCCGGGCGCCGCAGCCAATGAGCGCGCGGCCCCGCATCCGGGGATCCCGGCGCGGCCGCCGCCTCCCGCGCACACACGGCCATGGCGGAGGTGAGTGAGCGGGCCGGGGGAGCCGGCCCCCCGCCCCCGCGCGCCCGCACCCCCCGCCCCTGGGCCCGGCCGTGCGGGGGCCCCGGGCGCGGAGACCCCTGCCCCGGGGCGCGGAGGCTGGGCTCGGGGCGCCGCGCCCGTCGGGGCCCGAGGGGCGCGGAGCTCCGTCGGCGGCCGCCCCCGGCTCTGTTCGCACCCCCCCCCCCCCCGGTCGGCTGCCACATCGCGGGGTGCAGTGCGCATGTGCGGGCAGGGGGCGGGGGCGCGGAGTGGGGAGGGGAGGGGCGGGCCTGCGGGGAGAGGGCAGACGCGGGGTGGGGGCACGCGCCCCGCTCTCCGGCCGGGATTCCCCGGCACTTGACCCCCACCCCGCTCCCCACCCCCCCCTCCCCGGTTCCTCGTTCCTAGGCCCTGGACCCCCGGGGGCTCCCGGCGGCGCGCAGCCCTGCCCTCCCGGCGCTGGCCAACTTTGCGGAGTGCGCTCTCCGGGCGCGCGGTCGTGGCGCGCCGCGCTCTCCCGTCGGAACCCCGGGTGAGCCCCGGCACCGCAGCCCGCTCGTGAGCCCCTCCCCCCACCCCTCCGTGCTGGGCACCGCGCATTCGCTCCCACCAGGTCCCGAACGGGACTCGAACTCCGACATAGGGCCCGCCCTGCGTAGCGCCGGCACCGGGGTGCGCTGGGAGGGCCTAGGGCGTCGGGGCTCCCCCCCCCCGCCTCCCCGGCGGGCAGACCAGCCTGGCCCGGCTGCTTCAAGTTACTTCTCCGAGCCTCCTGTCTCGGGCCGTGAAGCAGGCCCACGAACCCTTCCCCGAAGTCCTTGGGGCCAGATGTGTTTTCCGATGCAGAGGTTTTCCGATTTGAGGGTTTGTGGGGTGTGGAGCTGTGAGGGCTGATCTGATAACGCCTCAGATCGTTTGGGAAAACACAGTCAGCAAGTAGTTTCAAGTCCTGTCAAACCAGGGACGGGAAACTTTCACTTTTGGGCCTTTTTTAAACTTTGGAATGTTGGATAAGACTGGGTGCACTGCTCTGCTCTTGGGGCCCTACTGAGGATTAAAGGAGACTGCAGCTGCCAGGGCTCAGTAATGTGACTCTCAGTGCGCGACGTTTTAGTCTGGGGATGCAGCCGGTTGTCAGACTCAGCACGCAACCCTCATCAAATGGGTAGCCCCGCCCCCCCCCCCCCCTCCCCGAGACCCAGAGAGGAGAAGGGGTCCACCCAGTGAGGCGCAGCAGGGTCGTGGGATACTCGGCATGGCTGTGGGGCCAAGGTGAGTTCTCTGTCCTGGCACGACGTGGGTAGGTGTTGTGCAGGGCGGACATGGCCATTTTCTCCCACCAGTGACCTTCTGAGGGGCAGCAACAGGCCCTGGTTTGCGCTAGAGGTGGTGTGGGTGTCTGGGTGCAAGGCGGGGCTTCACCAGCCAGTTGTGTGGGGTGGCTGGACCTGAAGGTTTCTTAGTTCTCCTTGCTTTGCATTTAGGGAAGCTGGTCTTGGGAGTCAAAGGCAGAAAAGCTAGGTGTCTCAGTGGCCTAGCTGGGTGTGGCGGTAGTGTCTTGGTGTCTGTGTGTGCTCCCGGCTGAGGGGCTGGGTCAGCCCCGCATTGGGTCAGCACTCTCGGCCTGGCAGGTGTGCTGTGGATGGACGGGGCAGACTCCCCAGCTGGCCTCCCCTGGGAGCTGTTGGGTTTGGCTGTTGACTCTGCCTTGCCTGGTGCAAAGGCCCTAGACCCTCACAGCAGCCAGCTGCCCAGGGTGTCCCCGTCCCACATGTTGACAGTGTGCAGTGGTGCATTTGAGTGAATTTGAGTTGGTTTCTAGGAGAAGGTCTTTGTGTGAGATCCCCCACGTGCCTGGCTCGGTGCAAGGCCCGAGCATCTGGCCGCAAGCACAACCCTGATGGTGCCTGTCCTAAATGAAGGGCCTTAGAGTCTGGTCAGAGAGAGCCTGGTCAGTAAAGGGCCAAGAAGCAGTGAGCCACAGCCAGTCTCTGCCCAGGGGACCTGTTGCAGCGCTGGAACCTCTTAGTTCTGTGTGACCTTGGGCAGGTGACTGAATGTTTCAGAGCCTTGGTTTCCTCATCTCCGAAATGCGACCCTCCAGCCGAGAGCTCTCCCAAGATCTCAGCTCCGTGGCTTGCACGGGGAAGCTGCTGGCAATCGGCTGTGTCTAACCGGTACAGATGGCAGTTTGTAAGCTACTGGTACGTGCTCGATCGGTATTAGCCGCCTGATTGGTGTAGCTGCTGGAGTAGTTGTCAGCACCAGGAGAAAAGATGGGAGCGTTTCACACTGTCTTCCTCCTGGATAGCGGTCTTTGAAAGACCCAAGTACACTTTGTCTTGTGCTTAAAACCCTCCACGGCTTTCCTTTGTCCTTAGGGTAAAGTGCATCTCCTCCCTGTGATCTCACCCCAGTGATGTGACCCTCACAGACCACCTCCCCCCGCCCCCACTCCTTCCATTCCCTCCTGCAGCGTAATGCCCTTGGGGAGACTCCGCTGCCCTGGTGTTATCCCAGAACCCCATTGTGCCCCCTCAGTCCTGTGGATGTCCACTCCCGCTCGTTTGCTGTCCGTGTCCCCAGCTAGACTGGTGACGTGTGTGGGAGGAGACGGGCAGAACCTGTTTGTTGATGGACTGTGGTGCACCTGGCCCAGAGCACGTGTTCAGTAAGCGTTGGTCAGCTGGAGGAGGGTGGCGCCCCAGCAGTCAGTGGGGAACCAGGCAGTGCAACTGGCTGTGGGTGGAAGGTGTTCTGGGTAGCTGTCACCGTGTAAGGAATCACTTTGAAAGTCAGTTGTTTATTTGTTTATTGAAAAAAATTTTTTAAATCTTTTATTTATTTTTGAGAGAGACAGAGCGTGAGTGGGTGAGGAGCAGAGAGAGAGAGGGAGACCCAGAATCCGAAGCAGCTGCAGGCTCCAAGCTGTCAGCACAGAGCCCAACGCAGGGCTCGAGCCCACAGACCACGAGATTGTGACCTGAGCCGAAGCCAGATGCTTAACCACCTGAGCCACCCAGGCACCCCTGAAATTCAATTTAAAATTACAGTTGTTTCATTGCTGTCTTTTGTGGTGCTGAGGGCTGGCTGGGCTCAGCCAGGCGGTTTTCACTCAGGGTTGCTCTTGGCGGTTGCAATGGTTGGTGGCCGGGGCTGGAGCCGACCCCCATGGAGGCAAGCTTCCTTGCTCACGTGTGGTTGGTGTTGGCTGTTGTCTGGGACACGGACATACGACCTTTGTGTAGCTTGGGCTTCCTCACAGCATGGCAGCTGAATGGCTTTGCCAGAAGGTACCAGATGGAACCTGACTTGCATTTTAAGACCTAGCCTTGGAAGTCACATGGAGTGTGCCCCCGTCCCCCACCCTGCCTGAAGTCCCAGGCCCATCCAGATCCCCAGGGAAGGGGCACAGAATCCCACTTCTGGAGGGGGTGGCGTGTCAGTGTCACAGAAGAGCTTGTGGGACAGGATGTGTGGGTGCAGCTATTTTGCAGAGTGGAATCTGCCACGGCATCATTGTGGGTTCTGCTTGGAAGTTGTGGGAGGAGTCATACGCTGTCCCGGGAGAAGAGCTGCCCTGGCCTCCACATCTGAGCAGTCAGGGTCCCCTGAGTCAGGACTGGTGACCATGCCTGTCCTTCCCGAGGCTGGGGTCGCCCACTCCTCTGTGATCAAGTCTTTAGAATTCCTTTTCTTCCTCCCTCCTTTCCTTGTTTTTTACCCAGAATGTCCTCCACCCACTCCCCATCCTGTTTCTTCTTCCATTTTGGCAGAGTGGAGGGCTTTGACTCTGATGGAGACATCCAGAGTGTTCTGAACAGAGGAAGTAGAACCCCTGGGAACCCCAGGGCTTGCACTGAGAGGTCAGATGTTGGGACGTGGGGAGGGAAGAGAATCCACAAAGTCAGTGTTTCTTGGTGAGTTTTGAGGAACTTGGAGTCCTCTGGAAATGAACTTGGGGATCTGAGGCCACCGAGTCCCCTGTGGGGAGCAGGATGCTCAGAGTCCTGCCCCCTCCCCGGGGGGGGGGGGGTGGTGGGTGGGAAGGAGCCTTCCAGACACTTGTCTTTGCTCCTCTGCCTGAGCTCCTCTGTCAGAGGACAAGTCACATAAGGGCCACATCCTTCTCAGACCCTGCACCTCAAGTCTGGACTGGGAGCAGCGTTCTGTCTTGAAAAGGAGCCGTCCACACGCTGGCCTCTCTCGGCCTGCCCATCAGAGCTCTTGGTAGCAAGAGACAGAAAGGCAGCCTAGTTGCACTGGGAGAGGGAGCCCAGGGAGGCTGGAAACTCATCACTGCGGAGGGTCCTAGAGAGGGTCCGTGTGATTTCAGAGGACACTTAGGGTGCGGGCTGAAGGTGAAGCCATCTGTGGCGGGCCACGCAGGCCACGGTGCTCTGTGCCCCCTGCCTGCTTCCAGCCCCCGCTGCCGCGTCTCAGCTCCACCCCACGGGCTCCTTTCCCCTCTGTGCTGCCTCTGCTGCCCCGACCGGGCTTCCTAACATACTCCCTACTCCAGCCCAGAACCTCCCAGTGCTCCCGGCAGAGGCCGTGTACCATGCTACACTTCCTCCTGGAGAAGCTGGGGCCCCATGCCCACCAGGCCCTGTGCCCCTCATTTCTGCACCACGGTCCTTGTGAGCCCCTGCCTGCTGTGCTCTGGTGCCTGTGGCTTGGCTTTGCCTACCAGCTCTCTCTCCTGGCTGTGCTGTTCCTTCATTTATGCTGCCAGGTTTTTGAAGGGCCTCGGTCGGAGTTTGTGGTCGCTCTCCTTATGTGCTGTATGAGCTAGGGTATGTGGCTCGATCTCTCTGAGCTTCAGTCCCTTTGTTTCTCTTAGCAGGAGGGTTACACAACCTCTTGAGGTTTCCTTGAGGACTCTGAGGAAATTCTTACTAAACTGTTGTTCTACGCTCTAAAAGTTTTATTAAATACTCCAGTCGTGTGTGTGTGTGTGTGCGCGCGCGCACGTACAGATGGCTTTAAGGAGGTATAATTCGTATACAGTTCGCTCATTTTAATGTGTACAATTCAGTGGTTTTAAGTACATTCAGAGTTGTATGACCATCAGCAGTCAATTCTAGAACATTCCATCTCCCCTGAAGCAAACCCTGTCTCTATCAGCCATCACCCCTGATCTTTCCTCACCCCTGGCCCCCACGAGCCCCCTTCCCATCCATGGATGGGCCTATTCTGGACGTTCACACACGTGGACTCACACCCTGTGTGGCCTCTCGTGTCTGGTTCCCTCCCTGAGCGTCGTGTGTTCAGGGTCCGTCCGCGGGGTGGCAGGTGTGGGCGCCTTGCTCCTGCTCGGGGCCAAGGGACGTTCCATTGTTCAGCTTTGGTTTGTCTGTTCATCAGCGGATGGACATTCGTGTGCTTTCCATCTTTGGCTCTTGTGAATGGTTTTGCCACAAATGCTCATGTGCAAGTGTTAGTGTAGATGTGTGGTTTCTTCTCCCTTGGGTGTCTTAGGGGAAGCAGGGCTTAACTCTTTCCCTTCCCCTCTTAGGTTTTCAGGTGGGGACTTAGACTGTCAAGAGACAGATGAACAGAGGAGAAACATACACAGTTTATTAACCCAGTAGCACATGTGCTGGAGAAGTCAGATGAGTAACCCAAGGGGGTGGCTAGGGCTTGGACTTCTGAGAGCGTCTGCACAAAAGAACGATAAACTTGTATGGACTGTTACGACACAGGAGGACTTTGAGTCTGTCCAGGCAACAAGTCGTGGGAAGGTGGATGTGCAGGGAACTAGTAGAAGGTCAGGCTAGTTAGTAAGGTGTGTGTGTTCAGTGAGCTGGGCGTCCGGTCATCTTCAGTGCTAACCTGCTCCCTTCCTGGTTCGGGAGGGGAGGCACCTGCACAGTGATTTACAGAGGTCGTCCTGTGTCTGTTCTTGCTCAGTGTCTTTGTCCCAGAGTAGCCCTCACGCCTGAGTGGCACACGTTGGGGTGACACACTCTGACCCCTAGGTGTCTAGCAAGCAGTGGAACTCCTACGCCAGCTGCTCCCCAAAGTGCTGGCTCTGTTTTGCATTTCCGCCTTTAATTTGCTTTCTTCTGATGAGCATTTCTTCATGTGCTCATTGGCCATCTGTGTATCTCTTTGGAGAAATGTCTGTTCAGATGCTTTGCCCATTTTTAAATTGGGTTATCTTTTCATTAACAAGTTGCAAGAGTTCCTTGTGTGTTCTCGACACAGGTCCTTTCTCAGCTGCACGGTTCGAAGGCCTCTCCCTGCTCTGTGGATTGCCTTCTTCAGTGACGGCCTTCCAAACAGAAAAGTTTTTCTTTAGATGAAATCTGGTTCATGTATTTTAACTCTTGGTGCCTTATCTAAGAAGCCACGGCCTGTGTCCAGGGTAACAAAAGATGTATTCCTGTGTTTTTCTCTAAGACTTCTATAGTTTCATAGTTTTATGTCTTGGGGCACCTGGGTGGCTCAGTCGGTTCAGTGTCCGACTCTGGCTCAGGTCATGATCTCATGGTTCGTGGGTTCGAGCCCTGCGTTGGGCTCTGTGCTGTCAGTTCAGAGCCTGGAGCCTGCTTCAGATTCTGTGTCTCCCTTGCTGTCTGCCCCTCCTCATGTGATTTTTGGACTCTGTCAGTTTCTGCACAGAAGCCAGATGAGATTCCTCCCATATGAGGCCACTTCTGAGGCCACCTGGGGAGTTGGGCTCTGACCTGAACCTGCTCCCAGGCGGGATGCAGAGTTGTGCCCCAGCGGGTCCTGGGCCCACCGGGCTAACCTTGCTTCTCTTTCTCCGCAGGCCTCCTCGCTGGAGAGGCAGAGCCCTCGCGTGGCCTCCTGCCTCACTCACAGCCTGTGCCCCGGGGAGCCCAGCTTGCAGACAACAGCAGGTACATTCCTTGCCCCTTCCTTCCTCTTGCCCAGGGCCACCAGGGCCTTAGTGGTTGTGACAGACAGAGTCCCACCCAGCCTGGCAGAGCCAGACACAGTGTGCTGGCTCCCAGGGTCCAGGGACAGGTATGTAGGCAGAGTGGCCAGGGCTCTCCCCATTTTCTGGTGCGGGCAGGGCTGCCCAGGAGAGGGCCAGAGTGCCTTACTCCTGGCATGTCCCGCTGGCCTGTCAGGCACCTTAGCCAAGGCCTCGGGCTGGAGCCGCTGGCCGCGGGAAAACTGGGGGCTTTGCTGTGGGTGAGCTCCTAGGTGCTGTGCACCCCTCCCAGGCTGGCTGTCGGCCCCCTTCCCGTCCAGCCTCAGCCTTCACCGCTCCCTGGCCTGGGGGGATTGAGCTCTAGCCATTTCCTTTTGTGTTTGTTTTCTTTAAATTTGACTTACTGAAGACCAGAATGGGGAGAGAGAGAGCAATGATCACATCCTGCTTCTTCTGGGAAAACCAGAAATCCGGTGACATGCACCACACATTGGCCTGTGCGGGTGGCAGTGGTGTTGCTCTGCCGAGGCAGCAGAAAGGACTGGCCTCGGACGGGCCTGCTGTGTGTGTCCTGCGGGCGTCCTGCCCGCACCGTGCTGGCCCCGCAGGCCCTCGTGGGTGCGCAGTCACCTGTGCGTTTCCGGAGTTGAGGGCCCCGCCAGGCCTTCCGCTTTTCCTGCCCTCGCTCGCCTGGTGCTCATTTCTTCCCAGTGTGTGGGCTCTTGCCCACACCCTCACCGGTGTCTGCGGTTGGGGGACCAAGCAAGCGCCCAGGAGAACACATCCCCCCAAATGTCCAGAATTCATGTGTCCAGTTAGCCAGGTGTGTTCTTCTCTCAGGGGTCGTTCTGTTGGGAGTTCCCACGTGGTAGACTGACCATGCTGGCCACTGGTGTGCACACGCGTCTGAACATGCATGCACGTGTGCGCACACACACACACAGACACACACACACACACACAGCCTTTTGCACGTGTATGCATGTACCCACACGTGCACATACCTGCAGGCTGTGGGCTTTGTCCCAGGTGACAGTGGGCCACTGTCCTCAGCCTTGCACGATGGCTGGTGTGCGTGGGGTGAGGAGTGGGGCGCTCACGCAGGCGGGTGTCTCCTCCACAGTGGTGTCCATGGGCTCTGCAGACCATCAGTTCAACCTTGTTGAGATCCTGTCACAGAACTACGGCATTCGGCAGGAGTGCGACCAGGCTGCAGGAGACCCAGGGAAGCCGGAGGGAGAGTTGGAGAAGGACTTCATCTCCCAGGTGCTTGGCTGAGCTCGTCCCCTGTGCCCCTATGTAGGGGGAGCCCCCGGGCAAGGTCACGGTTTCTTCATTTGCTGAATTAGTCTCGAAGCTCAGATTTCACAGGGACAAGTGCTGTGTGCACATCTGTTTGCAAAGCGCCAGGCACTGTGCTGGGAGCTGAGATGGTGGGGGCCGGGCCAGACCCGGCGGTGCCTCTGGGGCTTTAGGGTTCTAGGCACAAAACCCACTGTCGTCAGACTTTTTGCCCTCAGAACCCCCTCTGTGGCCTTCAAATGTTGGAGGATCTCAAGGAGTTTTGTGCGGGTTATGCAGTAAATCCATTGTTAATAGAAATAGCATATTTTTGTGAAAATGAAAAGACGGCTTTTCCCCAACTAAAGCAAGTTGGGGAGAAGAGTGGAACCGCTTCGTGTTTTTGTAAATGCAGAAGCGGATCCGAGAGCCCAGCTACTGTCTTGAAGGCAGATGTTGATGAACAGTGATCCGTTCTCTTGGTTGGAGTGTAAACCTAGCTTCATACACGTCTGTTCTTGGAAGAGGAGAGCGCCTTCCCAGGTCGTGGTGGATATTCCTGGATGCGGCCCCCAGAGTCAGTCAGTGGTGGTTCTGTAAAGGGGATTGCAGAGGGGCTTCTGCCACATGCCCTGTGACCTTCTGTGGTTGGTTGTGTCAGGACCTGTTGGTGGTGACCTTGTGGTGGCTCTTTATCCTCCTCGTCGTGAGGTGCTTGCAGCCTGTGCACCGCAGGGTCCGAGACCCCCGGGGGCTTCCGCACAAGAGATTTATTTCTTTCGTAATCGTGGAGGCCAGAAGTCCGCAGCCGGGCTCAGGCATGGTGGCTTCTGCTGAGGGCCCTCATCCTGACTTCCGGTTCATTGCCTTCTCGCCGTGTCCTTGTGCTCGTGTCGGAGCGCGGGCGGGCTGTCTGGGGCCCGTTCCCTTGAGGACCTGACCCTCTTGGATCAGGGCCCCACCCTCACGACTCGTTTCCCTGTAACCCTTGTGTAAAGGCTCATCTCCACGTGCAGAGTCACATTGAGAGTTGGGGCTCTGGTAAGTGCATCCTGACGCGACACGAACATCGGGTTTGTTCAGTATCTACCCTGATCTCATCTAACGTCTTTCAAGTAATGGGGATTTTCCTCTTTTAAAAGCGATAATCGCGGGCACTTTATGCAGTTTGGTGCTATGTATCGCTCGGTACCAATTTGGTCTTAAGACCAAAGGCAAGTCTTCTCTTCGGAAAAGAAAACCCGGAGGTTGCCTGGGTGGCTCAGTCGGTTGAGCGTCCGACTCCGGCTCGGGTCATGATCTCACGGTCCGTGAGTTCGAGCCCCGCGTCGGGCTCTGGGCTGACGGCTCGGAGCCTGGAGCCTGCTTCCGATTCTGTGTCTCCCTCTGTCTCTGTCCCTCCTCTGCTCACACTCGGTCTCTTTCTGAAAAATAAACAAACATAAAAAAGTTAAAAACAAAACAAAAAAGAAAACATGGGTACCTGAGGGGCTCAGTCGGTTAAACATCTGACTGTTGACTTTGGCTCAGGTCATGATCTCAAGATTCCTGGGCTTGATCCCCACATTGGGGCTCTGCACTCACAGCTAGAGCCTGCTTTGGATTCTCTCTCTCTCTCTCTCTCTCTCTCTCTCTCTCTCTCTCTCTCTCTCTCTCTCTCTCTCTCTTCTCTCTCTCTCTCTCTCTCTCTCTCTCTCTGTGTGTGTGTGTGTCCCTCTCCTTTTCATGCTCTGTCTCTCTTAAAAATAAATAAACATTAAAGAAAAAAACAAAAGTTTAACGTGAATTTAAAACTTCTCAAATCTAACCAAAAACTAAAGTCAGCCATTTATTAGTTGAATACCTTATCTAGGTTTTCTTCAGACGTAATTTTTAAAAACTGATTAAGAAAAAATATAACATCCAAGGTAATTGTGGAAACACTGCCGTTCTGTATGACCTTACCTAACAGGATCGTGAATTTGTGAAGCACACGTTGTCAGATCCAGAGTTCCCAAAATTCTAATTTTTTCTTCAGGGACCGGAGTTTCACCCTTGTAGCACATAGTTGTTTGTTTGGACGTAACGGCCAACTTGGCCCGTGTCCGAAGGCGTCTGCGCCGGGCCAGACCACTGTCACCTGCCAGCCGTTCCGTCCGGTACCAGTGCAGTGGCGAGCTCGGGACTGTGTGCGTCCGGCACGGCCGTGACCCTGGTGCTTCTGCACAAACCCTCACTGCAGGGTGTGGCAGCCGCTCCGCGTGCTTCCTGTCTCCTCACGCGGCAAATTGAACCACGGCTGCTCAGAGGGAGAGTTGATGAAATCAGTGATTTTGTACAGGATATTCTGGAGCGAGAATGGCACGTTTACAGCTGAGTGGGTGGTGGGAGGCGCGCACGCCAACCGCTCGCACACCCTGTGCTCCTGCCTCGACCGGAGGGTGCTGTGCCCCACCGTTGGCTCGCTCCCTTGGCACCAGCGCCAGCACAGCGAGAGCCAGAAGCCATGTCCTATTACCATGAAAGTTGCCGTGCCTCTGGGACCCCCCCCCCCCCCCCCCCCCAGAAAGGGTCCCGGGAGCCCAGGGGGTCTTTGAGCCACTGTGTTAATCCCCCAACAAATGCACGGTTGGAAACTGTGGTGGAGGTAACGAATGTCCCTGTCAGTGGGGTCCCGTGAGGGTGGAAGGGGGACCTCGGGGTCAGTTGGGAGGGGGCTGGGTACAAGTTGGGTGTTCTTCCACGTGGACTTGGAGCCCCCCGGGGTGAGGGCAGGGCATGAACTGGGGTACAGGGGAGGCAGGCATCTTGAGAGAATGAGAGGGAGGTCCAGGGAGCTGGAGGCTGGCTGTGACCCGCAGGGTCAGGGCGCAGTGTGGCTGGACAGCACTGGCTTCAGGAGCAGAGAGGTGGGTGACAGTGACCAGCACTAGAGGAAGGCAGTGGTAGTTTTGTCTCTTCCTTCCCAGTCATCGAATGTCTCATTCCCGTTTCTTGTCCTGTTGCATTGCTTGTAGTGTCTTGCGGTGGGCTTGAGCCTCCCTTCTTGTTCAGATGGGATGGGGTTGCTCTGGTGGCTCGTTACCAACTCCTTGAGGGCTCACGGCACCTCTGTTACATCGATGAGGCAGACATCTCTCTACTTAGCATCTTGAGTTTTCGTTGTTGTTGTTGTTGTTGTTGTTGTTGTTTTGGTTTTTTCAATCAGAAGCAGATGTTGGATTTTCCCAGATGTTTCTTTCACATTTATCAAGATGGTCTTGTTTCTCCCCATCTGATTTATTGACATCATAAGTTGTGATGGTAGATTTACAGGTATCGAGCCATCCTTGCATTGCTGGAGTTAAGCCTGGGCAGTACTGTGAGGATGGAGAGGCCAATCCTGGCCCCACCCTTCAAGGCTGGTGACCTTGGGCAAATAGCTGACTTCTCTGGGAACAGGTGTCTTGTCCCTGCATCTATTGGGGGTCATAAGGGAGTCTTTGGTTGAAGGACCGGGCCTGGGGTCTGGCTGGAGTTAGCTGCTGTGAGTGTGACGAGGTGGCTCTGCTTGTGGTGGCCAATGTGGCTCAGAACCCCGAGCAGCCTCCTGACTCAGCCCTGGCCCCTGCAGAGCAGCGACATGCCTCTTGATGAACTGCTTGCCCTCTATGGCTATGAAGCGTCAGACCCCATCTCGGAGCGGGAGAGCGAGGGCAGTGACGCCACAGCCAACCTCCCTGACATGACCCTGGACAAGGTGAGTGGACTGGGAGCAGGGTTCAGGGAGGACAGGCGAGAAGGCCCTGGCGCGCACAGAGGTGCTATCGCGGCATCAGGCCAGGCCTACTGCTTAAAGAGCCCTGTCTGTTCCCCCGCCCCACTCCCCAGAGTCAGAGCTGGTTCAGTGGCTGTGGCTTCCCACCCATGGCTCGGGTGGCCACAGGCAGGGGCTAGAGAAGGGGCCGAGTGGAGACTGGTGTGGAGAAATGCCCTTGGGCCGGGCCCTCTGGGGCAGGTGTCAGGAGGGAGGGGCTCTGCTGACCCTGGGTGTAAGGAGTGGTCCCCTTGCTGGCCTGTCCTTGTGCCTGGCCCCTTCATCTTCAGAGCGGAAGGAACCACCCACGGGCGCTCTCAGGGCGTTTCCAGCGTGAGGCTGCTGCTGGTAGCCGCTGAGTTAGCTCGGTCACTTGTTGTTATGAAGTGTCGTCTCGAGGTTGTTGAAACAAACCACAAAAACGTTCTTTGCTTTCTTGTTAAAAGGAACAAATAGCGAAGGATTTGCTTTCAGGGGAAGAAGAGGAAGAGACACAGTCCTCGGCTGATGACCTTACCCCGTCCGTGACCTCCCATGAGGCCTCCGATCTGTTTCCTAACCGGAGTGGACGTAGGTGTCCCGCCCGCTCCTGCACTGTCCTTGGGGGCGGGCCACGCACAGCTCTGGTGATGCAGGGGAAGGGGCCCCAGGATGCTGGGGATCGAGGACTTGTGCACGGATGTCTGTGGCACCTGGATGTGTCCCGATCTCGGTCTGAGCTCCTCAGGGGCTCCTGTCTCCTTGCCTTGGCATGTGAGCTGACACGAATGGCTTTGGTTTACGTGAGGAAGGAATGTGCGGGTTCTTGTAGCTGACAGCCCATCCCCTCGACTCTGCCCGCCTGTGAGGCCTGGCAGTGTGAGGTGCCTCCTGACTCCCCTGTCCTGTGCCCTGTGCCCATCTCACACCCATCGCCTGTCCAGGGTCAGGCTCCTTTTCTGGAAGGGCAAAGTGTGGGGTCAGGTGGATGGAGAGTCGGGGGGGAAGTGCAGGCAGTGGCTCTCCAGGGCCCACTAGTCAGGCCCCTCAGACTGCTGTGGGCGCGACTCAGCTGTTCCCCTTTCCCCAAAGCCTGCTTCCTGGCTGACGCAGACAAAGAGCCTGGCTCCTCCACCTCGTCCGACACAGAGGAGGACCCTCTTCCTGCCAACAAGTGTAAGAAGGTGAGTGGCTCTGACCCAGCGGTGCCTTGAACCTGGATCTGTGCCCCTTGGGGGCAAGGCTGAGCACGTGGTTTCTGAGAGGGGAGCTGGGCTGCGGCCTGACCGTGCTGTTGGGGACTGAGACTCACACCTGCTGCTCTTGTCCCCATCATGTGGCCTGAGGTCCTGTCCCCGGAGTCCTGTCCCTGTGATGTGGCCCAAGGTCCTGTCCTGGAGGTCCTTCTGGGGCCTTCAGACTGGACCTCAGAACCCTTGGGTCTTTGAGCCTCCCGCCCTGGCCACATGACAGCTATAGCAGACAGATGGATAAGTGGATGTAGACAGAGTCACTCACGCACACACATCCACCTCTGCCTTTTGTGCTCAAGATCACAGGATTTGGTATCTGTGGGCAGATTGCACAGATGAGCCCTGGGCTCTAGGCAGCCACCCAGGGGCCCATGTCATCACCTTGTGGCCTGACCTCCCATCATCCCTGAGTGTCCTGGGCGTTTGCCTTTGCAGGAGATCATGGTTGGGCCTCAGTTCCAAGCTGACCTCAGCAGCCTGCACTTGGACCGCCATGGTGAGAAAAGTAAGTGGGGCCTGGTGAGTGTGGGCTACAGGGAGGAGAAGAGAGGAGAGCCCCAGTCCAGTCAGGAACGAACCTGCTGCATGCCTTCTTGGTGGGGGGATCTGAGGGGCCAGGCTCAGGCCAGGTGCCCCCTGCACCACCCTGAGCTTGCAGGACACTTGGGGCCAAGGCCAGGGCAGGAGGAGGTGGGCCAGTTGACGCCCCATCCCTGCTCACTGTCCTTCCAGCTTAGTGCTGTGTGGTCCTGCCACCCTGTGCAGCTGGTACCCCTCTGCTGCCCTCGGTTCACCCCTTCTGCCCCTTCCCTGCCTGCCCAGGTCACTGTCCTCGTCTCTCTGGGCACTCACACCTTTCCCCGCCTGGCCCTTCATGTGTCTGGACCTTGTCCCAAGTGTCCTCCAGAGACTAGGGTCTCTGTGCCTTGCACTGTTCCCCCTAGAACATGGGGTGAGGCTCAGGATGCTCGCCGTCCCGGACCCGATGTCTGTCTGTCCCCGATCCCCCTAGAACCTGGGGTGAGGCTTGTTGTGTTTCCAGATAGGCGTTGACACCTCCAGCTGTAGGTGAAGAAAATGGGATGTGAAGTCACCTGGCTATTGGCCTGAGTCTTGTTTTCCGGGCCCCAAAGCCCCTGTGAGCCTGGGGCTGGCACTCATGGCCAGGGGTCTTTCCCAGGATGATTCAGCAGCTGAGACTGGTGGAGAGACGGGGCAGGCAGGGGAGATGTCAAGGGCTCTGGCTGGTGGCTGGGATGTGGGCTTGGTGGCACGTGGTTGCTGCACCATAAGCAGTTTGGGTAAAGGAGGGGCCAGGACAGCTCAGGTCGGCTGGGTCACAGGGAGGTCAGGTGGAGGTCAGTCTGTGAGAGAAGCCGAGACTGTCCGCCAGAAAGAGGCACCAGTGCGCACTCCTTAGCTACACCCTTGGAGGGTCTTGAGAACGGGTGGACCCCAGTCTGGAACCGCAGCCTCGGTAGCGTCTGGCCTTCGGGCCTTTTCCTCTTCTGCAAACCGGCCCTTGACCCCGAGGGGCTGGGAGCTGGCATCTCCCTTTGTGCTGCACCCGAGAAGAACCTCGATTGCTCTGTGCCCTGTTTCCTTGTGTGGATGGACCGCATTGGCCCATCTCTTCTATTGTCGGTCGATAACTGCGGCTTGCACGTGTGGCCGCGAACGTGTACGTGTGTGTCTCTCTCTTCCGGACAGATGGCTGGGAGCTGCACTGTCGGCTCATGTTTTGGTCAGGAGAGACTTGTCAGGGGCCCCTCCGGCGACGTTCCGCGTCCCCGTGCACACGTGACAATGTGATGTTGACTGGAGCCCTCCTAGCGGGTGTGGAGGGGCGTCTCTTTGTGGCTGTAATTGGCGTTTCTCTGAGGGCGAACACGTTTACTGGCCGTTGCGTCTGTTGTGAGGCACCTGCTCAAGGCTTTTCCCCACTTTCAAACCGGTGTGCCTCTCTCTCTCTCATTTGTGGCAGTCCCTCCTGCGCTCCGGGTACGAGTCTGTCCTCTGCCGCGTGTGCCGCCACGGTCCCTCCCGGGAGGCAGCGGCCAAGCTTTCACTCTGCCCACAGTGTGTGTGCCGGTGAGAAGTTTCTGTGCAAGACGTTCTGCTTTGTTTCCCTGCTGCACCGAAAGCCGAGGTTGGGCTTCATGGCCAGGGTGTGGTTGGAGGTGTGGGTCAGGACTGCTTTAACCCATGTGGTGTGCTGCCGCTCCAGCACCGCTTCTGGAATGGTCCGCCGCTGCCCTGCCGGTCTCTCTAGCGGGACCCTGGCCATCGGCACGCTGTCTTACTGTTGCCGCTCAGAGGAAGTGGGAGACGACGCCAGGCCTCCACCCTCCGTAGCCTTGTTGTCCACACAAGTTGTGCGCAGCTTGTCAGCTGCCTCAAGATGCCTGCCAGGATTGTGATCGGAGGTGCCCTGGACCCTGAAATGAATCTGTGCAGAATTGATCTTTGTGGTATTGACACTTGCCGTCCACACGTGTGGTTCCCTCTCGAACCCCAGCGGGGCCAGCCGTGGTTTTGCAGCAGTCCTGTGCATACTTTGTGCTCCTATTTGTGCTGCTTTACGAGAGGTTTTCAGAAGTTTCATCTGTACTTGATTTCTGTTAGTAGAAATGCAGTTTGTTTTAGTTGATCTTGTACGGGGTGACTTTGCTAAACTCATTTACCAACTTTAACGTTTTGTAGGTTCTTTTGTATTTTCTTAGGTATTCAGTGGCATAACTTGTGATGGCTTGCTTTCTTCGCGATCTTTGTATTTTTATTTTTTTTCCTTGCTTTGTTGTACTGGTTTTTCCTCTGGGATCTAGAGGTGATAGAGGACGTTTTTCTCTTGTTCCCAGAGTTGGGGGAAGTGTTCAGTAACCCCTTTAGTATGCTGTTGGCTCTAAGCTTCTGTAGGTGGCTCTGTATTGGATAAGGCGCCTGTGGGGCCCAGTCGGTTACACGTCCAGCTCTTGGTTTCAGCTCAGGTCGTGATCTCATGGTTCATGAGTCCGAGCCCTGTGTTGCGCTCTGTGCTGACAGTGTAGAGCCTGGAGCCTGCTTGGGATTCTCTCCCTCCTCTCTCTCTGCCCTTCCTCACTTGCGCTCATGCTCTCTGAAAAAATAAATAAATAAACAAACATAATTTTATCTGTAGAGGAGAAAGTTCCCTCCTGTTAGTAGCTGACAGTTTTTACCATGAACGAGTTGGACTTGTGTCACGTATTTTTTTTGAGTCTCTTGAGATGGTTGTTTTTTTTTTTTTCCATCCTGTTCATGTAATGCTTTGTATTGATAGATTTTCAAACATTAAACCAACCTCGCGTTCTGGAGTAAACGCTAGTTGGTTGTGAAATAGTATCTTTTGATATCTGTGTGTATGGTCTTCGTTGTGGAAGAACCAGGGGAGTCCCCTGGAAGGAGCTGAGATGGCCTGCCCTGACAGGTGCTTCGGACGGGGCCGCTGGAAGAGGGGCGCGTGAGCTCCGGAGGTGGGTGCAGGCCGCGTGCCTGTGACGTGACCCTGGCTCTCCTTCTCCACAGTCTATGAGAATGACGACCAGCTGCTTTGGGACCCCAACGTCCTCCCTGAGAGGGAGGTGGAGGAGTTCCTGTACCGGGCAGTGAAGCGCAGGTGGCACGAGATGGCTGGGTCTCAGCTCCCGGAGGGAGAAACGGTGAAAGACAGCGAGCAGGTGGGGCTGCCACAGGGGCGCAGAGGGCGGTGGCGCTGTAGCACCCTGAGTCAGAGGGCAGGGCCCATGCAAGGGCGGGAGGGGGTTTGGGAGGTGCGCCAGTGTGGTCGTGTGATGGTGGCGAATTGAAATGAAAAACAACTTGTCAAGGGGGAAATGATGGGATGAACACCCCGATATCCCTACCCCGGTGGCGGTGTGAACGTCCCTGACATTCCCCACCCCAGTGGCGGTGTGAGCGCTCCCGGTATCCCCACCCCGATGGTGGTCTGAATGCCCCCTGATGTCGTCCCCTCCCCCCTGCCCCCGTGGTGGTGTGAACATCCCTGACATTCCCCACCCCGGTGGGGGTGTGAGTGCTCCCGGTATCCCCACCCTGATGGGGGTGTGAGTGCTCCCGATATCCCCACCCTGGTGGCCGTGTGAACGTCCCTGACATTCCCCACCCCGGTGGTGGTGTGAGTGCTCCCGGTATCCCCATCCCGATGGGGGTGTGAGTGCTCCTGATATCCCCATCCTGTTGGCAGTGTGAACGTCCCTGACATTCCCCATCCCGGTGGCGGTGTGAACGTCCCTGGCTGTTACTCCGGGGTCGGTTGGGTGGGATGAAGCGGGCAGGTTGGAAGAGTGAGCGTGGCTTCCCCCCAGGCACTTTATGAGCTGGTGAAATGCAATTTCAACGCAGAGGAGGCTCTGCGGAGGCTGCGATTCAACGTGAAGGTGATCCGAGGTGAGTGTGCGCGCCAGCTCTTCCCGCTCTCTCTCTTGTCACGTCCTGGGCACTGCTGATGCCGTTGTGCCCTCCCTCCTGCTTGCAGATGGGTTCTGTGCTTGGAGCGAGGAGGAGTGCAGGAACTTTGAGCATGGCTTCCGAGTGCATGGGAAGAACTTCCACCTGATCCAGGCCAACAAGGTGAGGGTGTGGCCTGCCCTGCTCCCGCCGGGGCTCCACCAGCTCCGCCTTGGGGCTGCGAGCGGCTTGGGAGCCCAGGCACGTCGCCTTCACCCCCCAGCAAGCTTGAGACTCACCAGGCCCAGGGTGGGCCCCTCTGAGCCATGGCTGAAGCCCTGTCGCCTGCCTCTGGCTTGCCACACGTCCCTTGATGTCTTGCTCTGGTTCTTCTGCTGACGTTTGCTGGGCCACCTTCCGGTCCCCAAGAGAAGGCTCCAGTTTGGGGAGAGACATTGCCTCGAGGTGGACTCTAGCAGTCTTGTCTGCTCGCGATTCCTCGGTACTGGCCTGCTGTTCCTTGAAGTAAAGCCTGTTGGTTGGTGTGGTGCCCACCCCCAGCCTGGACTCCACCCTCCGCCGCTTGCCTTGCGGTCTGAGGGTCTCTGCTTTCCTCAGAGGACCCACCCACGGCAAACAGTCATGACCAGGGGCACAGCTGAGTGCCAGGTTCCCCTGCCTCCCCCCCCCCCCGCCCAGGCCTGGGTCTCTGCTGGTCCCTGCATAGCCCTCGGTGATGCCATCTGTCCGTCGCTTCGTGCATCATGACTCCCAGATTGACCTCTTGGCAGAGCCTTGGCCCCTCTGGTGTGCAGCCTGGGACATCTACCTGGGCACACGCCTGTGGCTCCGTCTCACCGTGGCTCCCCTACCTCACCCGTCATCCAGTCTGCTGTCCTCTGTCTAGGGCTACTAGTGTGGCTCCTTCCTGCCGCTCATGGGGACGTATGTAGTAGAGAAGGGCCTGGCTGAGGCCAGGCTCGCATTCAGGCCTCGGCGTCTTCTCCCGGGAGGTTGGAGTGAATGAGGTGCCTGCTGGGGGCCAGGGGCCTGTGGAGAGTCAGGGGGCTGATGGTGCTCAGCTGACCATGCCCAGCGCTGTGACAGGCAGTGCTTGATTCTCTTGTCACATCTGTGCCCTGTGGCCTGATGCGGCTCCCTGCTCACTGCGTTTTCACCACAGCCCAGGCCGCTCTCATAAGCACGGCAGTCGGCACAGTGCCGTTGTTTCCTTTGCGTGCCGTCAGCCACGTGCCTGCCCACCCTGGTTCCGGCTGTGGCGTCCTTCTCCGGGCACTTCCGGTTTTTGCTGGATCTGGCCCCAGGGAGATTGCATAGGACTTCATCCCCTGGCAAGATGGGTGTGCGAAGGGGTCTCACTGAGAAGATGAGACCATCTACGTGCGCCCCTGTCCCTGCTGGTTTCCAGACTCATCCTGGGCACCAGTGTCTGGTCCCTCATCTCGGCCAATAGTGGTGTGGACTCTGGTGCCATTACCCTCTGCAGGCACAGCCCTGGGCTTGCCGTGGGCTGGTCCTCCAAAGCGGGAAGATGCCCTGTGTTGTCAAGAGAGGGTTTTTAAACATTTGTTTCTAACGCAAGTATAGTTGGCACGTGATATCCTATTGGTTTTGGGTTGGACAGTTCTGTGCATCAGTCAGCACTCACGCCAGTAACATAGTCACTTTCTGTTGCTCTGTAACCTTGTTACACTTCGTTGACCATGTTCCCTGGGTTGTACATTTCATTCCTGTGACTTTTCTTCCCCACGAGAGGTTTTGTAAGTGGAGGGTCCAGCTCCCTGCCAGACGTATTTGTGTGCTTCCCTTCCCGGGATACCATACACACAAAGTTATTTTCGCTTTTCCCTGTTGTGTTGTTGAGCTGGGTTCACGAACCCGTGGCGTGTGCCTTAGTGGTGTCTGGTTTGCACTCGTGGGCAGCTCTCCCCTGCTGTTCGTGACCCTTTGCACTTGGTGGGAAAAGCAGGCTTCCGTCCCTGTGTCTGCACCAGCACCTTTGCTCCCCTCTCTGCTGGGCGACAAGGTGGATGCCGCTGCCTTTGGGAGCTAGTGGTCTGGAGCGAGGGAGGTGGGCACTGGATGTGTGGATCTGGGGTGAGTAATGGGGTTCTGGCTCCACACCAGTTAGGTGGTGGGATGGGGCGCCGTCCTGCTTCAGGAGAGGGGATGCCCCCCGGGGGCGGGTTGGAAGCAGGCGATGGGGGCTGCAGGCAGAGTCTTGCTTTGTCCAGGAGCGGCAGGGGCCAGGACCTGTCCCTGCTGTTCTGGAGGCAGAAGGGGCTGGCAGGTGCGGACAGTGGGGTCTGGGGGCCACGGTGACCGCTGGGCTCGCTCGCAGGTACGCACGCGGTCCGTGGGCGAATGTGTGGAGTACTACTACCTGTGGAAGAAGTCCGAGCGCTACGACTACTTCTCCCAGCAGACGAGGCTGGGCCGGAGGAAATACGGCCCGTCCGGAGCCACGTGCGTGCCGGGGGTGGGCATCCCAGGCGGACACCTCCCACCTGAGGCTGTGTCTCCCACAGCCCCTCACCGTATGCTTCCCCCCACAGGGATGTAGACCAGGACCTGGACAGCAGTGACCCTGATGGCCGCCCCCACTCCTCACCGCCTCTGCCCCCTACTGCCGACAGCCTGGGCTCTGAGCAGGACCCCCTGGCACGGATGCACACAGGTGAGAATACGGGGTGGGTCCCTGTTCTTGGGGGAGCCCCCTCCTCACTGGTGCCCTGACATGGGCCCCAGGAGCTCTCAGGGCTGGGCTCGGGGAGCCAGCAGGTGCCCATCTACCCCAGTACGTTACCATACGTGGGCAGCCACATGCACGAGTGGCCGTGGGGACTTGTTACGTGGAGGGGAACTTTGTGCCCCATGGCCTGAAGTGGGGGCCCCCTGCAGGCCCCAGGTGCCATGTGGGAGGTCAGATGGGTGTCCAAGCCTCTCTGGCATCCTGGGCTTAGGGCCACACGAGAGCAAGACAGGGTCTGGCTCAGGACTGAGTTTCTGACAGAGGCCACAGAGATAACGGTGGGGACCTTGGTTCTGGGAGCCTGTGGTCCTGTGGGCTTTAGATCGTCCCTCGTTGCTGAATCTGGCAGGTTTCATGGTTTGTCTGAAAGGGGGACCACATCTACCTACCCCCCGGGACTGCTCGTCATGAACCTGTGCACAAAGGTTTCTCAAATTCCATGTTTAGCTGTGCTTTGCATCCAGGCGTTCTCCTTTGAACCTGTTTCGTTCTGATCTGGTTTAAAAAATGGGGGTCAGTACTTCCCAGGGCAGGGCTGTTAGCCCAGGCACACAGTTTCAGTACGACCGGTTTCCTTTGTGTCTGTATGTATTTTCTGTCTTTGCATGAAAACGCCTTTTTGCAGAGGGGTCCACAGGCTTTGCTGGGCCCCGCAAAGATTGGGCAGGAGCCCTGCACAGGTTGTAGGAGGCATAAGTGTGATTTTAACTGAGTGCACCTGAGCCAGGATGGCTCTGGGTCCCAGGAGGGCTGGTGTGGGGTGCCGTTGGGGGCCCGGCCTCAGCTGTGTTCTCCCCCGCAGAGCCGCTGAGCGTAGACAGCGCGGCCGGCAGTCTTGGTGAGCCTGGGGAGAGCTCCGACAGCCTCCCGTCCTCGGAGCCAGGGCCTTGTCCGTTTCAGCAGCTGGACACGCCCCCAGCTGTGCCCCTGCCCAGGCGGCCCCCAGCCCTGGCCGAACCAGCCTTCTACCCCCCGGCCACAGCCACTCCGGAGCCCAGCACCAGCCCGAGATTGGCTGTGGACTTGGCCCTGCCGGGGGCCCTCCCCGAGGAGCTGCCCCTCATCTCTAGCCACGTGGATATGAATGGAGAGTCTGAGGAGGCTGTGGCCCCAGCACAGGTGTCCTTGTCGGTCACTGAGTTTGGACTCATCGGCATTGGGGACGTGAATCCCTTCCTGGCCGCCCACCCAGCGTGCCCAGCCCCCGGGCTGCACTCGGAGCCCCTGTCACAGTGAGTGCGGCCCCTGCCCCGGGTCCCCATGCCCAGCTGGAGTGTCCCCCAGCCTTAGGCTGAGCTTTGGAGAGGGGAGGGATGTGCCCCGAGGGCCCGAGGATGGCATGGCCATGTGGAGCAGGCTCTGTTGGTTTCTTTACTTTTATTCTCTACTTTTAATTTGGCTTATTTATTTTTTTGACTAGGTAATACACTCATATGGTTCAAAACCCAAAAAGGTACAAACGGGGCCAGTGCCAGGCTCCTCCCACCCCTGCCCCGGCCACCAGCCCTCCCCAGGCGCCAAGGACAGTGCTGCCTTGGGGAGCCTGTCAGCCAGCACGAGTGAAAACACGGTCTGCTGGGGGCGGCAAGGTCGGGAGCCACGGTTTCAGCCCACGGCGCCGAGGCCGTGCCTTCGGTGGGACTGGACTGACCCTCACCCTCTCTCGGTCTCTCCCCTGCAGCTGTAACGTGATGACGTGTTGAGCTCTGGCCGTGGGCGGCACGTGTGGCCCGGACAGGACGCGGGGCCACCGCGGGGCCTGCCTCTGCCAGTCTTCCCGACCCCTCCCCTCCTCGTGGGTCCCGGGTCACGCCGCCTCTGCTTCAGAACGCGTCAAGGACGGGGGTGAGCGGTGGCTGGGACGCGGCCCTGCCCTCCTCACACACAGACTGGCGCTCTCAGGGCCCAGCACCACTGTTCGTGCTGTCCAGGCCGCTGCCCCCACCGCAGGACCCGCCAGGCAGCTGGATGCAGAGGGCCCAGCCCCATCTAGCCAGCAGAGGAAGGTGTCCCTGCCCCATCGGGGAGGTGGGAGATGGGGCGGGATGCTGCCCCACCAGCAGCCTCCGCCCGGGGCGCCCTCGGCCCTCCGCTTGGCTCTGTCTCCCTGCACCTGGCAGGGCCTCAGGCTGCCCCAGCTCGGGGGTCGTGGGCAGCTGCTACTCGGTGCCAAACCCCTTGGGGCACAGAGCCATATACCTCGATGTCGGCCCCGCCCACCCTCGACCTCCACCCTGCTCTCCTTGTCAGGAAAAGCCGCACTTTACCCCACACCTGCCTACCCCCTCTCTCCAGCCAGGAGTAGCCTCGGGGGTGGGGTCGAGGGGACAGGTGACCCCCCCCGCCCCCCCCGCCCCCTTGGTACCAAGGCACCGAGGGGGCTGGCTCCAGTCCATTCCCCTGACCCCGTGGGTCATATTTCTGTTGAAGCTCCCCAGCAAGATGGTTTGGGGGCCCGGTCCTTCTCTTTCCCAGCTTTCCTCATTTTATTTATGTTTCTGTTTACAAATTGGAGTGGGGTCCTCCATGGGGCCAGGGCAGTGCTCCCCAACCCCCGGGTGTCACCAGGAGAGGGTTTTGGCTCGAGCCCGTCTGCAGAGTTGGCCTCGACCTTCCCTCACCCCACCAAGGACCACACTGTGAAGTGATAACTGCCTTGAATCCCTTGCTGTTTTATTTATTAAACTTGATTTGAAGCCCATGGGTGCCTTGTGCTGTTGGGAGGAGGTGCTGGGGACCGTGGGTCGTTTGGTGGGCCCTGTGCTGGCAGCAGTCAGGCTGTGGGGGGCTGGTCCACCATGAGGGCCAAGGCCACAGAAAAGCCCCGGGTCCCCGGGGAAGAGGCCCAGGGTGAGAGCTGGAGGGTAGTGGGAGAGGCTGGGCAGGTCAGGGATGGCTGGCTTCATTCTGGGTCTGGAGTCCCTGGGGGAGTAAGCAGGGGCTTAAGACCACTTTCCATAGTTGCCTGTGGTGACTGCAGAGGGGAGGGGGCTGGAGGCAGAGTCAGGTGGGGCGCCTTACTGGGAGGGGGGGCGGGAGACAGCGGGGAGGGGGGCAGCCTGGCTGGGACGGGGGTGGAGTCCAAGAGAGGATGAATCAGGTGCCAGGTATGTTGGGAGGGTCGGGGGAGTCAGGGTCTCGGCATCTGGGGTTTATTCCTGCAGGGTTGGTTGTCCAGTGTTGGAAGCCAGGGCACAGGGGCCAGGGCACTAGAGGGACTTTAGAATGATTTTGATTGAGGCGTTTTCGTGTAGTTACATGTTCCTGAGTGCTTTAGAGGAGTTGTTCTGCTGTCTTCTGGTTGGCTCTGTTTACAACAAGAACTCTGCTTATCTTAGTTTTTTTATCCAGCTTTTAAGATTTTTATCTTTTTATTTATTTATTTTTTGCTTCCCGGTATTCAATAACATGCCTTTTGTTTCTTTGTTTCTCCTTTCTGGAGAAGTTAGACGTTAGAAGTATCTTTAAAAAAAAAAAAAAAAATTTTTTTTAATGTTTGTTTATTTTTGAGAGAGAGACCGTGAGAGCCAGGGAGGGGCAGAGGGAGAGAGAGAGGGAGACACAGAATCCGAAGCAGGCTCAGGCTCTGAGCTGTCAGCACAGAGCCTGGCACAGAGCCCAAACCCACGAACCGTGAGATCGTGACCTGAGCCGGAGTCGGACACCCAACCAACTGAGAGCCGCCCAGGCCCTGGGGTGTCTTATTAATGTCACTCACCTGTTTGTTCTTTTGGTCATTCCTGTATGGTCAGCGCTAAATTATATTTTGGGTAAAGAAATGAGTAAGATGTTTCTTATCTCGGGGTGCTTCTGTCTACACAAGGGAAGAGACCTGCAGATACGCCTGTAACCGCAGCCTTCTGACACGGCTCTCTAATCCTGATGCAGTGGATCCTAAAATGTTTGGCTTTTCTGGGGAGATTAGTGAAGGCTTCACAGATAAGTGTGTGATTGTACTGAAACCTAAAACTGGACTTTCGTGCTGGTTCTGAGCAGCTTGATTAGGGTGTCCCTTGGTGTGTGTGTGCAGTGTGGCCTTCCCGGCTTCCTTCCCTCTGTGCATGGAAGGCGCCTCCAAGTCTGTGGTTTGATGGCTCGTTTCTGTTAGTGCTGAGTAGTATTCCAGCCTCTGCGTGGACCACGTCTGGCATCCCCTCCTGCTGAAGGCTGTCTTGGTCGCATCCAGTTTGGGCACTTCTGGATGCAGCTGCTGCAAAATCCGTGTGCACGTTTGTTTTCAAGCACACGTTTTCAACTCGTTTGGGTAAGTCAGATGGCAAGAGCGTGTCCAGTTTTGTGAGAAATCCCCAGCTGTGCCACACCGTCCCCAGCCCTCGGCGTCTGCATTCCAGGCTTTGGAGGCGGGTGTCATGGGAGCTCGTTGTTCTGCGTGGCCTTTGAAGGTGGGTGTCTGTCCCTGTGCTCACTCCTCACTGGACTCTGGGTTTCCGGGCGGGCTCCTTGTCTGTCACTGTGAGGCGCTGCGCTCAGTGTCTGTGGGTGGCAGCTTTGCTGGCCTGACCAGGCCCTGATTTCTCCGTGTTTGAAGTACTTGCTGTTTTATTTTTGCTGGATATGGGATTCTGGGTTGATTTATTGTCTTTCAGCATTTTAAATATGTTCCATTTACCCCTGGTTTCTGTTGCTTCAGATGAAAATCTCCAGTGTTTCCCCAGGTAGAGCCTGTCTCTTTCCTCTGACGGTGATTTTTGTTTTTTATATGGCACCCCGGTCTGATTGGGGTGCATGGAGGTGTGGCGTTTAGGCGGAGCTGCTTGGGCACGCTGGTTAGTGCCTTTCCTAAGTTTGGGGACGTCTTGGCCATTGTCTCTCCTGACATCTCTGCTGCCCCTGAGTGTCCGGCCACACACGAGACTGCTGGGTGCTCCCTGCCCCGCAGGCCTCCGCACGGGTCTCCTTCCCTCCTGCGGACCTCCAGCTGCTACACGCACTGCGTGTGGCCCGTCCCCCGGCGTTCTCTCGCTCGCACCTCGTATGTTTTGGTTCCGGTACGTGTGCTTGCGTTTTTCCATTTCTCTGCTGAAATTCCCCGTTTTCTACCTTCTCCTGTCGAAACTTTAACTTTTCTACGATAGTCACCTGGAATCTCTGCTGTTTCAGCCTCTGGGTCGTTTCTGGATGCACTTTCCTCTGGGTTGGGGTCCCCCTTTCTCCAGCCCTGCCTGTTGTTTGTAAATGAGTCATATTCCTAGTGTTGATCTGGACACACAGAGGCCCCTGCCAGGCTTCCCTGTGACCGTGGCACTGCTCAGCATGCCCTGTTTGTGGTGGCAGCTGTCCTCCTCCTGCCTTCCTCAGCTTTGAGACGGTAGCACCTCTCAGGGCCGGAAGTTGTGCTCTTGGGACAGTCTAGCGGTGTGGGCAGCGCTCAGGCCGGGCATCGCCGGTGCGGTGTTCTGCTTCCTGTACGCTCACCCTTAGGTGGGCTTTCCTCCCTGGTGCCTGCGATGGCACCAGAAGCTGCAGGGAACCGGGCCTTGTGTCCGTGCTCCCTCCCCCAGTAGCTCCAGCAGAAGCCCTTGAACAGTATGTCCTCTAGTGTCTTGTAACTGAACTAGTGGCTGGCCAGGCCTGTGTCAGCTGCTCACCCGCGGAGGCAGAAGCGGCCTCCCAGGCAGGGTCTGGCGGTCGGTCTGGGTGGAGGGGTGACAGCAGCAGGGGAGCACGTGGGGGCGGGAGCGGCAGCTCAGTCCGGAGGGGTGCTAAGGCTGAAGGGCCCTGCAGTGGGAGTCACCCTGAGAACCCCAGGCTGTGGGCCCTCAGTCATTCGTTATTGGGTAAGCACTGACTGGGGGCCTGCTGTGTGCCCGCCCGTGCCCCTGGTGCTCAGGGCTGGGGAGGAGAGGATGGTAAACAGACACAGATAGTGCCAGAGCTCAAGGGGCTGCTGGACACGGAGGTGTGTGTGTGTGTGTGTCGGGGGGGTGGGGGGGGGTTGACTGTGCAGTCAGGGTGGTCTGCCTGAGGTGGCAGCTTAACCTGGGATTCAGAATTCACCGCTGCTAGATTCTAACTTGAAGGGGACTCCAAGTACCTGCCTCCCCATTCCTGTTTGATTAACCCTCCGGGGTGGTTCCTAATGCGTCAGGTGTTCCTGGTGAAGTACTTCGGTGCTACCTCAGGGCTTAGGTGTGCAGACATGCTCGCGGACCGGCCCGTCACAGCTCCCCAGGTGTACGGCTCCGGGACCCTTAGCAGGGGGTAAGCCCCAGTTCTGGAAGAACTCCCAGTACGGCCTGAGCCTCTGAGAGAAGTATAGAAAGACCTGGGAGCGATGGCGGCACTCAGGTGGCACCCACTGTGTGGGTGGCACCTTTCTGCCCACCCTCCAGGCATCGTGCCCTCAACTTCCATCACCTGGAGCCCATGAGGTTGATGACAACTGACCGCCTTCTGAGCACCACTCCTTGGTAGACCATAAGGGACCAAGGGGTTGGTGTGGTCTCTAGGGGACATAGGCAAGTCCCTGGCACCTGCAGGTGGGGAGAAGCCTTCCAGGGCTGGCTCCCAGCCCAGGTTCTGTCCCCAGAGCAGGCCTCACTAGCCTCGGATTCTCTCCGAGAAGGATGTAAGACGGATTCCAAGTGCAAAGCCTCCTTGAAGTGTGAAGGAACCCAGCTAGCAGACCCCATTCCTAACCTTAATCCTAATCCTTACTGCCCACATTAGCTTTTAATCCTGACCCTATCCAGGTGTTTTAAGGACAGGGTGGGATTGAGGTCAGCGGGGAGGGCCGATGGCTCATCAGAGAACAGG
The DNA here is from genome assembly GCF_028018385.1 of Neofelis nebulosa. Lineage (NCBI taxonomy): Eukaryota > Metazoa > Chordata > Mammalia > Carnivora > Felidae > Neofelis > Neofelis nebulosa. The sequence continues at coordinate 170,126,539 of NC_080785.1, forward strand.
CCATACTTCTTCCTACCCCTGGCCTCTGCCCGCAGGAGCCTCCCCTAGAGACTGCTTGGGTCCCACTCGCAGCCCCTGCCCGGGTCACCCCCAGGACCACGCTCCCATTGGCACGCTCCCCCCAGCGAGTAGTAGGCGCTCAGCAAGAACCCCGCATTTCCCGGACTCTGGTATAGTATTGCCCTTCGTCTACCTTAACTGAACATGTCTGGACAGTCACCCTGAGGTTAAAGTGAGTCAAATACAGCAATGAGGAGGCTAGCTAGCATTTATGGAACATTTTGCTGGGCATCGCGGATGCTGATCGCATGTAAGTCGTCAGGTAATTTGCACAAAAACCGCGATTCATTAGGCATTGCCTGAAGGAGTGAACGAATGAAAGACGGGAGCTGGAGCCCAGGACCTGCGTTACCCTGGGGCGCCCCCCCCCCCCCCCCCCCAAGGGCAGCAGGAAAAGCCAGTGAGCAGGGCCGGAGCCTACCTGGGGGGGGGGGGGGGGCGGCGGCGCGCACCTGCTCGAGGAGCGCTGGATCCAGCCGAGCCTGAAACAGGACCCTTGGGACAGCCCCACCCTGGCCCAGACACTGGAAAATCCCTCTGGGCAAGTAAATATGATCTACGCCCCCCCCCCCCCCCCCCCCCCGCCACCGGAAGAAGTCTAGGGGCGAGGGAGGAAGCTGGATTTTTTTTTCTTTTTTTTAGGATGTGCCCATCACTCCCGCCCCCAACAGCGAATGCGGTTGGAAAGAGGGGAAGCCATACTGGGGACGTGCCTATCACACTATCTTTCCGGCACACCACAGACGGAAAATCCGGGTCCAGAAGTTTCCATGCTAGCCTTTGCCAGGTCCTGGGAGTGGGCTGAGTTATTTTGAGTGAGTGTGTGGGGGAGTGTCTCTGCCGGCCCCTCAGAAGAGGGAAGTTGTCCCAGGGCGCAGAGGAGCTGGCGCTCAGACACCCGCCCCCAACCCTAATAGCAAAGGAGCTCCAGGTCTGCTGCACACTGCCCCTCTTCCCCAAGGTCCCCGGCTCCCTCCTGGGTCCCCCGCACCCTGTAAGTGCTTGTGCCTGGTCACCCTCCCAGGGAGCAGGATCAGTGGGACTGAGTTTAAGCCCCAGCCGCCTTTGGATCAGGGGCTCCCTGTCTTTCTTTGGGTCTGGCTCCCTTCATCTCTAAAAAGGGTTGAGACTCCCTCGCTAATGCTCTGTCTCTCGAAAATGAATAAATGTTAATTTTTTTTTAAAGAGTTGGGAAACATCCTGTTTTAGGGTTGTTGGAGGGGCTTGGAGGGTGAATGTGTTTGAGAAGTCAAGGGAGCAGACCCTGGGGCCAGGCCCCCTGGGTTTGACTCTCCCCCACCTCCCCCTTTACACTGTGTGACCCTGAGTGACAGAACCTCGTGTTTATGTCATGTTTCCTGCCAGGTCAAAGCAGGGCTCTCACCAAGGCTTCTCAGATGGTTTCAGCCCAAAGGATCTAGTGATGGCCCCTTGGGCCTCAGTTTCCCTAGCTTAGATGCTCTTGACTCCTGGGCGCCTCCCAGCTCAGGGCTCCCTGGGACCTAGTGGGGGCACGGGGCACAGAACCTAACCAGCTTGTGAGCGAGTTCCTACGTCTACCTCCTGCCACCTCCGTTTCCTCCTCTGTAAAGTGGGGACAGCGCCAACAGCCTCCACGGTGGGTGTTGAGGGGCCTGACCTTCTGAAACGCCACGCATCACCGGAATGCCAGGGCTTCCAGCATTAGGAGGAGAGAAAAAAACCCCGCGATTAAGCCATGACACCCCATCGGTTTTCATACTTTCTAGGCACTTCCTGACTCAGACGTACTAAGATGTGCGCAGCGCGAGCACCGCCCCCCCAGTGAAACCGAGGCTCAGAGAGGGGCCTGGCCCCTCGCCCGCTCCCTCCCTCGCTGGTTCGCTGGTTCCTTCCTTCCTTCTCGCCACCCGGCCCTTCCCCGACTCAGTCGGCCCAGTCTGAGGGTGACTCTGGGCCTCGGTCCCTCAGCCTCCCGGCCAGGGCGCGGACGACCCCTCCCCGCCCTCCAGACCCGGGCTGGGGTCTCCCGCCCCCACGCGCAGGAACTCTCCAGCCGGCCCCTCCCTGCCCGCCGCAGCCGGACTCTGCCCCCGCCCCGCCCCGCCCCGCCCTCCCGCCGCTCCCCTGCCCTCCGCTGCCCTCCCCTGCACGCCCCGCCCCTGCTGGGCCCAGCTCGGCGCCCATGTGACCCCGCTGCCAGGTCGGGGCGCGACGGGACGCGCTGGGACCGGCGTCGGGGGGCGCGGGCGCGGCCCGGGGCGGGGGCGGCATGGAGCGGAGGTGGGTCTTCGTGCTGCTCGACGTGCTGTGCGTGCTGGTCGGTAAGAGCCGCGGGGCCCCGCGCGTGGCGGGGCGGACCCCTTCCCCGGCGGTGCGCGCCCAGGCGCCCCGAGGGCTGGTTTGTAGCGGGGGTGGGGTGGGGGCCGCAGGCGGGGGAGCTCTGGAGTGACCTCGGCGCCCACATCGGCCTGCGTGTCCCCCCACCCCCTCGGCCGTCCCGGGTCGCGGAGGGTTTGCGGCCCCCGGCCGGGGCGGTGACTCACGCGGGCGGCGGTCCAGGTTCTGGGCGGCCAGGGGCGCGGCCGGGGGCGGGGCACCGCCGGGAGGACCTCCACCCCCACTCCCGGGATCGGCGTTCCCAACGGGGACACTCAGCCGCTCGGTGGGATTCGAACCCCCTTCCCAGGCGGGGTGGGGGTGGGGGGGTGCACAGGTGGAGAGAAAGGCTGGGCCCCGGGCTACGGGTGGACCCGTCGCCTCCGGCGGCGCAGACCAAACCTGTCGGGCGGGTTTGCGGGCCAGGCTGGGGGAGGGGGTGGCCCGAGGCCGCCCCCCTCCCCGCCCCTCCCCCAGGGTCCCGGGAACAAAGGCTGAGTGTTTGCTCCGGGGCGGTGCGGACAATGGCCCCGGAATTCTACCCCCCGGCGCGGGGAGGGGCCCCCTCGGGCCTAAGTCGCACCCCCCACCCCCTCCTCGTGGGGTTCCTGCACCTCCGCCGGGTCGGAGGTCGCTGAAGGGCGGAGGGGTAATGCCCTGAAGGATCGCGCGCCAGCCCCAACCGTAACCCTAACCCTAAGCTCTTTGGAGTGGGCCAGGTGGTAACGGGAAGAGGTCCACAGGGGGGGACTAGCCATCTGCTAGCCCTAGCCATCATTTATTGAGCACCTGTTATTTACATTTAAACATCTGTGTGGCACTTATGTATCCCAGACCCTAAGTGACATGCAAATAATTAAGTCTTTTCCACGGAACAGTCTAAGGGAGGTGCTGTTTCAGCCCGGAGAGGTTCAGGCACCTGTTGCAGGCAGTGTTGCTTCTTTGCGCCAGGCGCTCGAGGCCCAGGCAGACCCCGCTACCATTCTCGAAGCTTCACGATATAAGAAGTTGAGTTTCATTGGGTGACAAGGACCCTGATGAAAAAATGGGGGGCGGGGATGATGTAAAGGCAGGGAGGTTCTGGAAGTGTCTGCCATGAGGGTGTGAACCAGAGTTTCCCAGGCAGGGAAAGGCCCCCAGTTCAGTGCTTTGAGCCCTGCTTCCTGAACCCACAGCTCTCGTTCCAGCTGAGGGTGATGAGCCTCCAGTGGAAGGGGCTGGGGCTGGGGCTGGGGGACAGGAGGCGGAGGCTAACCCTGCGCCGAGGCCCCTTGCGCCAGCCCCTGCCATGGTTGGGTTGCGGGGATGGGGCTTGACTTGCTGGCTCAGCACATTCTAGGCCCCGCCTCCCCGCTCCCCCCCCCCCCCCAACTTTGGGGGTCCCCTGCCTGGCTTCTCTGCCTCTGCCCTTGCCCTACCTCACAGCAGCCTGAGGGAACCCGTTGAACACATGCTCTGCTCCTTTGCTCCAAGCTCTCTGGAGTCTCCCACCTCACTCACAGCAAGATTCCCGTTCTTACAATACCCTCCAGTCCCAGTGTTCCAGCCGTCCAGGCAGGTTCCTTTGCTGTTCTCTGGGACTGCTTTTCCCTCTGCCTGGAGCTCTTCCCCACATCTGCCCTGAACTTCCTCAGCTCCCTTGATCCACCTTCTTTTCTGTGTGGCCTCCCCGATTCCAGTCACGTTGACCCATGATTCTTTATCCCTAACACTCGGCTCCGTGGGCAGACCTCTGTGTTTCCCCCGACTCAGCACTAAATTCGGTGTCTTAGGAGGAGGAGTTGGCCCTGCCTCCCGCGGTATTCATGCCAAAGAAGAGTCACACCCTTTTACACTTGTCACCTGTCCTGCTGGGGGGCAAAGGGCACCCTGCCTTTGTTTGTCACCCTTGGCTCAGCGGGGTCCTGGGACCCCAGTACTACAGCAATGCCTTTCATTATTCTGCCAGAACTTGTGGCTCCTGAATATGTCTTTGGACTGAGGCGTCGAGGCCCTTGGCCGGCTCAGGGTTAAAGGCAGGAATGTAGGTGTCTCAGCTCTGCCCCTTTCTGTGGTGCGTTCCTGGTCTCTCTGGCTTGCCTTACAGTGAAGGGCAGGGAGGGCCTCTCTTCTTTTAAAAGATGCTTATTAAAACACCTGCCTAGGCCAAGCCCTGGGCAGGCTCCAGGGACAGCCTTGAACATGGTGGGCCCCCCTCAGGTGTCCGTCAAGCCCCTTGGGCGGTGCTGAAAATCAAGTATCACACTATGTTGCAGAAGTGCATACAGGCCCAGAGACGTGGAGAACAGACATTCTGTGAAAGGGGCGCCAGCGTGGGCAGTCAGGAAGGGTGGACAGAGCTCAGGGAAGGTAGCTTGGTTGCATGGGAAGGTAGCTCAGGGACGGAGCTCGGTTGCATGCTTATGGAGTTTGCTCAGGGAGGAGAAAGGAGGCTGGATGGGAGTGAGTGAGGGGGGAGGTGGGGTGGGGGCTGTACAGTGGGCCCGGGGAGGATTTTGGTGTTTATCTGAGGATGATGGGGAACCGTGAGGGGGTTTTAATGAGGGAGCAGACTCCCATTCGCCATGGGGAAAGCTCCTTCTCGCCGTCAGGTTGACGCGGAGGTGAGGAAACCAGGGAGGGAAGGCCGAGGCAGGTGGCCAAGTGCCCGACAAAGGCTGGCATTTGTGGCCCCCGGGCTTGGCTGGTGGGACCACACAGCATGGGGAGAACCGTGTGGCCACTGGCTTCTCTCCCCTGCCCCCAGCCTCTCTGCCTTTTGCCATCCTGACGCTTGTGAACGCACCATATAAGCGAGGGTTCTACTGTGGAGATGACTCCATCCGGTACCCCTACCGTCCAGACACCATCACCCACGGGCTCATGGCTGGGGTCACCATCACAGCCACCATCATCCTTGTAAGGCAGGAGAGGTTGGAGGGTGGTAGGTTGGGTGCTGGGGGTGGGGCCAAGTTTTGCCCTGAATGGTATGTGGGGAAGAGGGCCCCCCCTTTGGAGTTCCCAGAATCCCAGCAGACTCAGGGAGGCCAGGCACCCTGAAGCCCTTTCTGTGGGGAGTCCGAGGCCCAGCGAGCCAGGGCTTGGTGGAGACCCTCACAGTTGCCTCCCCAGCCCAGCCATGAGTGCCCTCAGCGGCTCCCTGTGCAGGTCTCTGCCGGGGAGGCCTACCTGGTGTACACAGACCGCCTCTATTCCCGCTCCGACTTCAACAACTACGTGGCGGCCGTCTACAAGGTGTTGGGGACGTTCCTGTTTGGGGCTGCGGTGAGTCAGTCGCTCACCGACCTGGCCAAGTACATGATCGGCCGTCTGCGGCCCAACTTCCTGGCGGTGTGTGACCCTGACTGGAGCCGCGTCAACTGCTCCGTGTACGTGCAGGTGGAGAAGGTGTGCAGGGGAAGCCCTGCCAACGTCACCGAGTCCAGGTGGGTGCTGGACCGGCCGCCTTCACTCGGGGCGACGCTGGGGACCCTAAGCCACGGCTGTTCCCACCCCTGGGGGAGGAGTCGGGGCTAGAGCAGGACCCCCAGGAGCTGGATGTGGAAGGGTGAGCTTCCTGGAGGGTAAGGTGGGGTGAGGCCGGGTGGGGCCCGTGGGCCTGGGTTGGGGAGGTGTGGGGATGTGAGGTGGGGCCGGGATGCGGGGTCCTGAGCAGAACAGCCCCCCAAACCTCAGGCCCCACTGTCCAGCTTCTGCTCTGTGCTCTCACATTCTCTGATAAACTTATCAATTAATTGCCATCTATTTTCCTGTTTCAAATTTTGAAATAAAATTCACATCACTAAAAATCACGAATTATACTATTTTAATATGTACAATTCATTGATCCTTAGTACATTCACAGTGTCGTGTAGCCATCCCCACTCTCTTATTCCAGAATCTTTTTATCATCCCAAGAAAGAAGCTCCGTGTCTATTAGTTATGAGGCCCCCGGCACTGCCTCCTCCCTGAGCCCCTGGCACCCATGAACCCCCTTCCTGTGGGTGGGTGTGCCTCTTCTGACGCTTCACGCACGTGGGGTCACACACCGTGCAGCCTTTTGTCTGGCCTCTCCAGTGTCTGTGCTCACATGTGAGGTGTGTGCGTTTCTGCCTCACTTCTTTCGGGGTTCTTGTTCTGTGCGTGTGTCTTTGTGATTGTGATGTGTTCTTGATACGTGTGCCTTGATCACTGTGTAACGTCCTTTGTCTCTGCGAATGGTTTTTTTCTTTTCTTTTCATCGTCTGTTTTGTCCCATAACAGCATGGCCACTCTGGCTGTCTTTTGGTTGCTGTCTGAATGGAATGCTTTTCCCACTTTTGTACTTTCAGCCTGTTTGTGCGTTTGAAGGTATACAGCATATGCAAAGTTACGTTACTTTGTAAGTTTGTTTTGCAACCTCTGCCTTTTAATTGGAGAGGTTAATACATTTATATTTAATGTAATCCCCCATAAGAAAGAGCTTCTGGTGTTTTGTTATTTGTTTTCTACATATTCTTTTATCCTGGCTTTAAAATTTCTTCATTACTGCCTTTTACGTTAGTTACTGACTGTGCAGAAAGTTTGTGGCTATATAGCTCTGCCCCCCTTATGAGATTATTTTCACAGATTATATTTTATACATTGTGTGTTCATCAACTCAGATTTATAATTACTGTTTTACTCAGGTTTTTGAAAAATGAGGTATAATTGACATAATTAATATGATGTGATGTTTGTTTTAGGTGTGCAACATGGTTCAACATTTGTATTTACCTTGAAATGATCACCACAATAAATCTAGCTAACACCCATCTGTATGTGCAGTTAAAAAATTATTTTTTTTAATTTTTGTTTATTCAAAAAAAATTTTTTTTTAACGTCTACTGATTTTTTTTTTTAATTTTTTTTTTCAACATTTTTAAATTTATTTTTGGGACAGAGAGAGACAGAGCATGAACGGGGGAGGGGCAGAGAGAGGGAGACACAGAATCGGAAACAGGCTCCAGGCTCTGAGCCATCAGCCCAGAGCCTGACGCGGGGCTCGAACTCACAGACCGCGAGATCGTGACCTGGCTGAAGTCGGACGCTTAACCGACTGCGCCACCCAGGCGCCCCACGTTTACTGATTTTTTTGAGACAGAGACAGAGCATGAACAAGAGAGGGTCAGAGAGAGAGGGAGACACGGAATCTGAAACAGGCTTCAGACTCTGAGCTGTCAGCACAGAGCCCGATGTGCTCGAACCCATGAACCGTGATATCATGACCTGAGCCGAAGTCGGACGCTTAACCGACTGAGCCACCCAGGCGCCCCAATTTATTTATTTTTGAGAGAGAGAGCACACAAGTGGCGGGAGGGGTAGAGACCGAGGGAGACACAAACTCTGAAGCAGGTTCCAGTCTCTGAGCTGTCAGCACGGAGCCCAGCGCTGGGCTTGAACTCACACTGCGAGATCATGACCTGAACCAAAGTCAGATGCTTAACCAAGTGAGCCACGCAGGCGCCCCATAAAATTGTTAGAAAACAATCAGGAATTACGAGCTCAAGTACATGAATACTGATGGTTGTATTGTGTAACTACCTTGACTCGTGTATCTCAGATCTTTGTGTGAGCCTGAGCTAACTGTCTAGCACCCTTCATTTCTCCTGGAAAGACTCCCTTTTGGAATTTCTTATAGGGCGGGTGTTTGAGTAATGAATTCTCTCAGTTTTTCTTTATCTGGGAATGTCTGAATTTCTCCTTCATTTTTAGGGGGTGATTTTGCCAGACCTAGAATTCTTGGTTATTTTGAAAGTATCACCCCACTGCCTCTGGCTTCCATGGCTTCTGACAAGAAACCGGCTGCTAATCGTACTGAGGACCCTCGTACCACAGGAGTCTCTTCTCTTGCGGTGTGCACGGTTCTTGCTGACTGTCCTTGGCAGTTTGATTACGCGTGTCTCTGAGCTTCTCCCATTCGAGTTCTCAAGCTTCTTAGATGTGTACGTTCGTGTCTTTGATCCGGCTTGGGCAGTGTTCAGCCATTGTGTCTTCAAATACTCTTTCTGCCCCTGTCTGTCTCCTCCCCTCGTTGCGCTCCCCCGTGTGTGTGGGCATCCCTGGTGCCTACCTCTTTTTCTCCCTTCTTACTCTGTGTCCCTCCAGTTGAATCGTCTCCGTTGACCTGTGTCTGTGCTCACGGTTCTTTCTGCCCATTCAGACCTGCTAGCGATTTTTCATTTCAGATACTACTTACTGTTTTCAGCTCCAGAATTTCTGTTTGGTTCCTTTGGATAACTTCTGTCTCTTTGTTGGTATTCTCTGTTTAGTGAGACATTGTTTCCCTCTTTGAACAGATTTTAAATGGCCAGAGAAAAGTCTTTGTCCAGTAAGTCTAGCACCTGGGCATCCTGGGGACAGCTTCTATTAACAGGTTTCTTTTCACCCTGTGTATCGGCCACACTTTCCCCCCTGTATGCTTTGTGACTATTTGGTTGAGAGCTGGGCATCTTTAATGTTGTCATGTAGCAACTCTGGAAATATCCTGTGCTCTCCCACCCGGCGATTATTGTTGCTGTTTGTTGCAGTTGTCGGTCGGTTGGTTAGCGACCTTTTGAACTAATTTTGTAAATTCTGTATTCTTTGTCACGTGTGGCCCTGAAGTTCTTTCTGTTAGCTGCACAATCAGCTAGTACTTGGACAGAGATTTCCTTAAACATCTGGCACTGGGAGAAAGACCTCTCTCTGAGTTTGCCGATGGGCTGTGTGTGCTGTGTCGGGGCCTGCCTTCCGAGCTCAGCCAGGCTTCCTGTTTGCGCAGCACCTGAAGGTCAGCCAGAGGTGAGAGCCAAGGGCTCCTTTCCTGAGCTTCCTGGTGGGTCCCTGTGCCTCAGCTGCCATGCATTGCCCTGGGCAGCAGTGACAGACGTTTGCTGTAAAGGCTTCAGAGCAATTCCCCAGGTAGCTGAGTCGGCCACAGGAGAGTGGGGTAGCTCTGCAGATCCACCAGATGGGTCCAGACAATCACAAATCCGTGCAAAGAGGTCTGTTTTGCTAGTCCTGGTGCTGGCCACTGCCAGTGTGATTCTGTTCGTATGAGTGTTTCCATTATGTTTATGGAGGGCTGGACCTTTGGAGTTCCTTAATCTGCCATTCTCTTGTCCACTGATGTCCTTTTTGCCAAACCTTGAGCTTAATTCCTGCATCAAGAACCACAGATGGGAAATAATCCCCAAACTGTGGTGTTATCTGTTTGTCTGCCCTACACAGTTGTCTGCCCTGGTTCTGAGTTTGTGACCTACGGTATCCTTGTCAAAGACTGTGAGCCCCAGTTGGAGACTTTGTTTTGTGTGGTCAGGGAAATGAAAAGGGGCCACGTTTCCCCATAAAACCCTCCCTATGCTGGGTCCCAGACTGTGGGATACACAGGGGGCTGGGGGCCAGGGGGCCGGGGACTTCGAAGGCAGAGATGTCAGTGAGCTTCTCGGTCTCTGAGCCTGGGCCCCGGGCTTTGTTCCCCGTGCAGCCCCTCCTGACACCTGTGCTCTCCTTTCTTAGACTGTCTTTCTATTCTGGACACTCCTCCTTTGGGATGTACTGCATGATGTTCTTGGCGGTGAGTCTGTTTCCCAGGATCGGCTTGTGGGACTGGGCCTCAGTTTCTCCTTCTGCAAAAGGGGGAAGGGGAGGTAGTGATGGGTCGAGGTGACTGGTTTGTTCTTAGAAACTGGAGGCTCCCGGCCTGCTGGCTTTGTGTTCCTGGCCTCCACTCCCGTCTGCGCCCTGGGCGTGGGGTGAGCCCAGCGGGCTCCTGGGCTGATGGCTGCCCTCCGGCCCCCAGCTCTACGTGCAGGCACGGCTTTGCTGGAAGTGGGCGCGGCTTCTGCGGCCCACAGTGCAGTTTTTCCTGCTGGCCTTTGCTCTCTACGTCGGCTACACCCGCGTGTCTGACCACAAGCACCACTGGAGTGATGTCCTTGTTGGCCTCCTGCAGGGGGCACTGGTGGCCGGCCTCACGGTGAGCTCCTGGGTCAGGAGACCCACCCTGGGTGGGGGGATCCTCTTTCCCTCCCCACTCCACTCTTCCCCCTCAGAGCCCATCCCCCACCCCCACCACCTTCCCGTTCCCCTGCCCCCATCAGCCCTTGTCTTGTCTCCTAGGTTCGCTATGTCTCGGATTTCTTTAAGTCCCGGCCCCCACAGCGCTGCCTGGAGGAGGAGGAGCTGGGACGGAAGCCCAGCCTGTCACTGACTCTGACCCTGGGTGAAGCTGACCGCAACCACTATGGGTACCCGGTCTCCTCCTCTTGAGGCGGGGTCCTTCTGTGCATCTGCGTGTTCATGGTCCTGGCAGGGACCTCTGCTAGCCTGGTGGTGAGGGCTCCAGGTGCCCTGTGCTGGCCGCTGGTGGGCGTTCCACTAACTCTGCCTGCTGTGCACTGGACCAGGGGTCTGGGGGTGCACAGGGCAGCCCCAGCATTCAAAAGAGGGACTTTGTCCTCTTTTCTCCCTTTTGGTGGATTAGAGGGGGACCAAGAGACCCAGCTAGATGCTGTTTTTGTAAAGTGTAATGTATATGTGGACTTTGAGTAAAATAGAGTGTTTGCTTGACAACTGATGATAGCCTCTGTTCCTTATGGCCATTCTGAGCGCTGTTCGTACAGCAGAGGGGGAGACACTTCCTTGCTTGGGGCTCAGCTGAGCTCAGGAGTCAAAGTGGCTGGTGGCAATGTTGCCCTTTGGAGATGAGGGGAGAGTGGTACACTCTTTTCCTGGCCTCACCCTGTGTATCTCTTCATCTGGCTGTCGATTCATAATTATCACACCCTTTAATAAACTGGTAAACCTAAGTGTTCCCTGATTTCTGTGAGCCACTCCAGCAAATAGAGACCCTAAGGAGGAGGTCATTGGGACCTTCCGGTCTAGTCAGTGGGTTAGAAGCACAGGTAACAGCCTGGGGCTTGTGACTGGCATCTGAAGTGGGGGGTGGGACCGAGTCCTTAACCTGTAGAACCTGATGCTGTCTTGAGGTAGACAGTGTCAGAATTGAGTTCTTGGATACCCCTGTGGTGTCCAAGAATTGCTTTGTGGTGGGTTTTTGTTTGTTTTTTTTTTTTTTTTTTTTTTTTTTTTTTTTTTTGAGGAGGGGCACTTCCTGGATGTTGAAATTGGGTCCAGAAACTGAAAGAATTGTCTATGAATCCATTTAGTCAAGAAGACAAATGAAAGTAACAGCCAGGCCTTTACTGGCTTCCTCTGGTCCTATCAGCAAGGGGAAAGCTGGAGAATGCACCAGCTGCCCGGTGCACTTTCCCCATGGCACGGTGCTTGGGTCAGGGGTCGGGTGCAGCAGCACGAGGCTCCTGCAGGTGTCTGGGCCCAGGCGGAGGGCTAGGATTGGGGAAACCCCAAGTGCCGAGTCAGTGGAGAAAGGCTCTCCCCTCACAATAGGGAGGCCTCTACTGAAAGCGCCCCTCCCCCATCCTGCTCCCCCAATAGAGGTCCTCAAATGGAAACTCCTGGGAAGAAATTCACATATGGCTAAGGTATAGTCAGAGGGGCCGGAATCTGCAGAGCTGTACCCCAAGCCTCCTATGGTGGAGCCTGAAAGGTCACACATGGGGCATGGGCCTGGCACTGGGCTCCTTATCCCCCTTTCTGCTTGGTGATCCCCTCCAACTGACTGGGACCCTGCCCTCAAATCTTCCCATCTCGGAAGTCCCCACCTTTAACCGACATACCTCGGTTTCCTGGGGCTCCGAGTCCACATCCTGCATTCCTGGAGGGCTCACAAAGCTGCAGCTCCCTTGTCCCGACTCTTCCCCTGTGGTCACTCACCTGGGGCTTCAGAACCAGCTCCTACTCAGTCCGGGAATGGCGACTCCCCACCATTCACCAAAGTGAAATAGATGTAAAATAGATGGAGACTAACCGTGAGAAGTACATGCTTTTAAAAAGGAGACATGATCAAATTCTTAGTGTAGGGAAGGCTTTTGCAATTGGGGAAAACAGAAAATGAAGTTGAGGCAAACCTGGGGCCTAGGACAGAGCAGTGGCTCAAGAAGGGGCACGCACCGCGAGTGGTGGATCCTGCATGCGTCCAAGAGGCTGGTGCCTTCAAATGATGCAGAGCATCCAGAGCTCACCTTTTCAATGACATTGTAAGCAGTGAGTTTGACTGTTTTGTTTTTTTTTTTAATTTTTTTATTTTTGACAGAGAGGGAGAGAGAGAGAGAGAGAGAGAGAGAGAGAGAGAGAGAGAGAATGAGCGTGGGAGGGGCAGAGAGAGAGGGAGACACAGAATCCGAAGCAGGCTCCAGGCTCCCAGCTGTCAGCACAGAGCCCGATGCGGGGCTTGAACTCACAGACCGTGAGATCATGACCTGAGCCAAAGTCGGACGCTCAACCAACTGAGCCACCCAGGTGACCCGTGAGTTTGACTTTTGTACTGAACAAGTGCAGGGGCGCTGGGGGGGCTCAGTCAGTTAAGCGTCTGACTTTGGTTCAGGTCATGGTCTCAGGGTTCGTGGGTTGGAGCCTTGCGTTAGGCTCTGTGCTGACAGTTTGGAGCCTGGAGCCTGCTTCAGATTCTGTGTCTCCCTCTCTCTCTGCCCCTGCCTCCCTCTCTCTCTCTCTCTCTTTCTCTCAAAAATGAGAAGAAACATTAAAAAAAATTAAATATTTGCAAAATGGGTGACTTACTGTTAACTGTTAATGTTTTATTTGCCCATAGAAGCTGTCTTTATGCCACACCCCTCTTGGGGTGTTCTGGCCAGGCCTCAGGGGGATAATGTAGCACCTGGGGGCACAGATGCAGCCTTGAAGCCCCGGATGGAGACCATCTCTCTGGCCTCCGTGACCTTGCCCTTGGTGCTATGGGAGACAGGCAGGAGGGGGGCCTGGATGCCACAGAACGCCAGCGTGCTGGATGTCATGAACTTGCTGGAGGCGTCAGGAAAGCCACCATGAAACTGCCCCGGGGCGCGGGAGCTGAGGCATCACAGGACACAGTAGGAGGGCAGTGATGGAGCCCCGGGCCCAGAGCCGAGGCATCCCAGCACACAGCAGAGGGCAGTGATGGAGCCCTTGCTGCACAGGAGGAGGACATACCCAGGCTCAGACTGTGTCTGTGTCAGGGAACGGGGCGAGGTTCCCAGCCGGAGCCCACAGGGAGCTGGGGCTCAGGGAGAGGCCCTCTCTTCCCTGGTGCAGTGACCCTGAAGACCAAGGCCACAGTGATGGTTTGGGCTGTAACAGTGCAAACAGCCACGATAGAAACCACTCCAAATGCGGTTTGCTGGAGCACGAGGGTGGCTGTGTCGGGACGGCCGATGAACTGTAAGGTGGGGGAGTTGAGCAGGATGTAGCTGAGGGCCCTGTTGCTGGCTTTGAGTGGGAGAGTGCCTCAGTGCTTCCTGAAGACCCCAGGACCACAGCCGTGAAAATAGAGTGCTATATTGCCCAGACCTGTGTCCAGAGTCCTCAAAAGGCATAAAAGTCACAGTCTGCTTATTGTTTGAGTAACCACCACCCGGACACTTGGCATGCTGATATGCATCAATGAGAAAGCAGAGATACAGTTTCTTGGGCCCAGTGGTTCTTACAGGTTAGGAAAATTAGGACATATTGGTGCACCAGGCAGAGACACAGGCAAGCTCTCACACACATAATTGTAGGGTTATCCTTATAGTTTCATGGAAAAACAGTAGTTTCTCTTTTCTTTTTACAAAGGGGATTTTTTCTGTTGATTCTTTGAAACTCCTAAATTCTTAGCCATGAAAGTATCATTTCTCATGGCCTGTTCTCAATGCTCGATATTTCCCCCACTTTCTGATGTTAATTGTCTTTTGAAAAACCCCTCCTAACTGACTATTAGAAGATATGCAGGAATTTTTTTTTTTAAAGTTTTTTATGCGCAAATGCTAGTGTGGTTTTGTAGGAGATCATGTCTCCTTTGGTATAGGTGCATACTGAATTAATTAGGAGTGAAATCTTGTGATGTCTATAACCTACAGTCTTTCACAATAGAAGATGTCAAGCAAACATGGCAAATTTATAAAATTGCAGTCTGTGTTTGTGTGTAGGTATTCATTATGTCACTCTCTGTAGTATATTTGGAGAATTTTCATATTCAAAAAAGGAAAATTCTGCTCAAGTGAATTTTCCTAAGTCAACAGTATCCATTCATTTCCCAAATGAGTCCCTTTTTAAGCTGCAACAACATAAAATCCTAATTGAAAAACAAGATTATTATAATTCTTAGTGTTGGTTACCACCCTGATATAAGAGGGCAGTTTTTCCCCACTCATTAGTAGCAGTGGTGACACATCTATGCCCTTATCACTCTGAACACTTGGATTTAGACGGAGAGGGCAGGAGATACGGAGCTGTGACCAAAAAAACTATAATCCTCTTGCAACACATTTTCAGCACCTGGACAGCTCCTAGGGCTTCTCTACCAGCCCATGGACTGCTTCTGTGTCAGAGACATAAACACGCTCCCCAGTTTTTCTGTTAGCCTTATTTTTTAACAGTTGAGACTTGTAGAATGAAGTGGCCCAGTTTATATACTTAATAGCCCAATTTTGGGTGAATCCAGGACTTTGGATGGGAATCTCCAATTGGTAAAAGGCCAGAATTGCTGACAACAGGCAGCTGCTCTGTACAGGCACACAGCTCTTTCCTCTCATGTCTCACTCCTAGCGGCCAGAGGAACTTCTCCCTCTCACAGCGTCAGAGACAAATAGCCATGCCACATTCAGCTGCGATGTCGCAGCAACAGCGGCAACTCCAAGGCCAGAGCCGCATCCCTGAGGCCACCTGGTTCAGACCTGGCAACTGACCCTTGACCCTCTGCAGAAGACTAGGGTTAGGGTTAAGGTTAGGGTTAGGGTTAGGGTTAAGTCCCAGGAGACTCCAGGTGCTGAACCCACAGCAGTGCAGTTGTCTCCCCTAAGGGCTGAGTGGAGTGCACAAGGGAGGGTGCCGGTCAGGATTAGTCTTTGGGTTCCAAGGCCAGACAACTGTATGGGCCACTGGTTGGGTAGGCCTCAGGAATCTTCTCGGGCAGCTGTAGCCGGGCCTTGGAAACCACATGGTGTTCCGGGTTCTATGTGGAGGGATCCTGCACCGCTTCTGGACCCAGGCGTGTGGTGTTGTCAGACTTTGGTATTGGGTCCCCATGGGGAGAGAGCCTTAGCTAAGGTTAGGGTTCCGTCCAGGGATGTCGCCAGGGCTGAAGCGACACCAGTGTTGTGAATTCTATGGAGGGCTGAAGTGAGGGCACATACTTGGCTGTTGGTGTGGTGCAGACGTAGTGAGATAGATAGGGTTAGGTTTATGGTGAGGGTTATGGTTAGGGTTACGGTTCGGGTTAGGGTTACATCCCAGGAGGCTCCAGGTACTGACCCCACAGCAGAGCCGTTGTCTCCAGATGGGCTGATTGGAGTACACAAGGGAGGGTGCCGGTCAGGATTAGTCTTTGGGTTCCAAGGCCAGACAATAATATGGCCCACCCTTTGGGTAGGCCTCACAAATCCTCTCGTGCAGCTGCAGTCGCGCTTTGGAAATGACATGGTGATGTTCATGTTCCATGCCGAGTATTTCTACAGTGATTCTTGAACGCGTGTAGGTACTGTTGTCAGACTTTGGAATTGGGTCCCCATGGGTAGAAAGCCTTAGCTAGGGTTCACATTCGGTTCAGGGATGTCACCAGGGCCGAAGTGACTCCAGTTTTGTGATCTCCCTCGAGGGGTGAACTGAGGCCCCATGTGAGGGTGCGGGTCAAGTGTAGGGTTAGGGTTAGAGATAGGGGTAGGTGTAGGGTGAGGGTTATGGTTAAGGTTAGGGTTAGGGTTAGGGTTAGGTCCCAGGAGGCTCCAAGCTTTGACCCCACAACAGAGCAGTTGTCTCCCTGAAGGTCTGAGAGGAAGACACAAGGGAGGGTGCCGGTCAGGATTAGTCTTTGTGTTTGAAGGCCAGACAAATGTATGGGCCACCTTTCAGCTAGGCCTCAGGAATCCTCTCGTGCAGCTGCAGTCACGCTTTGCAAATGACGTGCTTATGTTGCACGTTTCATGCCGAGTATTTTTGCAGCGATTCTTGAACCCATGTGCGTACTGTTGTCAGACTTTGGAATTGGGTCCCCATGGTGAGTTAACCTTAGCTAGGGTTAGGGTTTGGTCCAGGGAATTCTCCAGGGATGAAGCTACTCCAGTTTCCTGATCTCCCTCGAGGGGTGAATTGAGGGCCCCTGCAAGGGTGCGGGTCAAGTGTTCAGTTAGGGTTACAGATAAGGTTAGGTGTTAGGGTGAGGGTTATGGTTAGGGTTAAGGTTAGGGTTAGGATTAGGTCCCAGGAGGCTCCAGCTACTGACCTCACAGCAGAGCAGTTTTCTCCCCAAATGACTGAGTGGAGTACACAAGGGAAGGTGCCAATCAGGATTAGTCTTTAGGGTCCAAGGCCAGACATATGTATGAGCCACCTTTTGGGTAGGCCTTAGGGGTCCTCTCGTGCAGCTGCAGGCGTGCTTTGCAAATGACCTGGTGATGTTCTATGTTCCATGCCGAGTATTTGGCACCGATTCACGAACCCGTATGCGTGCTTTGTCAGACTTTGGAATTGGGTCCCCATGGGGACAGAGTCTTAGCTAGGGTTAGCGTTCAGTCCAGGGACATCGCCAGGGCCGAAGTGACACCAGTGTTGTGAATTCCATGGAGGGCTGTAGTGAGGGCACATCCGTGGCTTTGCATCTGGTGTAGATGTAGTGAGATAGTTAGGGTTAAAGTTTAGGGTGAGGGTTATGTTTAGGGTTATGTTTAGGGTTAGGATTAGGTCCCAGGAGGCTCTAGGCACTGACCCCACAGCAGAGAAGTTGTCTCCCCGAAGGGCTAGTTGAATACACAAGGGAAGTTTCCAGTAAGGATTTGTCTTTGGGTTCAAAGTCCAGACAAGTGTATGGAATGCTCTTCGGGTAGGACTCAGAAATCCTCTGTTGTAGCTGCAGTCGCACTTTGGAAATGACATGGTGATGTTCCACGTTCCATGCCGAGTATTTCTTCACTGATTCTCTAATCCGTGTGTGTGCTGTTGTCAGACTTTGGAATTGGGTGCCCATGGGGAGAGTGCCTTAGCTAGGGTTAGGGTTTGGTCCAGGGATGTCGCCAGGACCGAAGTGACACCAGTGTTGTGAATCCATGGAGGACTGAAGTGAGGGCACATGTGTGGCTGTGGGTCTGGTTTAGAGTTAGTGTGATAGATAGGGTTAGGTTTCGGTTGAGGGTTCTGTTTAAGGTTAGGGTTAGGTCCCAGGAGGCTCAAGGCACTGACCGCACAGCAGAGGAGTTGTCTCCCCAAAGGGTTGAGTGGAGTACACAAGGGAGGGTGCCGGTCAGGATTAGTTTTGGGTTCCAAGGATAGACAAATGTGTGGCCCATCCTTCGGGTGGGCCTCAGGAATCCTCTCGTGCAGCTGCAGTCGCGCTTTGGAAATGGCATGGTGATGTTCCATGTTCCATGCTGAGTATTTCTGCAGCGATTCTCGAACCCGTGTGCATGCTGCTGTCAGACTTGGAATTGGGTTCCTATGGGGAGAGAGCCTTAGCTAGGGTTAGGATTTGGTCCAGGGACGTCGCCAGGGCTGATGCGACACCATTCTCGTGAATTCCATGGAAGGCTGAAATTTGGGCACATGGGTGGGTGTGGGTCTCGTGTATAGTTAGTTAAGAGATTATGTTAGGTTTAGGTTTAGGGGTAGTGTTACGGTTCTGTTTGGGGTTAAGATTAGTTCACAGGAGGTTCCAGGCCCTGAACCTACAGCAGTGTAGTTGTCTCCCCAAAGGGCTGACTGGAGTGCAGAAGGTAGGGTACCGGTTAGCATTAGTCTTGGAGTTCCAAGCCAGACATCTATATCCACACTCTTCGGTAGGCCTCAGGAATCCTCCTCTGTATCGGAAGACATGCTTTGGAAATGACATGGTGATGTTCCACGTTTCTCACAGAATTATCCTGCACTGCTTCTCAACCCATTGTGCGTGCTGTTGTCAGAGTGTGGAATTCGGTCCCCATGTGGAGAAAGCCTTAGCTACGGTTAGGGTTTGGGCCAGGGAAATCTCCAGGCCCGAAGTGACACCAGTCCTGTGATCTCCCTGTATTGATGATGTGAGGGTACATGCATGGTGCGAGTCAGGTGTAGGGTGAGTGTTAAAGTGAGGTGAGGTTTAGGTTCACGTGTATACTGTGGGTCACCGTTAAGATTAGGGCTTGGTCACAGGAGGTTCCTGGCGCTATACCCCCAGTAGGGCAGTTGTCTCCCCGCAGGGCTGAGTAGAGGGGTCTAAGGAGGGTCCCAGTCAGGCTGAGTTTTGGGTGCCACGGCCACTCCTTGGTTAGACCTCAAGAAGTCCTGTGTGGAACTCCTTCTGGTCTTTGGAAATGACATGGTGATGTTCCAGGTTCCATACCGAGTAATCCTCCTCCACTTCTGGGCCCCATGTCCGTCATGTCCTCAGACTTAGGAATTGGGTCCCCATTAGGAGAAAGCTTTAGCCAAGGTTAAGGTTCAGTCCGGAGACGTTGCCAGGGCCAAAGCGACACCAGTGCCGTGATCACCCTGGAGGGCTGAATGAGGGTCCATGCGTGGGTGCGGGTCATGTGTAGGGTTAGGTTTAGAGTTGGGGTGAGGTTTAGTTTGAGCGGTATGTGAGTGTCACAGTTAAGGTTAGGGTTAGGTCCCAGGAAGCTCCAAGCGCTGAACCTCCAGCAGGGTAGTGGTCTCCCCAGAGGATTGAGTGTAGGCCTCATTGGAGCGGGGTGTTCAGGCTTAGTCTTTGTGAGCCAGGGCCAGCTGTGTGTGCCGTCTTCAGTTGGGCCTCATCAACCGCCTTGTGCAGCATCGTGCGGGCATTGGAAA
Organism: Neofelis nebulosa; assembly: GCF_028018385.1. NCBI lineage: Eukaryota > Metazoa > Chordata > Mammalia > Carnivora > Felidae > Neofelis > Neofelis nebulosa. The sequence goes on from NC_080785.1 coordinate 170,145,805, forward strand.
TGTCGTGATGATGTTTGATGTTCCATGCCAAGTAAGTCTGCACCGCTTTGGGCCCGTTGTTTGTGGTGTTCTCAGAGATAGGAATTGGGTCCCCATCCAGAGAGATCCTTAACTAGGGTTAATGTTCTGTCCAGGGACTTCATCAGTGCTGAGGTGACGCCATTCCTGTGTGTCGTGTGTGTTGGGTTAGGGTTTGGGATTGGGTTTGGTGTTAGGGGTTAGGGTTACGGTTAGGGTTGGTGTTAGGGGCTAGAATTAGGTTTATGCATTAGGGTTGGGTTTAGGGTTATGGTTAGTGTTTAGGGTTATGGTTAGGGGTTATGGTTTGGAGTTAGAGTTAGGTTTAGGCATTAGGTTTGGGCTTGGGTTAGGCTTAGGTTTAGGGTTATGGTTTGGGTTTGAGAGATCAGGTTATGGTTAGTTGGTAGGGCTAGGGTTAGGGTTAGGTGTTGGCGTTAGTGTTAGGGTTTGCGTTAGGTTTAAGTATAAGGTGAGGTCTAGGTCTAGGACTTTGGTTATGGTTATGGGTTAGGGGATTGGATTAGGGATTAGCGTTAGGGTTAGTGTTAGAGTTTTATGGTTAGGGTTAGTGTTAGTTTTAGGGTTTATAATTTTAGGGTTAGCAGGTAGAGTTAGAGCATTATGGTTAGGGTTTTAGGATTAGAGTTTTAAGATTGGGAAAGATGGTTAGGGTTAGTTCGGGTTATGTTTACTTTTACGGTTCGGTAAGGTTAAGGTTTGGTTTAGAGGTAGGGATAGGGCAGGGTTTAGAATCAGGGCTATGTTTAGGGTTAACAACAGTTAGGTTTAGGTGTTGGGATTTGGGTTAGTGATAGGGTTAGGGCTACGGAAAGAAGTAGGTCATGTTTTTACTCCCACTTGGACCGGGAGGACGTTCATGCGTGGACACCGCTCTCCATGTGGGAGGGATTTCGTTCATTTTATCGCCCCTGTCTCCCTCCACTTGAGGTTGTTCTTGCCTCGCCCCATTCCAGCTTGGTTGTGGAGTGTCTCACACTGTCACCCTGCTCTCTCTCGGTGTGGTAGGATTTCACGTACTGCCTCATCCATTTTCGGCCCATGGGGTGCATAGTTTTAATCTTTATATCATTTATTACTCCTCTAATTTTAATGATTTTCTTCATTCTGCCGCTTGGGGGTTTTGTTTGTTGTCCTTTGTCTGGCTTTTATAGTTTATAAGGTTATGGATGTTACTTCAGGTTTTTTTTTTTTTCTTGAGGAAGACCTGAATTGCTATAAACTTCCCTGTTAGAACCAGTTTTCCTGCTTTACAGAAGTTTGGATTGCTGTGTTTTCATTTTCATTTGTTTCCATGTTTTTTTTTTGTTTTTGTCTTTGATATCTTGGTTGAGCCATTGATTGTTTAGTAGCATGTTATTTAACTTCCATGTTTTTGTGCCTTTCCAGATTTTTTTTCTTGTTCTAGTCTTCTACTTTCATAGCATTGTGGTCTAAAAAGACACATGGTATGACATCAATTGGTTTGATTTTGTTTTGGCTTGTTTTATGACCTAATATTTTATCGAGTGTAGGGAATGTTCTATGTGCACGTGAAAAGAATGTGTATTGTGCTGTTTTAGGATGGAACGTCTAAAATATATCGGTTAAGTCCATCTGGTCTACTCTATCATTCAAAGTCACTATTTCCTTGATTTTCTGATGGAATGATCTATCCATTGATGTCATTGGGGTGTTAAAGTGCCCTACTATGATTGTATGACTATCAATTCTTTACTTTAGTTTTGGACTGTTTTGTGTATTTGGATGCTCTCAGGTGGAGCGCATATATGTTTACAATTGTTCTATCTTTTTGTTGGATGGTACCTTTTATTAGTATAGTGTCCTTCTTTGTCTCTTGTTACAGTTTTATTTTTCAATCTATTTTGTCTGATATAGGTATGGCTACTGCAGTTTTCTTTTGATACTTTAGTTGTATAACTAGTCTTTTGTAGGTAGGAAATAGATGGGTCCTATATTGTATTCATTCTATCACCCAGTGCCTTTTATTATGAAGAGAGAGAGCACAGGCATGGGAGGGTGGGGTGGGGGGAATGGGGGAAGAGAGAGACAAAGAGAGAAAGAGGGAGAGAGAGAAAGAGAATGAGAATGAATCCTCACCAAGTTCCATGCTCAGTGCAGAGCTCAATTGGGGCTCAATCCCATGATCCTGGGATCAGAGCCTAAGCCAAAATCAAGAGTCAAAATTTCAAGCGATTGAGCCATCTAGTTGTCCCTATCTGTCACCCAGTGCCTTTGGTGTGAGCATTTATTCTGTTACCATTCAAAGTAATTGATAGACATGTACTTGTCCTATTATTACTTGATGTTGGTTGTTTCTGAATGTTTCTGATCCTTTCTTCTCTTTCTCTTTTCTTGGTTTGCTGGGTTTCATCACAATTTCACAGTTGAAATTGTTTGTCTTTATATGCTGCATATGTATTAGTGGTGTTTGTTTTGTGGTTATTATGAAGTTTGTACCTAACCACTTCTGCATATAGAAGTCTATATTAAGTTGATAGTTGCTTAAGTTTGAACCAGTTCTTTACTCCTCTCCTCCCTGTGTTATAGCTATGTAGTGTTCCTATTTCAAAACCTTTCATATCGTGAGTACCTTGACTGATGTTTTACAGATATACTCATTTTTATTGCTTTTGCGTTTTGCACTTTAATATTGTCACTTTAGGTGTTTCTTTTCCACTTAAAGAGTCCCCTTTAACATTTCTTGCTGGGGTGGTTTGTTGGTTGTGAGCTCGCTGAGTATTTATTTGGGAACCTCTTGATCTCTCCTCCCATTTGAATGATAGTTTGCTGGATAGACTCTCTTTGGCTGCAGATGTTTTCCATTCAGCACCTTTACCATACCATACTGGTCACTTATAGTTTCAAAGTTTCTTCTGAAAAACATCCAGTGATAACCTTATGGGGTTTCCCTTGTAGGTAAATGTCATCTTTTGTTTTCCTGCTGTGAAAATTTTTCTTTATCACGACATTTTGCATTTTAATTACTATATGACTTGGTGTGGATCTGCTTCTGTTGAATATATTGGGGGTTCTTTGTGCTCCTGCTTCTGGATCTGTCTCCTTCCCCACATTAGGGAAGTTTTCATCTATTATATCTTCAAATAAATTTTCTGATTCTAATTTCTCAGAGTTCTGAGAATGAGAAATAGGACAGAAAAGACCTATTGAAGGTTCTCTTATGAGCCACTGGATTTGCATGCGTGGAGGATAGATTTGGGACTCAAATGAACAACTTATCTTTAACTTCAAAGAATAGAAAAAAACAACAATCTATGTCCAATGTTCTCAAAAGGGAGAAAGTAATCCATATGAGAGTGCAAACCAGTGAAACTGAGACCATGAAGTCAATAGAAAATATGAAGAAGACCAACAGGGGTTTTCACAAGAGTGAAACAAAATTGTCAAGACTATACATAGACTACGCTAAGACAGAGAGAGTACCCAGTTCAAAAGAATTATAAATAAAAGAGAAGACATTACGCCTTATACCAAAGAAACATAAAGGAGACAAAGAGGCGACTATGGCCACATTAGATGCCAGCAAACCGCCTACTTAGTAGAAATGGACACACAACCTACCAAGACTGTACCAGGAAGAAATAGAAGGTTTGCACAGACCCATTAAAGGAAGACTGTATCAATACAAGAAGATAACCAATGCAAGTAAATTGAATCAGTAATCGAAGTTCTTCCAGGGAAGAAAAGCCCAGGACCAGGTGGATTCACTGGTGAATTTGACCAAACGTTTGTAGAAGAACTAACAGCAGTCGTCTCACTGATTCAAAAGGAATGAACACCACCAAACTCATTTCATGACACTGGAATTACCCTGGTAGGAATCCAGAAAAGGATACTACCTGAACAGAAATCTATAGGCAAGTATCCCCGTGATGAATGTAGATGAATAATTTCCAATAATGTACAGGCAAACCAAATTCAGCATCACATTAAAAGGATCATTGACCGTGATTAAGGGTTTTTCCCTGCAAAGGAAGGATGTTTCAGAAATGCAAATCAATCAATGTGACCCCTCACATAATTGAATGAAAGAAAAAACAACCAGAAACAAGATTCTTGACTATAAACAGCAAACGGAGGGTTACTAGAAGGGAGGTAGGCAGGGGGATGGGTTAAATGGGTGATGGGCTAAGGAGGGCACTAGTAGTGAGGATCACTGGGTGTTGTAGGTAAGTGATGGATGACTACATTCTATACTTGAAACTAACATTACACTGTATGTTAACCAACTGGAATTTAAATAAAAACTTGAAAAAATAAATACTAAAGAATTACATAAATACATTTAAACTAAACTAAATAAATACATTTTAAAAAATAAAAAGAAAACTCATGTGATGATGTCAATAGACACAGAAAAAAAGTTCTGAGAAAATTTGGTATCCATTTGTGCTAAAAAACTCTTTAAAATTCAGTGTAGAAGGAACATATCTCAACATAAGCAAGGCCATGTATGTGAAGCCCACAGCTAATATCATACTCAATAGTGAAATTGTGAAAGATTTTCCGCTAAAATCAGGCACAAGACAAGGATGCCCTAGATATGTGAAGGGGATTGGGTCATGAAGGCTTCTGGTTATGCAATGAATAAATCACAGATAGAAGGTATAGCATAGGGAACATAGAGAATGGTACCGGAATAGTGATGCATGGTGACAGATGATAGCTACACCTGTGTTAGCATAGCAGAATGTATACACTTGATGAATCACTATGTTGTTCATCTGAAGCTAATGTAACATAGTGTGTCAGCTATTCCCAAATAACATGTTTTTTTAAATAAGGTAAATAAATGAAGTAAAAAGTTTAATGTAAAAGATCCTGTTAATATCTAATCAAGAAATGCAGTAAAGTTCCAAAATAGAAAGTCACCATATCAAATTCTGTAGCCTTCCTATACACTAACCCAATTATCTAAGAAGAAGTAAAGAAAACAATCCCATTTACAATAGCATCAAAAACAATAAAATTTATAGGAATAAATTTAGCCAAGGAAGTGAAAGATCTCTCTACAGAAAACTATAAAACCTGTGTGTAGGAATGGAAGAAATTCAATTTGGGTGAAAGAAACAGGAGAGCACACAAGTCAGTGAAAGGCCATCCCATGTCCAACTTTCGGAGGAATTAATATAGATACAATGTCCATACTACCCAAAGCCCTCTAGAGATTCAGTGCAATCTCTATCAAAACTCCGATGCAATTTTTATGCAATTAGAAAATCATATCCTAAAATGTATTTGGAACCACAAAAAGACCCCAAGTAGCCAACGCAAGAAAGAACAAAACAGGAGGCATCACACTTCTTGATTTCAAGCTTCATTCTAACACAAAGAAATCAGTTATGTCACTGGCATAAGCACACACACAAGACAACAGAACAGAAACTGAGAGCCCAAACTAAACCCATGCATGCACAGTCACCTAGTATTTGACAAGGGAGTCAATAATACACAGTGGAGAAGAGTAGTGTTTTGAATAACTGGTGCTGGGAAAATTGGATATTCACATGTATAAGAACAAAGCTTAGCACCGTATGTTACACCACTCCCTAGAGAGTGAAAGGAAAAAGTAGAGAGAGATGTGGTTAGAGAGAAACAGAGACAAAGAGGAAGTACAAGGAGGAAAGTAGAGACTTTGTCCAGGTATGTGGACAGGGTTAGATGGGCCAGGGGAGAGGGGATGTATGAAGTGGCTCTGAGTGCTGGGGCAGAAAGGGCTTGTATCATGGGCATCAGAGTTCCATGATCCCAAGACTCCAACATCCCTGGGTCCAAGCTCTGCAGAGGCCATTGGAATCGAAAAGATGGGTATCCCTCATTTCTTCTGGAATTGTGAGTCCCAGCCTCACATTCTATCATGGAGAGGGATGTTTTGAGGGAGAGTGTGCTGCTCCTTGGCAGGTAAACTCCAGAGCCTGCCCTGTGGGGAGGTGTCCCGGGGCCATCTCCCTCTCTGCCCCAGGCCCTGTTGGATTTCCCCCCTCCTCCCACCAGCTGGCCTTCCTCAAGTTCTGAACCCAGGCATCAGGCATTGTGTTGCCTCCAGGTCCTGCAGTCTGGACCTGGCAGAGGTGGACTAGTAATATTGATAAAAAAAATATTTGACAATAAGGTCCATATCCTCTCTCTGGGACTAGCGGTGTGCATCCAAATCGTGGGTTGCTATCCTCCTGTCCACAACTAATCTGAGGATTCTAGAAGGTAGGTGAACCCTTGAAAACACCATAGTCTTCTCTTACATCAAATTCAAAGACATTTTATTGTCCCAGCTTTCTTTTAATTCTGAAGAGATGGCAATTAGTAATTGAAGGCATAATGGTCCTATAGGAAATTGACCTATATGGCTGATGGACATTATTTCATCCATCCGTATCCCTAAAGCACATTTCATTGGAAATATTAGCCAAGGATACATACTGTAAATTCCCAACAGATGTGTAGCTCCCTGTAAGTTGCATTCTGACCTTGTCACATATGTGTCATCAAAGATATTATTAGTGACTTTTCAGATAAGCTTTCAACATCAAGAAGGTGATGTTAGAGAATCTGGTATAAATGGAATTTCACAGATTCTAAATGAGGAATGATTTTTCATTTTTAATGTTTCTTTTTTTTGAGAGAACCCGAGCTGGGGAGGGGGGAGAGAGTGGGAGACACCGAATCTGAGGCAGGCTCGAGGCTCTGAGCTCTCAGAACAGAGCCTGGTGCGGGGCTCAAACTCATGGACTGCAAAATCATGACTTGAGTCAAAGTCAGACGCTTAACCGACTAAGCCACCCAAGCACCCCAGGAAGGATAGTTTATTGGCAAAGAAGAAGAAATTAAAGATAGTGTAAAGGATGTCTATTTTTAATTGAAATATTGTTCACACATTTGTTGTGTTAGTTTTAGGCATACATTGTAGTCATTCCATATGTCTATACATTATGTTGTACTCAACCATAAGTGTAGCTATCATGTGAAAGCATGCAACAATATTATTACAGGATTGACTCCATTCCATTGGCTGTCCCTTGTATCCCTAGGACTCATTCACTCCATAGCTGGACGCCGGTATCTCTCTCTCTCAAAGGTGTCCATTCTTTATCTAACCTAAGTATTTTGGTGGTAAATAAAATTACCTCTTGTTCAGCATGTGTAAATCGGTGATCTATTTTTCTGTGAATATTGCTTAAAACATTACAAATGATGTCGTTACGTTAATAAATTCGGTTTCATTCTTCACTCACAAGAAAGAGAAGGAAAAGATTTTGTGTCCCAGGCCCTGTCACTAAAACCTTCCTAACGAGGAGAACAGGCTTAGTTGCCCAGAGCACCTTCGGTCTCTCAGCTGAGCAACCAGGGCCTTCCACATTGAAGGAATTCCCATGGTGGCCAGCAGAGAGAGCTCAAGAACCACAGACCCCCGAGGGGCGGGTTCCTCTGCTGGGCAGTGATAGCCAGCAGAGGGCGCACCATCTGCTTTTCTGACTCAGGGCACCTCAGAGCAGGAAGGGCTTAGATTGCTCTCAGAGGACTCAGGCCTCTGCTGGTGCCTCAGTACAGAAAGCAGAGCTGCATTTCCAGCAGGTTCTGCCACCCACCCCAGGGGAGACCTTGGGAGCTTAGCAGAAACTTGGCATCTCCTGAGTCGCCAGAGAGAAGCTGCCTTGTACTGAGTGCTGAGGAGGGGGCGCCGGGTGGCTTTCCTGGTCAAGCTGGTTGCTGAGCTGCACAGGCCTTTGCATTTTCTGGGCTGTTCCCCTGTTTCATTTCTCCCCTTCCCGGACAGTATTTGAATAAGACGTATTTTACTAAAGGACTCGTGGACTGTGGGGTCCCACGACATCACCTCATCGATGCAGTCGATGGTTTGTTCCAGATTCAGGCTTGTTTCCGGAAGAAACCCTGACAAAATTCAGAAGAACGGGATCTGCATTCAGTTAGGATGTGGATACATGAAATGCTCGTCTCAGGACCTTCTAGAAGAATGAGCTGGGACCCACGTTCCGAGTCCTGCTGGAACCAGAGACTGAGGTAAGGGCACAAACTGTCCCCCATACATGCTTTTTAAAAAAATTTCATGGTTATTTTTCCAACCTAGTGAAGTGATTGAAAACTGCAGAAAACCTGGTTTGTACCTGTCATTAACCTTATGTTATCTTTTAATTAAACTTTCAGTGAGTAAAGATACAGTATAATATTAGTTTCAGGTATCCAATATAGAGCAATACTTCTATACGTCACCCGGTGCTCATCCCAGGTGCATTTCTTAATCCCCATCAGCTGTTTCACCCATTCCCCCACCTCGCTGTGGAACTCCTCAGTTTGTTTCCTAGTTAAGAGTCTGTTTGTTTGTCACTGTCTCCTCCCCCCACCCTGTTTTGTTTTATTGCCATGTATTAGTGAAATCATCGGGTATTTGTCTTTCTCTGACAGGCTTATTTCACCCAGCATAACATTCTCTCGCTCTATCCACCTCTTGGCAAATGACAAGATTTCATGTTTTTATGGCTAAATAATATTACATTCCATATACTACATCTCAATTTATTCATCAGTTGATGGATGCTTGGGCAGTTTCCGTAATTTGGCTGTTGTAGAAAATGCTTCTGTAAACATCAGGGTGCAGGTATCCCTTTGAAGAATTATTTTTGTATTCTTTGTGTAAATACCTCGTAGTGAAATTGCTGGATAGTAAGGTAGTTCTATTTCCAGTTTTTTTTTTTGACAAATCTCCATGATGTTTTCCAGAGTGGCTGCACCAGTTTGCATTCTTACCCACAGTGCAAGAGGGTTCCTCTTTCCCCACATCCTTGGCAACACCTGCTGTTTCATCATTCATTGATTTTAGTCATTCTGACAGATGTGATGTGTTATCTCATTGTACTTTTGAATTGTATTTCCCTGAAGATCAGTATTGTTGAGCATCTTTTCATGTGTCTCTTGGCCATGTGTATGTCTTCCTTGGGAAAATGTCTATTTGTGTCTTCTACCCATTTTTAATTGGATTTCTCATTTTTTGTGTTCTGTAAAACTTTATATATTTTGGACACTAACCCTTTATCAGATGTCGTTTGCAAATATTCTGTAGGTGTCTTAGTTTTGTTGATTATTTCCTTGGTGACAGACGTTTTTTATTTTTACAAAGTCCCATTATTTTTGCTTGTGTTTCCCTTACCTCAGGAGATATATCTACAAAGACGTTTGTACAGCCAATGTCAAATAAGATACTACCCTTGTTATCCTCTGGGATTTTTATGGTTTCAGGTTTCACACATAGGTCTTTATCCATGTTGGATTTATTTTTGTGTATGTTGTAACAAAGTGGTCCATTGTTGTTTTGTTTTGTTTCATTTTGCAGGTTGCTGTCCAGTTTTTCCAAAATCATGTTGAGGAGACTTTAAGTTTATGTATTTATTTTGAGACAGAGAGAGAGAGCATGCAAAAGAGGGGCAGAGAGAAATGGAGGGAGAGAATCCCATGCATGCTCTGCATTGCCCTGAGATCACGACCTGAGCCGAATTCACAATCACACGCTTTGGTGACTGAGACAACCATGTGTCCCAAGACTATCTTTTTTTTTCCATTGGACATTCTTTCCTGCTTTGTTGAGAATTAATTCACCATATATGTGTGAGTTCATTTCTGGGTTTCCATTCTATTCATCTATGCCTCTGTGTTTTGTTGTTGTTGTTGTTGTTTTGCCAGTACCATACTGTTCTGATCAGTACAGCTTTGTAATATAACCTAAAGTTTGAAATTGTGATGTCTCCAGCTTTGCTTTTTTTCTTCAAGTTTGTTTTGGCTGTTTGGGGATTTTGCCATTCCATACAAATTTTGAGATTATTTGTTCCAGTTCTGTGACAAATGTTTTTGTTAGTGTGATAGGGATTTCATTACATGTGTAGATTGTTTTGAGGAGTGTAGACATTTTAACAATATTTTGTTCTTGCCATCCATGAACATGAAATGTATTTCCATTTCTTTGTGTCCTCTTCTATTTTTTTCATCAGTGTTTCATAGCCTTTAGAGTACAGTTCTTTCACCTCTTTGGTTAGGTATATTCCTGGTATCTTGTGGTATTTGTGAACCTGTCAATGGGATTGATTCCTTACTTTCTGTCTGTGTTAATTCATGATTCGTGTATAGAAATGCAATACATTTATGTGCATTGATTTCTGTATATGGTGACTTGTCGAATTCATATATCAATTCTAGCAATTTTTAAGGGAGTCTTTCATGTTTTTTATAGAGCACATCATGTCAGTTCCGAATAGCGAAAGTGCTACTTCTTCCTTGCTGATTTGGATGCCTCTTATTTCTTTTTGATGTCTGATTGCTGTGGCTAGGATTTCCCATACTATGTGAATAACAGTGGTGAGAGGGGTCATCCCTGTCTTGTCCCTGACCTTGGAGGAAAAACTTTCAATTTTTTCCCCATTGAGGATGACATTAGCTGTGGGTTTTTCCTAGATGACCTTTATTATGTGCAGGTAGGTTGAGTCTCAATGTACTTTGCTGAGGTTTTTTTTTTTTTTTTTTTTTTTTTATCATGAATGGATGTGACATTTTGTCAAATGGTTTTCCTGCATCTGTTGAAAGCATCCTATTGTTCTTATCCTTTCTTCTATTACTGTGGTGCATCATGTTGATTGATCTGTGAATGTGGAACCACCCTTACAGCCCAGGGATATATCCCACTTGATTATGGTAAATAGTTTTATTAAATTATTGTTGACTTTAATTTGAAGGTATTTTAATGAGAACTTCGGCATACATAGTCATCAGGCTATTGGTCTGCAGTTTTATTTAAAAAATTTTAAACATTTTTTTAAATGTTTATTTCTTTACTTAGATAGAGTACATAAAAGTGAGGGAGGGTCAGAGAGACAGGGAGAGAGAGAATCCTGGCTATGCTCCGCACTGTCATGGCAGGGTCCAACGTGGGACTCGAACCCACACACCGCAAGATAATGTCCTAATCCAAAATTTAGAGTTGGACAGTAAACCGACTGAGCCACACAGGCGCCGCTGCAGTTTTCGGTTTTAGTGGAGGCTTTATCTGGTTTTGGTATCAGGGTAATGATGGCCTCATAAGATGAATTTGTAAGCTTTCCTTCTTTATTTTTTGTAATAATTCGAGAAGGATACATATTACCTCTTCCTTAAATGTATGGTAGAATTCATCAATGAAGCCATCTGGCCCTGAACTCTTGTGTTGGGGGGAGATTTTTTAAATTACTGATTTGATTTCTTTCTGTTTTCATATTTTATGTATCTTCCTGTTTCAGTTTTGGTAGTTTGTGTGTTTCTAGGAATTTGTCCATTTTTCTCAGAGTGTCCAATTTGTTGCATATAGTTTTTCATAATATTATCTTCTAATTGTATTTTTGTGGTGTTGACTGTTATTTCTCCTTTCTTATTTGTGATTTTATTTATTTGAGTCCTTTCTCTCTTCTTTGTGAAAAGTCTGCCTAGGAGGTTTTCAAGTTGATTACTGCTTTCAAAGAACCAGCCCCTGGTTTCATTGATTTGGTCTAGTGTCTTTTCGGTTTCTATATGCCTTATTTCTGCCTTAATCTCCATTATTTCCTTCCTTCTGCTGTTCTTCTTCTCATTCCTTTATTTGTAAGTTAGGATTGTTTGAGATTTTCCTTGCTCTTTAAGGTAGGTTTGTATTGCTATATACTTCCATCATAGACTGCTTTTGCCACATTCCAAAGGGTTTTACCAGTGTATTTTCATTTTTATTTGTTTCAGTGTATTTTCTCATTGATTTCCTGTTTGACCCATTCATTTAATAGCATGTTATTTAATCTCCATTTATTTGTGGCCTTCCCCCCCCCCCTTTTTTTGTGGTTGACTTCAAGTTTCCTAGCTTTGTGGTCAGAAAAGATGCTTGGTCTAATCTCTGTCTTTGGGTACCTGTTGAGGCCTGATTTGTGACCTAGAATGTGATCAATTCTGGAGAATGCCCCATGTGTGCTTGAAAAGAATGTGTACTCTGCCATTTTAGTATGGAGTGTTCTGAATATATCTGTTAAACCCATCTGGTCCAGTGTGCCATTTAAAGCCATTGTTTCCTTGTTGATTTTCTGTTTATAGGTTCTGTCCATTGATGTGAGTGATGTGTTAAAGTCCTCTACTATTGTTATGTTATTATAAATGAGTTCCTTTATGTTTGTTGATAAATGTTTTATATACTTGGTGATCGCATGTTGGGTGCATCAAAATTTACAATCATTGGATATTCTTGTTTGGCTGTCCCCTTTAGTTTGAGATTGTGTCTGTCTTCATCTCTTGTTATAGCTTTATTTATTTATGTATGTGTGTATGTATGTATGTATATATTTATGTATTTTAATTTAAGTCTTAGTTGACATACAGTGCATTCTCGGATTTGGGAATAGAATTCGGTGATTCATCCCTTACATACAACACCCAGTGCTCATCACAACAAGTGCTCTCCTTAATACTCGTCCTCCGTTTAGCCCAGCACTGACCCATCTCCCTCCATCAACCTTCAGGGTTTTTTTTCTCTAACATTAAGATACTCATGTGGTTTGTTACCACTCTTCTCTTTTCCTGCCCCCTTCCCTAGTTTTCATGTATTTTGTTTCTTAAATTACACATCAGTGAAATCATATATTTGTCTTTCTCTGATTGACATATTTCACTTAGCATAATACATTCGAGCTCCATCCACATTGTTGCAAATGGCAAGATTTCATTCTTCTTGAAGCTGAGTTATATTTCATTGTATGTATGTATGTATGTATATATGAAAATACACATATGTACATATGCATATACATATGTACACACACACACCACAACTTCTTTATACCTTCATCAGTTGATGGATACTTGGGCTTTCTCCGTAGTTTAGCTACTGTTGATAATTCTGCTATAAATATTGGGTACATGCAATGTCACTATTAGGTATTTACCCAAAGGGTACCAAAATAGAGTCTTGGTTTTAAAGTTTATTTTGCCTGATATAAGTATTGCTACTGGCTTTCTTT